>NC_088110.1:5028000-5656500 GCF_036370855.1 Dromaius novaehollandiae
CCTTCTGTAGTGCAGTAGGCTGGCTGCCAGGTCTGAGACAGCGGAGCAGGGGCTGTACTGGGAGCCAGGGCATGGGCTAAGCAAGATTATGAGCTTGCTGCTGCCTGTCTGGCTGTGCCCAACACACCTGCAAGCACTGGAATGCCTGAACAGGGACAGAGGGGAGTACAGATCGAACATGCAGGCTACTAGCTATAGCAGTGGACTCTTAAACCAAGAAAGAAGCTTTTCTAGTGAAAGCTGGTCTTTTAAAGCCTGAAGAAAATCGTTAAGAAGCCGTATTGAATATTTACCAAAATTAGGTAGCCTGGAAATCCTTTGGAATAGCTCACTGAAGAGAGGCACAACTCAGCTTTAAGGCAGCAAATGATGAGATGACTGGATATGTCTAAACTGGGAAGCATTTGGCTTTCTATGAAGGACATCCTGCATTTACCAGCAGTATAATTAACTTGTCTGATAGTGGGATGGTATAAATTGATGAAGAATTAATTTTAAAATATAAATCATAGCCAATAAGAAAAGTAAGATCTTGCACTGAAATGTACAGGACTGAAGGTAGAATCATATGGTGGTTTCCCTTTTTGTATTCCTTTCTGATGGAGTAAATACTATTAGCTTAAAGACTGAATTAGAAAGCTAAAGGCTAGTATTTGAATGTATGACATACTACCTTCCTCCACATAGGGTTGTTATTACCACAGAATCTGCAGTGGTCTGTGATTAAAACTCAAGTCTTAACTTATGAACATAAACACAGATTTTTTTTTTTTGTGACTGTTGCTTAGCAAAAACTAAGTTCTTAGATGACCAGATTGGGAGAGGAAGTCTACTTCAACAGACCTCAAAGGACAGAGCTCAGGCAACACTGATGGTATCTTATATAACAAAAGAAAACTTGTTTGCTATACTTGCAGAGGAAAGCTTTATCCCAACTTTCCTGTTTTCAACTATGGTGGGGGCAGGGGGAACACTATTCTTGAAATATAGCTAGATAAAATTTCATATGCCCTTTCACTTAACCTTAAAAGACATCCAGTTAGCAATCAGATACTAGGAAACCACGATACTTGTATTTTATAAAATTTCCTTTTGCCCTTCAGCATGTTTCTTGGTGTTACAGTGGTCTAGCTAATATGTAGTACTGATTTAATTACCTACTGATCATCAATGATCAGTGTCAATTGAGTGGATAATATCAAAAGTGCTAGCAAACGTTTTATGGGCTAATAATCAAGGCTGCTAATCTTGAAATAATGACTGGATCAGAAGCAGGATTTATGACGTGATCAGTACTGGACAAGAATAAGATCAAAATAAGAGAAGGCTGGCACATGCTACAATCTCTGTAGAAACATGGCACATCCCTCCACTACAAAGGTGATAATAGCATTTTGAAAACTTGATTGTCAGGTATGGCATGGATCAAAATGCAATACAAGTTTGTTTCTCCCTCTCTGGCTGTGAAATGAAAATAACTTTTAATAACTATCCTGTGTCTATTTAATTGACCTCTTTGGCAGTTATCCCAGATTTCAGAATTTCAACTGTTACTTTATTTGCAATAGTTTCACCTTTTTCTTCTCCAGTATTTACACAAAATGTAAGCTGGCTGGTAGATTTATACTAATAGCTAAAAATAGATTGTGCAGAACAGAATTTAGATTGGTGGGAAAAAAAAACATTCTGCTGCAGACTTAGATGGACCTCTCAATACTGACAGCAGTACAGCATACTGCAAACTTTTTTTTCCTCTGTACTGCATCTAACAAAACATGAAAGTGATCTGGAGGCTCAAACCCCTTGATTTTTTTCTTTTCTTTCTTTCTTTTTTTATTTTTTTAAAGCATACTAACACCAATACCAGTAGGACAGAGATGAAGATAACCAGCTCTAACTTCTGGATTTGCTGTCAAGCTTGTAAAACAAGCAACCACATATTCGCTCTATTCGTGGTCTGTTCCCACTGTTCTGACTTCACATAGTGTTCTGTTTGCTTTTGTAAGTCCCTACTGACTGCACACATGAAAGACAGTGAGCGGCTGAGATTGATACAAAAACTGGGCCACAACTCCTTGGAGGCCTGGGTTTTTTTTTTTTAATTAATTTATTTTTTTCTTTTAACTTTTAGTCTGAGGGCTTTGCCTCCTGATCACTGAAGACTTGCACTGGGACAGCTGATAAAGCTATTGCTCCAGCTGTTTGCTGCATGAACAACCAGACTGTTCATGAAGGTCTTCTAAACTGCTGTAAATTGCAATCCAGAGTTTTAAGATAAACTAAAATTAGGTTGAACAGCTCAGCCATCTGTGCAGCAAGTGAGACATACAGCTAGGGGTAAATAATCTCATCAGCTGTTCCAATAAAGGCATCAGTGCTCTGGAGTCGGAACCTCAACCCACGGTCCTGTTAGCAGTACTGACCAACCACTCAGGAGATATTCTCATTTAAACAAATCACATCAGCTGATTCCAACAGAGCAAAGCTCTTGCATTATGAAACATGCCAACATCACAAAAACTGGTGCTTTTAGTAACAGGTTTTGGAAGGAGGGTAGGGGTTGGATAAATAAAAAGCTTTAAGAATTTACAGTGACAAGTTCTTAAAGAAAAGAACTGCTGCTTTGACACATTTATAAGGTCTATTTTTTTCCTCTCATTGCTTTGTTTCAACTTGTATACTTGTAGTATCTTAATAAATATTTTATATTAGACTAAAAAAGCATTCAGATATAGTGTGAGCTCTGACATAGGTGTTTGAAGTTATAACAACAGAAGTAAATACATTGTATTTTTCAATCAAATGCCAACCAAATACTAGCATGTTCCTACACTAGTCTGTACTTCAATTGCCATGAATCTGTGAATGCTAAGAGACACGTACTATGTACTGGAGCATGAAGAAAAATATAAGCCATTCCTGAACCCTAAAGACCTTTCTGGAACAGTGTAAGTGACCTTTTTTCCTGTGCAGGAAGCTGGTAATCTGTAATTGGCACCTATACTTTCTACAGAATAAGACAATCTTTCTAATAAGCAATTACTGAGCATTTTAGGTTTTCATAGGTAAAAAACACTACTTCTGTGGAGGACTACAAGCAAACCAGTTTGGATTACATTCCATTTGGTATATAATGGTCAGTAGAGACATAGGCAAGCACACAATGATCCTTCCCCAGCACCATGTCAGCCTCCAAAAATGCCTTTGGCATAGGGAATTCCTGAGCCAGAGACAGTATCTTTTGTGCTGAACAATCCTATATGGATTCTTTTTTCCCCAGTCTTTCTGATCTATGTAAAGTTTTGGCATCCACAACACACTGACAGTAAGTCCCAAAGCTTAACTACATAAAGTTGTAACAGCTCTTTTTATTTGTGTTGAACTTGCTACATAATTATTTCATTTGTTGGACACTGGTTGTTGTCTCTCCTAAGAAGTACTTTCCATTACCTCTTCTGTGCCACCTACTAGTTTTATTGATCTTTACTAAATTCCTCCCATTCATTTTCTTTTCTGGACTGAAGAGTCCTATCCCATTCAACATAATTTCCTTTCCAAATCTTTGGTCATGCTAGTTAGCCTTAACAACAACAACAAAAAAAGCAAACAAACAAAACTTTGACAACAATAACTTGTATGCATCTAATTCCAGTTTGACATCAGCAAACGGAGAAGGAAACCATAATCAAGATGTGGGATTTGTTTTGTCCTGTACTGCTTTCCTAATTGATCCTAGCATTTTATTTGCCCCTTTTTTTGAACACTACTGAGCTCAAGTTTTCAAAGAACTGTCCATTCAAATTCAAGATTATTTTAACTGGTAATAGTTCAGACAGCTTGTTCACTGTATGTATGGAATCAGGGCAGGGTTGTTTTTTTTCCTCTTACCCTCATTTCCACTCCTTTATGTTACTGACTTTTTTTTTTGTTTTGTTTTGTTTTTTTAATCATGAGGTCTTTCCTCTAGATGTTTGCAGACAATTTTTGTTATTTATTACTCTGAATAGCTGAGCAGCAGCAGCAGTGTCGCGTTTATCAACTTCGAGTTCTCTGGCTCCAAATCAGATTTAAGCAAGAAGTTATACTTTGCAGTTAATAGTTCAGCTGTTTCTTATTCTTTTGGAATTGTTGTCTGGCATGTCATCCAGTTGTGAATTGTCACTGTTTTATCTATTTGTTCTAAAAACTTTTTACTGACACTTAAACTTGCAACACGTCCCTTTTAAAAAGGACTTTGGCATGGGAATCTCGAGTTCCTTGACTGTGAACATGAATGCAAAAAATTTTCTAGGGTCACTTGGTCTTTCACATTTCCTTCAGTAATTACTTGAATTCCTGTTTTGTCATCTACTAGTCCTAGTGGTACTCTGACAGGCCTCAAGCCTCTTGCTTTTTTAGGACTAAGAACTCATTCTTAGGAACTTCCTGATCTAGAACTTCTTGCTCTTCTGTCTCGCCAGATTTCACATTTAACTTAATTATTTTCATGTTCTTTTCAGTTTTCTGCATTTGGAAGCAACTTCTAGTCTTTCTCACTGTGCAGTTTAATTATATGTTTAGTTTGAACCTTCACTGACAGTCTGCAGACTGCTTGCAATCATTGCAATCATTTTACCCTTTTGACTCCTTTTTTTTTTTAAGTTACATTATTTTCATGTAGTTCCCCTTCTGAAGTCACAGCCTGCAATGCTGAAACTGATACAGAAGAACTCTTTAAAAGAAAGATTTCTGAACCAGTTCCTGTGCGTTTCTTGAGACCAAATAAAGCAATGTTTCCCCATGTGGGTTCTTCTCATGACTTAGTGCTCCATGAAGCAGTCATGACACTTACCCATTCTACACAGGATGACTCAATTATTCCATTCTTGTGCTTCCTGTCTTTGCAGCTTGTCTGATCTCCCACAGCACAGTTACAGTTGCTGGCCTGTTCAGTACTATAATCTAGATAGTCTACTTTTCCTATTTTAAGCCTGGAAGTTAAATCTAAAACCATTCTGTAATACTAGTTGATAAAGTTAACTTGTCTGATTTGACACTAAGTGTTCTTTAAGGTATAGAACCATTTCTCTGCCTTTCCTGTGTGAACATGTATTGGTATCTTGCTGATTATCTTTCTTAGACCAAATACCTGAAACACCCTTATTTTAAATAATTTTTTTTCCATGTTTCCCAGTCCTATTTCTTAGATATTAGCATCTGTGCATGAGCATGCTTCTGTCTGGATATGGTGTTCTCTTTGTGTGCCCTTTTTATATAGGTTCTGTCTGTTGGCTTGCATTTCATAATTTACAGTTTAGGTTTTGCCAAAAACTGTCCAGCCCTCTACCTAAGGATACTGGTGTTTGGGAGGAAGGGTTTGTTATTAAAATGACTCCATCATTCAAGGACTCGTGCTCTTCAACAATGATCTAAGCCACAGCTGGTGTTTTACTAATCCATCTGCAGTTTCAACATACAAAAATGTCATGTTAGTGTACAAAGTCCTTTTCCTAGTTCTGCCATTCTGAATTGTATCTACTTACCTTACGGGCAGCATTTTGCTATGAAAGCAAAGCAGAACTAACTCAGTGTTTTTGAAAAATGGTAAAAGACCAACTTTGCAATTTCTTTTTAAATAGTTTTGTGACTAAACTTTAATATTGGTCTACACACTAATTGTGTAGAAGTTTTATTAAGGCTTTAATAAAGCTAGGTCACGTCACTTTGAACAATCCCAAATTCATTGTACACTTATAGGTATTCCTGTTTAAAAATCGATGTGGAAAATAATTGTGCCTTATAAAAAAGGGACAGGATAGTTCTTTAGCACTTTAGGGATGTTTGTAAAAATGAAAAACACTTAAGAAGAATGAGTATAAACACAAACACAACCAACATACCGTTTGTCAACTTCTAATATAGTTACTACTTAAGAGAGAGTCATAGTGGATAACTATCTTGTTTATATGTGAAATAAAGAAGCTGAAAGCATCTTAAAGCAAATGCAGATGATCTTTCCCCAATGTAGAGCACATTCAACTAGAAATCTATTTATGAAATCCATATTCCTGATACTTAAGATTGGTACTGCATGCCACTGTGTTCTGCCTAGTTAAATTAACAGTGCCTCATCTTTTTAAAAGAAGGAGAACCATCCTAAATTTATCACAGTTAACTCATCTGGCCACCCCACAGCCTTGGCTGTACTTGGCTCAAGATTTTCATAGCCTCTTCTATTATTTTACTAGATCCTACAGCACTCAGGAAGTTCTGTGGCAGCTATATATACTTTAAGTGGAGGTTTTTACTGAATGAGCTTACACCTGGCTCACAACTTCTGAATTTTCCAACTATTACAGAGCAGGCAGGTGTCCAATTATAGCAATACTTGAGTATTATATACCACTTTTCACTTGTAGATGTTATGACTATTAAAACACTTTCCCCTTTTCTTTGTGCTCCAATTTCAAACATTGAAGCATTTCAGTAAGCAGACTCACCCTCTAGATTTTCCACATAGGAGTTGGACATGAGTGCTGAATGTTGAGTCCATTTCTCTGTTGAACCTGATGGCTGGTATTCCAGGTCAGAGATAAAACTGTCTGTGTCAGAGAAGAAGACAGACATAACTACTGACTGGACTAAACCAAGAAGTTACAGTTCACTCAACCAGGAAGTGACTTTCAGTTTTCTTTTAATAGCACTGACTTCAAGTACCCGGTTTCATTCACAACTACTACATATTTTGATATAAGTAACTATTTATAGATTGTCAGAGTCTTTCTAAAAAACAGCATCACTTAGTTTGTTATATTTAATTACTTTTCAGTTATCATCCAGAGCCATTAAAAGGGTTAAAATTTTCAGATGTCTATCTAGTCATCTTATCATGGATTTCATACTACATAAATTGCATTTTAGTAGTTATGTTAGTTTAGAACATTCATTCTTACAATTTTCTCAAATCTGCTTTACTTAATAAGGTCAAATTATAAGTGCTCATGCCACTTGATACTGCCTGCACTGAACAAGGTAGGCAAAAGAGTGCTAGTAAATAAAACTTCTATTTTTAGTCTTCTGTCCTTTAAACAAAGCAAACTGTTGCTGTAAACAGCTACTAACTTCCCCTTTACTTGTCAAACTATTTGAATGTTTTCCCCAAGGTGCTGATCTGCAGTAAGTCAGGCCACAGTTTAAAGCATCACAAAAGTGAGTATTATCCTGGTATAGTCAGCTCTATCAGACAAAGACAATGTGAGAGTACCAAGGAGGAACTGGAAAAAATGTACTCCATTGAACTGTTTCCTGGAAGGAAAAATGAATGTGGAATATTGTATTTATTACATTACCTAACAAAAGTATATTTATTCAGTTGTGATTAGTGAGTATGCACAAGTTATATAAATCTACTCTTCCCCCCCTCCCCCCCCTTTCTGTCCAGGACAAAGCTGCAAGTTTAGTAAGATGGGCTTTAATGCAGTTACCAGAATTACTCTGGAAACTGGCTAATTTGTGCCTTCTGGATAGAGCCACACATCTGCTTTGTCAACGTGATTTGCAAGCCCCGGTTAGGGATGACTCGTGGGAGCATGAAGAACTCTATTCTGACTTCCTCCTGAAATTCAGGTGGTTCATATTACTTCTTTGGATGACCTCTTAAGATTGCTTAAAGTGTAAAATTAAACGTATTTAAACTGGACGTGGAAGGCAGTATCTTGGTTTTGATAAAATGTCCACTGCCATTTTGAAGGAACGGAGTAGACAAAGGGCAAATTCTGGTCAAGTAACAGGAGATTAAGAAAAGAACACTTCTCCGATCACCATGGTAGGTAGGAATGAGCAGCGGGAAAGTCATATTTAAAGAAAGATCTAAAGAATCCAGAGAGAGAGGCAGAAAATTACCTTGAAATGAAATGAATTAACCTTTGTGGACAATCCTTTTTCAAGCTCAGACTTTCAAAGGAGTAGACAACATACTGACAAAAGTCAGTGGAGTTAATTCATCCTTTTAAGTAGAAGTCTCTGCACCCTGAAGTCTACATAGCTTATATAGTAAGGATTATTTGTCACTCTAGTAGAGAAATATGATTCTGAATAATTTTTTAAAATTAATTTCATACATGGAGGAATTCTGAGTTACGTGTGGTGTCCTAATAAAGCTGATGACATTAGTATGCTTTTACTTTTATAAACTTCTGACAAAATATGTTGTATTTAACACAAGTAACACATCTCCTGTCACCAGCTTCTGGAATAAAGTGTGCACTTGGTTAGGACACACCGTATTTGTCATTTGAGAAACACAGTAAATAAAGCAACAGCCTATTAAAGCGTGTAGTATAGCATAAGGATTTTGTACAACAACGCATTCTGAAGTTAAACAGCAGATAAACAGAAATTCCTTTAGCTGATCATTTCATATACATCTGAGAAATGTTTTTTTTACTTCCCTAAGCAATATTAAAATGTGGTTTGTATCCAAAGAATAAAACACTAAAATTAAAAACTACTCTATTTAATTAGAAAGCAAGAAAACTGACATCCTGTAGATCTACCTATTTAAATGTTCAAAAATTCATACTGTTAAGAAGTCTACCTCTTTGTCTGGCCTCTTCTCTTAAAAAAGGGTTTAAAAAACCCCAAAAATCAAACAAAAAACCTTCAATTTTCTGCACCAGATTTGGGTCAAATGAGTCAGTCAGCTTAAAATTAGAGTGCTATTAAGAATATAGACAGAACAAAGAGCTACTGGAGTCCTACCCTTTGGTTTTCAGGATCTCATCTTACAGGAGTCAAGCAATTTACTCTTTTGTAGCTGCCTAAAAATTTAGTTTGCATATCCTCTAGTACTTAGACACAGAAAATACTAACTGAAAAAGATGTGTGGCCAACTTGCCTTATACCAGAAAATGTGCTGTTTTCAGAACAGTGGATCCTATACTGGAATGCATAATTGTTTGCAAGTACTCCTATAGTAAGGAGTAGGTTTTGGGGGGTGGGGGTTGTTTGTTTGTTTTAGTTCTTTGCAATAGGCTGCCAAACAACTATGTGAAACTTCCTGTATCAGCTGTTTACGTTCGGTAGTATTGCTGTACCCATCTAGGAAGTGTTGTTTTTTTTTAGAGGACAGCTGACTGAATTAGTGTATTTTACAGATGCAATTAAGATCGGTAAACCTCAAAGAACATTATGAGTAGCCTGCAGCGCAGGCTTCCTTGGATATATGCCGCCTTTTGTCAGTTACAGATAGAGCTCTATCAGCTGTATTTATATTAAGAATCCCTGCAGCTACATCACATTTGTTAGTGCAGTATATTTAGCTTGGGTTTTGACTCCACAGAACGAGTAAGTGATGTAGTGTCAACTTTCACTACAAAAAGGAGGCCAGGCTATAATTAACCTTCAGCCTTCGCTGCTGTGGAGCAGCCAGCTGTAATTCTGTTGGTTTGTGATCAACAGGCATATGGCAGCACATATTTGCAATGGCAAATTATCAAGGACATGGTTGGCTGCCTTGCAAGTTATCTTAGACCACTGCTGAAGCTCTAAGACAGGTGTACTTACAGTAATTTCAGGTTTAATGCCAACTTCATTAAAAAGTACCTTTTTTTTTAAATGTTAAAATAAGAACGTATGAGACTTGTTAGGAGTATAGTTTTAATTTGCACATAATGTCTATAGATACGCAGACATGAGTGACTGGGCCTTGAGCCTGAAGAATCACAGCACAAGTTCTGCAGTTATTTGGTACAGTAACAAAAGTCCCTGTTCATATCATGGCTACAATGTTTATCCTGTACTTATATATCACAGTGGAACCATTCATTGCAAGTCATATGCCTGCCTCTTCCTCTCATACGAGAAGAATCTAACATAGTAAGTAATAAGCCTGAACCCTGAAGATACAGGACACATGCCATGCAGTGGGAAGCAGTGCAAAAGTGTCTTAAGCATATTTTGGCCAAAGCGTTGCAATGATATGTCTAACTCCTTCCAGCTCTGCTACTACCACAAGCATCTTCACCATGACATAAGCATGCCACCTGCATTCCAAGAGTACATTTCTAACCTCTTCTATTTTTTAAATTTAAATCTTTTGGGGGTGATGCAACTAGGTGTGCTTACTTTGAATTTACTAAGAGGTGTTCTGAGATGAAATCCTCACAGAGGCAAATAGTAGGATTCATACATTAGATGGTCATATATACCTGCGGGTTTATCCAAACACTTCAAAAATCTGTAACTAGTTTTCTCAACAGTTGCTTTTCCAACATAGATTTTATGAACACAGTGAATGAACTTACTAGAAGATGTGGTCATAAGATCCATTAACTGTTGACAACCCAGGATAGATAACAGCCTTTTCACCTCTCCTCATTGTTCCAACCTTTTCCCATTAACCTACTATGCAGTGTCTGGACCTCTCTTTATCTTGCTCATAACTAATACCAATCCATTTCTAAAAGCAGACTCCCATTATCTTTCAATACATTTTAGGTTCTGCCTCATCACCTTACTCAACCTCAAGCTCTCACTGCAGGAACCCACAAGCTTATGAGAAGAATTAGAATTGTCTATTGCTTTTTACTGCAGTGTTTGCACTGCTTGATATATATATTTAAATACACTGAATACTATGAAAGGAGGAGTTTGAACACAGTCTTACTAAACAATTTACTATTATTTCCTTTTAGCAGCAAGAATATTCCGAGAGTTCAGCATACAACGTTGGCTCAAGTTCTTGCCACGAAATCTAGGTCCAGTGTGCTGCAAGGTACAACATTTTGTTCTATGCTTAGGAGCAAAGTCAGAAAACAGTTTGAGATGTACTGGCAAGAAGATGGATCTCTGAGCCACTCACCTCCATACTAAGCTAGATTCTAGCATTCAGTATAGTTTGTGTTACTGTAGACCTTCAATGCTTTGTTTGGTAGGAGGATGCGTGTTTTTAAGAATGATTTGATAATGCAGAAATTTTATATATGTAGAGAAATTACAAGGTAAAGTCACTCACAATACAGTCTCATTATTTACTACTATGATTCTGCAGAAGTTAAGCTGAAGCTTAAAAAAAAAAAAATCCACAAATCTTGTAGCAAAGATTGGAAGCATCTCTGAGCTTTCAAGCAAGAGAATTTGTCCCCTAGAGAGAGTTGATCACAGAACTATTAAAAATGAAGGAATACAAATGGCTCTGAATTCTACACAGAATGTGTCTGACAAAGCAGATTTATTGCTTTATGTATTCAAAACTGTTAAAGGATTGCTGGTTACGATTTATAATAAATCCACATACTGGATTTTCTAATCTCCAGCTTTATGTAATGGAGATGCAATGAGTAACAAAATGAAAGGGGATTAGCAGGTCATCCTGATTTGCTGAATACAACCCAAGGTTGATAAAATACCTTAAAAACGGTTAATACAGCTGTATTGTTAGAAATCTCACCACTGTAGACAGCCATGAATGCCAAGGTATAAACTCACTCCTAAATAGCAAAATTGAAGAGCTTAAGTTTTAGAACACAGTTAAATCTAAAACTTGACAGTGAGACAGGCAAACCACCACACTAGGATCACTTTTTAAAAACAAAAAAAACCCAGAGCCTCATCTCTCAAACAGCTAGATCTAGTCCAACTCTGACTAGCTCTTTTTCAAGTAGGGAAAAATGGAACCCCGTATTGGATGAGTATACAAGAGAGTATGGTATGGGTGATGAATATGGGAAAGGACAGGAATGACCAACTGTCTGTTTCTGGCCGTTTCAGGCTTCTGTTTGCTCCCGCTCGCAGCCCTAAACGTTCCATTGTCTGTACGGGGAAACGTTGGCCTGGGGAGCTGGGCAGAGGACAGGCTTGCTGGAGGACTGTAAAGGAAAAAGAAGGTCCAACATATGAGAGGTGGAGGATGATGAAGGGAGGGGACAAATGAAGAATAAGAGGCTGCTTTTATGCAGTTCCAATCCAAATGTTCACCAGCTTGTGCAGACTACCAAAAAGTCCTAAGCAGAAAAATTACCGTTTTTTTTCAGAACACCTTTTAAGGGCTATTATAAAACTTGCTTTGAAATTGTATCATGTTTCAGTAGTTTTCTGTAATATTATTCTAATTTCATATCTATATGCTCTCGTGCATTTTGATTCCTTGTTTCTTCAAGTGAATTAGAAAATGTCCCTGTAGGAAGCCAGGATCATGAGGGGTGGGGAAGAGCCAAACAAAAGGGCAAATTCAAGGCAGAGCTTAGAGAAGCCTAAAGAAAGCTGTATCAGATCCTGTTAAACAAGAAAACAAAAAGCCACACAAACTTCAGCAGAAAAAGAATGACGCTAAGTGTGCTCTATAGGCTCTGCAGATACCTAGATAGATGGGCTGCCTTTAAATTATGTAATCATTTTTCACTCATAGTCTGGTCATAGTCTGAACAGAGCCTAAATTGCTCTACCTGGTAAAGGGCAAATGGGTAAAAATTAGGAAAAAAAAAATGATAAGCTGGTCAGTGGCAAGCATATTTGATTTTGTAAAGAAGGGGTAGCTATACATGGTGAATCTAGATGTGTTGCACCTTCCAGGAAATGCTGGAACAAGGGCTAGTCCAGATGCTCTTTGCTTGAGCCGAGATGAAGCAGCTTTATATTTCTGTATTAAATGGTGGATTTGGGAATTGGGGTTTTTTTGGGTATATTTTGAAGAAAGTCTGAATGTTGGCTGAAGAGACACTGAAATTGGCTTTTAAGGGTCTTGCTTAAAGGAATGTATGCCATTTAAAAAAATTTCCTTTGCAGAAACAGCAGTAAGCACTCTGCAAACTACATTCAGAAGGTAGTAAGGTTCCATGCTTTAACAAAGTAACTATTTATATATACATGTTGTCTTTACTATTTGCACCTTTTGTTCTACCCAAAGCTATTAATGAATTCTACAGATGGCATCCATGCCAGTGAGGAATTGTCCTTGTGATTTTGCAGCTTAGGAGTAGCTTTCAGGACTGGGGGCTTGTCTTAAATGCATGGCTGAGACAGTATGTATTGAAAACTGAGACTTATCACAGCTAAGGACAGTTAAGGTAGCTGCTGAATACTACTTAATAAAAATAGATCATTACTCAGTGCAAGAAATATCACCTAGATTTACATAATTTAGAAAACACAAACCTAAAAAACCCGAACACCCTCCCCCAACAATTCCGTTACTTTATAGGGACTAAATAGCATCAGGCAACATTGTAATCCAAAGCTAACCATCTGGCTAGCAAATAATAATTCTGATTAATTTACAGTGCTTTTCTTTTGGAGTGTGTATAAATATATTGGGGGAGGGGAGTTATTCTAGTCCCTTGCTTATATTTTTTTATAACACTTTACAGGCTTACTGAATACAAATGTTAAGTCAGAATCTGAAAATTCTCCCACTCTTTTTAAAATATTATTTATATAATTATTTTTGGCAGTTTCAGTTTCTAGAAAGTACTGATCTGAGTACTAGACTGACACTTTTTTAATTTTTAGAGAAAGTTAAATCATACTGTGGCAGGCTAAACAACATAATTCCAGGACTAAAATTTTGTCATGAGGTAGCAATTCAGTATTACAGTCAAATTTTGCTCAAAGATTTTATTTTCTTGGGAAAGATAATGTCTACTAAGCTGATGCTGAAACAGTGCACTGTAAAATTCTGATGCTATCAGAGTTTCTTGTTTTTTAACTACTGACTTAAATATTTAAGGTCAGTAATTGGGACATGATTTATAAAATTTTTAATTGGCTTTGCCTTTGTATTATTTTGAGAGAGGACTGTTTTTCTTAATTGGTAACCCTTAAACTACTTTGCAACTAAATATAGCTTTCACGCTTTGATATATTAGCTGGGAGAATATACTGTATCAGTATGTATTTAGGCATGCAATTATATTTGGATGTTTTGTTTTTTTTAATTTTAATGTAGAGTAACAGATTCACAATTTGTGTCTAGTTCTATTTGTATGGAAACTGAAATTCAATTATACACAAAAGCTATTTTTTAAATTATTTTTTCAACCACAGTAATATGCTAGACACCTAGGAGAAAAGTATTCCTGTCTAACCATGTTTGTATTAAGCAGAGGAAGTATTTATTTACAGTGAGAGAATTGAACAGCTTGTTTCTGGTCACTATGCCCTTAAAGATTTTTGGAACAGTAGATTTCAGCCTAGACACCTAATTTGGATTTGCAGATTGGAAAAGCAAGAACAAGGCTTCCTGCTTCTCCGATTCCAAGTTTTGAATGAATCAATCACTGAATGATGGTCATATTAAACTGTAATTGAGATAATCTCTGTGCTTGCAAATATAGAGCTGCTTGCCAAGTGCTTGTTTAATGTTATCAGACTTTCCTTAAATTTCCTTAGCAAGTATTATTTAAAAGAATTTGTTATTAATAAAGCCTTGGGCAAGTGCTCTGAATATTGATTAAGCTTCACTAAATTATTAGCAAGTGGCCACTCTAAGTTTTTCAGTGTGGCTGTTGCAGCTTTCCCTGTGATTTGAGGCATAATGTATGTCTTTGTTAGCACAGAAACAGCTCTGCAATTTCATTATGTTAAGCAATGAAAACAGTTTCTAAAAACAACTAATATTTGTGATACAGAAGAAAAAGTTGGCTTTCCTTATACTGTGGATTCATCTTAACTTCTGAACAAGCACAAGCAAACTGCTGAAGTACTCATAAATGCTGAACACTTTCACTTACATTACAGAAGTTCTGCTACAGCACTTAGTTGTATTTGCTTATTTCTGTGACTTGTTTGTAGGTGTGGAGGGAAACAGGATGAAAAAAGGGTCTGAACTTTTTTGAAACATTAGATTTCTTTCTCGCTCACTTACATGGAAGTGGAAACCTTTCTTGCTGTTGTTGAACTGTTTCATAAAGGCTACTCTTCTCCCCTCATCCCCAGTCCCTTGATGGAATCAGTTTCTTTCCACCTTTCTAGGCTAAGTAGTCTGGGTTATAGACAATGTTTCTAAAACAGAGTATTATTTAACTAGGCTGGCTATTTTATTGAAAAAACAACAATACTATCATTTTCTCTCATTTTTACCTACTATCCTGTGTATTTAAAGGCATTTATTTCCCTAAGTTTTCTTACTACTGACAGGAGGTAATAACAGCACAACTCCATTTATATAAGGAACTGGGACTCATGTGGATATCTAACAGATGGGCTACACTTAAGTCTTTACACTACTGCTATTGCTGATGCAATTAAGTAACTACTAGGGGCGATTTAAAAAAAAAAAAAAAAGACAGTTAAGGTAATTGTAGAAAATAAATGCTCGTAAGCTCATCATTCCTACCACCCACCTTTGACATACCTCTGTTCTTTCAGCCTTATTAACTTGACATGCTCCTTAAATTGCTTCTCATCTATGCCTCAAATACACTGACCTTTAAGTTCTGGTATCTCTTACTTTTCACTTAGTTAGAAGAAGTTTTATAAACTAACACTTTCCTGGTATTTAAAGTAGAAAACGTTATAGCCTGGCCCTCAGCACTAGAATTTCGTCCACCGTTACATTTGTTTTGTTTTTGTTAAACAAGTGGACTTCTCAAAAAGCTAGCCAGAGTGGTAAGGAGAAAGTACACAATTGCTGTGAGCAGAGGTGTTGAATGATGGCAGCATTTCTACAGAATGTTTGAGAAAAGAGATTAAGACAGTGCCAAATACAGGTGATTCATGGGGGCGGGGGGGTTGGTTGTTTTTGAAAACAAGACTAGCTTGCCCTTCGAAAGTGGGACAACTTCAGGAAACAAGACTCCAAACTACATTTATACAACTTAGATATATTCTTATGACTTTCATTGAAACATACCAACAAGACAATTGGAAGAGGCTTCAAACTAATTGCTTGTATAGAAATAAGGTGTCAATATGAGGAGTTAATCCTCAAGCCCTGTTCTATGACTAAAACCAAAGGGTATAAACAAATCAGATTGAAGTATTTGAACTGTGTAACTGTTGATTTACATCTGATATTATTAGTTTTTAAGTCATTCCCTTTGGACACAAATACAACTGTACATTTTGAAGATACAAATTTACTTCTGTAAAGAGGAGGGTGTTCTTTAAAAAATAAATAAAATCAACCTTGTGGCTTACTGTAGCTTATATCCCACTACTAAAAATGTTATATGCACTTACCATCATCTAGTGTGATGTCTTGTAGTCCTATCGTTTGAAAATTCAATTCTCGATCTTCAGGTTCTGGTTTAATGTTAATAGCTGCCCCATCTGGTGAAAATGGAGATGAATCGCATATGCTGTGGCGTACTAGGGATGAAGCTGCATTATGACCTCCCAATGCTGGACTATGTGCTTGAGGGGAGTGCTGTCCCGAGTGACTTACAGCGGTTGGTGGGGGAGATGAGGCAGGTCCTGAGCTAGGAGACTGATAAGGCATAGGTTGTAGCTGGGGTGAAGATGGTCCAGACAGTGGTGAATGGACCAAAGAATGGGAAGCTGTTGGGGATGGGGATGAAGTAGATGCTGGGTTTGAAGAATGGTATGGGACTTGCTGCAGCTGGGGAGAAGACTGCCCAAGGGATCGACTCATTGCAGAAGAGATGGTGCCCTGCCCAGAGCTTGGGCAGTGGTATCCAATCGACGGTAGGCAAGAAGATGACTGTCCTGAATGAGCTGGGTGTGCTAGCGGATGCCCTGCTGTACTCGATGTTGACACAGAACCTGGATTTGAAGAATGGAACTGCATTGGTGGGAGAGCTTGGCAGCTAAGATTTATCAAATGAGGTACAGATGCATCTTGCTGAAATGAAAGAGCATCAAATCCTTGACTGGAGGCAGAGTTCATAGGAAGACCAGACTGTCCATTGTATACATCGTTAGACTGCATAGACTGGTAGGAAGGCCTCACAGGAGGTGCTGATGTTACCTGAAAAGACTGAACCACAGCAGGAGGCAAAACATGACACTCTTCACTTGGACTAAGGTTTCTACCTTGCATATGTGACAGGTGGGATACCGCTGAGGTCACCATTGCTGTGTAAGGTGGCTGAACTGGACAAACAAGGCTCCTAGGTGATGTGGACAGTAAACCATCATGTGGATGCCCTTGATCTGGTGAAGGTAATGGAGTTCGGATAGAATGTAGGCCCTGAACATTGCCCGTGTGAGGCAGGGTCAAAGATGGAACAGCAGACATATCCACCTCATCTCTGTGCTCTTGCTTCATTATAACTAGAAAAAAGAAAATAATGTATTACAATTCCAGCTTATTTGGATCCTGTGATAAATACACACGAATTGCAGTTTAACAGCCACAACAGCATTGTTAACATACTTGCTCTAATTTCCCCTTCCTTTTCACTCTGCCTTCATTTTCTTTGCCTTTATGCCTGCCATGTTAACCCTTAAAATCCAGAATAATCTTCCTTCAAAGACAGTTATTTTCCCTTCTAACTACCCTCCTAATGCACTCTTGTTTTTAAAAGACAGCCACCCAGCCTGATAAAGTCCAGTACGCCTCTAAAGGATGTAGCTTATTAAATGTGAGAGGGGTTTTCATTGCTGCTAGGCTCCACTGAAAATAGTCAGGCAAGAGTTCAGCACCCCACGCTAGCAGAAGGTAAATGAAATTCTTAGTAGACTTTAAACTTTCATGCCCCTCATCAAGGTGATGGCCGAACTTTGGCAACACAGTTACGCTGGTTTGAGGAGTGCATGTTGTTTTAACTACAGCAGCTCTTTGTTACCATTATTTCAGTGATGGTAACAACTGTTCTTGTAATGTGAAATTATGAATTGGCACATTTGGCAGTTAAGAAAATTTTAGCCACAGTTAATCTTGGGAAAAGGTGCTGATTTTTAAGCACAAGTATTAGAAAAATACTAATGTTTTTAACTAAAAGCTAACATCTTTACTACTTTAACATCCTTACACTATACCTGTTAAAATGTTGTAAATATGCTATAAATAAAATGGATGTTAAATATTTGTTTAATACAGCTGCAGTTGCGATTAAACTTGCTTCTGAAGTGCTATGCTTCTTTACTACATTCCACCATTTAAATAATTTTAAAATGTTTCCCATACAAAAGTATCAAGTTGAAAATATGTCCTTTAACCATCTTAGGAGCTGATATTCCTAAGAACTGTTAAGAAACTCACAGAAATCTGACAAAATGAATTCACACTTAGTTTACAACAGATAACTAGATACCTCTGTGTGTCATTTAAGCAATGTTATACAGTGCGTTATTTTAGAGTTCGATAAGCAAGCAAAACTTATTTTAAATAGTGCAGACTAATGGAAGTCGGTTTTGTCAGTATACAAAATAGCTTTAAGAGTTATGTATTAATATTCATATGTGGCTTTAAATGTCAAGTTCTCCAAATGGTACTAAAGAGTCTACCTCCATCATTAATACTTCATGAAGTGTGACTACTCTAAATGGGTATGCATTTCTTAAGGGGAAGTAGGTGGCAGGCAAAGCAGTGGGCACTGGATATCTAGTAGTATCTCTTTCCTCATACCAAATGGAAGGCAATCAAACTTTTTAATTTAAAATATATATAGTATGCCTTTCTGCCTAAATTCCAAGATACGCTCTCTCAGCATGCTGCAGTGTGTCCAGAGAAAAATAATTTTTTGTTATGGATATCTAAACCTTTTCTTTTTTTTCGGGGGGGGGGGGGGGGGAAATCCATAACACCCCATAATAACCATTCTTCTATGATTTCACTATCCTCCATATCCTCGCTTGAGTTGTTCAGAAGAACAACAACTGTGATTCACCATCATTCTCAAAGGAAGGCAAATTATTTTGTAAAACATGTAACGAAAGAATACCTGGCTATATTTATAACACTGCATCTTATTACTCTAAATTTTAGGGTTTTTTATTTAGAGACACTTACATAAGTGTTTTACAGACTATTCAAAGCTAGTCTTATCTACCACTTGCCAAAGGTACCAGACTGAATGACTTTCAAATGTCTATTTTAAAAAACAAAACAAAATGCAGGAATTTCATATTAATTTAATACCTGGTGTGTAAGTAAAGCGTTGAGACTGGCTTTTTTTCCTCTTGCCATTGCAGAGATAAAACTGCACCTGAATTGCAGCTGTAATAGTTTTGTTATGGTATGGAGGAACTTCAAGAACGATGTTTGCCTATATGAAGTTGAAACAAAAAAAGCTTTACGTATTAAATATAAATGAAACCACTATTAATCACAGGAGAACTAAAACACTTCCTGCAAGACTAAGGCAAACTAATATTTTGAAAAGGATAAGCTTCAAGTTTATGCATATATTACATAGTAAAATAGTACTACAGCAAACATGTATTTGGAGACTTTTTTTTTGTTTTAAACACAAGTGTTCTAAGAGTAATGCTTTTAATTAAATAGATAAATCTTTTAGATGCATCTCCCACAGCATACATAAACTCTAGGAGTCAAAGAATTGCATTTCAAATCATTAATCTTGTAAGAACAATTCTAATGCACTGGAAATTATTTCTCATCTTAGCAAAATTATCTTCAATTTTCTGTTTTCAATTTTTCAAACAAGCATACTATTTGCAGTTCTTTCAAAGCATCGTTTTTATGTCTGCTTTATAGTATTAAGTCAATTTAGAAGTCTCCAGTTGTCTGTCTGTATTTGCCAATGATCTGCTTTGCTAAATGAAGTCTAAGCTTCAGAACAACAAAGATGACTAGTTTCTCACTTTAAAATACAAAGCTTTCTAAAGAAAGAAAAATTAAGTTTCTCACCCCTTGACACTTTTCCCTAATTATTTTCCCTTCTACCTCCCACTGAGGTCGTCCATCTGTTGAGAGAAATTTACAAATAATTCAAGCAAAAAGTATCTTCTAAAATATTTAAATATCTAAAACTGCATTTATTTTCAGTCATAAAGAGGTAGTTCGGGGAAGGGGATACTACTGAGAACGAGTTATACTGCAAACAGATTCTGAAGTATACTCTAAGAGTTTCAATACTACAGACATTGTCTAGAAGTTGACTGTTTTGCAGGATTCTGCATTTTAACAGAATCTACCAATTACATAGTTAGATTCAATTCCAAAGGAGACACTACGTACTACAAAATATTTGGATGGATTTTTTTCCTTTTTTCTAATACCTTTTTAAAAGAAATTTAAATGACTACTAATACTTGTTTATTGAAACAAACATGCTGCAAATTTACAAGTCAAGTCACCATGCGAGAGATAACGCATACCATATCTTCATGTACATAACCATACATTATATATTTAAACAAACAACACCCTCCCCCTTGAATCCTGAACCAAAACACCCAGTAGCAACCTGCAACTACAGTGCAAGTTGTCTATATTGTGAGGGAAGCAAGTTTACCGTGGTGAACCTCTCCTGGCTCTGACCTAGCATGACCAGTTATCCTTAATCCAGCACTTCATTCTCTCCCTGCTGTTGGGTTTTTGTGCAAGTTACCAGGGAATGTATTGTCTAGTCACAGCACTTTGTTAAAAGAGGTTCAAGTTATGTGTATCAAAATACATTATATAAAATCAAATAAGCATTTGTTAGGAAGGAATAATGTTCAAGTACATCTGCTCTACTTGAACTACACCATGCACAGCATGTTTCATTATAACATGGGTAAGGCTTGCCAACATACAGACAGTCAAGTTGCTTCTACTATGTACACAGCACCTATAATGATGCTATTGATATCAAATCACTTATTCATGTATGCAGAGAAGAGCCTCAATTTCTCATATAATCCTCTCTAGATTTTTTTTAAAACATATCCTGCATTAAGGTCTGTCTCATCTATGAAGCTGTTTGTTAAAATGAAACAAAACATTTTAAAATGTTTAAAAAAGAAAAGAGTTATTCAGTTCTCGTCACAGGCAGTAAGTGTTTAGGAAAAGAAAATGTTGCAAAGGCTCTTCAGAACTATTTTCATAGTTGCTACTGTTTTTCATATATAGGTTTGACTGCCTGTTACTTAGATACAGATGTTACTTTTCAAATATAAAATTTTCACTCTTAAGAGATGTAGTTGATATATGTTGAAATATCAGCTAATTCAAGTTAATTCAAATTTTTCAAGCTGAATTTCATGAAAAATAGTTAAGGTAGAAATAAATGTTAAGTATTAATCAAGATGCTTATCAGAAGAGCTACAGAACCAGGAAGGAGCGCTGAATAACTGAGTATCTTTAAATAGCACATGAAGGGGGGGGGGCCGTGTGCGTGCGCACATGTGCATATTACAAAACCACGACAAAAACGTATGTGCAAAACACTTGATTATATCCAGTTATAATACACAAAAAATGAAAAATATTTTTTGGCTATTAAATTCTCCAGAGGATGTAGCTGCATTGTAATGCAGAAATAAGTTGTTACACAAATGGCAGTTGTCTCTTCTAGAACACTCAGCTGTTTGACCAGCCCTTTCCTCTCCCCAGTATCCCTTTGAGGGGGGAAAACACTACCAAGTAAGTTTTAAATTCATGAATCAAAGGTTATTATTAGCTACTGCTATGGTTGACCCCTTCTCTGCCCCCGCCACTTTCTGTTTCGATGGCAGCAAGCAGCTAGATCAGCTGAAGGGTGCGTGGGAGCCTCACTCTCCCTCCCTGCCCCTTCCTTGCCCAGCTCTGGCACTCTGGCTCTTCTGGGAGCCTGTTCAACCTACGAAGCGAAAAAAACCCATGTCCCTTAGCTACAGACGGGGGGAAAGCAGATGATGTTTCTTCTCATTAGGACCCCTTCACTTGACCTTCCACCCTCTGCTTCTCCCTCAAGTCTAGCTCTGCTCTTTCCTCATGGCTTTGCAAGCTATGCCCTGAAAACCATATTACTTACGGCTTTCAAAAGAAATTTCTAGCTAGAAAAGAGTATCATGTGACAGACAACCCACTGGAACAAAATTAAGCATTGTGTTGTGCCAACGTTTATGGGTGAACTATTAAAAATACATTCACAGTCTTCCTATGCTACCTATTCAGGTTTTAGCCTATCCATTAGAGCTTTTTGTAATGTGAAATCTAAATTTATGGCCAGGCAGATCCATACCTGCCTGGTCAATATTTTACACCTGAATAACAAACAATTTTAGTATTTTAAACAAAAAAAAAAAATTCTCCAGGGACAAATGCAAGCTGTGTTCTCCCCTGGAATCCACTGATAACAAATTAATCCACAACCATTTCAAAAATGACAGAAGAGAGCAAAAAAACAGGTTCGGAAAAACAAACAAAAAAAACTAAGAAAACCAAACCCTTCAAACTGCACTTATATTTAAGGAAAGATGTTTTAGAAATATTCAGCTAAGATCTGCAAACTGCTTGCTTACTTGGAGATTCTACTTCCTATACGTTAGGCTGAAAATTTCATCTACTACCCTCTCAAAAAGTAGTGTTTTTCACTTCATGAGGTCAGTAGGAAGCAGTCAGATTTTTCTGAAAATACAAATGCATAAGGAAACAAAATATCTTCTGTATGCCTTCAGTGAAATGCATGTCTGCAATATAATTTTTTTTTTTTTTTAAACTTTGCTGATATAGAAGCGTGAGCCTGCTGCAATTCTCACCTGTGACTGAACGTCATCTAAAATACTGAAGCTGGATTCTTGAAAGTGAGAATCAGTACAACTGACTACAACATTTCTGATTTCTTAGCATTTAAATACGTGATTGGCTCATAAAGCACATTTAATACACATGCAAAAGGTTGCTTTTGTGCATACCACCGCTTGTTGCCAACACTTCACCTACATGCAAACTTGCCTTTTTACAGATGCAAATGAAGCACAGACACATCTGAAGCATTTACTGCACAACATGATTGAGACTTTTTTTTAAAAAGACATTCTTTAAAGAACAATATTTGCTACAGAAAATCTTATGCCAATATCCTGAAAAAAACTAATCAGTAAGATTTTCTAACTAAAATTTATTTCATTAGCTTCAGAATAAGTCAGTTCTTCTGCAATGATTAAGCCATAAGTAACATGACATAAATGACAATAGTACATTTCCATTAGTTCACATGTTAATTTTCCACACTAGTTTTTTTTAGTAAGGAGAAAATACATGGTATGATCTGTCAATAACTTTTTTTTTTTAATATACACAATTCAAAGTTTTCCACAGGATACTGGTTAGTCTGTAGCTGTCTTCCTAATTCAGGAGTACTATTCTCATTAATAACCACCAACCAGTACACAGATCAATGCTCCAACTGAATTTTCAGATCATTACTTGTGATATTTTAATCTTTTTTAAACACCCTCAAGTTCATGCAGGTTTAAAAAAAAAAAAAAAAAGAAAGAAAAAGAAAAAAGTAAAGGATTTACCTTGCCCTTTTTCAAAGAATATAATTTTTGATTCTGGAAGAAAATTGGATCCTGTCACCACCATTTCATGGCCTCCATTTACTGAGCAACTGTTAATGCTGTACTTCTCAATCTGAGGAAGTTCTTGAGCAGATCGCTGAGCTTTAAGAACGAAGTTTGAAGGAAAAATAATTATTCACAATTTTAACCCATGGTGACATTTCTTTTACAATTTTAGATGATGAATCAGGTATAAAACTAAAAAAATCTCTCTATTTACATATATAAACCATACTTGTATATTAGTTATCTTTATTTTTGGAGTTACATTGAAATTATTGAATTTTAGAAAAGAATACCAAGAAGCCATGAAACCCAACATCGTATTGTTCCAGGGGGAATAAAAAAGGAATCTTGATTTCAAGGTCACTGTGTTACTTCAAAGACATAACAAGTGCTAGGAGAAATTATTTAAGACTGCTTAAGACCATGTTTTGATTCCTTACTGCCAGCATTTAATGAATCTTGTAAATGAAATAGTATTAAGTCTTCCTAAAATGAACATTTATTTTCACTAAGATATATCAGCTGCCTCTCTTCATATACAGAAAAATACAGAAGTGTTAGGTATTAGGTTTATTAATATTAGGTTTACAGTCTAAAGCGTTACATGGTTCCTCCAAACTTACAGGTTGTCACTTGGCAAGTACCATCTTTAATTTTTTGGTAATTTAACTCTTAGCTTTTTACATACAAAAATACTTTTACTGAGACACAGAAAACGTTAAAATACTACAAGTATAAATTAATTATGTATAGTTAAAGCAATCTTACAGCATTCAACAGGTATGGAAGCAGTCTGAAGAGATAAGACTTTTCCACTAGGCTGTGGGATGTGAACACGAAACACAAGTCGCACTCTAGTATTCTTTCTTCCAATATCTGTCTCTCCTTTACGGAGCTCTATATCTGAATTGCGAAGTTTCAAAATACCTGCACAATCGATACTGGAGATAGGTGAGGAAGGATGGATTAGAAGAGAGATAGGAAAAAAATGAGTTATATTATTGCCAAAGGATATTCTCTAAGCCTCTCCTTTGTTAAAGGACGAAGAGCATTCCATTCCTCCCCCCCCCATATAATGCTATTTTAAGTGTCTGAGGCCAGATGATCTGTTAGCATCAAAAATGGCAGCAAGTTTTCTGCTGAAACATTTTGTCTTGTAAACTTCTAGGTGCTGCTTTTTTGAACCTTAAAAAAAATATGTATTACTGCACTTAATTACCTGATGTTAAACATTTGGAATAAGTTAGTTAATGTAAATATAATGTACAAGGAGCAAGAGACCTGTATCCTGTTCTGGTTAGGACAGACTACAGAATGAAAAAGTTGTAACTGTAAAATCCTACCTATCATTCTGGTATGCCAGAACCATGTGTTTATTGATTATCTGTATTATCCATGCATACTTTAATGAAATTAACACATGTAAGCTTCTGAGGAGTGTTACCCTGCACATCACTGTCAGTTCATACATTCAATGGAACTGGCACGAAGTCCGTAACTTTAGGAAAGTCTAAACTGGCTTCATCAGAAGATTGCATTAGAAATAAGTAAACTCAGTCAACTTCATAGTTATGCTTTATGTGGTTCACTGATCCCCCAAGTAGAACAGAGCAGTTTAACTTTTTCTGTAGGGTCCATTATATTTTTTTTAGCGTATTCTAGCTGGCAAGACATGAAAAGTCAGAATAATCCAACCGCTAAAAATAAATAACAAGAAACAAATAAACAAACAAAACAAGAAAAGGCTTCCTGTCAGGATACAAGAAGTTAAGACAACCACATTCAATTAAGAATTAAGCAACAAGCAATTAAACTACACGACTATATTGCTGTACATACAAGTCATATGTCATTGTAAAAACTAACAAAATCCTACCCTCAACCAGCCAGTAATAACCCACATGCAGTTCCACAACTGTGGTGTCACATGCGTGTGCACACAGTGTAGAAAAGCTGAATTCCAGAAGCATTCATCCATCTCCCCCTCAATCATACGAGCTCCCCTCTCTCTCCACCCAAGCACTCCTTCGCTTCTGACTGCCTGAGGACTTATTGCGGAACACTGGCACATTTAAAGAGATGCGTCTAACTTAATCATGCATTATGCTTGTAGAAAATCTGAAAGAAAAGTCTTATAAAATTATCTTTGTACAACTGGGGAAAAGACAGACATAGGGCAACTAAATAGCTAATTTAAGCCTTATGTTGCAGTGTACCTGGCTGACATATTGTTTTCAGGAAGAAGCGGAATTTCCAAAACTTTTGTGCTGGCAATTATTATCTCTTGACTAGCTGTAGCAACTGTTTTTCCAGTGATTCGGTGCACCTGGTAGAATGCATGAGGTCTTAAGTAGCGATCATCTGCTGTTCCAATGAACATTTGTAGGTTTACTGGCTTTTCATTGTAGCCTAGGAGCTGATGAAAAAGTAGATATAACATTAAAATATTAGCTGATTTTTACTGCATTTATGTGGGTATAATATAAATACACAACTAATGCAAACACTGAAGAGTGAAAGAGTAATATTTAATTACATCAGACTTCTCCAAATTCGTATGTTTTCTTCAGTGCTGAAGAAAACAGAGCACGGACATCTATCCTCCAAGAGAGATTATCAGCAACAGCATTCATTAAAACAAATGAATGTCAAAGCATCTTTATTCCTTTTGAATTTTTTGTAGAGAAAAGATTCATTCTATCCACAGATTTTCTAGGTTAAGGCTATGCTGTTCTTTGGCTGCATTTTTATTTGGTTTTGATTCAAAGCAGAGTTACCAATTTTAGTAACAAGTATCTAGTTTTCAGAAATATTTTAAAGTTTAGCTTTTCTATTATGGAACGCGTAAGTGAGTTCGTTAAACTTGAGGGGTTTTATGAATGCAAAAGTATTTTGTTAGGACAAGAAAATTTAATCCGTATCTAGAAAAGGAAGGACAGTTTATTTCTGGCAAAGAAAACATTTTAAGAAACAAAATTTGATTAACTGTAAAGTTAATGCACAGGTCTTTGACAGGTATATGACTAACTAATCCAATACACTCAGTTTGTCTCAAAACCACCTAAAACCCTGTTGTTATGCTTGAGCTAACACTGACTAGTTCTAGGCATGAAACAAACTGATACCTTAGAAAAAGATAAGTTTAAATAAACTCTAAAAGAACAGGCAAGTTTTATTATGGTACATTGGTAACATAATTATCCAGATTTAAGGAAACAAATTTAACCAATGGTAACATACACATTTCCCTTAGCCACTGCTATTTTAAATCTGAGGCCCATAATACATGAAGTATTACTTCCCCTTCCTGACAGTTATAGACTGATGCACATTGCAAGGTATATAATTTTCTAAAAAGCGATGCAGCAAATCTACGTGTCACCTGCTTCAGCATCAACTTATGTTCAAACCGTGGGAAGGACCAGAAAGTCATTCCTTAAACACATTTTTGTTTTGTCTTGCCTTCAATATTTCT
The DNA here is from genome assembly GCF_036370855.1 of Dromaius novaehollandiae. Lineage (NCBI taxonomy): Eukaryota > Metazoa > Chordata > Aves > Casuariiformes > Dromaiidae > Dromaius > Dromaius novaehollandiae. The sequence goes on from NC_088110.1 coordinate 5,054,852, forward strand.
CTCTCAAGAGAAAGTTATTTGGTCACACAGCAATATTATCCAAGCTCTTCACAGAACTAACACTTCAGGAAAAAAAATAAACAAAAACCATGTCAAGTTTAATGAAGTTACAAGAATAACATAAGTGGTCAAAAAGTCAACAGTCAGCTGTACAAAAACTCCAAAGCACACCCACACACAGAAATCAGAAGCACCACTCTAGGTTCCTTCTCTCTTGATGCACCACTATTGGCAATAAGTCTTATATACACACCGAAAGAATACCTCTTTCCTGTTTTCAAGTTGCGGCCCCAACAGCACCTACCAGTCCCGGCAGTTTTGTTAGAACTTCCTCGGCCAAGAACCGAAGTTTGGTTTCTGCCTGAAGTCTGGAACTGTAAAGAGCCAGGGCGTTCCCTAAGCTTTCAACCTTAGCTCTACAATCACATTTTTGCCAAAGATGCAATACTCATGCATAATCCATCTAGTGACAACAGGGCGGTCATATTTCCTTTCTGTTAATTTCAGTTACAGCATTCTTCCTGTTTACCCAATGCTGTTAAATGTGGTTGAGAAGCAGAACAGCAAAATCAAAATCACCCAAGACAATCAAAATTGAACTTGCTCCAAAAATAATAATAATTCTTCCCTTCATTCCTCCATATCCAACACACGCACAACCTAAAACAATTCCTGAGAGAGATGTATTGCAGATAAAACCTCCAGAGGAGCTACAACTGCACAAATAACTGTTACTGAGTGACAACATACATATATTGAACAGCTGAGACAAAACCACGCTAGATCTAATATATTATTTATGTTACAATTACAGCACTGGAATTCACTCTGAAATAAAATCTCCATTCTTCTACTTTCTTAGAGTAGAAAGCTCCTCAAAGCCACCCAAAAAGGACCATCGTCTTCTTGAAGTTCTTTACAGTAGTGGTGAGAAGGGCAAGAAAGGAAATCGGATCTAAATTACTGCTTCTGTTGCTTTTCTGGGCTGGGCAATCTCTAGGCCATTGCTGCAGTAAAGAGATTCTGTTGCTTTTCACGCTGAAGACAAAGAATTCTGTATTCTGTTGTCCTCAAAACTGAGAAGTCCTTGTACCTTTCCCTTCTTGTGCCTTTAAGATGTCAGTCCAGTTCAACCTTTACCATAAAAAATAGGCTACAAATGAGGGTATGCTGAAGTAGACTAGCCTCTGTCCTTAAATTCAGTGAATTCTCTGTCTCTGCACATTTTGGTGCCCCCCTCCCCACTGTTTCCAGCTGCCATTAGAAATTCATTCTTGCATAGGCAAGCAGAACAAACTGACTTAATGTTAATCAAAAAGTCACATCTCCCCAGGACTTAATCCTCACCCCTTCAAACAATAGTTATAATGAAGGAAAAATATATACCACAAAAAGCCATGCATTCTTTAAAAGTTGCAGCAACTTTTATCAAATACAGTATCCTGTCATATAATTGATGATTTTCCAATCTTGTTCCTTACCTGATCTCACTTATTTCCACTTACTATATATGTTTCTATTATTTGCCAGCTTATGTTCTGTCATATATATATAATCTTTTTGTACTTGGAGTTCTCAGTGTGGACAAAGAACTAAATCCAGACAGGAAAAAAAAAAAGTGGAATTAATCAGCCATTGAGTGGAGACAGTCTAAATCACCAGAGTTATCTCCAACGTAAATAAATGTAATAGTCAAGCATTTATGAATGCTGTGGTGGAGACAAAGAATCTGCTGTGACCATCTGCATTCTGACAGATTTCTCTCACTTCATACGTCCAAAGTCACCTGTAAACTACAGTAACTTCACCGGATCATAACAAAGTTTAGTCTTAGTTATTGTCCTATTGATAGTGGAGCATAGGGATGCAAAGGTCTTAGCTCTTACGTCAATTAAGGCTAATTCCTTTTTATGCTTGATACAGGAATCCAACATCTTGCCAAAAGATTTTTTTAAATTAATTTTAATGAATCTTCTGAGAATTTCTATGAGTCTGAATTATTCTAGGAGTTTAAAGAAAACTTAAGGACATACATTAATTTAGCATTTACAAGTCTTCTTGTCCCAAGTTCTCATACTATGACTCTACCATCCATTTTCCTCAGAGTTAAAATTAAATCTTAACAAAATGGAATATAGCCTGAATGTGAAGTTTATTTAATATGCTCAACCTAGTACTGAGAATAATACAAATTACAAGCATGTTCTATTCAAAAAGTTGAATAACTTTCAAATGAGGTCACTGTGACAAAGCTGATTTCCAATTAAACCTCGTTCCCCCTTCCTTTACAATGGATATGTACACAACAATTCTGGAGATGATAATGATGTGGAAGAGAGAAGGCTATTTAAAACTAAGCTAGTTTGTCTATAGTTAGCGGAGAAACTGTCCTCTACAGCAGCCTACGCAGAGCAGGCGCTTAATGCAGGGAAGCCTTACCCCCTGCCCGTGGTGCAAGCGGCATTGCCTGGTGGGATCTGTGACCACATACAGCACCCAAATTGCTCAAAGTGTTCCAACACCACTAGTTTGTTTCTATTATTCTTGATTAAAGACTTGCCCTCTACGCTTGTGCAGATACACTATGGAAGAGACCCAGGGCCTGGTTTCCAAACATTACTCTAGAAAGTATGTTGGAGGGAGAGGGAGGGGGCAGCAGAAAGACCCCCCACCTCAGTCAAAGAGATTAGTTATATATCAACAGATTATAAAGTGCATTTTCTGCTACTACATGATGTGCTTGTGATACAAATTTAAGTCTGTCCTTGCTTGTTGACCATTTCACATCGCTCTGACATCAGCTTTACCTAAGTACAGAATTGAATATATGATACTTTATCTTCCAAAAAAATCAAGACGCCGCATAGTAGCAATTCACAACACCCCAAGGAATCTCCAATGAAAAGTTGCAATGAAACAGCATACACCCGTATCTTCCATAATTAAGAATAAACCTAAGCATGTTATAATACTAAAACAAATACATAAAGAACCTCCTACTAAAAAATGTTCTGTAGTAATATTAAAACAACAAAACCCTGAAAATTTAACATGTACTTAAAAGCCATGCTAGTTTAAAATCATCGTCAAAACAAAAACCAAACAAGCCAACCCCTCCCTCCTCCCAGACCATACATTCAAGCATGTTAATCAGATGCTTATTATAAGTCTTTGTCAAAAATGAATTGCTGTAAAGGAACTGTGATGAAGCTCTGTTAAAGGTGCTAAAATACATAGTTAGGCAGAGTAATAACATATTGGCAAACTAGAAGAGACTGCATAAAGTTATACATTTCATTACAAGTGATTAATTGTATTTCTTCAAGGTTTAAAAGAAAAAGAGAACAGTGGGAAAGAAAAACAATGTAAAGCCATAAATGTAACTGATGTGTGGCAACTAAATAAGCTGGGGGAGGGAGGGAGTCATTATACAGGGTAATTCAGTGCCTGATCACAGGAACAGGGGTCATATAAAAAGGAAACACGTCACAGTATTAAGCAATGAGCTGGTTGTTCGGAGTGTCCTGGTGTTTCCAACAGCCATATTTGTAGCAAAAATGACATCAGCCCTAACAGACTGTAGACACTAGTGACACAGCATCATGAGCTAGCTAAAACTTTTGGGCAGCTAGAGAGATTGGAGTCAAAAACAGTATGTGTTGAACCTTTTTAAAAAAACTTTATTATACAAATATGTATTTAAAGTTAACATTTTCCCATTAAATCTTGTCCAGTAAGTGAGCTGACAACTCTAGGCATGGCACATTCTGCAAGGATAAACTAACGAATTTACAGTCTGTTATCCGGGAACAAGAGTCTGTGGGGACCAGTGAGCCTAGGAGTAAACAGGAAACAAGACAGTGGCTTGTCAAGAGGATGCCTGTGCCTCTTTAGCAAGTAAGAGGTTAGTCAGCCCAAAATTCAGGAGCTAAGATGAACTGTCCTTTATGGTGACCATAATCTTCAGAACCTGCTATTCCTGCCATTCTGCTCACCAATACTCTTGCCCTGCCACGGTGCCCTGCTGAGAAAGTTTTCCCAGAGTGCCCTTGAGCATTCTTCATCTTTTAGAAAAGTCATAGTGTAACGTCGGAGAGGGATGGCATAGTCACAAAGAGCATAGCTGGGTTTCAGTTACGTTTCTACATTATTGGTGACTGTGGTTTAACATTCAGATTATGAAGATATCAGTTACAGATCTATAATTATGGCTGAGATCTGTTTTGCATTTAAAGCATAAGTTTCCTTTTATTATGCACTAAAAATATGATTTATCTTTCTTATTTTTAGGCTTACAGTACAGTTCCAGAAAACATACCGACAATCTGCATGTACACTGAAGGGCAGGGTTCCTCACCCTGTCCCTCTTTTTACGCAGCTTTGGTTTTATGAAAGACGGCCTTCCGAATCAAAAGTCACATGCAAGTAAGGACCAGATTCATGCACATGAGCATTTCCTCATCCAAGAGCTGTTATAAACCAAGAGTTTTTGGACTTGGTTCTACACCCCAGGCTTTCAAAAGGAGTTTTCTGATTTGAAGCCACAAACAATAGACAGTCTTAACGATAAATTCCATTGTTACTGCTTCTCATAAACTAAAGGATAGTTAAGGTCATTGAGAAGTCCAAACATGGTAGGATACAGAAATGCATCGCTTAAGGAATAAAACATCCCACTAATTATTCAAACCAAAAACATAATTTGAACTCCACTTGAAATTAATTTTGGATTGAGGGTATTCAACAACATTCCAAGGCTTTGTCTCTAAATTAAAGGCTGAGCTGCAAACTGAAGCACTGGAATATCACGTAGTGATACAGTTAAGGCCTCTCTTCAATGGTTGGGACTGCAACAGTAGTTTTCAGTGAGAATATATATTAGGGTTGTTTCTATTACATAATCATTCAAGGTCCTCCTTCAATGAAACTAGCATACTGTGTCCAGCACCCTATGATCAGATAGTTAAAGAGAGGCTATCTCATATTATTCCTAAAAACATAGGACAATGGTGGATTGGCTTGTTAATTGACCCTGAAGTACTCCTACCTTATTTAACTGCAGTTGCATTCAACAGTTTGCTGCGGAGTATGAAAGCATTCTGTAGTCCATAATATGTATAATCCTGGTGACATTAAACCTTGTGTGTCTCCCCGTACACAAAACCTTTAAACGGTAGGAATCTGAACTACCTTCTGTCTCCTAGGGACGGTGTCATCTCCCTCCCAAAGGAGGACGATATTTGGAGCCAGAACTGCTCTTACTCACACGATACCTGTCTTGTAACTAACGAAGGAGACTAGCTATTCAGAATCAAATTCAATTCAGGAAAAATGGCACAGTCAGGAATTTAAAATAAATCCCTTTTAAAAATATTTCTTGTTCTCATTAGAAAAATGCCAGTTCTTCTCAGTTTCACTGACAGCTGAGTGATACTTTCTTATTACTTCATCTGTTTTATGTACAGTATTATATGTTGAACAGCCCAAACATTTTAAGTCAGTTCAACTGAAAAATTTGCTAGCTGTTCTATAAGGGAAATACCTACATAATTAGCTAGAACAACAGATAGTTTAGTTCAAATACCTGCTGAAGCCATGGTATCTGTACTTTTACTTCATCTTAGTAAAGAACACACAACATATACAAATAAAAACATATTGTCTCTCTGCAGACCATAGTTATTTAATTTAACAAACCACTATACAAACCTACTGGTGAGTGCAGCAAAATCACCATGATAAAGTCTCATTACAATAAACTGCTACAGTATCAGCCTGCCCAAGATTCAGGCATCGGCCACTTACAGAAAACAGTAACTTAAACTACTGCTTGAGTACAAGGTCTATTTTCATGTATACCTGTCAACATTACTCTATTAATATGCATCCCAGAGCTGCACACTACAAAAAAAAATTGTCTTTTTTATTTTTTTTCTTCAAAGATATGCCACTTTCCCAAGAGTGGCAAGCAGCGTGCTGTAGACAGCTAGTTAGTTACTGCACGCTGTCACTACTGACCTCTAGAAACCCTCCTCTGTAATAGAATACTGATACACCACCCACTGCTTCGCGAGGAAACTCAGCCAAGTTGTTTTTGTGTTTCTATATCGTTTCCATAGCAAAGGTCAGTGCATGCGTAAGTTAAAGTAAAGCTGGAAGGCTAAAGACTGAAGGTCACTACAGGATAAGTTAGAAGAGCTTCACTCCAAAGCAGTGCCAGCATTATTACTACACTGCACAGTAAACTCATGAACTCATGCATGTCATTACTTAGTTTACAGTTTTTACCGAGTAACTACAAAGACAGTAAGTTCGTATGAGAGACTGTTGTATCAGCGAGAAGGTAATTTATATTACAGAAACTACATTCCTAATGAACATATGGAAAAATCCTTAAAAAAAAAAGTTTAACACTAGAGACTGCATAAATTAATTCGACTACCGAAGAGAGCAGCATTTAAACTTGGAAGTTGGTGGTAGCAGTGAGAAAGTTTTCCTTTCTGAGGAAAGGAAGTAGGTCACATTAAATAAGAGACATTAACCTGGAAAAAAAAAGTTACTGTTTTTCCACAGATTGCATGCAGATTTTATTGGGGCCATACCTTGCTCACATGTCATCATTTCCACACTCTGATCTCTGATAAAGAAAGGCTTGCAACACTCAACAAGCCCGTCAGAAGACTTTTTTTAGTCACTCATATTTAGAAGTTTTACTTCCTATTTCTTTTTTCTTTTTTTAAACTGAGAAGGTTTGTCTATGTTCCTGTATGTCAAATATTACCAATTTCTTTTCAAATTCAGATGTGATTTTGTAAGAGCTATGACTTCGGAAAAAAGAAAAAAAAGAAAAAAAAGGAAAAACGGAAGGAAAAACGGAAGGAAAAACGGAAGGAAAAACGGAAGGAAAAACGGAAGGAAAAACGAAAAAATGGAAGGAAAAAAGAAAAACGGAAGGAAAAAAGAAAAACAAAGAAAAAAGAAAAAGAAAAAAGAAAAACAGAAAAAAGAAAGAAAAAACGAAAAAAGAAGAAGAAAAAGAAAAAAGAAAAAAGAAGAAAAAAAGAAAAAGAAAAAAGAAAGAAAAAAGAAGAAAGAAAGAAAAAAAGAAGAAAAAAGAAAGAAAGAAAAAAGAAAAGAGAAGAAAGAAACAGTATACTTTGAAGTAGCCTATTTTTCTGAAAATACAAACAAAACTCCTTTGTTTATTTACCATAAACCAATCCCTAATAGTATCATTAAATCCAGAAGTGATGTCAGGCTTTAACATGCCTATTCTAGCAAATTAAACATTTAACCCCCCCCAAAATGGAGACAAAACATTAAATTCGAGGTACTTCTGAACTAAAGCTCTTCAAAAAAAAAAATCAGTTACAAAAATCATTCTTTAATTACATGTTACACTTAGGAATCAAGCAATACTAGATACCAATGACAATTCAGACAGTGCCAAAAAAACATTTGACTGTATTTGAAAAGCAAGTTTCCTGAAAGCTCTCCAGCAATCATTAAGAAAGTGCCATTTTTTAAACCAAACTTTCACTTGTTTTAACATTTGTGTTTTACCTTTCATACACATTTCCTTTGCTGCTAATTGAAGACAAAGACTCTATTGACACTTAAGTGCTCCTTCTCCTTTTCCCCAATTAATTCACTGCTTACAGCATTACTGGAGTTGTAAATTGGGCTGATTAGAAAGCAAGCTTTTTACATACAAATAGACTCTCTAAAAAGTAGAAGAAGAAGAAAGAAGAAGAAAGAAGAAGAAAGAAGAAGAAAGAAGAAGAAAGAAGAAGAAAGAAGAAGAAAGAAGAAGAAAGAAGAAGAAAGAAGAAGAAAGAAGAAGAAAGAAGAAGAAAGAAGAAGAAAAAAAAGAAGAAAAAAAAGAAAAAGAAAAAAAAGAAGAAAAAAAGAAAAAAGAAAAAAGAAAAAAGAAAAAAGAAGAAAAAAGAAAAAAGAAAAAAGAAAAAAAAGAAAAAAGAAAAAAGAAAAAAGAAAAAAGAAAAAAGAAAAAAGAAAAAAGAAAAAAGAAAGAAGAAAAAAGAAAGAAGAAAAAAGAAAGAAGAAAAAAGAAAGAAGAAAAAAGAAAGAAGAAAAAAGAAAGAAGAAAAAAGAAAGAAGAAAAAAGAAAGAAGAAAAAAGAAGAAAAAAGAAAAAAAGGGCTCTGCGTTGAAATAAAAGACATGTCAGGGGAAAATTTGTGATAACTTAAATGAACAAAAGACTAAATTAAAAACTTGTAGATTCACCAAATGCATCAGTATCCCTGGGGGCGGGGGGGGAGAAAATCTCAGTTCAGGCATAGAAAGGGAGGAAAGAAATACACAACTATGTAGAAAAGCGTAAGCACTTAGCACTTCAAATGGAGTTTTCCTAGGTTTTTCAACACCTTGATTGGAAAAGCATGTTGTAACCAATTCTCTCCATGATGGTCTCATGGCAGCTGGATGCAGCTAAGTGGCTTCTCTATTCCTTAGAGCACCCCCAACGTTACACAGTAAGGAGGGCAAAAGGGGAGAATGAAGGCCCAGTTATATGAAGATGAAAAGATAGATAAAGCTGTTCTTTTGAATTAGAAATTTTTACTTTGGAAGATTATGAGTAAAGATATGGTATAATTCACCAAAAAATCTAAACTTTCCTACGGGAAAAGAATTTTCACTGCTTAGTTTTTAAGTCCACTTTTAAACAGGCCTTTACCAAACCAAATCTGTTAGACCTCACTAAAGTAATGTGATAAAGGAAAAAATAAAAAAAGAAAGAAAAACCCCTTTGAGATGTTTTGCCCACTGAGACAACGCGGATGTGGCCCACAAACTTGGAATCTTTTGGCCAACACCACGCAAGAGGAACCTGTGCATGGTTTTGACTAACCAAAATTCTTTCTTCCGACATTTCTCCAGAAGTACTTCATTTCTGAGGGGTTTGCAGCTACTTTCCTAACACGCTGCAAGGAATGTTATTTAAAAAACTGAAGGATTACTCTGCCGAACTGAACAGCATACCTAGTGACAATGCCCTGGGAATAAAAGCAAGTGATGAGCAAGATGTAAAGGTCTGAAGATGAACATAAGCTGAAACAAGGAAAGAGACACAAGATGACTAATGCTAGTGGTGCAATTTACTGTAAATTTATCAGCAATGGCAGTTTGGAAAGTCAAGCTTGAACTAAACCAAGAAATCAGAATTCAGGGAAGTTATAGAAAGGCAGATTAACCACAGTCATCCCTTGTGGCTTTACAGAAGTGCAACAAGTGCTGGCCTATGATCCCCTATGAATTGTTCCAAAAGGTACCAGAGAAATTAATGGAAGAAAATGCCATTCAGGCCTACTGGGCAATCCCCCCCCACACACACCTCAGAAAGTCTTAACAGTGCATGGGATTTTATTTTATTCTGATTCCACAAAGGTTTTAACATTACAAAAAGTTTTGAAAGTCTAATTTTAAAATGAAGATTTTAAAACAAATGAAAAAAACCCATCTATTTCCCCATCCTGAAGTGTGGTCATGTTTTCAGTCTCTCTTGATTATCTGATGTAGCTTATCATCTTGAATTGAGAAGAAAAAGCATCTACATTAAAAAAGTATCCTTCCTCTTTTGCTATTAAGCTTATTGAGTAAATTATCTTGAAGACCATAAAATAATACAGACCTTTGTAAATCTGAAATAGAAATAAGAAAAGTGAAACACAAAAGGAACAAATGTTAATGAACTATTAGACACCGTGGCAAAAGTCCAATTTTGAAATCCTTTTAAAGGTCATCATGAAGACAAACAGACCCTGAAAAGGACCAAAGCAAACAAAAAACTGTTCATACCAGTGCATCACTGGTCACAATTCTATATGATTATGCAACTTACTGAACATCATTCAAGGTTTAAAAACCTAGATTTCTATTTCAGAAATCACTCACACACACCCTTATTGCAGACAAGGTTGAAAGTTAATGCTAATTTCAGGCATATTTTGAAGAGTGCTTTAGCTTAGAGTCCCATCTCATTCTACCCTCCCCCAAAAGATCAACACATACCTAAAGTAGTGTTATACTAGTATTGTAACTTCACACTAGTGCAGGATTGCCGGTTGTATGTAACTAACCATCGACATATAGTATCCATTGGCAGTTTGAACCACCCTATCCAAAAAAAGTGTTACTCCTGAAATCCCAACTCCTGATGCCAAATTATGCTGTGGACAATTTTCAGATGATTACTTCCAAGATAACCAGTATAAACTACAGAAAATCCATAAACTAATTTTACTTTGGAAGAAAATCCTACTTTTCTCCAATCTGGTAACCACGTGATGATACAAAAAGCAAACCACTGTGTCACTACAGATCCAATGTGCCATTTTTCATTTTTTCGCATTAGTTACTGCATTTTTTAAGATTCTGTATTTTAAATGATTACATTTAATATGAGTTTTGCCATCCATTTTTGGCATTCTAGAGCAGATGTCCATATAATCAATTTGTTTTTAAAAAGATGTATTTTTAGAATCTGATTCAAAAGTCAACATTTTATCCCTTACAGCCTGCCACTGGCTCAAACAGGCCAAGACTTACTTTCTGCCTTCTACATTTATTTGTGAATTGCTATCACCAAACAACAGTAGACAACCAGAGCTGACACCGCCTGCTTTCTGGTGATATGTGAGAAGATGGACAAATTCAATTAAAAAAACAAAACAAAACAAAAAAATGAAAAGTAGAAGGCAGAAAGAGGAAGAACAGAAAGAGTCATGAAACACAGAACAGACATGCTCGTCATTGGATTTAGAGAACAGGGAGAACCCAGATGTTTTATACCTGCTAAGTAGTTACATGAATTGGTCACATAGATTACTCGGAAAAAGGTGACAGCCACAGTATTACAGGCCAGGAAACAGACACACATTTAAATAAACTTTCATTAATTTATTTTTCTTGGACCATCCCTGACATTGCTCAGTTAGATCCTCTCTTGTAGGTTATAGCTTCCTGTGCCAGAACTCAAGCAGAGTTTGTCAGGTTGTTTGAAGACAGGTTCCCTTTTCAGAATTTGCTAAGTAGCTCAAAATTAGTTTACTTAAAGCTCAAAATTAGTTTTCTTTTTATCAACTGCCATCATCTTCAGTCATGACTTCAAGCTCCACGACAAATTTAAACAGAGGTGCCATTCAATCCCCCTTTCACGGGCCTCCAAAAAAACCTTCCCATGCAGGTTCCTGCTTGCTTGTTAGTGACTAGAAGTGCACAAGCTCTCTAAGAAAATAGCTTTTCTTTATTTTTTAGCTGTACACCTTTCCTCGTGTAGTGCTTACAAGTTGTCCATATTGATTCCATGATGCTTCCTCTTCTCCGTTACTCCAAAATCAACTACTGTAATAATTTTGCATATGGCAAAGGAACTGATGAATGATTCTATCCCTAAACCCTTCATAGTGCGACAAAAAGACACTTAGGGTACAGGCGAATTCTTAATACCCACCACTGTCCAAAATATGTCTTACATGCATGGGACATGTCTTTCACAAGTGGAATCTATACAGTGTCTGTTGTAGACACACCACCAATATTAAAATAAATTACCTTTATTGCTGTTCATATCTCAAACTGATTCCCATTGTGGTAGATGGCCACAGAACAGATGCTCCTTTGCACATATGAGAAGAACATACATACAGAATAGTACTAACAAGTAGCTGCTAGTTTAACAATCCCTCAGTGCATCTAACAGTCCCTCAGTGCATCTAACAGCAAGGTTATCAAGAATATTAGTATATAGATCAACTTCCTCACAACAGTAAGAGAGCAAGACATAAAAAGGAAATATGTGTTCTGCACAACACAATTAGCTTGTAGAATTAACTACCGAAAGATATCATTAAATTTAGAATATTTAAGAAAATTCAGAAAATTGATAAGGTCTACATGAACAGCAGGAACATCACAGTACACAAAACAATGTTTTTTAAGGAAAAGTCCACCTTCCTACATCATAAAGCTAAAATATGAGAGTAAAAAAAACTTCCTGAGAGATCCTTACAGTGTGCTATGCCTGACTACTTTAAAATGCTTATGTTTTTGGTCATAAATATTATCCAATGAAAGTCTCACAAAAAAACCTTAACCACTTTAGATAACAGTAAAATCTCATTCTAACAAATTATAAATGTAAATATTACTGTACTTATGATGTATGATTTTACCTGAGGGGAGGAAATTCAAGTAATTATGATCACTCATTTAGAGTCAGATGCAATGTTGCAGCCATTTGTTAAGAAGGTTTCTCAGATGGATAAAATTAATACTCTAACCTACTGAAATAGAAAGGTAACGGTAGACAAATCTCAGAGGCTTTCTATGTCTCCTTACTACTAAATACAAAATATCCATAGGGATTGGATGATAAAAATTCAAAATGCTACCTCCCCCCATGCCAACCATGCTGTCAAGTTATTTATTCCTTCCTCTTGAAAGCTATCAGTGTTATCTTGTAGATTTTCTACCACAGTAAAATAAATCATTTTAGATGATGCAGATTAGCTGGAACATATCCCAAAGCCAGCAGAGATTAAAAAGGCCGATATCTGCTGTTTAAATCATTTTGCCGTTAAAAAGGCTGAAAACAAGATAATTTCATTAAAGAATTTGCTTCCTTATAGTCTGTGGATTTATAAAACAAAGCACGATGATCAACTCATTTCATTTCCTCACATTTGGAAATAAGCTGATTAAACATACTCACAACAGATCATGCCAAATTTGTCAGAAGCTTAGTTTCCTAGCAACAGGTACAGTACAGTATTAGTAATAGATTAATGGTTTACACTAATAGATTAATGGCTTGAAGCTATATACTATCTTACAATCTTTAAAGACCACATCAACTGCATATTGAAACTACAGAGGTTTCATAGTTCAGAAATGTAGTATAAATATTCTAACTTTCGGTAAAATACTGCTCAAGAACAACACACATAATTTACATTTAGTATTTATTTTTCACCAAATTTGACCTATAGCATACTATTTCCCCTTGCAGCAAGTAAAAAGTTAATACAAATCAATGTTTTGTTTCATAACAACTTCCTCTCTCCCATCAAGCACAACAATTAAATTCTAATCCAGCTGGGAGAGACCAAATTGCAAAATAGAATATTGATTTGCACTTCTATTCATTTTAATTTAGTGAGGCAGAATACAATCCGTGAGTTTAAACATGAGACTGGGAAACACACACATAAATTCTATCGCCCATTTTACAAAAAGAGCTGTTTTTGTCATAGCAAGATATTTCATAATTCTCACGTAAATACATAGCTCTTAAAATCGTCAGTATAATTCAGAGAGATTAGAGACCTGTTGTTTCTAATCTGCAGCTAGTACTACACTTTAGAAGCATCTCGTTCTTTAAGTAAAAGAAACTCTAAATGTATTTGCCAATTCTTACAAACATCAGCAAAACAAGCTCCCTTAATGCAAGTATTAGTGCAACACACAAGGGCCCAGGGCAAAAAAACCCCATCAACAAATGCAGTTAACAAACGTTCAGCAGAGACTTATTTTTGCCAACTAAAATCTCCCAATATTCTACCTCATTAACGATGTGCTGAATTCCAGTGCCAGCACGTAGGCACATGCAAGTTGCATCTATTTGTTTTCCACCTGGCTAAAGCAACACAATATTCCACATGAAGAAATCTGCTCCACTGACTACTTTCAGATTCCAGCCTAGCTCGGGCATCCTCACTTTTCTCTAGTTTGCAGCACTGACCTCCCTGACAAGCATTTAAGCCTTGTCCCTGTTATGCTAAGAAATCAGTAGATCTGATAGTAGGAGAAAGCTGGAGCTGGTCAGGCCATGGAACTGAGGAACTCTGTAAAGAAAACGAAGGCTGGATAAAGAGCTCAGGTTAAGAACAGAAATGGAAAAAGTGGGAAAGACATTCAAGGAAGAGAAGATGTGATGCAGAAAACCAGCACTTCTTTGGAGGGAGAGAAAAGAAAGAAACAGATAAAGAGTCATAAAAGGAAAAGAGAAGGAACGGTTTGATAAATAGCCCAAAGACTGTGACTGGGAGTCAGTAGGCTGTGAGAAGAAATGGCTCAGATGAACAGCTTGGAGGGAGGAGACTGCTTAGGCAAGGAAAAAGGAACAGATAGGCCAAGCCATTTTATTCTGCTGGTGCATCTTTATTTGTGTTTGTAGTCCAAAGATGACATTTGCATATCTTGGTAACTGGAACAGCCATTATATTTGTTAAGAAAATGGACTGGGCTGTCTCCTGGATATGGAAGGAGTATAATAATTTTTTAGGGGTTAAGATTCTGTATCTGAACCCCTAGAAAGTTCTGCAGGGGAAAGTAGCTGTAAGAGCCACCACTTCACCAAAAGGCTGGTCCTTGAACTCTGACAGTCACAGGGGAGCACATCACAGCTCCTGTACATGAAATTTTACCCACAATAGCTACTCACCAAACCTAAGCTTCTTTTCCTTCAAAAAGAATCTCATGACAAAGCTTTCAAATGAAAGCCAAGCCTAATTTACTAGGACATTACACCTAATTCTGAGTGCCAGAACAATTGGATAGCGTTTGCATATTTAAGTAATACACTTTAGAGGTATTTGCCTTAATAAAAGAACCCAGCAAGAGCAGGTGTTAATGGCAGTTACCAGGAATCAAAACAGGTAGTACTACCACCCGCTGCTAGTCAGAGGAGATGCGCTGTTGCATTTTCTTCAGTCCTGAAACTGATCTAAATGTTCTGAGAGACAAAATAAAGCTTGACTGATTTTTAATGCAACCGAAATGATGACAAAAAAAGAGAGCAAGGAATGAGTCTTACTTTCCCTTACAGATTACCAGCCCACAACTAAAGAAATCAGGCAATGCTTTACTTTTTAAAGAGACAGCTACAAATAAATTATCAGTAATGACCTTTGGTTCTTGCTGAAGAAAGAAAAGTCAAGTTTAATTTACTCCAAATATTTTAGTGAAGTTTAACAGAGTCTATGGAGAGCATTTTGCAGAAATAACCAAATAAAAAAAATGAACAAAAGCTAACAAACTTTCAACTGAGGCCTCTGTAGTGTTCAGCAGCTTACTCTTAATAACAAAAGAAAGATGATTCTTGATTCAAATGAAGCTATAGCATATTCAAGTATACGTACAAGTAATCTGTTATCGTGAATTTCCCCTCCACTCCTTCCTGTCTAAAATTTGAATACATAACTAATATATTATTGAACAGTGAATCCCTTAGCAAGCATAAAATAAATTGTTACATGTTCTGTAATTGTAGCAAATGGTAAATTCTTAAACATACAAAACTAAACAGCTGTACTGAACAAGATATATTTAAGAGAGAAATCTTACAGATGGAGAAATGCAAGCTACACAGAATGTAACAATTTACAGCACTGTAAATACCAGTGAGCATAGTTAATGGTAAAAAAAAATCTTCTATTCAAGAAAACCAGACTTCCTACCTTCACTACAGGGTGTCCTCCAGTAGATGCTTTTACTGCTCCTCTGCTTCCTTCTGTTTCATAGTGAGCTCTATGATGAGTTTTAGGCTGGACTTCAATTTTCAGTTCACACTGCCCGTAATGACTTGGTAAAGGCCAGTCAAGAGGTGGCAATGAAGATGTGCTGCAATCAGGATATGCACACTATGGTTAAATGAACTATGCCATTCAGCCAGAGTACAATGAAAATAACGTCACTATAAAATACACACAAATTATATTGCTTGCCTAACAAATGATTATCAAATAACATTTCTTTTGGAGCTGTTAGTGCTATATTTCTTCCTTCCATTACCTGATTAAAAGAAAGGCATGACTACATGCCCTACATTACCAGTGCTACTCCGTAACTGCTTTTACATTAATTTTTTATCCTCAAGTAGACTAGCAAGCAAGTTTAAATTGGTTAAACGGAACAGTCTAACTTCAGTATGACACTAAAGCAAGCTTGACTGGTCTATAAGTCATTAAGTTTTAACAGTCTGCATTACTATCTTAAAGTTTTGTTTTGTTTTGTTTTTAAGCTTGGTAAGCACTACACTTCGCTAAGTATCATTAAATTAAACACTATACAATGATCCAAGTTTTTAAAAGACTAGTAGCCCAATCTAAGCATGAAGACTTCGTGCAACAGACAACAAGCAAAGACAAAGACATCTGAAGTACATGCTTAGCTTACCCATAGATTATACCCTGACACACAGCTGTAAAGCCTCTCCATGGAAGGAAGAAAAAAAAATGCAACAATAATAGTAATATGGAAGCACCTCAGAGGGAAATGACCCACATTACCACCCGTTTTTTATACCTACCCTTTTACCTGCATAGATTCACAGACTTACGATTCTAATAAGATGAACAGTCAGATTCAAGTCAGTAATTACCTGGTAGAGCAAATTAATGCAACTTAAAAATGAAGCATTTATCCTGAATGTTTATAGCACTGTGTACAGCACAAGAACATCTGCATTAAAAATAAACTTCTGGTAAAATAGCTTTATAACACCATACTCTGACCAATTGGGAAAACAAGTCAGGCTTTAAAGAGACAGACAAATAATGGTTTGTATCATTTTCTGCAAATGCTCAATTCCATTTCTTTCCTCTTTACAGGAAGTGGGGAAAAAAAAACACCGCCTATCCAAAACCATGCAAATTTCCATAACCATTAACAGCTATAGACCCATGAAAGATAAATTATACCTGTGGAGAATTCAACCAAGACCTGTAAAACAGATGCACCATTGGGAAAGACTATTTGGACTGAACAAAAAAGAAAAGAAAATTCTGTCTTTAGTAAGTATCTGGATGGACTTGGGCTCAGCCTGCAGCACCATGCACCTGCCTTTTACCACAAACATCACTGTCACTAAGCATGGAAAAGAAAGAGAAGAAAAGGCACCACTCGCTGGCCTTCTCCTACAGGCACACAACCTACAAACCTGCTGACCTACTGCTTCAGGGAGTACCTCCACTGTGCGCTGCTTCAGGAGAGGTAAACAGTGTGAGATAAACCTTTATCTCCTGAAGCCCCTTTCTGGGGGTGAAGAGGAACAAGAGTGCTTCCCTTTCTTCTTACCGAAAGGGAGAAATGTGAGCAATAAATCACCTTTACAAGCGTTCAACATAGCAAAGACCCTTCTTCCCCCATAAGGAGGTCTGATGACTGGTCCTTCTTCCACAACAACAGAATTTACTGAGTAGGAGAGGACTGGATGTCAGCAATCAAAGAGCAAACTCGTAGGAATGCAGTATAAGCCCAGTCCTTCCAGATACTTACCACAGGCCAAGATGTACTGCCTAAATGCTACTTTTGGCTATCAACTAGACTTTGCCATTCACTTTTATAGCTATTGAAGGAGAAGAGGACTCAAGTCTTCAGTCTGAAAAAGGAAAGAAAATGTCAGGATTAGAAGATACTAAAAAGAGTTTAAAAAGAAACGTGGCACACAAGAAATGTGTCTTTACTATGTCTGAAAACTTTTGTTTTCATTTTGCCAAATACGTCAAAATAGTTTGTGTGCACAGTGAACAGATACAGTCCCTAAGAGGACTTGGTATAACATGTGGACCACAGACTATGTATCAGGTACTAAGAGGTATTACTGAATATTATACATTAAAATCATTCAAGAAAAAAATACATGTTGATTATGATCACTCTCCATCCAACCTCACAGAGAGGTTTACTCCTTCTGCAATCAACCATTAAAAACATGGCATAAGCTGTATCAGACAGCTCTATCAATTCCCATTATCTCCTAAAATAATATTTGCAATACTAGAACAAACATGGAGACAGGAAAGAAAACAAGTCTGAAGATTTTGTTATTCTTTGAAAACAAATAGAAAATATCAGCATGAGAGCAAGCACACACGCATGTGCAGATGCCTAAAATATCAAAAATTTGGAAAGATTTCAAAATGCAGTTTTCCAAACAAATTCTGTAGTATTAAGATTTTTCAGTCTGTGCTGCATTAAATTGTTATTTTCTAGATGCAGCAGGCTAGAGATTTGCAGCTGCTTCCATTTAGGGAACAAAAAATTGCTGTTGGATACCCAAGCTGTAATTGTTTCTCTTTTAATGTTTCTCCTGCTGTCTCTATCACCCTCAACTTTTCTTTTGGGCAGCAGTGCAATCTTAAAACATTTTAAGGTACAGTTCCATGTACCTTCTTGTTCTACGGGGATATCAATTTAGTGTATTTAATGTATCAGTTTAATATAAAGTATTCAGAAAAAATATAATACACGATGCTTCCACATCACCCTTTCACTTGTTTTGTGCCAAATGTTTTGGGGCTACGTGTTAAACTGAATCAGTGATCTGTGTGGTTTCATTTGATTTTGAAAGGTAAATTTTTGACTCTGATTAATTTACCAGAGCCCCAATTGTCTATACAGCTTCTTCAAACAGAACTAAGGAGGTTGGCTATGGAGTGGCAACTTCCTAAACCAGCACTGTCGCGTTCCAAAAGTCACATGGAACCCACACCCCAGGCACTAAATAAACAAATAAATAACAGGTTAAAATAAAGTCTACAAACTCTTCTATTTTTCTACTCCAAGCCAACATCAAAAACAGAAGAATCATGTCAGTTTTTTGGGGGCAAGAGGGAACAAGTTTGCACACATTTTGAGCACTTCTCAATGTGAAGCCACACGATACCTGACATTGCAACGGGAAAATAAACCTTAAGCCTATATAGCCTTAGTGCATTTATGTATAAGCTTTGTTCTGACTGCACTATTAGGTGAGTATCAGCATTAAATTCAAGTCTTTCACCTAGACTTTTGACTCATCACAGGTTTATCAGTTGTAAAATGTGTATTAAACTAAGGTAAGTTTCAGATTACACAGACATCATTAGAGTTCAAATTTTAGTGCTGCATTGCTCTTAGAATACCTAGAACATGTTTAAGATTAGGAAAATCAGCTGCTTCAGAAACGTGCCGGCGTTGTAGAAAGATTTCAGCCCCTTCCACTTTACACAGCAAGATGACACTTGCGTTATATATATAAAGCCATTTTACTTTCCATTCAGAACACAGAATCTAGATCAACTGCTGGCTGTAGGTTCTTTCAAGTCATTTCAGATGAAAATATTAAAAGAAATAAGAACTTAGGTTGTTAAAAATCACTCACTGCTGGACTTTGATGGGAGGAGGAACACATTTGTTGCCACTTCCACGTTTCATTAGGAAAAGTCTACCTAGTTCATTACCAAATGACAGTTACAATAGCTTGTGGCTTACCCTTCTACAGAACTTTCTCCAAGTTTTGGTTCTCTTTAAATTAAAAAAAGCCTTATTAACAGTACAGTAGCCTACTAGCAAAGCCTCAAATGCTACAGCAGGAAACAGAAACAGTGAGTGACAGTCATCCTACAAGATTCATTAAATCAAATTTTAGCATGTTGGTGAGATAGCACCAATCTATAAACCTACAAATGTTCTTCCAGTAATGCCAAGAGAGTTTTATAATCCGATTAATGCAAGCTTCCAAAAGCTCCTATTACGTCAAAATTAAAGGCTTTCAAGAACAGCTGCCATTAAAGGAAACTCAGAAGGAAGGAAGCCCTCAGTAGCACCCTCAACAGAAGACACCATATTTAAAATTACCACTTTAGTGTTCACAAAATTCATTTAACCCATACCATCTTCACCTGCAACCATCATCTCTAAACCAGAACTGATTCAGGTTGCACAAAACTGATGAGGAGACACCTGACATTCAACATAAGGGCAGTCAAATGAGTCCATACGGATTTCATTTTTCATTTTCATTTGTGGACACTGGGGTGACTCTGCCCCTCTTGCACAGGAAGAAACAAACTCTAGAAACAAGATTGCTTTGGAACATCCTACAGGTCAGCATCGGATACTAGATTGCAGCTGTGGTTCTGCATTGGACTTAGGCTCTACTCTTTCTTCTGCCTCACACGCACTGTTGTGGGGCCAATGACAGCCACTAAAAATAATCAGTTAAAACCCTAAAATGGTTATTTTCCACTTGGAGCACTCTTGCTGTGTAGTTCATTGGACAAACAGCTGTGGCATAGCAGAGGGGCTTTGTGCGGGCAGAAAATGCTTATGCTGGTACCTTGACTGAAGTGCTTGTGTGATTAGCTCAGTTTTAGTCCAGGCTCCAGTTAATCCAGGCTCTCCTGGATTCCTTGCTTAGAAGGTTTTTGAATGCAAGTGAAACTGATACAAGCACTCTTTTTAGCCACTCTGCATGAACATGCTTCTACCTCCTTGTAGTCAGTAGTTCTAGTAATGATCTTTTGAAGATATGCGCTAGGATTTCAAAATCCTAGTGAAAGTTATTCTCCATTTCCTTTGCCAGTTAAGATTCGCAGGTCTTCTAGAACGACCTGTTGATCATTTCTCAGTGGCAGCAGAAACACTTTCAACCGAAACCTCTCCCAACACATCAAAATCTGTGACTTGGCCAGAAAAGGCCTTGTTGACCATACAATGGACATTTCACATCTTCTCGCCCCGAGTTTTAGCAGGAAATAACCAACAGCCACAGTTATCCTGTGACAAGTGAATGTTATGACGCAGCAAACCCTTGAGAGTCTCACGTCATAACTATGTGCCAATACTATGGTCCTTTTCAGGAATGCTTGTAGAGCCAAAATACTGCTGTGATCTTCACTACACAGAGTAAGATTTTCTCGGGTGGAGTAATTTTGGAGTTAATAATTTTGGGGACAGTCCAGCTGCCACAGTGCCTTATCAATAGATTTTTTTAATACTATTTATATCCAAAATATCACTGTTCTACTAGCAAACCCACAGTTAAATATGCTTTCAGAGTACTGATATACTGCCAAGTAAAATTTGTATTCTATCATGTCAGAACAAAGCAGAGAGCCTAATCGTACCTATAGCACAGAGGTCCTGTATTAAAACACTCTGAATTTCTTTAGATTCATTAACAGTGCGTAAACATTACAGCAATAGCCTAGCTTATTAAAAACCTAAGAGGTTCAAAGTTCTCTCGCTTGTCTCACTTAAGTGGGTACTTATCTTCAAAGTCAGCGATTTGCAAATATTTTCACTTTAAAGTTTTGCTAACACAGCATAACTGCTGTTATTTCTATTTAACAGAAAACAGATGGATAACTACTTAGCAGAATAAACTTGTCTATACTCCACTCACATTCAATGGTTTGCTCCTCTTAAAATTAAGACTGAAATTCCAACAGTTATGTTAAAAACAGAACATAATTCTGTTCTCCTCTCTTCTCCCCGAACTTCCAAAATAACGATTCAGACAAGAAGCAGAACTATTCCGAGTATTTGCCTATCTAACACTATTTTATCCTGAAGAGTTAAGCAACATTGTCAGGAATCCTAGTTTTCAGGAGCAACTGCCAGACAACTGCAAGGAAGATACTCTCAGATTGCCATTAATCATCCATCATTAAAGAGATTCCTGAACTGTAAATACAACAACCAAAATCCGTTCTTCATCACCATGGCACAAAGAAACTCCTTGATATCCTATCACTTCTCAGTGTTTTAGAATTAAATTTGCAACACAGCACTCTGAAGACAAACATCAGTTTATACAGTAGTTTTAATAGTAACTCTTTCCAACATTGACATTACTGTTATGTAAAGTCGACTTAAAACTAAGAATTCCACGAAAGAAGCAGCAGTAAAAGAAACCAATTTTTACTTCAAGATTTTTGCCCATTAATGAATACTGTCACAGTTATCTAGTGGACACAAAAGCACAATCTGCTGCTGTCAAAGACTTGCTCCAAGGGTTAAAGAAACAAAACACACCAAACCCCTGAATCACTCATTAAGTATATTAACCTACAAAATGCCTATTTGACATGTAGATTAGACTCTCAAGGTCTAATATGCAAAACTTAAAGCCTACTGTCCCACTAACCATTCATATTATAAGCCATAAATTAAAAATAAAACCAACAAAACCCCAGAACACCAATAACAGAACCCCCACCATTTTCAGTTTCACCATCACCGTCCCCCCACCGAATACAGCTGCACAGCATCGCCTCTCTCAGCACTGTCCATATGTCTGTGATAGCTGTTCACTCTTCCACAAATGGCGCTGATCTCTTATGAATTTTACTTCTGGTGATATGTCTCCACCACAAGCATTATTATGTTTTTTCCTCAGCAGAGATTTCAGGGTCATCCCCATACTTTCTCCCCCCCCCCCCCCCCCCCACCCCCCCCCACTGAAGCTTAAAAAAAAGTATTGTAAAACAGACTTTTCTTTGGACTTCCTGGAAATTTTGCAACTGTGAACCTGTATCAGGGAGGCAGATCAGACAGAAGAGAGCCATAAGCACTGTAACTAAGAACATCAGTTTCTGTAAAACAAGTATATACATATATCACTTCAAAATAACATTTGCTACTCATCTTTCTAATACAGCAGCTTTGTACTCATGGAGGCTGACTGGAGCCTAAGCAAGGAAATTATAATAAAAGGGATCATCAGTCTTGATTCTTAGTAGTACATGGTTTCATAAGTATTTACTGCATGGACATTCCCATAATAACGGGTATGGCCACTAAACTCCACAAAGTTTCAAAGACAGGGGAGAGAATTCACATGAGCACACTGACCTCTTTTAGATGGCGCCTCAACATGAGCAGGAGGATCAAATTTAGCTGTTTGAATATGAATAGCCTCTAGGAAGAAATACTTTTCTCTGGTATTCTTCTAGACTATTTATAGCCTACACTGATACACACTATCTAAATAAGAAAGTGAACTTGAATCATCTATGTTTCTTTTCAAATAGATTATACAAAATTTGGGAAAGGAATGAAAGAAAAAAGAATCCAATTAATGAAAGAGTCTGAGATCACTTTATGCAAAAGCCTAGAAACATGGCTTTTAAAGAGACTAAGTGAAAAAAAATTGAGTTTTTTCAAGTGGGGGTAAAATTCAAGCTCTGATACTAGATGCTTAATAAACAGTCCTAAAATCAGCATCCTTCATGAAACAATGGGATAATGAGCAAATGGGGAAGTCGGATATACTACCACTGCTTTAGGAGGGAACCATGAGACATGAATAAACCCAATTCTTATCCCTCACCTTGAAGGGGGGGGGGGAGAGAAGTATCTTAAACAAGAGCAACAAGATTAAAAATGTAATAAATAAAATGATCAGATAACTTCATTGCTGAGTATTCTGCGCAAAATGACCAAGTCAATCCGCGATCAAAAGAATGCCCATCTGCAAATAATTTGGTTAATGACAGCACTGGCAGATACTCTGTGGCTAATATGCTACTCAGACCTTCACTATTCCTAGATGTAGAAGGAACTGTCTAGTTCCTCAACGCCTATTTTACAGGAATTGTTGCATTGGTTCTGTCCCTCACTACTCATCTACACTTATCTTTGACTAGGAAGCAGGAATGTGACTCAGAGCAGATAATACGCATATATTTTTCATATACTACAGACTGGCAAATTATGCATTTCTGTGTTAGATGACAACTTGTTATTTGTTCAAAATTATTTGCAAGGACTCAAATACGACTAAAAATGCATAAAAGCATGTTATACCTTATTATATTTAGTTAAATAAAAGCATCCTACACTTACTGAATATAGAAGAAAGGAAAAAGTGTGGTCAGAACTTCATAGATAAACTAGAGTATTGATTCCAAGTGAATGAAACTACTCTGACCCATGTGCACACTTAGCCACAGTAAACTGCCCCTCGGTATAAATGGGAGTACTTTACCTTACATCTGATGTGGTATGAAGTGTGCAGATAGCACCTTCTTCTCTGATGACTGTTTCATGTTCTGTAAATCTGTAATCTGGTTTACTTCGTGCACTAAATTGTACTTGATAACACAATCAAGACATTTAAAAAGATGAGTAATTGTACTTATATAAGTATATATACACACACACACACACGAGAGAAGAGAAAAGAAATATTTTAAACATCAAGAGTTCCCATCTTTTATGCTTATTAAATCTAATCTTAAAACATAACTGCAGTGCTTTCTTTTGGTCACTGTCACAAACTGTTCAAGAAACAGGGGATCTTCTTGCAATTCATTATTAAAGCATAAGAGTGAGCTTAGCTTCTCTGCTTCATAAACATTAAAATCAGAATATTAGATGACAGATTGAAATGGCTGAACATACTGAAGCAGCACACTCTTGCTGCATCTGTGGAGCAGGCTACAAGTGCTGAGTAGGTCGATGTTACACTAAGAATATAGTTGCTAATGCAGCCATTTCTGCTAACTCAGTAGTCAGACTTTTCGTCAGCAAATGTATATTCCTTAACAATTTAGTTTACTTGTAAACAGGTATAGTCTTTATTGTCTTCCGCTTTCTTCTCACTTTTACAATTAGAGAAACACATCTACTAACTATAATCGGTACCTTTCTGAGGAGAAATTAAAATCTGTGATTTTACAATTATGCAAAACTGACAAAATGATTGAAGGAGTGCTATTTAAATATATTTAGAGACAAATAACCTAATCTTTTAAAGAACAACTTTTAAAGAATTTCTAAACAACTTAGTTTTAAAATTAACAGAGCAGATTTGCTATTAATTAAAAAAAAAAGAGCCTTCTGTGCAACACTGATCTAATCAACACAAATGTCAAGCAGGGAAACTCAAAAATTCAGTGTTAGAGCTCGGATGAACACTGAAGCCTGTTTGACAGTACCCATTAAAAGTTAACCCTTCTGGAAGCTCTTAAAGCTATGATTCACTTTACTTCCATTTGTTTTAGGAATGTTTCGCTGTATCCAGAAAGTATCGGTTAGTATTTCATTCCTCTTTGTTTGTAAGCATACTTCTCCATAGTAAGAATTATAGATGAGTTCTCTCCATTAGTTCCCCAACTAAATAAATCACACACAGAAAGTGTCAGTTACAGCAGTCTTCAAAACATGAGCAAGTGCTTTTATATTCCACAAGACCCACACCCCTGAGAACTGTCACGCGCTCAGCTGAGAAAGAGAAAAGGTATTCTAAAACATTTCTTCAGCAGGCTCGTTCATCTGAGAAGTCATCAGGAAATGATACATCAAGATGTTAAAACGATGCAAGACTCGCATCTAAATTCGGAAAAAAACACTAGAAAGGGGAATTACTGAGGATACAAAACTAGCATGTTCTCAGAAAAGCCAGCGCCCACTTTTCAACAAGTTGTGCTTTTGAGGGAGGCCCCTGGGAAGAATGCTTCTTCAGAAAACTTGAGTTATTAGGCATTAGTTAATTCTAAATTTTTTGCTAAGAAGTTCAAACTCCCTGAGAGCAGAAAAGGTGCCGTATAGGTGTCCTGTAGAACACCTCTGAAGATTTGACAGTAATATTTCCTTTTTTAGTTTGCTTCGGTTACTCCAAGGAAGAGGAAAAAAAAATGTTAAAACCATGAAGAATTTCAAAGTCATTCTTTTTAAATAAAAAAAATACAGAATGTGCTCTGTAAAAAACAAGTGCTTTGCAAAGCTGACTTCACCATGACAGTAATACTATATTTTGCCACTAACTTCTGGGGTTTATGGTTTGTCTTTTTCAAAGCAAAGCGTGTATCTGGAGAATCCTACCCTTCTTACCACTCAGTATCAAGACAGTTATTTGCTCATGCTTGTAGAAGTTTTGTTTTGTTTTGTTTTTTAAGAAACACTCTAACAAAGTAAATGCTGAGACAGTCAATTGCTTCAACCACTACATCCTTGACAAGCAAATCTTAAGCATTGTCTGTGGACAGAATCATGCTGTTTTAAATATAAACCCACAATACAGCTTATCATATGGATAATTGCTTTACAGATATTAACCTAATACACCCTTCCTTTTCCAAAATGTTTATACAAAACTCTGAGTGATGGGCATTCACTTCTTCCTGCTACCAACATGCCTTGTAGGTTCAGAAGTAAGCATACTTAATCAGCTCAAAGCATTTCTTCTCATCTGTAGAGAGAAAGGACACCCTCAAGTCCCTCCCCGCCCCCTTCTCCTATCCTGAAGCTTTTCCCCCCCCCCTCCTTTTTACCAAGCAGAAAAAGAAAAAGGTTAAGGAACCAAATGGATAGTCTGAGCTGAGTAATTGCAGTAGTTGTCCATTCAGTAGCAATACTAGCTAAAGCATTTCTACTCCATCAATTGCACTGTCCTGGCAAAGTGGCCCTTGTAGCTGTATGGTCAGCCAGATCAAAGACCTGCTCCAACTAAAAAGTAACAGAATGGGAAGGAGGGTGAATTCTCCACCACCGCCACGTGAATCAGGTCCCTATTCTGGGTCTCCTCAAATCATCCTAGCACACGACAGGACTACAAAAGGGCAAGAGCCATTTAAAATCAGCACCACAATGGTAGAAATACCCTTGGAACCACAGCCCACAAATCACTTTATTCTATATGGATTTCAGTATGACATGCAAATTTATCTTCTCTAGAATTAGAATATGGAATCAGACCAAAGATACAAGTGAAAACAAAAACAAATAAAAAAAAAATCCACCCCTTTTGGGTTTTCTCAGTTTTATAAAATCACATAAGTCAAGTTTGTTTAGCTGTGTTAAAATCTTTTACTACTTAGATTAAATGCAACAGCTTAAAATGCAAACATGCATAAAAGCTGCACACATTTGATTCAGTAGGGCTCTGGCAATTCACACAGGCAAACTTTATTAATAAGTCAATTGCCTGTGTTACAATGCGGCTACTGTAGTTTAAAAAGGAAGAAACAGATTGGCATTTGCTATATCAACTTATTGTCACCTAATTATATCATTTATCTGGCTACAATAACTTTTTAAAGTCTTAATGCATCACTGAAATATAAGCACATTAATACATCTATGTAAGATGCATAGAATGGGAAAAAAGGGAGGGAAACCTTCTGAACAACTTACAATTTTCTAACCACTTACCGAAATATAGGGGTATGGCCAGGCTTTGGTTTGTTCCAAGTAAAGTGCGAAGGAACAGAAAGAAATTGGTCTCCAGGCAAATCTTTTTTCAAGCTGTGTTGAGATCCAGAGCAGTCATCTACTGCAGTTTCAAGGGATGACGATAAGTTTCCCTGTTCTTCAGGGCAGAGATCAATTTTTCCAGATAAAGTGGCAGTTTGATCCTCTGAGGTCTTTCTTGTTTTGAGAGGGATGTCAGTCTCTGTACAACACTGAAATGGTGAAAGGCCAGAATTAAGACCTTGTACGTTATGAATAGAAGTGTTTAACCACGTGTCTTCTGTTATGCTTCCTCTGGGGGAATGGCCAGGTGATGGAGTTGGAGAATGGTGAGGAGACAGAGAACCAGCATAGCAAATCTCAGCACTGGAGTGTCGTCGTTTCCCACAGGGAGATGTAGGTCTTGATGAGGGCCTTGATGTTGGTCTAGGGCTTAGCCAATTTTCATCTGTAATACTAGTTCTAGGAGAATGACAGGGAGACTGTCTAGGTGACAAGGCATGCCCAAATCCATAGGGTTGTTGCCAAGATTCATCACTGGGACCTCTCGGAGAACCACCAGGAGATGCCAAAGGAGAGCCAAGGGTGAATCGAGCAGCTGCTTCATTTAGCTCTGAGTCTACATCATCATAAACATGGGAAATGGATTCACAGGAGGAAGCATCTGAAAACCAGCTTCTGGAGGAAATGCTGCTGGCAGGGCTTGGACTAAGGGATGATTCCCTATATGATGGCTCAAGAGGAAGATAGAGATGGTCCCGCGACGGCCTTTCCATATACTCATTTTCTGTGCCATTTGTGTGCAATTCATCTTCATTGGCTTCGATCCCTTGATGACAGTTAGGTGAAATAGATGTAATTTGAATACTAGGGCACTCGAAGGGTTTGGGTCCACCTAGTGGACTGTACTTGGATTCCGGTACCTCACAAGTCCCTTCATAGTTCTTATGACTCTGAAGTCTTGCAGGTGGTGACAGAGGAGAGGAGTGAGACTGCAGTCCATGGCGAGGAATACAAATTGGCTGATTTACGGATGATGGTGGTTGGTCTACATTAAAGATGTATATGGATGCACAGTCATCTGACTCAAGATCTGAAAAAGGAATAAGAATAAAAATAAACAAAAAGGAGGAACAGGGAGTCAGACTGCAACACTAAAAATGCCCCAAATGCACTAAAATCTTTTGTTTCCTAGGTGTGTCCCAATTCCAACATCCCAGACTTCTCACAGTGCTCTTTGGACTAGCAACACAACATAAAACTCATCTCTGTTTTAGATTTTTCAAAAGATCTAGGCTGCCCAAGATAATGGCTTAGTTTTCTATCGTAAACATTGTTTTAAACCAGATTCAGCAGTTTACACACATCTTTAGTAAATGAAAACATAGCATACATAGAAAATGGGTTTAAAATCTTGAAAAGATCTAAACTGGAGCACTCTATTCAAAATGTACCTTTCGTAACTACGGTCCATTCTAAGTAGTTCATAAATTAAACTTTATCATAATCCATTAAAAATGTAATCTCCTAGATAGACACATGAACAAATACGATACTTTCCGCAATCCCACTAGTCAATACTTTTAAGTACTAGGATATCATATGCATAATATTTACATCCTTTAAAAATAAAAGGCATCTTACAGTGATCCAGCCTTCGATGAAGATTATAAACAAATACAAACATTCAATCACAAGAGGCCTAACAAGAAACATTATTAAAGACATTATGAAGAATCTTATATCAAAGAGTGCTTTCTGGTTGCTTATAAAACTCTCAAGCACCCATCCCACAGAACAGCATTTTTCAAGGCTAGTCTCACCACATTTGAGTGCAAGTTGTTTATCCAGCATAAGAAAAGGCAAAACAAAACATTCTCAAATCTCTCAAACTTACGCAAAATACAGCAAGTATTCCAAAGAAAAACAAGCAGTCAAGAGAGAGCACAACAAAGTCAGCAGTCATCTGCAGACAACAAAGTCATCTTGTATAACTTAAGCAAATTTTCTTGCCTTGCTTCTCAATATTGAATTAACTGCCATTAAGAGACATTTGTCTCTGAAACAAGATTAAAAAACACAGCTTTCTCCTTATTTTGTAACCACTATGCTTCCACTCTTGTTTCTTTGCATCCCCACCAGACCCTGAATCTAGCCTGTTAATTATAACATGCCATGTAATGATAACAAGAACTGTTAATGATATTGTTTCAATAATCTGAGTAATTCATTTTAATGCTGAACCGCTTTGAGAGCTTTCAGCCTGTCACTAACATTTAACACAATCTTTGTTAAAATTATTCTATTTCTAAAATTTATGTGTGTTTTTTGTTTAAACAGTTTTTTTTCCACAGTAGTAGGGGAACATTTTGCAGAAGCATATATAATGTTGTGAGAAATGAACTGTTCCTGCATCAGAGGTAATGATGAAACATCATATTCATATGATTATTTTCCAGAAATTCAGAGTGAATAAGATTAATTGCATCTCCTATATTAGCGGATTTTGATGGTTTTTGTCCTCAAGAACATGCAACTGTCCAGGCAATTACTGCCCACACCATACTGCTTCCTCATCCTGAGTATCAGTGGCATATGGATATTTTTCCAGTCTTTTCAGATTTCAAGATTCATTAAAAGTTATCATTAGCCTGAAGACTTTCTAACCAAATCCTTTTGCACTGCTAGCTAGAAGTTACTTTACCTTGATCATTTAAAAAAAAAAAAAAATACACATATTTACTCTAGTAGATGTTTTAGTACTGTCCCCTAATTGCTGCCTTGCTATCTGAAATAAAGTTGGCTTTTCAAATAAATCTATTCTCTCTCTCAATCAGATTAAATATCCACACAGGAAACCATATATTTTAGGCCTTTCCATGATCAAAAATATTAGGAAGTCAATCAAATTGACTTTTCTGTTAGCAATCACCTTAAAATTAATTTAAATCCATTACTCCTAAAAATCTCCTCAGAGACAACAAAAAAGCATTTTCAAATAGAGAGAAAGTATACTGTTATCAAAGAACAGGTTATGTTCTTGATACCCTTTAAAAAAAATGGCTGAAGTTTCATGGGCAGAGAGCTGCATGTATGTCATTCATTAAAGGAGACACAAAAATGCATTTAAGACTAATATTAAGCAGTTTTGTAAGTATTATATAATTTCATATAGTATATGTATTTATCTGTATTACATAATTACATCATTAACTAGTATTACATGCATTAAGAGCACAGGACACTGTCACAGACTGATTTCTAAATATGCATACACTAATAGGATCAGGTTACTCAGGAAGGACTGTTCCACGTATCATACAAACAATTAACACAAGCCTGTTATATTGAACACTGTGTCAAAACCGTATCTTTTGTCTAGGATAATAAACAAAAGTCACCTTCTTTTTAAATCACCATATATATTTTAAAACTTTAGTTGGAAAAAAAATCTTTTTCTTTTTGCTGTTTGCAGACAGTAGCCAGTTACAGATTTTCGATATCTACTGGTATACTTGTAAGTAAGATGTCAGATATTTTTACTTCCTAATTTATTACTAGCATTAGGACTGTAGGTCAAGAAAGAAAAAAGGCAATCCTAACACAAGGATGATGTAAAAAACAGCAACTAAACAATTATCCAGGTACTCAAATACTTAGAAATAAAAAGTGATAGGTAAAGACATTTTGAAATAATAATAAAAATGTTATAGGAAAACCAAACTCAGAAAACTTTGAGTCCTGTGTAAAACCCATTTATTGTCATGAACGGCTTTAGGAACAGTGGCAGCACATTCCTTGGGTTAAGACTCTCACCATAGCAGAGTGTTATTTTCTTTCAGCAATAACCAAAAAAACTTTAAATACTTAAGACAATTTGTCAACTTTCAGTGTCACGGGGGTTTACAAAAAAGCAGATGTGCAGTCAGACTTTAAGTTTCGCAGAGCTGAGACGGAAAGATCAGATGAGCACAAAAGCATAACAACTGGGAGGAGAGAGGGAGAAGACGGAAGGAGGCAGAAGACCGGGCT
The DNA here is from genome assembly GCF_036370855.1 of Dromaius novaehollandiae. Taxonomy (NCBI): domain Eukaryota; kingdom Metazoa; phylum Chordata; class Aves; order Casuariiformes; family Dromaiidae; genus Dromaius; species Dromaius novaehollandiae. The sequence goes on from NC_088110.1 coordinate 5,085,865, forward strand.
GCTTTGGCCTCTCTCCACGACAAACATGCGCTAATGAGTCTGGCATCGCTTTCTCCCGTTACCCCTCCCCAGCAGCCTACGCCCACACACTCAAAAACAGGAAGCTAGAAACCATGGGTAAGGGCTATGCATCTAACGAACCCCAAATCCCCAAAGTATGCTTCAGACTGCAGAAACAATGTATTTTGAAATCTAACTCACCAAAACACTGGGTACAATTACACTGATTACAATCTGTTAGTTGCTGGTATGAAGAACAACACTAACTAGTAAGATCTTACCGTCTCATTAATTCTGCTATATACAGACTGCCTAACAAGTTCCTAAAATATTCACCAATAACCATTTTTGTCATAGCAAAGAATGTAGAGATAATCCAACGTGGAATATCCCTCTTACTAATTTGAAGTTACTAGTAAAGCACATAAAGTTGGAATACAATTTGGGTAAAAGCAGCCATGAAACAATATGGCTGACAATCCTTAAAATGATAAGGAGTAGGACCAGCTCTAAAAAAATCCAGCACAGAAAGTCTCACAGAAGGCAACTGCAAGGCAAAAAAGAGATATGGAGAAACCCAAGGCGGGGGTGGGGGGAAGAGTTATGAAAATCTAGTAACTCAAAAGGAGAGCTACTGTATCCAAATAATCCTGTTGCGAGAAGGAAAGTAGTACTCTAAGAAAAGTGAAGTTGACCAAGTCATGAGGCCTTCACTGACCTTAAAATATAAAAAGACAACATTCAAGAAATGGAAACCAGGTCAGATTACTATGGTAGGGCATAAAAACCACCATAAGCACATGGAGGCAAGACCTGAAAAGCAAAGATGTTAGGTAGAACACACGCAGCAAAAGACAAAGACCAAGAAAAGCACTGCTGTTCACATCAAAAGCCTGACCTGACCATGAAAAGACAGGTGCGTTAAATGCTTTTTTCTTCAGTAAAGTCACTGAGTATATTGGTAACAAAGTTAATAGCAATGCAGAATGAAAAAAAACTGGACTGAATAAAAAGCTAGTAAGTGCTGAATAATTATGGATCAGTCAGTTTAACTTCACTTTTAGGAGTAATATTAATAGTTTATTTGGCCCAGTAAGTATTTAAAAGAATACAGAGAAACAAAACAAGACAATGTTTATCAAGAACAAAACCGTATCAAACACATTTTGTTTTATGACTGATTAAGAGGCTCTTGTGTATCGCACAGAAAGAAACCCAGCTTTGTTTCAGCTTATTAAGGCATCTAACACTACCTTGCATGGAGAAGATGCTGAGTCTTTAGAAATTTGGTGAGGTCCTCTCTGCTCCTTGCTGCAATCAGGTCTGCTACTGAGGGTTCACAAAAGTTAGAAGATGCCCTATACTCACACAGTGTATGTTAGCTATATAAAGCTGCACACTTCTATTTTAATTCTGCATCAGCTGTCTGTGTCATACTTTATCAATGAGAGCCAAAAGGTCTGTCATTTCAAATGTACATTTGCTACCATTTGGAAAACAGACTAGTTTATAGGAGCTCCTGTGCAGCATTAAAACAATGCTGTCTCATCTCTCACTAAACTGCTAGCTACCCTTCAATGCAAGTTGTCTAACTGGGGAATATAGTTAAATAATATCCAGAACAGCTGTTCCCAAAGTACATTTTGCTTGCTATTTGCTGCATCAGACTGCACATTCAGGACTAGTTATGCTTGCCCACCAGTTGTTCACTCCTCAGCAATGTCCTTGCACACGCATATGTGCAGCTGTGCAGTGAGGCAAATTTCTTCACGGAAAGAAGGTCAATTACTATCAAACGTCTGAACACAAGCCCTGTGCCAAAATTATCCAAATCACTTTATTGTTCTAGGTTTGTAATCTCATAAACAAACAGGTTCTGACAATAAGAGTTGTCATAAGGTACTAAGAAAGTGCAACATGACCTAGGTCTCATAAAAATACTACTGTGAAAACAGTATCAGTAATCAGGCCCTTTAAATAGCATGAGGAAAGACTTGAGCATTGCCACAGGCACCATGTGTGTTCTCAGGCAAGTCACATAATCTGTGTCTCCATTCCCAAACTGTAAAAACAGAATGACAGCCTCTTCTGTTTTTCAGGTCTCTTGTGACAGTACTATTAGCTCTTTCCAATCACAATGCTACTATAAAGATGGCCACAGAAATTTCTGTAAACAAGAACAAAAAGCATAACCAGCTCCATTTTTAATTGATTATTCTCCTGATTTGCTACAAACCACATCCATACTTCTCGAGATGGAAGAGGAGTCTTAAGCTTCACAAAGAACCAAAATATCCAATAGGGGTAGTTTTCCTTTTGTGCAGTTAAAACGCCAATTAACTGATCAGCCTTCTTTTTAGCACTCTATCAAGCTAAAGCTCTATAATGAGATATTTACCTCAATTTTCCAATGCAATCTGAGTTTTCCAGAGAAGCTTCCTACTTTCCAGAGCAAGCTTAAATGTCAGTTCTAGTGGGCAACTTAAAAACAATCAACCCCCAAAAACAGAAAAGTACAGCAAAGCATTAGTCTATATGGACTATATCCAACTAGCATAAGCCACTAAATACAGTATTAAAAACATAAACTGTGAAAACAATTAGGGTAGGGATTTGGAAGGCTTTTAGCGGGGAAAACACATCCTTATAGTCCAAGCTTAGCAGCACACAAAACAGCGCTACAAGTTCAGGTTCCAGGAAAGGATGATTTACAACAAACAGCATTTCATGAAGGAGTTCTCCTTGCTCAATGGTTTTGTGCTCTGTTTCATGCTCATATCAGATTACTTAAAAGGATAAAAATAAGTTTTACTCCTGTCAGTCATGTATGCTAGAGGCAGCTCTGCTGCGCCCATGAGAATTTCACTCATTTTCTCGTGTTCAGCAAGGATTCCGGAAACGCACAAGAGAAACAATCTTCTCTACAGTGAAAAGTGAATCTCTTCCAAATTCTAGTCTGGATGAGAATTAATTATCCTCAGTACAAACTGCAGAGAAGTAATGAAGCTGCACTAGTTTAAGCAAGAGAATAATACAGCATGCCAAGTGTTTACAACTGACACTGTATAAAATAAGAACAGACTGGCACCCAGGGTGTAACTACAGACTGTTTTTTTCAGCAGCAACTACCCTCCCACACACACTGACACACAAAGGGGGAGGGGGAAAAACAAGATCCCCACAAGCTACCCAGACCATTCTGGCAATATGATTTACAGTCCAGGAGCATAAACACCTGTCTGTATACACAAGTGACAGGATGACAAACTCTAGGACACAGAGAGAAACAAGCAACCAGGAACTCCAGGTGGTTTCACTACCAAATAAAAATGTAACATGCGACTAAACCCTTAGGCCATAGCCTGCAATGCATTTAAACTAGAATGGCTGTCCTAGCGTACATCAAGTTTCAGCCAGAAGTAGCAGAATTAAGTTCCAAACAGGGAAATTACGGTCATAAAATTTTATTTGACATATAAGAAAAATAGACTAAACAAAAATGAAAAGCAAATGCATCTGCTTAAGCCATAAGCACATTTTAGAGTATGATGTACTTCAGTTGCTGCAAACTGAGTTGATCTCAGTTGAGAAGTTTTTTTCCTATTTGTTTCTAATATACATTTTCATGAACTTTTGTAGCAGTGTGTGCTTTGAGATGTGCTGATAAACAGTGATATACAAAGCAGGTAAAGAATCAAGTTTGTAACGGTGAGTTTCAACAAGAATTAGTCATTCCAAGTTCAGTTACAAGAACAGCGGAACAAGCGGTACAAGCAAGCGAAAGTGCTAGGCAATGTTTATACCTATGTCGCCTCAAACCCTCCCAGTACTTCTGGTTGATTACGGAGGGGGACTTGAAATGAAAACTTCTCAGAGCTTGTGGTTCAGTATTTAAGAATTATTCATTAACATTCACAATGGGTTAAAAAAGAGAAATAAGATTTTTACCTGTTGCTTTAAAAATCTGTATATTCTACAGGTTCTTCCAGATTCTTTTTCTGTTTGTGGTACCTCATTCAAGAGGGTATACTGCTTTACTGCATGATACCCTAGCAGCAAAAATGGAAGCCGTTGCCCCCCCGGTTTGATGAAGCCCCATTAGATATTAAGCAGCAGAAAGAGAGGCAGCTTAACACCACCCAACAGTTCAGAGGTATTCAAAGCGACGTTAAGGCCTTTGAGGATATTCTTACCAAAACTGACAGGGCAGTACCTCCATTCAACAGCTTTAACAGCCTATTTTGCCACTGTATATCCTGAAGATAAAGTACATTACAGTATATGATCAGTTACTAGTATTTGTGAAATTGTGGGACTGCAGGGCTGTAGAGTAAATCTGGTATGTGTAGACATGCTAACTGAGAAAAGATTGAGCGCTCTGAAACTGCTCTGCTTTGCCTCAAGCATAGGAAGAAGACTGATTGCAAAGACAAGTGAGGATGTCAGGCAGCAACTGACTGAAAAGAAAAAGGGAATTATGTGCTGTAGTTGCCAGCCTAAGATTTGTCTAGCTTCTTGGCACTGCAGGCCAATTTCTCCTCCACGACCCAGCTCCTCCCTTTGTGGAGGCAAAACTAATGGACTCCATAAAGGGTTCTCCAGCTACTCAAAGTTCGGGTTTATGCTGTATCTACGAACTGAAATCCTCACCTACCTGCCCACATGGATGCCCTTACCACTGATCAGCTTTTAATGCCAAGGAGCTTACTGAAAGCTACTGGCTGCTCTGTACAGAGACACTTCCAGGTCTGCAGTCTGCTCCAGTCTCTCTGAACCAAGCACTGAGCAGAAACTCAACTTCCAAGACCAGAGTGCTGATGTAGGGCCATGGCAGACAAAACAAGATAGGAGCATGCAAGAAAATGGATAACCTATTTACACGAGAGTACGGTGGCATGGGCTGGGGTCTCTGTGGATATAGGAAGAAAAAGAGTGCAACGGCAAAAAGGTTGAGGGGGAAGAGGTTAAGTTACACAGTAACAGGAGGAGAGACTGAAATGGGGGCATGCCTCTTGCTGTTTGCCAAACACAGCATGACACAGAGACTGAGAACTAGCAATGGTAGTATCTGAGCAAACTAGTCTGGGAACCCTTCACCTCGACAAAACTACGCTATATTTCTGCAGCTGCCATACAACAGGACAGAGGACATACCTCTCCGTCCCACAGCAGGCAATCCTACTCTAGTCAGTTGAGCTGGAAATCGAGTAAATGATTTGACGAGATAATAAAGGGACCATATAGTTAACTCAGTATCTCATACAAGTATTATTATAGACTCCGGTCAGTATATTTTATAATACAGCTTTAATTTAGACTTCATTGTGAACTAAACTCAAAGGTAGCCTAAGTTAAGGGACTGACATGAGCCAGAATGATATTCTGAAACTTTCCTGTTTCCTCAGCTGCTCACATCAATGTAGAATCAGCAACACCTTGAATTCACTTTGCTAACTGATTGACACAGTAAGCATAATAGACAGAAAGCGGAATCAAACAGCCAAGCAAAAAAAGGGGAGGCTGAAGTAGACAAGAAACCCTCTACAATTTTCCACACATTAAGAGTCAAACAGAGCAAGAATGCAGGTCTTTCAGCTACTTTCAGAACATTCCTCAAAAATACTACAAATGAGACCTTATTAGCATACCTCATGACCACACCACAGGCTAACCTTTAAAAACTCTGCATCCCTTTCTAGAGTCCTAAATGGCCTGTATTTATACCAATGGGAGTGGAGGCTCCACCAGATACTGTACTAAATCAATTCTGAACAAGCAAAAACCCTCCAAGAAACAAAAAAGCTAAGCAATTTGAAAAATAGTTGCATTTGCTGCTCTAAAGCCTAAACCTGACAAGTTACACTGATGAAATATAGAAACTTGAACCTAATTTAGAGTAGCTATGCAAAGTGCAAAAAATGTTGACAAATTTTCTTAGTGCTTCTTTGCATTAAACTGCACACACTCTCTTGTGGCCTTTTCATTTGAGAAGTTATCCCAAATGACACTGCTAAAACCTTTTGTAATCATACTGTCACTCCATCTCCTCAGTTTGTTTTTGTCTTTGGTTAAAGAACAACTAATAGAAAGCATTTCATTTAAGATGCATCTAAGTAGCTATAAATTATTGCAGATCGTTATTATAGCCCATTTTCCAGTCACCAAAAGCAGCGAACCATTGTCACTAACAGCTAACACATGCAACCTGGATTTGTTACCAACTTGTAATTCTGGTTCTGGATTTTGTATTCTTTTCCAGTATAAAGACACAAAAGGTTACCTTGCAAAACAAGTTAGTTGGAGGTTAACACTTCTGGTTGTCATCCCAGCTAGGACCACTCACAATGACCATTCCCTCTCCAGCATAGTACAAATGCTGGTTATCACTGATTCACATTTAAATGGTCTCCCCATTTTTCCATTAACCCAAACAACATAAAACAATTAAAAATAAGGGATTAGAAAACCACTGTTCACAGCATTGGTTCCCCAAAAAAGGAAAATCTACATCTCCTAAAACACAAACATTGTTGTTAAATTAGTGAATTCAAAGTTACCTGCCTCCTGCAATCCTGAAGCTCGTATTACAGAAAATAAAAAGATCTAAGTCTGAACCCAAAAGTGATTCCAAAGAGGAATATTTACAAGTTTTCATGTACACCCTCCACAACCTGTTAAAAACAAACAAAAAAACCAGCTCCACCCATCAATTACTTTGTTAAATTAAAAATATTTCTCATTTTTAGAAGCATGGACTAATCTTCAAAGCACAGTCCTAGACACCATTCTTTTAACAAGTATTTGCTATTAAACTAAATGTTAACATGAACGATATGATTATACATTTTTGAGGTGATATATTTGTACCCGTTCACATTTCCACCTACAAAATGTCTTGTATGCAGCTTCATATTAAGTTTTTTTTTCTCTCATTTAAAAAAAACCCACAAAACCCAGAAAACAGACTTCACTTTTATGAACATATTCTTGACAGATCATTAGTCTGTAGCCAGATTCCCAGAAAGCTGATTCTTCTTCCCTTCCCCCAAGTACATAAAAAAGGAGACTGGACCTTCCAAATAAAACCGACAAAAATATCTTCTCTTCTGTCACACCTATCCTTCTTTGTCTGAAACGTAACCAGAAACATTTAACGCCACAGAGACATTTAATCAGAACAGCCATGTAAATGATTAAGTTCAGCTGTTCTGTAAACTCACGAGATGTGTAGCTCACAACACAGACCAAAAGCCCGCTTACTGATCACTTCCGCAGGTCTTCACCCTTAAACTGACCTTACCTGAACGACTTGAACAATTCTATAGAATTTTTTATGTCCTATTTTGCAGTATTTCACAAAAATGCTTATACAGATTGATGTTCTAAAGGCAGAATAGCATGCTGACTTGTCAATAAGCTTGCTCCTGCTTTGCAGTTTTACTTAGCCTTACTGATCATTTCACTCATCTTAAATTCCACTGTCATTTGAACCCCACGTGGCATGCCTGGACAAATGCAACGACTTGGATGTTGTTTTACAGGCTGGGCTTACTGCCAAGTCTGCTCCATGTACTTCCCTGGCCCACTAGGGCAGCTTTAGGCAACAGCTCCCATATTTACGCTATTGCTGTGAACAGCCAAACTGCTGCTTACTATTGAGTGAGGCGCAATCCACTCTCATTTCTCACTCGTTCAACAACAACATTACTTATTTGGCTACTCCTTTAGTGGGGTACGAACAACCATTTGCAGCCGTAGAACACAAACAAAATGAAAATGACCATGTTTTAAGCAGAGAATTTCCTTTTCCTCTAAAGAAAGACACAGTGTACTTCTAATTTTCAGAAATCCCTAAGAGAAGCACCTGCATAAATACCTTGTACCCTGCCCATCTCCCACATCCCAACTCTCAGCATGTGCTTTCATGCTACACTGTGCCCATCATTCAGATGGGGAGGGGGCAGAGGGCAAGATGCGTGTACGAATGGACAAAATAAGTGATATTCTGTCAAACAAGTGCTCTTTTTCAACTCTCTGTATTAGCACGAGTCTCGATGTGCTATGTAATGACCCACGAACCATATACCAAATCATGTAAGTTATGAAATTAGATAAGGTTCAACCACAACTGCCTTGAGACAGCATATAACAGTTTGAATTCTGCCAAATGGTTTCATCCTGGTCAAGCTTTATCCAAAGAGGGGAAATTTCATTTAGCCAGCATAACGTGAAAGAACATAACACATTTGAACACGTCCATTTCCCAGGATTACCAACTTCAGCTTCAGTCATAGCTACCTTACCTTTAAGAGCCAGGCAACTCCAACTTCATTGATAACAGATTTACTTTAGCACACACTTTTCTTTGATTCTTCCTCAGTACCTCTGTAAGTTTTCTTGAAGTCACAAGGTTCTTGTCACAGACCCTCTATTTTTGGCCAGATGCAGCTGTTTGGTTTTCCCCCCTCCCCTCCATCAGCAGATAATATAACCACAGGCTATGACTGATTTGCATCGTCTCCCTGTGTGTCATTCTTTAATGAGCAACGACACCAGCATCCTTCTACTAGGCTGTAAAACGGTAACTAAGTTTCCTCAGGTGGTGGTTCCTATTATATTTAGTGCTTCATACAAAAAAATAAGAAAAAAACAACTGTTGAAGTATCATTTATTTCTGGAGGAAGAAACAGATTCAAGCAATTTCTTCATTCATTACTTATAGAGGTACCAGTTGATTCTAGTCTTAATGTACATGAGCTCTCATTTGTATAGCAAATGTTTACAGACCAGCAAGGACAGCTATATTTATACGGATGCTTCAAATATGCGTATTAACCACAAGTGCCTTCTCCCCTACGCATTTATATAGACAATCAAATCTCGGCAGAATTAGAAGACCTTAAAAAGGAAAAACTTCAGGCAAACTGTACAGGTGTGCAGACTGGTCTCTTAAAAAGACATCAGAAGATCATGAGTCAGAGTTGCGCTTACTCAGCTAAGGAAAGCAAACTCTGTAGCAGCTGTGGATCAGAAGTATATGATAACAATGATTTTCAGTGAGAGTAACCCTCAGTCAGCTCACACCTTGTGTGCACCAGTTATTGCCAGCATCCAGCCCTAAATTTTCTGCTCAGTCTAATTATGAGACTGCTTTCTTCCCTACCACAACTCGACTTTCTTATTACTGCCTACCTCATTCACCATCTTAGGAAAGAACAAAAAGTTCAAGCATTCACTGCAGACTTCTGTGAATTGTTTAGCTCATTTTCTACTCTCTGCCTACAACTCTGACAGCAAAGATGAGTACAAATTTAAGAAGTGAAGAGGAATACTTCGGATACTAATGATCAAGGCAAGGCCATGAACACTAATATTACAGTGGTGTTTCAGTACAAGCCATCAATTTTAAGACTCTTAGTACACACCTAAACTAAATGACACATGTACAGTGGAAGTTTTTGCTACAGTGCTGGTCATCTCTTCAAAGCACTTAACACATGCGCAGGTGGTAACTGCTGAGCAGCCCAAGTATCTCATAGGTACTAATAGAGAAAGAAGGCCAGATACTGAAACCTTTAAAAGAAAAGCTCAGATACCACTTTGATGTCACAAGTAAAACACATATTTCAATCTAGAAACTGAGCAACAACCTTGAAGCAGTAAGCTAATGAATTGAAGTGAGGAGAAAAAAACTCAAAAGAGTTTTTTTCCCCAAATAAACTATAATTCCAAATCCAGACATATACTCCTTATTCAGAATTAGGCTCTAGCTCGCAAAGATGTTTTGGACTGTCACCAAGTTCACCACAGAACCTGGATATAAAGACCTGTTTTCTTTTCAGGAGGTAAGAAAGATTGTGAGAAATAATTAATCAGTAACAAGGTTGCTAAATAGTATTACTTAAGTCACAGGAAATATCAAAAACTCTTTTCACTTTAAGTTTCATAGTTTCTAAGTAAATAAAACAGACTTTATGAACAAGAACTACAAGGAGGATAATTTTACACTTGCCAAAGTAAAAAATTTTCTGTACTTTTAAAACACTAATATTTTGGGAAACAAAAAAACCAAACCCAATAAAGATGATTACTTAAGTTGAAAGTAATCATGTAATAAGATGTTCTCCTTCCCTAGTTCATAATCAAAGAATAAAGGTTGGGAGGAGAGGGGGAGGAGAACTCCAGATACTGCGCTATTCTACTGGTTTACAAGACATCATCCCGTGTCTCTCTTTTAGAAGAATTTGTCAGAAACAACAGGAAAGCTTTAGACAAGAATCTGAACTGCACTGTCAACAACTTGTCCGTCAAACCTTCCTAAGTAATTAAAGAATTCATTTGCTGGACACCAAACCACTTGCAGCCTCTGATTTTCAGTCAGTCCCCATTCCACATACCAAGAAGCAATAATTTTGGATGTTACAGAACCTTGCAAGATCCTGAACTCCCAAACTCAGCATTACATAGCCTGAATTCTTTAAAGGCCCTTACCTTGTAGAACTGCATCCCTAATAATAGAACAGAAACCCTTAAAAAAATTCAGCTAAAGAAACAATCACAGCACTTCATATTTGCTCCATTTTTGCACAACTTGGCATGTAAACAGTATGCCTCACCCTCAACAGGGTTTTTAACAGTTGTGAAGACCATATGACAATTTACTTGCTTAACTTTCCCAAAATTACACTGAAGAGTACTGCAAAATGGCGGTGGGGGGGAGGGGGGCAAAGGGGAAGTACAGTAAGGGGGCAGTGGCAGAGGAAAGAAGAATATTCAATTATTCAAGTGTCACATATTGTATCTCAAAAATTCCTTCATTAAAATATCCCAACATGGTGGCACCTCAAATGCATGAATTTCCTAAGTTAGTTACATGACAGTCTATTTTACTAGACTGTGCTGGAACTCAACAATACTGTGATCACAATACCGTGATTCAAATGCCTGTTCTGGCATTTCAGATGCAATGGGTATAATGCACCAAGATGCAATCAGATGCTACTTTCTTGTTAAACAAAGCAGTTTAGCAAGGAAAAACATATCAGACATTTGGTTGACTTCAGAGCGCTCTACAACATTACCTCGGAGCACTGAAGGCCTGAAAATTATTTTGTCAGAGCAAGATGAAGCTCAGCAGTATGTAGAGCTGCACCACCTGTTTTGAGCAGTAAGGGACAAGAACACAAAATTATCAGAGCACAAGAGATCTTTGGCCCATCTCTTCACAGATATTTTAAACGCTAAGCCAGATATTTTCAAAAGGTACTTAGTGCCTAACTTCCATTTAAAGGTATCTGAAGAGCTTTGGACAATTTCATATTTAGGGACCACTGGAGCAAACTCTTATTTCACTTGACAAGGTACATTAAATGGGCAATGCCTTTGATTTTAAGTATGCTGCAGAGGCTGTAGTATTAGACTACGGACTTCTAACCACCTTTCATGTGTACTCCTCCTCAACAGAAACTATGCTGTTTGGATCAAGCACGCAAGCACTACTGTAGAACATTAGTCTCAATTCCTGCCACTTAGACAAAACTAATGAGTGCATTAGTTCTAGTGTCTTATAAACAACAGAGAAAGTGTTCTGTGTAATAAAAGTTGGTTTAATTTCTCCAATTGACTTTTGATCTACAGACTTGGATTAGCATTTTCTTAGTACTTCAGAAAACAAAAGTATGCTAAACAAAATGAAGAAACAGCTCACTTTTGGTTTTGATTAAAAATACATTTAAAAATAAAAATATATATATTTTATAGGTATATTCATAAAAGAATAAAATCCTCACAACACTACAGTAGTCCTGGCCAGGTAAAATAAAGTGTTAACATAGATTTCCATGATAAGTTAGTATTGGACACTTCTTTCACACAGATGGCGATCCTCATCCCAAACACCTATAGAGATATAGCAGAAAGCATATGAACTTGTCTTCAATGATCACGCAAAACTTGCTAATTTAAATATTATCTACTTCAAATTAAATAACTTTCCCTATCACCAATATCTTTTACTATCAGTATACTTAAGAAGAAAAAAAGAAAAAAAAAACTTCCTGCATTTGTTTTGCTGCACAACTGACAACAGCAGTAAGTTATATGGGATTATGAAATTTGCTTTAGGGAGACATAATAACTTTTGTTCATCTAACTGATATACTTGGATGATGGGGAAATACAAGATTTCTAGCATGAGTCCTCTCTTATATAGAGTCTGGGTCTTAATAGGTGAAACACACAGGCAGAATTATCAACTAAACTGTGGCACACCTTGTAAGAGACTACTTGGAAGCAGAGACCTATTCTAACCCGTCCACCTCAAGACCGCACCTCTGCATAGCAGGCCAGATCATCTCAAGTATTTCACAAAATAGTGAAATTACTGAGTTATGCACGCAAATGCAGGATTTCATTCTTATTCAAAGCTATGGCAAATGGATCAGTTCATGATCCAAATATCACATTTACAAACATACATGTAAAAAAAAATTAACTCATCAAGCATGAAAATTTCTCTCTAGTCAGACTAATATCTGAACTATTCATTAAGGAACGCTACCAAAATACAAACATTATGAATGTGAATTGAGTAGTATTTCTAGTTTTCTGAGCAACTTGTTTTCTCATTCTCATCGCTGACTGAGTAGCCTAGTTCAGATTACTAGCTTTATGTGAAAAGAGTCACAAAGAGAAGTTGGGTGGCTGCAATTATTTTTGCTGTAACTTATTAACATTCCCTAGTGTTCCTCCTTTCACTTCTACACATCCTGTTCACATGGCACCATAATGCATTTATTTTGGCTAGCAGAAGTCAGGTTCCCTTCCGAAAAGCATGATCTGTTTTTTTAATACTCCTGTCTATTCCACTAAGTTGGAAAATCAGAAAGGAAAATCCCCTCTTCTTCAGAGGAATCTGCAATGTAAACCTCAGGATCACAAGAGTTAAAGATGTTTTCAGAAATTAATCAGAGTGTTCACACTGGATTGTATACTGACTGTATCAAACATTTTTTTTTCTAATCCACTTATGCACACAACCAAGTACGAGAACAAAACAACATGGCTGCATCTTTTAGCCTGGATACAATCGTGTTTCAGACCTATCTTATCACCTAGCCAGTTAACCTTAACAAAGCGTGCATATCCAATTAAAACTTATTTCGAGTAGGTCAGAAGAGGAGCATGCTGCCATCGACCTCCGGTACAGCCACACTCCGAACAGCTGGACGTTATGCACACGGTAATTTGCAGGGAATTCTTTTATTTTCTGCTGTTTAAAGGAATACAGTTTTTTCCTAACATGACAAAAGAGAATAAAACTGAAACACTAAAAAGATCAGCACATATATCACGGGAATCAAACCGTCGTCGTATCTGGCCGTGCAAGACCTCGCACGGACACACACACACGCGGACGGGAGCTCACAAAACACACCCGGGCGGAATTACGCGGCTCCGCGCAGCGGGACGGCGCGGGGGCAGCGCTTTGATCTCGGCAGCCCCAAATAAGTCTCTGCTCCAGGTCCCATGTTATTGACCTTGTTATGTCAAGCGCCCGATTTAACAGCCGCGCTGCTCCGCGGGCGGGCCTCGCCGACCCCCGGACCCCCGCCCCCGCGGCGGCCCCTCCCGCTCGCCCGGGGGTAGCGGCGGCGCTGTCCGGCCGCGGCCCCCCCGCGCCCCTGGGCCGGGGGCAGCGGCGCCGCGCGGCGGCTGCGGCCTCGCGGGGGAGGGACGGCGCCTCCCCCCCACCCCCGGCTCCGCGGGCGGCGGCGGGGCGGGCGGCGGCTCCCCCCCCCCGCGCTCGCCTTACTCGGAGGAAAACAGGAAGCCGAGCCCCCCCCGCGGCGGTGGGAGGGGAAACACCGCGACCCGGCGGGCGGCGGGCAAACGCACCTGCAGGCCCCAGCGGCGGCCCGGGGCCCGGCTGCCCGTCCTCCCCGAAGATCAGCCTGAAGTCGAACTCGTCGGTGGCGCCGCAGTTTGCCGTAGTCATGGGTTTGGCCGGCGAAGCCCAGCGAGACCCCGCGTCGCCCCGCCGGGCCGCGCTGCCGGGCTGGGCTCCGCGCCGCCCCTCAGGGCCGCCTCATAACACCGGGGGGCGCGCGGCGGGCCGGGGGGGGGCGCGCGGGGAGGGGGCGCGAGCGGCGCGCGCGGGGAGGCGGCGGGAGCGGCGGCGGCCCCAGCGCGAGCTCCCCTGCCCGGGCGCCTTCTGTCAGTCAGGGGGGAGGGCGCCTACTACGGGCCCCGGCGCGCCCCGCCCCCGCACGCCGCCCCGCCCCGCCCCGCCGCCATGCCCCCGGGCGGCCTCCCCCCGCGGGCCCGCCGCCCCGCCCCGTCCTGCCCCGCCCCCGCCGCCGTTTCCCACACTTGGTCCCTCTCACGCGGCGTTCGGCGGGTGACGTCGGCGGCACCAACGGCTCCTCGTGACCCGCGCCCATGCCGCTGCGGGAGGAGCGACGCCTCGCGGCCCGTCACGTAGCGCGGCGTGAGCGCCCCGCGCGCGCTCCCGCCTCCCGCCGCCGCAAGGGCTGCCGGGAGTTGTAGTTGGTTGGTCGGCTCGGCGGGGCCGGGCGCTAGCGCCCAATAGGACGGAGCCAGCTGAGCACAAAGGGGCGGGGCAGCGGCACAGCGCCGCGCGGGTGCCACGTGTCGCCCGTCCCGCGGCCGGGCGGAGGGCGCGCGCGGGGCCCGGCTGTTGCTTGCGGCCGTTGCGCGGCGCGGCGAGGCGAGGCGAGGCGAGGGGGCGCGCGGGGAGAGCGAGGGCTATGGCTATGGCTATGGCTATGGCTATGGCTATGGCTATGGCTATGGCTGTTGCAGGCGTCTGGAGAAGCCCGCGTGTGAAGCCGCCCTGTCAGGTGCAAATACGAATCGCAGATGTTCGCCTGTCAGGAGACAAAGGAGTCGAATCCTTCGGGGGAGGGGGCAAGGGTTTCGTATTAGCGTCTTAAAAAATTGCGCGCAAGCAAATGGCGCTTTGTCGGTATAGGTTAAATTGGTATAGCACCCGTTAATGACTGCAGTAATTAGGTAGGTTGGTATCAGCTGAGGAGCATGACTGGGAGGATGAATGCCGGCCAAAGTGTTTTAACCTGTTAGCTGTTTACCTTCCAGGTGCCTTGGAAACGGTAGAGATGAGGCAACTGTAATGAGACTAATTAACATACTTTTTGCAATGTACACCCATCAGTAAGGGGGACCACGCAGTCATTAAGAAGAGCATAGGAATTTCAGAGTGCTCTGCCCCATAGTGCACCTTCTTGTGTAATTTTACCTCATGCTGAGGTTGATAGGAAAAATAAAAGGGCAGAAGAAAACTCACAACCTAACTTGTCCTCACAGCAGAAGCACCCATTCCCAGCAACAGGCAGCACTATAGAAACTGTAGTTTAAGAGAACTAATGCGTTTGGAACTTGCAGGGTAAAAAGTCCCACAGCAACCTTATGAATCCCTTACCATGCACTGTGCAAACAGAGAAAGTGAGTTGTTTCTGTGCACAGAGTCTTTTATTGCCATTCTTATTGCCATTATTTATTTACTGTGTTTATTGCTATTTAGACAGATCCAAATGGGCATAGGACAATCCCTTGCATGTTTTTGTAGCTAGATGTTCTCTTTACAGCCCTGTGAATGAAAGTGAGGAAAGAAGGCCAGCAAGAAGGTCAGTTGGCTGCAGTGTAAAATTCAGTACAGCGGGCTCTTCACAGTCCAGTTAATTCCATCAGTCCCTGTGCTCAGAAGGAAGATCGGTAAGCTATGCTGAAGAAAGCAAGCGTAAGTGAAAACTGCTTTACGCCCTCATGATTCTGATAGAAACAAAGCATCACATTAGAAAAGCATTACTCTAGAACTTGGGACAGGAGGGGTTTGTCCAAGTGAAAATAGGAAGCTGCTTCTAGTGCACTTGAACACAGAGCAGCTGTGCTTCTATAGTTTGCTTCGTATCGTAACACATCATCCTTTTTATTGTCATTTCCCACACATGATTAGCTATTCCTTTACCTAAACATACACAAGCAACTACATGTACTGTTTCTGCAATACTTAAATCAGAAGGTTGATGCTCTTGCTAGGGTAGCCAATTCCCTCCTCTCCTGACGGAAGCCCAAATCTTTAAAATAAGCTCACACCCAGCTGGCCTGTAACCTCTCTTTGCCTCTAAATCCAAGGTCGTGTAGTCAGACAAGCTGGAAAAGAGCGTGTAATTGGATTAACCAAGGTTTAAAAAAAAAACAAAAAACCTCTTATGTATTCTTGAATGAAAACAAGTCTATGAAAAACATTTCATTATAATATGCTATATAGAGTGTGGTTCTTAACAGCTAATTTTTGTCTGAAATCTTTCAGGCAATCTTAAGTTTTCAAAGCAAAAATACTAGATTGGTCTTATTGTTAGATAATTGTTGCGTCAAATTACAGCACGTGGAGTAACCATAGCAGTTTCCTGTTCTGCTATACCAGCAGATTATTCATTATGTATGTCCCTGGAGGAAAATAGAAGCTTGTTCTGTCTATAAGTAGATGCTGAAAAACAAACAAGCATTTCATCCAGGTCCTTTGGTAAGGTGCTCAGAGTATATTTCTAATCAGTGTGCTGAATTAAAAGTTTGTACATTGTTGTCTCATTCCTTCCCCTTGTTGTAAGACAAATTTTTCTCCCCTGCTTGAGCCAGGTACTCATTCAGAAATCTATGATACATATGTGCCATTAGGCAGTGCTTTAAGTCTTGCCTAAATTTCAACAGCTGTCAGTTAAAAGGGAAAAAGACTACATAGCCTAAGATAGAGCAATTGGTTATGTCATGGCCTTCTAGCTAGTAACAGAAGACTATACAGAATATGTAGTAGTTAGGGCAGAATTGTAAGCAATTTATAGTTATTTATAGTAAACTTTATGATTTTTTCTTTATTTCAAAATCAAATATATCCAACTGTCTTTGAGTCCAGAACTCCTGTTTCTTGTCAGTGATAACCTTTGCCTTCACTGTATTTTCATTTTATTGTCTCTGTCCTACTGCACCAAAATGGACATCCTTTCTGCATGTAAATTTGTAAGAGGAAAAACACCTTCAAAGCCTTTCCAAAGAGCTAAAGAGTAATTGGGGCGTGACCGGGAGCGAGTTGGCAGAAGCCCTGAAAAGACTGACGTGGGCTTACATCAATTTCCAGGGGCTTAGGTCAACCTCTGTGCTTGAAGTCCACCGCATGGATGGTTGATTTGGCTTTCACTTGCTATTGAATGATGAAATAGTGGCAGCAACAGGGGCAAGTTTATTTCACAGAAGTTTTTGTCAGGAGAGGTGCTTTTTATTTATTTATTTTATATGCATAGATTGTTGCTGTCCTTGCTGCTTTTAGGCTGTGTTATTACATCCAGATGGGGATACACCTTGATCCGGTCAGAAGCTGGAGTTACTGCATGTGCCTTGAGAAGGAAAGAATGCTCTTCCTGTGGTATTTGAATCCTTTCCAAACTGGGGCTATTTTCTAGGCGTGTTGTGACGTTTGGTTCCAAAAACCTGAGGGCTATGTTGTGCTGTGTTTTATTTTCCACACATCATCCTTTGCTGGATAGCTAGGAATTCTGGATCTGCAGCCACAGCCCAGATCTGTATTTGTCTTGGAGTAATAGGGATTCCTCCCCCCTTCCTATGGGCAGCAAATCAAACCCAGCTGTGCAATTGTAGCCAGAACAGGCTTTGGAAGAAGCATGGTCAGGCATTCGTTCTGCATGATTCAATAAACCAAACAGCCTCAAATTAAGAATATAATGCAGAAGGTTGTATTTCATATGCTTGATCTCGTTCCCTTTTGTGGTCGAGTCTGGACCTGTTTAGAAGCCACACACACCAGCTTGCCATAGAAAGGGCAGATGAGAAAGCACAGAGCAAGACTCCTGGAATCAGCAGATAGTGCTCTTTGGCTGCATCCATGGTTACGCTTTTTACAGCTACTACTGAAAAAGCATGAGTACAACATGGGATTTTTTTAAAGTAAGGGAACACAGCAAGCTGCATTCCTAAAGCATGTTTATTTTCCAATCTGAATATATGCCGTGTCCTCAAATGCATTTTAAGATGGCATACAAACCAAATATCACAGCATTTATTTCTCACAGCTACCAAGGCAAATCCACTTTTTAAGTATGCAGAATGATGTTAAGTAGGAGAAAGATTACTTCAGTATAGAGTGTAATATGCTATGTTCAAGAAAGTTAAATTCAGCAGTCATATAGGAAAGTAGCTCACATTCTGCACACAAGGTCATAGGTTATTTATATTTAATATGTGACATCTGGCATTTAAAATAATTTCCTTGGCTAATTACCAGCGCCTGGGTGAAATGTGAAACTTTTGTCATCGGGGAATTAAAAAAAAAAAAAAAAAAAGTAGATTGCATAGGAAAGTTTTGTAGGAAACTTTGTAGGGAATTAGGAGTTGTCCTATTTCAGACATTACAATACATGGTTACAGAGTAAAAAGGAGTGATTTGAGTGGACTTAGATAAACTTTTAAGTTTTCAGGGAAATTTTGCAGTCATCCTTTTAAGACTCCCTATACCATGACTGATAATTACAACACTCCTACCTAGATATTGCATTCAACATTTCATCAATGGGGCATTTGTAATAACAAGACTACAAAATAAAAAGAAAAGCTTGCCTACAAGGTGTGTGTTGACAAACACATACCCTACATAAAAACTTAATGAGGTCACAGAGTCTCATTTAACCATTTTACAGTTTTCCCCAGGAAGTTTCCTTGCTCTCCTAAACTTACTGAAGTTGTATTAGTACACATTACTGTATTTTTCTTCAATATATATTTTTAAATTAAATAATTACTGCTTTACTTTATTGTTTGTTTAACATTCTTCCATGTAAAGCAGACATTACTTCATAAAGTTTTCTGCTACTTTTTATTTCTATAGTTTTAAGGAGCAGGTTGGAATTGTCCCAGTTGGAGGTTACCATCACAAATACGTTAGAAAGACTAAAGGTTCTAGATGTGTCACTGCTTAACTGTGTGTCTGTCTCTGCAGAATTTCTATTCATAATATTTTGCTCTCAAATCATCAAGTGAAAGCAGAGCAGAATTATCAGCTGTGTGATTAGTGATACCAATATAAGGACACTCTAGGCACAGGTATTTGCTTCTGAAGTGATTACTTTTACAGATACCTTGGAGTCTTGGTTATTACAAAGCCTAAAGTGGTTTATGGGTGAAATCAGATGACAATGGAGATTGCAACCTGAAAAAGAACAAACCCCTTTAATATACAGTGATGTCTGTATAAGATAAATATTTGTGGGAACTTGAATGAGGTTTCTTAAAACCTCAGGCTTGATACAAAGACTAAGGTGGCAATTTAAGACTTATTTTTCCACAGTTTAATTTTTCACTTAAGCAAGGAGACAGTCCTCCTCTTAAGGTGCAGGACCGGGACATAGAAAATGTGGGTTCTATTCCAAGCCCAAATTTCTTGTCTGTTTTTCAGACTTTCTTAAAGTGGCATAGCTGAAGTCATGTAAAACACTGCCTTAGTTTCCCTCTCACTTGAGGATAATACAACTTCTGTTGTCCCCCCTTTTTACTTAGATTGCAAATGCCTCTGAGACAGGACTCTGAAGTCTGGAACACTTATTATGCACCCTGTTCCAAAAGTTGAGCAGCCTGGCTAGGTGATTTGGGCTAATGTTTTTCTTTGTACTGGAAAAGGAAGAGCATCACATAAATATTATAGCAAAATGGAACTGCAGTGTCTGATCATCTAGCTATTACTGTAGGATCTACACATACAACAGTTACTTGTATGATCTGGTTCTGTTTTGTTCAAGAGTAATTATGTGCAGTTTAAGATGTGCCGGTTTTTCTGTATTACAAATATACATGTGATTTCCTTTGCTTAGCTCAGACATATCCAATTTCATGTGCTTACAGCATTCCTTCCATTATTGTATACTGTAACTTAATAAATGATAAACAGCATTTGCTTATTAGTAAATTAACATTTCTTTAGGTTTCCTTATCAGTAAATTAATTGTCTTGAAAGATAGTAGGAGAACATTTTTCCTCCATTACAACTTTTCACCATAATTCATAATAAGCAACAGGAGTAAAGGTATTACTAATGCTTTTTTGATATGTACGTTCCCATGTGAAGCCTGACTCTTCAGGCTGTCAGCCTTGTGCAAATCACTCCTTTGTCCTTGTCTCAGGTTAGACAAAGCCAACATAAAACAAAAGGCTCTGCAGCGGCACAACCCTTTAAAGGCTCCCTGGTGGTTTGGAGTTTGGACTTCTATCTTTCCTCTTCATGGAACTGGATCCCTTTTGCAGTCGTTAGATCACGTACACTGACACCAAATGCTTACTCTGTGCCTAAAGAGCTTTCTGACCCATCTTAATTTGGACACAACAGGTTTCAGCTGAGAGGCAACAGGTGTTGGACCTGACTGCCATGTCCCAGCTGTGGCAGGTGCTCGTGTGTCTTTTTTTGCTGTGCCCCATTTCACTACAAAGTCAAACAGGCTGCCCAGGTGGTTTACTTTTTTTTTTTTTTTTTTTTTTTTTTTTTTTTTTTTTTTTTTTTTTTTTTTTTTTTTTTTTTTTTACTCCTTTGCATTGGAAGAGAAGCAGCACTGACATAGTCAGCAGTAGTTTTCATTAACAGCTCTGCCCCTCAGCTTTGAGTTGATTGAGTTTCCGCCTCGCTTGCTCTCCAGATTGCATGTAGGAGGGTTGATTCTTCTTTGACAGAGCAAGGGCCGGGAGGTTTAACTATTTGATTTGGTCACAGAATCAATCCTCACTACAGTCAGTTATCTGGTACTATGCTGCTAGCCCTGGTACCTTTCTGCCCCAGCCATTTCCCAGGAATAGGGTTAGCTGGCTCCTCTGGCTCCTTACATATCAGACTGGATTGTGTGATAAAGGTACTGCTATATATTAAAGATTTATGGAAAGCAGAAAAGACCAAACACAGAAAGAAACAACAGATAAAATACGGACTATCTTAGTACTCTTCCAAGCTGGAGAATGAGCTGTTCATTTAACAAAGAGGTCCCAGTAAGTGCTGGCAGAATACTACTCAGTAAAGGTTCATTCTTTACTTTTGCAGTATTTACAGATCCAATATATTAATTTCTCAGATATGGATAAAGATTGGTTTAGCTGTTAGTTTCTACTAACAAAAGCAGGTGAGTTTCAGTGCATGCTCACATAAAACTAATTTTTAAACACATTCAGACTAGAAATCTTATCCTGAGGATTCTTGTCATTTAGTCAGCGAGCAAAAACAAATCATATGATCAGTATTTTTGCTTTCATTATCAAAAAGGCCTTAAGTGTCTAAATGTGCAATGTAGTCTCATTGTGCATGTCACAAATTATCTGTCTGCAAATGCAAAATAAATCTAATGTCTCTTGTATTTGACCTAATGCATACTCCTTTGGTGTCTGTGGCCCATATTTAAAGAAGGATTAGTATCAATAAGCCACGAAGAGGTAACTAATGATAGGCTACAGAATAAATATTTTCAGATTAAGAAAACTGGCAAGAGATATGGTTGAATTTGTTAAATTCAGGATTATTACATTATTTGAGCAGTCTTATCTCCAGTAATTATACAAGGTTCTTACCAAACTTACTTAAGTTACCTGCCCATTAAGAAATTAAATTTATCTGATACAATTTTATAAACAACAACATTCACAATGAGTCATGTTAAAATAAAGGATGCTTCCATTCTAAAACATGATATGGACTTCTCAGTGGTCAAAATCCTTTCCTCATGTGCATCATTGTATAATGCTCTTAAAATTGCTTGGGCTTGACAGACTGCAGATATGATTAGGAACAGAATATACTATGTGTCTTTATCACTTAAAATGTTATCTAGCTTACATTTTAAAGGGATCAAAACTGCATGAATTACTGGTGCAAGATTGAATTCTGTTAATTTTTCTTCTTATATAATTTGTTCTTTTATAAAGCACTTGCTGATACCAAGGTTCACAATCTGCTGATTGATCAGAAAGTAGCCAACAATTGCACAAATGAATCATTAGAAAATTGCTCAGCATGCAGATTACTTTCTATAATGTTGTAAATAACATCTAGTTACTGTCATAATAGTTCAAATCTAGAATGGTAGTAACATTTGGGAGACAGAATGTAAGTCAGTGGAAACTGGTCAGCTCTATTAAAAGACCAAGTGATTGGTAATAAGGAGTTTAAGATCAGTAATTGAAAGCACTATACCAAAGTTAAAAGCTATTATGGGAGAATGAAGAGTGGAAGATTAAAAAAAGGTATTAAAAACCCCTTACATACTGTAGATATAACATCCAGGAGAAAAGAGACCAAATATATTTGACCAGTAAGGTCTAGAGCCCAAAAGCAGGAGACAGACAAATGGAATTTTAAAACATTTTAATATGAGGGAGCAAAAACACAGCAAAATTAAGTTTTGTCCTTGAGAAATGAAGTTTCTTATACAAAACCAACAGGAAGAAAAGGTTCGTGAAAGATGCTGGATTGAAAACAGTGAAGAAAAGTACTTAGCACAAAAGCACAGTTCAGGTAGCAACCTACAAAAGATCGGGTGCCCTACATTTTGAACTCCAGTGAGCACACTTCAGTGATCTTCACCCTATAGTAGGAAAGATGACATTTGCAATAATAATACCAGATACGGAGATGTTTTGGTTATATTGATGCCTGCTGACTAACACTGCCAAACTGTTGGGAACAGGTTCTGGTCAGAACTGATTTGTTATGGCTTCAGCCAATACCCTGAAGATGAACAGATGCCATACACTTCTGCAAACCGTCTTCAAAGCCTTATCACAGATGGAAAGCTAAAAGAAATCTGAGTTTTAGCAATGACTGCTATGAAACAAACATATCTGGAGGAAAAAAATTTAACCTTCTACCCCAACCCCCCACGATATAAAGAAGCTTGGAACTATTGCATGGCACAGAGTAAAGTGTTCTTTGACAGGGACGTAATGTAGTTTTAAAGATACGGTTCTTGAAAAACATATTATAATACAATGGGGGAAAATTCAGGAAAAGAGAATGAGTTTACAATGACCATTTGAGAAAAAACTCAAGAAAACAGGAAGAAAGATATTCCAACTGGGAATTCATCTAATTACAAGGGAAAAAAAGCTTGAAGATTATTGCTTTGCCTATTTTGTCTCCCTTTACTCTATTTTTATAGACTAAAAGCCAAGCAAAACATTATTAAAAAGATGGATCATTTTTCCAGCTCAAATATCTACTGCTGATGTGGGATCTAACTTTTATTCTATTGTAAACAAAGAAAATGGGCAGACAGTAGAAATAAGGGTTTTAGTGTAAAGTCAGAAAATTACGAATAAAGAGTCTAGAAGAGGAAGATGTTACAAGAGAAGAATAAGGTAGAGAGGTGAGTGAACACCCTTGTGTTTAGGTGCCACAGAGAGTGTCCTGCACATAACTAGGACAAATAAACTAATGAAAAATAGAAGCCATATAGACAGACTCCATTTTGTCAGCCATTGATACAGCAGGACTAGAGGGTACCAAAATGAAATCCAAGCTAGGACAACAAAGGACATGTTTTCAAAAGATTACAGTAGTATGGCTGCAATCCTGTTACTGTAAATAGATGTTCATGGCACACCAGCTGGTGAAATAGATATCAAGATGATATCAGCCTGTTTCCTATTTAAATAAAAACAGACATGTCTTTTTTCCAGTCTTGCTCAGTCTGCACCCAAAGAGTCCAAAATGTTTTCTGAATCATGTAAAAGAACAATATTTTAATCAAGGGGAGAATCCTGAGGAATAATTTGTATTTTAGCAACAGTGTGCATAGTAGCAGTATGCATTTGGTTAAGTTCCTCTTTGAACAGGAGCTTATGGTTTGAAGCAGTTAAAGGGAAAATATTCTATAAATATAGTTGAAAAAAGGAATTAATTAACCCATAAAGTCACCAAAATGACAGGTTTCTAAAGAAAAGGATGGGAATAAGTTATTTTGGGAAAAGTTATTTTAATGTTTATAAACTAACATATAAAATTATGAAATACAGGGAGGTGCCAGTACTTTCATGAACATTTCTTCATTAACTCACAATAAATCCTTCTGGTGAACTAAATGTACTCACAGACAAGAAAAGGCAAAGTCTCTGGAATCTGCTAGTTAGTTTTCCATTTGAATTAAAGCATATACATCTTCTGCAGTTTTGCTCAATTAAAAGACAAGAAACAATCAATCAGCTATGAAGTGGTTTCTGCTGGGCAAGGATTCAGCAGGAAGTGGTCAGCAGGACTGTATGTACCCACAATCACTCTAATGCATGACTTTTTTAGCATGTAGTAGCATTAAGCTGTCCTGATGGTTTTGACATGCTTTTGCTCAGCAAAAAATGCTGAAGAGAGCAACAGCTGCCCTTTTTGGTGCTCTCCTGCAGGCAGACTCTAATCCTCTGGGTTTATACAGTTGCTCAAGAAACAGATTAAAAGGAAAAGCCTTCTGAAACACCAGAGGCACCACATGGGAAACTGCCTGAGCAATATCTTACCTACATTAAGAATTTTTACAGTAGCACCCTCCAAAAATGGTCTATATGTTAAAGGTCCTTATCACAGACTATTGTTTCATATTTATTATCACAAAGAGAGGGGTGTGTCTGCTATAGTATGACCATAAACTGTAAATGAGTCTTTTCCAGTCAAGATGGTACATGAAAGTTATCCGCCTAGCAGCTTCCAAAGTTGTAAACCCAGTTCAACTGGCTACCAGGCTCTGACTGTGCTTGGTGCAAAACAATTGGTATGTAGCAGTGAATCAGACAAAAGATCAAACTAAAAATAGTTTCAAAGTTGGTATTTATATACCTTCAGAGTATTAAAAACAGTCTTACTGGATTTCTTGGGTTTCTTGTGATTGGAAATGCCCTAACAAATTAAACTGAGGTTGTTGTAAAATTGACAGTAAAAGTTTAAAATTAAGCTTCAATATGATTTAGAGTAGAAAACAATTCTACGCCAAAAAATGATACTGTTATAGTAAAACTTGAAAGAAATCCAAGTTTGGCACAGCATAGAACCTCATATAGTGTATCTAAGTAATGTTAACTCTTTCCTATAGCAATCATTTAGTAGGAAAATAAGTTTGATGAATCTTTCAACATGAATTTAACCTGGGATTACAAACTCTATTACAGTAAATCACCTCAAACATTTAACATTAATGTACAGTGTTCCCAGTGTTAGTAACTTTGTGAGATCTAAAACTCTTCTGTTAATTAAATGTTAGTATGATTTTACCATTTGACACTTCAAATTAGGAAATAATAGCTATATGCGGTTTATATTTCTAGGAGAATCACAAATAGGAAGGACCCTAAAAGGAAAGGAATGGTTGCCAGTAAACTGTACAAGATCAAAGGTTAAATAACTCTCAGAACATGAGGTTATGGGTCGAACTAGTTAAAGGGAAAATAGCCCATAAATATAGTTGAGAAAATGAACTAATTAACCCATAAAATCATCAGAATGACAGGTCTTTAAACAAAAGGGTAGGAATAATTTCTTTTTGGGAAATTGACTTCAATATTTATAAAATAACCTGCTCAAATATGACAATATTAAAAACTAAATTAAGATTTTGTAGGATTTAAACTTCATTGTACTTAATATTTCTCCATTTTCCAGTAGTGATTATACTGGGAAATGCAAGGCTTGAATACTCGGTGTTCTTAAATGGAAACTATTATATTTTTTCTGCTTCCATTTAGGACGTGGTTCTACAGTACCTTAAACCAACCTCATTCACAGTTGCCATGGTCTGGCCCTCCACCCTACCCTTAGCTGCTCAGTGCTGATGTAAGCACTGTGCGGTAAGTCAGGTCAGGGATTTGTGCCAGTTAAAAAACAGCTCTCCAATAAAAGCAATTTTTTTGTCTCAGTTCCCTGATTTGGCTCATTATACAGAAGCATAATGGCACAAGGGAGGGACCTCAGCTACCTCAGTTTCGTGCAAGTTTGACATAAGGTACTACAGAACCACCCTTAGGGCCATCAGCTGCCCAGCCATCAGTGGCTAGCCATCTTTATACAAGCACCGTAGTTCATGGCCTAAATAGTGATTTAAACTATAACTTAGCTTCAGGTTACACTAATATGGCAGCTAGTAAATTAAACAAATGAAACTTCACTAAATCTGATACCTGTGACAAGGGAATGGTAACATCTTTCAGCTGGTAAGTCACAAATCACCCAGCCTGACTTGTTAAAGATCGTTAGAACCACCAGAGTAAAGGCGTAGTGGGATAGGTGCACTACTCTAACACTTCCCTACTGCAGAAATGAGGGAAGGAGCACACAGAAACCCTCCTATAACCCTCAGAGAGCTGACCTAACTCACTAAACCAGAAGAAAATGGAAAATGTTTCACTTATTTTTGCTATGTTAATTTTCTGCCAGAGGCAGTTAAAGGGAAGCAGTGGGAATGGAATCACTCTCCTCTGGAAGCAGAAGTTTGTTGTCCTGCCTTCTCTGCCTCTGAGGCTATGGGTACATGTTCGATTGCTGCTGGTCTGATTGTTGAAGAGATTACCTCTCGCAGCCACCTACACAGCTTGCAGGAGTGAAACAGTGATCACTCCCTTTTCAGTTACAGTTAAAATAAGCCATGTTAGCCCAAACAGCTTAAACGGGGGGTCTTTCTTAACTCGCTTTGAATGCATATCTACACTGAAAATCAGGAAGGAACCTGTATCCTGCTTAGTAACTTCATCACCTTAGTTGTCTTCACCAACAACCCACGCGCCTACATCCCAGAGCCAGTCCCCTGAGGTATCCTTTGTGTACGTACTGGAGCTCTCTCAGTATGCACCTAATTTGCAATGAACCTGCTGCTGCAACTGGAATTTTCAATTGCTTGCCTTGCTTCTAAGTGTAGAGAGATTAAAGAAAAAAAACTTAACATGGTATCTGCAGGTTGGATCAAAGAAAAATCTATGGAGAATGAATTCGAGGGAGCAAATGCACAATCACAGGTTTCTGACCTACACACCTTGCAGGAAAAGCTAGCACAAATCAGACAGTACAGAAATCACTGGAATTGGTTCAGTTCAAATGAATGCCAGAACATACACTAATCTAGGGAACAGAGCCAGACCTGACCCCATTTGCAGGACCTTTGTTACTGTTTTGAACGTGTATCTTTACTGAGCCAGATAACAAGTCAAAGATTATATTAATTTAGCAATTAAAGAATAATTAACAAAAGAGGCAACCCTTTGATCAGCACTGGTTAGTCAGATGACCATTAATGCCAGCTGGATACTTTAAGTATAGAGCTTTCTCTAACACCATTTTAATCAATTTGAATAAATAAAGGCATTTAGGCTACATGATAAATTATAACGTCTACCATCTCAAAACCCCTTTCTTTATTCTTTTATACCTAGTATCAGCAATTTAGTTATTAAGGCTATTAGGAGGAACAACAAGTACTAGGAAATAAATTTAGCATGTACATCTGTTTGTACTTTGAGACTAATAAGAATATGGTGTTAGGCAATACCAGCTTAATGGTTTCTTCCTCCCCTCTGTACCACAGCAGCATGCCATCTGCTCAGCTGTTTTGGCACAACCGTTTGTGAGACCACCCTGAGAGCCAGATCAGGGAACTGACCCAGCGTAATTCCTTATTTTTGCAGGGTTTTGTTGTTGTTGTTTTTAAGGTCAGATAAGTTGCCTGATCTGATTCACAGCATGGGCCCACAAAAAGCTGTGTCAGCGCAACTGTTGGGGGGTGGTGTAGTGATTGGAATAAGCAATGCAGACCAAGGATATCTTAAGTTAGTACTGCTGCCAAATGCTTTGTGTCATGAAACAAAAGCTCAAGAGCAGTACTAGTAACAGTGCATGCCCACAAGGGGCAATAGCTCAAGAGAAACACTTTAGTGCAGTTGTATCAATGTTCTTTACAAATGCTAGTAAAAGGAACGGGGAGTAAGTTTTTAAATGAACTGATGGTATCTCAAGGATAAATGCTGTGATTACATTGCTGTAGAGTGACTTTAGAAGAAAACCTTTGATAAGCCTGATCAATAGTGAAACTAGGAGAAAGCAAGTCTGAAAAGTAAGTAATGGGGTTTATTGCAAATGATAAAGATAGGGCAACTGAATTATTTGCTATAGGATTTTCTCTTGTTAAGCTTGCTTAGTTTTAGAGTGACATTCTGCATTCAGCAAAGAGAAAGGTAATCTCTTCAAAGGATCATTGTCAGCAATATGCAATAGTAAATCATCAGGAAAAATGTACTGAAGCTTAGGCGATATTTCATGAAGAAAATTTTTATTCCCTTTGAGAGAATCTTTAAAGCACTTAGCCGGCACTACCTCGATTTATCCTCCTCCCCACAATTCACACCAGTAACTCTGAGAACAAACAGGGATGACTGTTGTTCCAAGCTGTAGCCCTGATGAGTATTTTCTGGTCTCAGATAAAAATAAGAGCCACAAAAGGTTAAAAAAATGTGGGTATAGTTGAGACAAACATCTAAAAGTTTGGATATTCATCTGAACGCTTTCTGTCAGAAAGAAATATGCTGCAAGTCTCGTGAGAAAAAGATTTATTTGTGATGTTGCTGAAACTTTTCTTTCTGTTCTCAGCTGCAATATGATGAGAGTAGTCAACTTCTCACATGGTGTTTTGTCTTTTAAAGTTGGGGGGAAAAGTTCAGTTCTAAAAATAGAAGATTACGGTGAGATTCTTATCCTGTGTAAACTGACTTTGCCTCTTGTTACTGAAAGAGACAATGGAATGGTAAAGTAAAATTTGGTGAAAACTGAAAAGCTGTATGCAGTTCAGAACACCTACCAGGAGTTGTCATTATTTAAAAAGGCAAAGGGAATTTATTTTAAAATAATATGACTTAGAATCAGTGACTCAGCTGTAATTTATAGTGTTTCCTCAGACATGGCAAAACTGGCAGGCACCAGCTAAAGAAAAATTGTTTTCATTTTACAAGTTAAAAGAAAAAGTTGCACATCAAAGACAACTTCTGAGTTTTAGTTACAATGCCGTAACTCCAAAATGCTCTTCCTAATTAACCCGAATGATAACCC
Source organism: Dromaius novaehollandiae (assembly GCF_036370855.1). Lineage (NCBI taxonomy): Eukaryota > Metazoa > Chordata > Aves > Casuariiformes > Dromaiidae > Dromaius > Dromaius novaehollandiae. The sequence continues at coordinate 5,115,005 of NC_088110.1, forward strand.
TGACAACTACCAAGTTCTTACGGCATTGCCTTGAAATTAAGCTTGACTGTTTACAGCTCATTGTAGGATTAGGGCCTTAGCTACAGACAAAGTAAAATTGTCTAAAGTGTATAAATTACTTCAAAAATAAATTTCCTTTCCAAAATGCCTTATAAATTTATCAGTCTTTCATTATAAGTCAGTGGGATTTAGTCTGCAATATTACTATTGAAAATGGAACTTGAATTCTCAAATTGTTTAGGTTTGTTGAAATCTTTTTACAAACAGCTTTACCTTACAAATATATATATTCACATGGACAGGCCACAGTGTATGTGCACGCATAAGTTTTCATGATGCAGCTCCAACAGACTGCTTCTGTCTCACCAAGGCCAGCTACGGAAACACCACATCACTTTCATAATGGCAAATCTCCCCTTTGACAGATGAGGTATTTATTGCTGGAAGAAATGGGTATGGTTTACACTTCCTTGGACTAGCTGTATTGGCAAGTCTGTAATAGAGTTCTGTTAGCAAAGACACCCAAGTCAACCAGGCAGTAAATATCTGCAGGACGTAGTCTGGCAAATACCTTTGACAGCAAAGCTGAATAACCCCCCTGCCTCTGGTTGCTTCTTCCCTTTTCTTTCTCTTCCTCCCTCATCCCTCCAAAACAACTGGTTGTATGGTTAGGAGTGCGATGTGTGATGGCGAGGTTGTTTTTAACCTGTATCAATTCTGTAATCTGTTTTACCACAAAATCCCAGGAACAATTGTACTGCCACAACAGAGCTAGTGACATAGATGTGGGGAATGAAGGGTTGGGGATTGAGGAGCACTGACACCAGAAAAGGTGTTCATCAAACTACAGCAACTATCACTGTCTGAGCACAAAGATGTGTCTGCTATTTTCTAGGAAGGCAGTTAAAGGATAATTCTTGGAAAGCAGTTAAAGAAGCAGTTAACAATGGCAACAAAACTTGTCTTTAAATAAAACACTATTAAACCATGGGGATTCCATTTAAATAGTCTGAGTAGAACTCAGCGACTTGCTTGCAAATACATACTTTTGGCTTCTTGTTTGCAAATTCATATTTATTAAATGTGCAAAACTGGGCTTGTTTAGACAGAGCTTGTGTAGTACAGACAGTTCTTATTAAAATTCCAATTTTTTATAAAGGTCAAATTTCTCTATGATAGGTATCAGAACTCCTAGTGAAATCAGTTAGAATTCTACCTGTGCACACACCACATGATGTTGCCCTTTTCTTCCAAAAAGAACATCCACCTATAATTCAGATGTGTGCTACGAAGGTTATGGGGACTACGGAGTCATCCACTTAAAAAGGTTCACACATAGTCGAGATCACATTACAATAAACTCATTCTGCTTAGTCTTCAAGGGGGTCTCTCTTCCTCCCTCCCACCCCAGATGCTGTGCAGTTGCATACTGGTTTTGTATGAACAAACTTGTTGTTACTGACTCCTACAGTTTATTGGAAAATTAAAAATTAAAATATGCAGACTATTTTATAACCACACATAAATTTACAAACTTCTAAGATCCAGTATGCTTGCCCGTTCCCAAACCAGATTACACAATACAAACATTTATAGGAAAAAATTCATAGATTTTTAAAGGCTCTATAATACTCAGAAAAGAACTGTTAAGCAGCTGCTCATTCTCCACTTTTATGAATGCTGGACTAAGTTATTACTCTGTATAATATAGTACTTGTATTGGCATAAGGTAGGAGGTAATCCCTAATTCCCAGTCTGTTTATAGGTCGCATTTGCCTCCCCAGTGATAATGCCAGAGCCTGGAAAATTTTCTGAAGGGCAGCAGGACTCTGGAGTGAATACCTTTCACATACTAAACAATCTATATGCAGTCAAAGAGATTCCAAAGAATATGCTTTTGTTTTAGGAAACAGAGAAGCATTTTTGTTTTATTCCTCCCTCCCAAATCTTTCCCTTTAGAAATGACTCTTGGCAATCCTTTCTGTTTGGGTTTTTCTATTCTATAGACAACAGTATGGAGCCAGGAGTCAAATGAAAACTAAAATGCATAAATCCTTTTAAAGGAACTTCTATCTTACCAAGGCTTATTTAGATGTGGTAGGAACACAGACACTGCAGCCAACCATAGATTTTTTTGCCAAACTGCCTTAGAGGTTAGAGTGAAGAATGTCAAAAAGTTTATATGCTTTCCCAGATATGTTAAATGCTCCACAGATAGCAATGTCTAATTTGTCTGCCACCTTTCCCAGCAGCTCTAAGAGGGACTTGGATTCATTAGGAAGACATGCTGGAGAAGTTGTCATCACCTCCTTTAGTCTGGGAAATAATAGATCCTCAGGAGGAGGATTGAAGAGGATTGAAAAGAGGTTAGTGTAAATTCTGGGGTAAGTTTTCTTTCAGTTCTTTCCCCTGAACCTTTGCCTTCTCTCTACATTTTTCCATCCCTCATGCTCTTTGGGACCAGTCCAGTGTGGAGGATCTCTCTGCAAACCTTGGCTTCACTCACAGCCAAGTAAATCAAAGGATCAACTCTTTTTCCTGTCTAGAGCAATCAGAACTTCAAGCTTATTGTTCAGAAATCATATCGGCCATAAATTTAATATTTCTTTTTGGAAAGGAGAACTGGTATCACAAGTCATCTTCAGAACCGAACTTCGGTCTTCCTTGCTTTGAAGTGAGAGGGAACAGAGAAGGAGCATTACTGAACTTCAGGACATGGTCAGATGTTGCAGCTGATCTGTATTAAGAGGTGAACTCCTTCACATGGCCCAGAGTTGCCAGGTGCCCTCAGATGGGCCAGTGTGACTATACATGGAACCACTCCCTAACCTGGTTCTGTCAAAATAATCTGATTTCTGTGGCAAGTGATCAGACAACCATAGGAAAGCAATGAAAGAAAAGTATTTCTTTTTGTTGGCTTCTGTTACTCTAGAGACTGGACAAGGTTTTCACTGACAGTTGGTTACCATGGCTATTAATACCCCGAAACAAAATGAATGAATACCATGATTTAGCTAAAGAAGAAAGGAGTAAAATTTCACTAGGAGCCCCTAAGAATAGGGGATAGGCAACTATATGGCAGATTCTTTAAAGAGAGAAACTGATGACCATTTGGAAAAAGTCTTTATATTTTAATGATCTGTAAAGTTTAGCCTCTGGCAGATATATTTTAAAATAATCTTTTACAATTAAAAACAGTTAACCCAGAAACTGCTGCAAGATTAAAAATATTTGATCTTTGTCCATGTTTTGAGTTGCCATAACTTTAGTTTGTTGCAGACTAACCCCCTCCAAAAATAGTAAATCTGGTTATCTTATGTGTATACAGAATAGGCAAAGCATCCGAGTTATATAGTCAAGAAACAACTCTGACTGCCTTACTGCCAAGAAAGACAACTCACTCTGTACAAGAACGTTATTTGTTAGCCGTGCAAGTATCTACTTAGCTTCCATTTCAGCTCATTTGTAGTTGCCAATATCTACGCTTTAAATACTTAACAGCTGCCGCTTCTGTACTGAAAAAATATCTATTTTCATCTCGTTTAAGAGTAAGATACTGTCCAAAGCATCTGGTAATGTGAATTGTGGTGCCTTGGATAGCCCAGGAACTGTTCATTCTGCGCACGGCCTGGTCCAAAGTCATCCAAGATGAGAATAAGAGTGCAGTTTCATGACCATTTCTTCTGGTGGCAGCGGCCCTTGATTATCAAAAAAATCCCCCCAACAAAAACACCATATTTTGCTGTGTTAATTTTAACCTGCATCAGTTCCTCAGTTTAGTTAGCCAAATAGTTGTACACATAGTTGCACATGAAGAACTGAGAAGGCAATAAAGGGTCAGGAAGAGATGTCAAGGTTACCTGTCTAGAACTGACTCCATAAGACACACTTGTAAAACAATGGCTGCATTGTATCTGAAACATAAGCAGAGGACTTGAGCCTACAGAGATACTAATCCGAACCTTTTCCACAGAACTAAATTCTCTAAATAATCATTGCAAATCTGCTGTGGATTCAATAATCATTTCAACATATTCTTCCTTTTCAGGATGCAATGGGTGGAGGACAAAAAAGAAAAACAAGGTGTTTATTTTGGATTCTACACTTAACTGAATTGTTTATCAGCTCCCATGATCCCTACTGTGGACTAGCAAGAGGCAATAAAATGTCTAACATTTAAACGATAGTATTTCCTAAAATCACAATCTACCCTCAGAAATGGAGATTTCCATCATAAACTCGGATTGCTGTTTTATGTATCAAAATGGATGGGTACTCTGTCAGCAATATAGCTATTTTACAGTCAAATAATGCAGATACCTTCCCAAGAATTTTTCCCACTATGACTGAGAGTGTATGTACACTATAGGCATTTTTAGAGGTTCAGCTCATGCAGGTATAGCCAGCATGGCTTTAAAGCAGCTATGTTAGCTATTGCTAGCAGAACTGTTGCAGCACAGATTTCTTTGCAGGGCTGCATGACATCCTATAAAGCTGAATAAATACTTGAGCAGTTTAGTCAGCTCTGAGATCTGTTTTGGCCTGGTTGTTCTGCCAGTAGCCAGTCATTTTAACTGGTATTTTAACAATACAACTTCAATTACACGGAAACAACATTTGTCCTAGCTGCTGTCAGAAATCACAGAACTTGCAGAGCAAACTGTTTCCCAATGAACAGTGGTCTTTATTCTAGAGAGCTCTGTTTCCAGGATTCTCAACATTTGTAGAGATAATTTGATGCAGAATTACAACTCTGATTTTACTAATATGAATCCTGCACATAAATAAGATCTACAAATGCAAAGGTTAGGTGTGAAGAGATATTTTTGTAGGCTTGAAGCTAGTGAGGCTGTGGCTGTATTGACCTTTCCTAGGTGATGAATGTTGGCTTCAGCAGTCCATGTTTCCCCTCCTTAGGCACCCTCCACTCCCACATACCCATTCTTGCCTAGGTGCCATGCTTGCTGTTGTGCCACCACTGTTACTTGTGTAGCCCAGAGTGAATCAGATCAGGGAAAGGATTCTTCTGAAAAATAAGAACAACCACAATCAAGTAGCTGCACTGGCACAGTGGAGGAGGTAATAAGCAATGGAGATTGCACTGAGAAGCAGGAGGCAAGGACAGCATAAGCCAAAATGATTTGAACCACAGCCTATTAGTGAGCCTTGACAACATACTATGTGTCTATGCTACCAAAGGAACTGGAACTGTAAAGAGATAAAATTACTGGTGAGTTTCAGGAAGTTAATGAAAGTGCTCAGAATAGATGTCAATAGATGCTATACCTCCATCCTTTTCTTTTTAAGAAAGAAATTGTTGTCACGTTTATTTGAATTAAATGCTACAGTGGTTTAGTTGGCAGCTTTGAGAATCTCCGAGATGTGTGTGTTACTTGTTTCATGAATAATTAGTCCCAAGTCTATACTGGCAGCACAGGCAATGTCATTTCTAGTTCACCTATGAGAATCAAGAACAAGGTATCTTCCTTAGTTGGTGGTCATTCAGTACCCCTTTTTGGCATCCTTTGGTTCATCTCCATCTCAGCAGAAGTATAATATGTTTCACGAACAATCCCATGCAGTCCCCATGAAGTACTGAATACCAGTTCCTTCCTTTTAAGTACACAATTTTAAAATTTCAAGCAGAAAAAGGCTTGAGGCAAAATTCCAAGCCTAAATAGCTTCTAAGTTTGTGAGAACTTAGATCCAAAATACGTTACTTTAATCCATCTAATTTATCCAGCATTTCATACTTTATATGTAATTCACTCTAAAGCTTTACAATCAGCTAGCACAAACTTGAAACAATGCTTATCTCCATTTTGAATAATCTGTTGTTAGGAATCAAATATAAGAAACTGTGTCACTGTTTCCCACATGTGAAGTGGGTGATCCTAACTGGAAGACTATCGTACATTGAGGAGTTAGTGATCCACATAACAGCCAACTTGAGTAGGTGCAGGCCTGTGCTGTGCTGTGCTGCATGTGCAGCTCGGTCTTCAAGCCTGTGCTGTGCTGCACCTATCCCTTGGCTGCAGGATAAACTTAACCAGATAACTATAATGGAGGAGCCTGTAGACAGTTCCCACTTGGTACTGGTGATTTTACCACCCGCCTGTCCTTATCTTTGTCTTGAAGTTCTCATATGAACAACCTTTTGTTTGACAGTAGAAAGGATAAATAGAATTGTTTTCTTTTAAGAAAATCCTTTAAGAGCTCTAAAGACCAAAATGCTGGCGAACCTCTCCACAGACAGGATGTGCAGTGATCATCAGTATAAGCACTCAGAGAGATGGTAAATAATCTTACCTCGCGACATAGGCTTCATGTAACCCCATTTCCAGATCCCTGACTATTTTAACTTCTCACCAGTTCACCCAACAACACATTCTTTAAGCTGCTATACATAAAATTTTTCTTTCTCCCATGTCATGATTATGACCTGAATCCACTCTTTGAATCTCTCCTCCTCCTTTGCCACATCCATCTTGTTGTTTCACAGGGAGCACAAAAAGCCTATTAGATGCACTCCAGCTTCCCCTCTCCTCTTGTGAAAAATGGGTCAGTCAGCTTTGTGCTCCTCCCCACCTTCCCACCCTTTGTGTATTGTATATCCTGTTGCCCTAGCTTTCACATTTGTTCTCTTAGACAATAAATTCTTCAAAGCAGTTGCTCCATATACCCTTAACACTTTACTTATTTTGGGTGTTGCTATAATATAGATAATAAAACTGTATTTCACGCAGACCTGAACTTCATCTCACAACAAAAACAAACCCTGTGCGTAATTGCTAATGTTTTTAAGCCATAAAAATAATGCTAGAGTCTATTTTTAGACACTGGTATTAAGTTTCACTCACTCTTGATAATCTATATTTTCCTTCTGTGGACTTTTGTTTTGTTTATAGTTTAGAAACTGTGTGTTAGATCTCATATGATGACCTTTAAAATAAACCAAGCTTAACATCTTGATATCCACAATGGCGTGGGAGTCTAAAGATGTGGTTGAAGATACTTGTTTCTCGTTAGGAGGAAACTAATGACAGATCATGCCACTTCCTCACTCATCAAGGAAGATCCTCTTGGTGCTAGTTTTATGTAAAACTGCAAGGGTTCATGATGTACTGTGAGTGTGTTTATAATATATACACAAGTTGTTGACATTGCTCAGTACTGTATATTGTTCATTAATGGTCTAATCTATACAAATTAACAGAATAAATTGATAGCTTTTACCTGCTATGCAAGGGTTATGAATTTGACCACAAAATACTGAGAAGTCATTAGATAGGATGTATATTAGATAGAAGTATGCTAGACACTTCCCAGTTCCATTTCTAGAATCACAAGGAAGCATATCAGACAACTCCACATCCAGTTAGTTTGTACCTTCTCGTTTCACTAATGACTGTACTAAGTTGCATAAAAAAGTCAAAGAATGAAAATGCTTAAATTCTTTGGGGAGATCACCTACATAATAGACAGCAATAGCATAAGCTCCACAAAAGCCCATATCGCTGACCCTGAGTCCTGAACTGAAGATACTATACTTGAAAGGACTAAAAAATACTCTAATGTTCTTTTCATTTTCTACCACTGATGTTTCTGCTGAGGTTGTCAACAGGATGTTTCATGCTAAGAACTGGACTGTAACCAGCAGTTCATTCCGCTTTAGTTAAAACATCCGTAACTCTGCAATGTATTATCATGACTGCAGGTGTTAGAGCAAAAGGCTCCCTATCCAGTTGTGGTTTTCCATTTTCATAATTCATCTGAGGTATTCTTGATACATTGCTGTTATAGCCAATCTTTACATATCAGGCAAGGCACTTCAGATCTTGACTAAAATTTTATGGCAGATTTTGCTGGGACCAACAGGGGCAGTGGCCATTCTCAGCTCTGTCCTTCTGCTAGATGCCTCTGTTTAAGGGAGATGTGCTTGCTCTTGAGCACCCCAGTTACAGCATGATACAGTAATATAACAAAAAACAGCACTGACACCACTGGAATGCTACAGACTGTACACTACAGAAGTTGAGGAAGAGATATGTGCTGTTTATTGATCCTATTATGGAAGCAGTCATTACCAAGAAAAGAAAGGAAAACAACAGACAGCTTTACTTACTCTTTCATTATCCCCTTCTTGAATGGAAGTCAACATGTGCACAATACTGTTCTGGTAACTCAGGCATGAGAGTTCAATACAACATACATTACCTAGGGATGCAAGAAAGTCTTGTAATGGAAGTCTGGGGAATAACAAGAAGACTGTTAATTTATGTTCAGATATAAGGATTGTTCAGCTTGAGATGTCTGCTCTGAATACTGACGTAGAAAAAAAGGATGGTATTTACAAAAGCTAACTTTAGCTTCATGAGGCTGCTTCTCTAAGGATCCCTCAAGAAAACTACTCAGAGCAGAAACTATTCTGAAATACCATTCAAAGACCCTCTTTTCTCACCCCCACACTGACCTGAGGGAAAAGTAGCCTCAATAAGCTAAGATTAGCCTTTTTCAATATCCCAAAGTCTGTTAAAAAGGTACAGAAGATTCCTTCTCTAAATGGTGAGCTAGATTCAATCAAAATCAGTTAAGTCACAGTTGTAAAAAAGCAAATTAAATTTCTTAATGTAAGATGGAATACAGTTAGCAACTATCTGTGAATCTGTTTGGAAGAGGATCTCAGAACTGTGAAAAATGGAGTATGACTGCATGCTAAACTGAGGGATATCCCTTCTGTTTTCTTAAAGGTACTTTTATCATGGGCTCGCCTGGTAAAACATATCACAGAGAGGAGAGTAAGAGTAGACCACATACGTGTTACAGAAAAAAATTGCAACTAGTAGCAATAAACTGCAGGCCTAGGTGCAAGTTCTGGCCTTGGAACAGAAGCATTTTCCACTGGCCCCAGGTATCTAGTTTGCAAGAATATAATTAGAGGATTAGAATGTCCTAAAACAAGAAAGCTACTGTGTTACCTCTCTCATTTCGCCAGAGGGGAAGATTTTGTGGTTTGAGGATCAGGTTTGGCTCCCATAAAACCTGTGAAATATATTAAGGAGAGCGTTCACTTTTTATTCATACATTCATACAGAAACATCATTATTGTCGGTCTTGTTGGGCCAAATTGGATGTCAGCATGTGGGGTTTTAAAGCACAGGGGAAGTGAGAAGAGTGTGAATTGTGTGGGCGAAAACGTTCTCTCCGACCAGGTGATCTGCTGAATTTACAGGCTGGGCTGAGAGGGAAATGGTAAGCCTAATGGTAGTCTAGCAGTGACAGGTCAAGATGCAAGATGTTTTTTAACAGGATGAGGTTAGCTCTTCCTTTCATGGAAATACATGAACCCTTTCTGGAAAGCCTCCTTTTCATCTATATTACCTTTGAAAAAAATGAACAAGGTGGGGTGGAGTATATCTGTTTGTCTTCAGCGTATCTATCTCTGCAAGAAGAAATGAAATGGAAACTCTGTCCATCAAACTTTGAGCTGCCTTTGCTTGTGTTGTACACTGGCATAGGGCATCATTTTAAATAAGCGGTGTTTTATACAGCATGTCTCTAACAAAGAATGGAGAATCCTTGTACTATCCTCACAACAGTTTAAATACTGAATATGAACATTAGGAAAAAGGCTTACCATGACTTTGAAGTCAGAATCTACGGGTAAATGCTGACCAGTACTACTGTGTGATAAGAAGTCAGTGATTAGTTCTCACTTTTCTTGCTCTACTCAACCCTTTACGCCAGTCTCTCTGCCATTATAGGATATGCACACATCTCGGGTCACACTGCATAGTCTTCAGACGTAAATCTTCACCTGTACTGTTAGCAAACTACGACTGATTTTACAATTTACATTGTAGCATTTCACCTGATGAGAAAATAAATGATTAAATCTCTATTAACTTAGTATGCATAATACACTATTTACACAGTCTACGGGCTATAATCTCTGCAAGTACTACAACTGTTTTCCATGCTCAGGCAAGTGCAAAATAAGAAAGCTTTTATTAGTAGCAATAAGAGAATGTCACAGAGCAGTAAGACAGTAAACTAGAATTACCATGCCATTGATCTGGCAGGTAGGCATCACGGTCTAACTGTACAGTGATTTACTTGCTTAATCCTGTGGTCTCAATATTTCAGCTCTCCGAAATCCTATTGTTTTGATGGTCCAATGGAACATTCCATCTGCCATTCCCTCTCACCCCAAAATCAGAACACTTAATGCTCAACTAATTTTCAAAAAAACCCCAAAAACCAAAAAAACAAATTGTATGTCATACAGGGGAAATAAATGTGTGCTTTTGCTGAAGTGAAACTGTCCCACATTGTTTTTAACACTCTCGAGATCTCATGGGTTTTGTGGTTCATATAGGTACCTCTACCCAGACATGTTTATACTTGTGTTCTCTCTGGTGTCCAGAATTTGGCTCTATTTCAGCACAGTGAGAAGAAAACAACAATGGTTTCAACTTTTTGTTTGTTGCCTGGAACTTATACGAATAAGTATTTAGAGGAGATACACAGATGGCCAAGAAATTTGCTTTAAATCCTGTAATGATTCAGAGAGCTAGTGAAACAGTAAAGTATTAAACGGCATTCATGTCTTTGCTACATGAGAAACTTTAAGAAAATTGCAGTGGTTAATTTCCTAAGTATATAAGCATGCACTGAATCAAACCACGAAGTCACTGAGAAGCTTCCCAATGAAGTTTGATCAGATACTACTTTTTTTTCTAACTCAAAGGGAGAATGTTTTCCAACACTTAAAAAAAAAAGGTAATAAGGTATTGGCTTTTATTTCAGTACTTTCATAACTCTGTCTTTTCTTATGCCCCAATGTGGGAAACCATTTTATCAGTTTCCCTTTAAGAAGTTTAACATACTGACCAAATGCTAACAATCCTTGCTGACACCTGTACAAAGAATACATGGTGGCAAGTATCCAGGCACGCACAGGCAGCATCCTAACATTGCATAGGTAATTTTACACGTCGACAAAATGCCTCTGAAGAAAGGTAAAATGTTTATATGGTTCTAAAATAGGACTTAAAAGTACAGATTGAAGATCTGTACTCAAATCCAGTTCTGTCAGCTCTACCCATCAAAATACCAATCAAATACCCATGCTCACAATTATAGAAGGATTATAACCTTTTTAGTTACAATGACCAAGCAAGCAAGAATTTTTAAAAGCAGTTAAACAAAAAGCTAATTTTTCAAATCAAACACAATATCAAGCTGAACTATTAAAAATGCATGGAGACTAACAAGGAAAATTAAGTCAAAATGAGTAAAATGTCAAATTTGCACTACAGTGCTCTGTAAATTGTCACAAGAGGATATTTGTCAGACAAGAACATTCTAAAAAAGGAAAACGGAGACTCTCCCACCATGCCAGGGCAAGAGAGGTGTATTTATTTATTTATCTAATAGATGTTTAACATGGCAGACTCACATTAACTCCTACGACACAGACATTTTCATTCTGGAGCTAAGTGAACACCACAAAAGCCCTATATTTTTTCAGCCTCCTCTCATAAGAACCGTGAGGTTAATATTCGTTTGAGTAAGGATGACTGGACTAGGCTCCCTCTGGAGCTCATCAATTCTTCTCCTTAACTGACCTAGGCAACTGCTGTATAACAATACACAAGGCGCTCCCTCCTCACCAAAGGCTTTGCATGCTGATTTTAATGTTTTTCGTCAGCTTTGTCATCAGAGACTCTGAATAAAGGCCTCAAACATGAGCCTTCTGCACTGTGGTACAGATGGAAACTTAAGCCTTACAGGCCATCTCATCAACGTAGCTTCTGTTTCTGAGTCCCAATATAAGCAGACCCCAGTTTAATAAGGCAACGGCTCTCTCAAGTATGTTGAGCTTGTAGGTTTGATTAAAGAAGTGGCAATAAAATGCTTTTGTGAATGAAGGCTTCTTTTAAGCTAGCACCTGTTGGGGGCCTCTTGCGATCTTGCTAGTTAAAGTCTTTGAAAAGTATGCCCTTCTGCAGGTCATAACGGGTAAGTAAAAACCCAACCAAAACAAAAAACATCCTCCCTCCACCCCCAGCAACCCAAGGCATGCTTACTCTTTGAATCGGAGAGCAGCTGAGCTGACATGTGGTTCACTTGCCAGCTTTCTAAAATTGCAATACTAGGGAACTCTTACGATTTTGATATTCAAACTCTGTATTTGTACCGCCAACATTTAACCTCGCATTCCAGGGTGGGGTTGGGCTCGGAGCCTGGGACATTCCAAAAAGCATTCCAACCAGCAAGGCCCCAGAGGTAGTCCCCACAGTGAGTGCATCCCTGCTAAAAGGCTAGTAAAAATATCTTTGCATTCCCATTCACATTTCTAATAAGCAGAGTATATGAAGGCTGCATGGAGGAGGAGTTATAGTGGTCCCTATAAACAGAGATCACATTTTGGCAAGTATTGTTATGAACGGTTTCTGTGGCATCAATATGAAGAGTCAAACACAACTGCTTTGTTGTTTGTTCATTTTAGCCTTGTGACAGAAAAGAACAGTTGCTCCACTGAATTCCATAGGATTAATACCGAAACACTTTCACCAAACAAATACTTAAAATAGAGCATGGCTTTGCTTAGTGTTGACCAAGTATCATATTCACACCACATTAAAATAAATTTAAAGAAAGATTTTTGAAGAGTGAGGCTAAATTTCCGCCAAACCAACTGTGGTCTCACTTGCCACCCTATGCAAGAATGCAGAAGTGCAATGGCTGTACTGTTAAATACAGTAGAAGTCAGCATATTTGTATGCAAAAAAATCTGCCACCTTCTGTTTGTGAAAGGTACAGCAGAAAGCAGAAGCAGAGGAAAAACTGTCACACAGAGGAGTAACCAGTATAGTTTGCTGGTTTTAAACCAATGTGCATAAAACAATTTCTAGAAAGAAAGTACTGTGTTCATCAAATAATTGCTTTAGAACAAGTGGTGGTGAGGGAACATACATAGTATATACAAATTCTCCTAACTGTCGAGCTAGTTAGGATGAGTTGAATGGCGGAAGTGGTATAAGTCACATATGAGTTGTAATAGGGTTAAGAGCAACAAAGGCAAGTTACAGAAAATGCCACAAAGCCAAAACATTCACACATTCACACAGAAACACAATTGTGACTTTTCCTTAGTTCTTTTAGACACCAGTCAAGGGTGTCAAACATATGCTATGCTTTCTGGCCATTTACCAGAATTTACAACACTTCTATATTTAGCAGCAACTGCTCATTCCAACAGAGTGACTCTTCACTCTCATTTACAGATGCTTCAACTATTTTGGACTAGCTATACCCATCCATAATTACAGCATGGACAACCTCATTAAGGTATACAACTACTATAATAAGTTAAGAGGAATAAATGTAAGCATTGGTGACCAGGTAATAATTTAAATAATGATTTGAAAACATGCACTTATTAGAAAAAAGAAACAATCCCCCAAAACTTCAAGCACAGATTTGATTTAACATAAATACAGTACATGTACTTTTCAGTCATGCATTAATATAGTACTGTTTCAGCTCATAGAGGAATATATATTCAGTATGATCCAACACTCTCCATCAACCAAACTGAGGCACACACGTTCTATTACAGAAGATGATTAATAAAACATCTGTATGCTACAGTATTCACACAACCTATATTTAGGCATCTATGTTCAACTGTAGTTCCAAGTGAATTTTTTAACAGTAGTGCTACAGAAGTCTGCTCATCTTTTCAATGTAAAACCAAACCTTACACATTCTGAACTGCCACTGGAGGCACATATCTCTGTCTATAAACTGTACAGGGGACAAAGATGCTCTGAACTGCATTTTAAGTTAAATGTTGAAAAGAGATAGCACGAAAAGTCTACACTGAACTTTTTTGCAAATCCTAAGCTTCATTAAGGAGGCAAGAAGGATGCATACTCATGTCACACCGGTCAACGTGTGAGGAGGAAAAAAGGAAGGAATAAATACAGTTATGTAGGCCTTGGCTGCTAAACTGAATGATTCTATACTTTTTCTGAAAGAGGTCCATTTCTGCAGTAGCAAAACTTCTCCTGAGTGGTTTTTCTTCGAGCTTATCTATGAGCCAAGGCAGAAATTCCACTCTCCCCATGGTTAGCTTATCTAGAATTTGGCCCCAATATTCCACCAAGCCCTAGTAATTATTGCCATACAAGCGTGCACTGTATTTGGGCATCAACAATTTGTCCAAAGATTCAATTTTTAGATAAGACTTCCAGACAAAACCAGGTCACTTGAAATTTAAAACTAACCTTCACAAGAACAAAAGGAATTTTTAAGGGTAATTTATGAAGCAGCACATACTATAAAGATCAGGAAACACCGAAAAATATCAAAAACAATGACTATTCTAGGACTGCTCCTTTCTTTGAAAGGGTGTTCTTTGGATTTCCATCTCCATAACTACAGTAAGAGGAATACCACATGGTAAAAATATTATCAGCTGGCTGTGAATAGGGGATACAGATTTGTGGCTGGCTGAAAGCTACTGGTCAGTACAGCCAAATCACTCTCCAACAACAATCAACATCAATCCATTTCCCATCAGAAGAGTTAAAGGTATGGTATGGTTTAGTAATACAGCACCCAACTTCTTGTCAGGAAACTGATGTTATACCTGGGAAAGCAAAGTGGTAGAAGGTATCCAAAGGATGTACTCAATCAGTGATCTAACTAGTTATCCAAGTTACACCTCTCCCTCAGCTAAGCTCCTCAGTACAGCCCTATTCAGGGATGAATTACTGCTTCATACTGATGCACTGATGATAACTTCCTAAAGCAAATGATCAAGGAGGCAACAAGGGCAGATGCTCTGCTGGACCTCACATCTACAAGCAAGGAAGAACAGGTTGGGGATATGAAGGTCAGGGGTAGCCTTGGCTGCAGCAGCTGTGAGATGATGGAGTTCAGAATCTTGAGAGGAGGGAACACGGCAGAAAGCAGAATCACAAGCCTGGATTTCAGGATAGCAGACTGGCCTGCTCAGGGATCTGCTTGGAAGAATCCCATGCGATATGGTCCTGGAGAGAACAAAGGTCAAGGACAGCTGGTTGATTTTCAAGGATTGCTTCCTCCAAGCTCAATAATGATCCATCCCACTGAGCAGGAATTCAAGCAAAGGCCGCAGGAGCCCTGCATAGATGAACAAGGAGGTCCTGACAAAACTACAATATAAAAAAGAATATAAGAGATGGCAGCAGGGTCAAGTAACCCATGAGGAATATAGAGACCCTGTCCAAGCATGCAGGGAAGGGGGTAGGAAAGGCAAAGCCCACCTGGAGTTGAATCTGGCAAGGGACATGACAGGCAACAAAAAAGGTTTCTGCAGGTGTATAAGCAGCAAAAGAATGAAGAGGGGAAGTAGGACCCCACTGCTGAATGGGGCAGGGGACCTGGTGACAAAGTATATGGAAAAGGCTGAGGTACTCATTGCCTTCTTCACCTCAGTCTTTATTAGTAAGATTTGCCTTCAAGAATCCCAGGCCCCCACGATCAGTGGTAAAGTCCAGGGCAATGAAGACTTACCTGTGGTTGAGGAGAACCAGGTTAGGGAATATTTAAACAAACTGGACATACGCAAGTCCATTGGACCTGATGGGATACACCCACAAGTGCTGAGGGAGCTGGACAGAGTCACTGCAAGGCCATTCTCAATTGCCTGTGAAAGGTTGTGGCAATCAGGAGAGGTTCGTGAGGACTGGAAGAAAGCAAACATCACTTCTATCTTCAAGAAGAGCAAGGAGGAGGATCCAGAGAACTCCAGGCAGGTCAACCTCACCTCAATCCCTGGGAAGGTGATGGAGCAAGTCATCCTGGAAGCCATTTCAGCAAGTTTGCAGAGGACATAAAACTGGGAGGAGTGGTTGATACACCAGATTGTTGCGTTGCCATTCAGAGGGACCTCAACAGACTGGAGAAAGGAGCAAACAGGAATCTTAAGAAGTTTGATGAAGGGAAATGCCAAGTTCTTCACTTGGGGAAGAATAATGCAGTGCACCAATACAGCTGGAAAGCAGCCCTGCAGAAAAGGACCTGGGGGTCCTAGTGGACAAGAAGTTGACCATGAGCCAGCAATGTGCCCTTGTGGCAAAGAAGGCCAGCAGCCTCCTGGGTTGCATAAGGAAGAGCGTTGCCAGCAGGTTGAGGGAGGTGATCCTTCTCTTCTACTTAGTACTGATGAGATCACACCTGGAGTGCTGCATCAAGCTCTGGGCTTCGCAGTACAAGAAAGACATGGATATACTGCAGCGAGTCCAGCAAAGGGCCACAACGGTGATTACGGGATTGGAGCATATGACATCGGAGGAGAGGCTGAGAGCGCTGGGATTGTTTAGCCTTGAGAAGAGAAGGCTCAGGGCACCTTATTAATGTCTATAAATACCTGGTGGAGGAGAGTAAAGAAGATGGAGCCAGACTCTTCTCAGTGACAGGAGGCATTGAGCACAAATTGAAACGATAAATTCTGTTTAAACGTAAGAAAAAACTGTTCTACTGCAAGGGTGATTGAACACTTGAACTGGTTGCCCAGAGAGGTTGTGGAGTCTCCACCCGTGGAGATGTTCAAAACCCAACATGACATGGCCCTGGACAACCTGCTCTAGGTGACCCTGCTTTGAGCAGGTGGGATGGACTAGACAATGTCCAGAGGTCCCTTCCAATCTCAACCTTTCTACAATTCTATGATATTATTAGACCTTGTAATCCATACTCTGCTAACAGGACCTAAAGAATGACTTTTTCTTGATTATTGCATGGCAGCCACAAGTGGCCTTGATAAAAACAACATACCTGGCTACTTCTGAAATTTCTTGTTGATTAACATTACTGTAAACTCTTTTGCTGCTTAGGAGGAAAAATTCTAACAGTACAGTTATATCAGACTTAAGTATTTTTAACTGTATTTACTACAGCCTGCAGAATAAGCAAGAAAGAAAGTTTTTTCTTCTTAGACTACATAGATTTATTATGAATTACTTGGTGATCTAAATAGCTGTCATTTTAAATATGCATACATATCTGTTTAGTTTTAAAAGTTTGAACATCATCTGGTGGGATACTGCTCTTCCTTTACAAAAGAACGGTTTAATGTTAAAACTGTCATTTGAAGTAAAGATTAAAAATTTTAAGTAGGAAGACTATTGATGAACTACATCCAAATGAATTATATTTTTTATGTTCTTTATACAAAATACTTCAGAGATCACGACTTGATATCCCTGTCATTTTATTTTCAGACCAGAGCTAATAATTTGAAGATCCATCAGCCTGTTGAGGTAAACTATGCCATCACTTCAATAAATTGTAAATAATTTAAATCTCTGAATTTTCTCTTAATATATGAAGATTCTCTTTTGGGGATCCAAAACTCAAATTTAAATCAGACAAGCTCAGCTGGATTGCCATGAAACCTGACTGGATTTGTAGCCTCTCTTGGTAGATAGTGTGTATGAAGTTAAAATGGCAAATTAAGAAGAGAACATGTGTCTTTGATTAAGACCACCAATATCACTAACAGCTAAATACTGAGACAAACTAGATCACATTTCAAGAACAAATACATAAGGCCACACTTGGATGCCTACTATTGCAAGTGATACAGATGCAGACATTTACTAGAACTCCCAAGTTCAAAAGAACAAAACTTAACTCAAAATGCCTTCATTCAAAATATTTGGGACTGCCAGGCGTGGCTCCAATTTATTATTAGAAAGAGATAAGTGTAATACCTAAGACCAAGGAAGGATGGTTAATTCTGTTGTCATATTTTTGGAAGATAACGTAGTAAATATTATGAAAGAAGAAATTTTATTTTCATGTTTACTATTATATTTTCCAACTCCTTCTCTCTTCAAAACTCTTTTTTGTCGATACATGACTGGTGTAAATAAAAGTTGCAAGTCATACATGAAACTCATTTGACAAAACCATGTCTACTTAGCTGCTAATACTTTCTCATGTGAATTTTTATGATGAAGTTAAATACATAATTCCAAAGTGACTCCAGCTGCTTATGGATGATGTATTCAGGCATCTGTTATCAGGATACCATAGACTTCTTAAAATAAATAAATAAGTAATAAAACCAATGATGAAATTGCTTTGAAAATACTTGATATTAAAAAAACTTTATTATTTGGGATAATCTTCTCAATGTTCTTTAAAATCAAGTCACTAATTTATCCTGTCCGAAAGGCACCATGGGGATAGTGAGCGGTGAATAGTAAACATTTCTCATTGGCAGTTCGCACAACTGGGGAATTTATCTGTCTCTGAGAGAATCCAAATGAAATATGAACAGCAAGATATACAAATAAGAGCTAATTTGTAGCTGCACAGTTGTGAAACCTCTAACTTTCATGCTATCGTGGCGTCTCAAGCCCATTCACATCAGAAGCTCCTTCAATAAAATTAGTCTTTTTATGGGAAGGTTCGGCAAGATCATCTCCAGGAGTGCTTGAATAACAGAGACCGTGGTCTTCCCTCTTGCGTTTGTTAATCAGTTGGTTTTCTCCCTCACACAACTTCCCCTCTGGGACACCCAGTGTTCTCAGACAGACAATAGCTGCAGCCTGTTCTGCTAGTTTCTTTGACTTGTCCCTGAAGAGCAAGCAGACAGAGCACAGGTAAAAGCAGAAACTGAAGTCTCTACACAGCCAACAAAATACAATCAATTTCCTGTCTCTGATGCAACATCATGAAATGATTAGCATTTGTAGCCAGATGACGGCAGAAGAACAAAAGAGGTCAATTCCATAGTTGATTTGAATCTTGCCAAGTGTCAATGTTGATATGTCACTGCTGACAGAAAAAGGGTTTCTGGCAATATCAGGTCAAGTCTTGTGTTTCAGTCTTCATTTCAAAGGTATGAAGTCAGTATGTGTTTGGGCCAAGTGGTTGCAATCCTCAGGTAAGTTAACATTTACAAATATGATTACTAAACAAAGCTAACTAAGCTTTGAAGGACCATTTTCTGGAAGGACACTCAGGCCCAAATATCTCTGGTAGGAGTACAAATTCACTGAAGCTGACAGAAGCAGGAATAGTTCCACAATAATTAAAACTTCGTCAATTCTGAGAAGGACTGCAGATTACAAATTTGTGAAATTCAATGTTTGAAAATGTTTTCTTCTCAAAATTTCTTATCAGCTGACCTTGAGATTAACTTCCTAATGTCTCTACATAGGAGTGCTGGAAACACCAGTATTTGTTGCCTTTATTTATGCTCTTTAAAATGTCCAATGCTGAGCTCTAGCTTTGCAATTTAACCAAGTTCAACTTGGGTGCAAATGCCTGAAGTCAACTCCAGTATTAATAGATGACTGTACAGAATACTGCCATAAAACTTTAGAGCTGCACTACATGTAGCTATTGATTAACTCTGATATCTGAGAAGCCACTGAACTGTCCTCTGCTTCAGCTTCACTGTATATAGACACCTAATCTCTGACTTGTTCTTCAGAATGGATCTGCTGTAGTGGCTGAAGAGATGACCTCTTCCAACTCTTCGCTCTGCCTCTAGTTAGTCACTGCACTCTTCAGAGGCACAAACAAGCAGGGCCACATATCTGCTCCCCTTCCACTACAATTTGCAGACTAATGTACGAAATGAATTAAAAGCTGTAACTGTTTACTTGATTATGCTAAAGTTTAGTCCCTCTTGTCACATTCAGTTTCACAGAAATTTTTAACATTTTCTTCCTCCCAGAGGTAGCTTTATTAAAGTCAACTGGAGTAGACTGGAGCACCCTGTCATTGTGAGTTTTAAGCAACATTTCAGAAAATTTAGTATAGCTGCAAAAGACATTAAGGATGACTTACCACAGAGTTGACTTGTACTTCTGCTCAGCTACTGTCACTACCGAACAGAATAATCTATCTAGTGGTCTTTGAACCTAGAGATAAGAAAGAATTAAAGGGAAGGAGGAAGAAATAAAGAACAAACAACCATGTAATTTATAAAACAAACAACATTGTGAAGGTGCCTTGTTACTCGTCTTTACGCTGCCATCAGATAGCACCTTTAAATTACTGTAATTCAGACTGCAAATTTCATTTTGCACATTTAAGATTAAAAACAATAAGAAATTGTCCAAACTGCAAAGATTTTTTCTTTGAAAAAAACAACCAAATAATGTCCCCACCCAACCAAACAATTTCTCCTGTCCCGTCTAGTTCCTACCTATAACAGTACCCAGGCAACACAAAATATTCTGGCTCCAAATTCTTTACTTCATAGAGGAAAAAAGAAAAAGAAACTCCGTCATGGACTACTATGTAGTGACCTGTGATTAAGGCAACTTCTTTCACACCTAAATCAAAACTAGACTGAAAGTCTAACTTACACATTTTTATCTTCTAATAAAATAAGTGCTATTTTCATACATATGTGTATTACCATTTCTGAAGCAGCTTACTCCACAGCTATGCCAGACAGGGAAGCTGAATTTCTCACTAAAGTCCTAAGATAACTTAAATTTTACAGATGGGGAGGAGAAAGAGGTTTGAGAAGGTTTCTTCCTTGACTCACAGTTTCATAGATGGGCTGCGGGTGCTTCTCTTTCCTACACCACTCCAAGAGATACATTTTCGGAGTAATCTGTGGTGGATATTCTCGCCTAGAAAGAAAAATTTGTGATCAGCAACTCTGCATAGAGTTTACCTACTAAAGAGATCTGTATTAAAACAGGCAGGTCAGTGTCTCAACAAAAAAGTGCTGCTCATTATATTACTTCTACTAAGTCTTTAATTTAACAGGTCAAATCATGAGACAAATACCACTTTCTTATTAGATGGTTCAAATAACACATGTCTGAATTGGCATCTAAAATAAAATCTAAACATAAATTTCTCTATTAACCATTCTTTCCCAAACATACAGTAGTAATACAGCTAGGGAAAAGATACTAGAAAGGAGATTCTAACTAAATATATCCTACAGAATAGAGATACACTTTGGCACTGTGTATGATAAGCAACAGCACAAGATTAAACATTAAAAGAAAAAACAGAAGTTGCTTTCTTATGAGACAGTAGAGTTACCTAATACACAAGCGTAGGAAAAGTGGGCATAGATTCAACTACTGAAGTGCAAGTATAGCTCCTGATACTTGGCAGAAAATAGAAATACTGCAGAGAAACTGCATTTGATCATCAGGAAGCCAGGTAATACACCCTGTAAGTGTTAAAGCATTATGATCGGATTTAAGCAGCATTTTATATAATGCTATTCTTGAGCTGTTTGACAGAGGTATCAGCAAGGTGGGTACAACATGGAAAGTAACAGCAATTCTATAGGCTTCAGAGACTATAACCAAAGGTGACTTAAAATAATATTGTGCGTAATTCCACAAACTAGTTTTAAGGAATATCTGATGATAGGGATATATTTAGAGAACTGAAGATAAGCAGGTATGTTATCTGCCTCGAACTATGTATTATGAAAAGTGTTCAGGGATATTTTCAATAGAAAAATATGGTGTGGTTTAATTAAATTTCACCAAAAAGAACTGAACTGCATAGCTGTGTTTATACACTCACATTCTTTTATGTACAGATGCTTGAAATGTTTTAAAATCACAAAGCATATTTAGTAAAATAACTGAGAGAACTGAGCAATCTCAGGATGCCTGGCACTAAAGAGCTTCTCCTTGTAATATCCAAATAGCACAGGAAGAATGATGATGCTAACAATTATGGAATGATATATACAAATAGCTTCATTGAAATACACTCAATAAGTACTGTTACTATGTCAACTGGTATTATCCAAAAAGTGTAAGGTATGGTCAGATTCTCAGCTTTTATTTACAGTTGTAGATAGTGAGAAACTAAATTCGTATGCTTACTTGTCAAATCTAACAGCCATTTTTATTACATCTGGATCTTCCATCTGGTCATCATCATCACCTTGTATCTTAGTTTCTAAAGATGTTTTCTTAGCTGTGAAAACTGTTGTTGTTTCTTCATAGAAGTCAGCCATTTCAAATACCTCACTATTCAAACAGAATTCCTTTGTATTAGAGATCAGCTTATAAATTTTTGTATTCTATTATGACAGAGAAAAGTAAGCACAGAAATCAATTTTGCTTAAATAGAGTATATGTCTACAGAGAATCACATGGAAGCATGGCTATATTCTGCACAGTGACTGTATTGTTTCTTCTTTACTGCTTATCTGACATACTTGAGTTACAAGTTGAGAAAGAATGTACTCATTTCCAGCACTATATATTCTATTTGCAATCTGAAAGTCCAGTCAGAATCCATCAGAAATACAGGTCCTACAATGTTCATTCAAGTTATTAACTCAGTTAACAACTTGCAGGTGGATGAATCGGCAGAGAACTTGAGTGACCTACTGCTGCATCAACTCCACAAAGGCAATATGAGCAAAACCTAGGAGATAATTGCTAAAAAAGAGTAAGTCAAAAAAATTGTGAATACAAACAAGGAACAGATTTATTGAGCAACTGGTCCTCTTTCTGATTTTAGTATTTAAAATACTGTAAGTAGTAAACACTATTACTAGAGCATCCAAATGCTTCAAAATCTGTGACCTTTTGATTTCAGAGTATTATTCTCAAAGCCCAACATGAGGGACGAAGCAACTAGGATTTGGGTCAGAGGCAAGTGCCCCAAAATATTTTAAACTTTGGATCCATGGCAGGCTGCATCTACCTTGAAAAACTGAGACTATTCATTTTCCATGGGTGAGAACAACAATAAAACCTACAGCATAGGAAAAAATGTTCGCTTGCTGAATGTTATGGGAGTGCTCATTGGTATGAGGCCATTCGATAACAAAATGAATTCTGGGCATAACATAATCTCCAGTGCTCTAAGTGGAAAAGGGTTGAAGCTGAATAATGCTTTAAGTGATGCTTCCAAGAGAAGACAACACTACTAATTATGTACTGCGTTATGCAAATCCTTTCATCTGAAATGCAGCAGCCTATCCTCTTGCATTCTGTACTGAGGTTAAAACCTCGAATGGCTGTAACATGCCATCACCACCACGAGGCAGCAGTATTAAATAACATTTTTGTCTGAGGATGTGTAGGCTTGCTTTAAATAACTGAATGTTATTCAGTTATTTGGAGATTAAACAGACTATTTCCAACAGCGGTTAGAAGGCTTTGAGTCTGCCGATTCAAGTTTACGAAACTGCTTCCTAAGTTGTTCTTTCTCCCTCTCTCATGCACACGCTCTGCTTAGGCCAAATTTCAAAGTGGTACTGCATCACACTTACAAAAACTGATTGTGTTCAATTTTGGAAACCCCTGAAGAACTGCTAGGCAGAGTACATAAAACCAAAAAAATTACACCAGACCTCTATCCACTGTTTATGTGCATAAACTGAGCCTCTTCTAATTTAATGTTTAAAGGCTTGACTCTCTCAAACTTTACAATTTTTTCTTTACTTTACATAATATACATTACTATTCATTCAGTAGAAAACACTCTTTTGGCTGAAACTTATTTTAAGGTGTAAAAAATGTTTTCATTTCAATCAATGCTACATGTCTTCTAACCAAATTAGAATAATATAAGCAAAAAATGTAGTAAGTTACTATACTAAAAATCGTTCAGCTACTTATATTCCAAAGTTAAAAGTAACTTGCAAAATGTAAACATTGTTTATATTTTTGCTTATT
This sequence comes from Dromaius novaehollandiae, assembly GCF_036370855.1. NCBI lineage: Eukaryota > Metazoa > Chordata > Aves > Casuariiformes > Dromaiidae > Dromaius > Dromaius novaehollandiae. The sequence continues at coordinate 5,138,704 of NC_088110.1, forward strand.
ATTGTAATGTAATAATTGTGGGCAGCAACATTTAGAGAGCCAGGACTGGTAAATCACAATAAACTGACAGAAGGATGGCAGGCATTTGCCTTCATTTTGAACATGAACAGAATGTTGATTAAGGCTTGCAGGAATACAGTAATTCCATCTGCAAAATATTTCAAGCTTTCAACATTTCTTTCCATTCCCATACATGTAAGATAACAAATGGCTTCAGACTGCATATTTTATAAAAACAAATAGAGACTCTTTCTCTTCTCCTCCATCCCATCCCATCAGAGGAATAATCACAGCACTCAACATGAATATGAGACATGCAAGCTTAGACCTTTATTTTGTTCAGTTAGGGGTGGGTTCAAACCTGGATTCCCCTCTATTCTGAGTGAATTCCTTAATATGTATATTTTATGGTTTCTCTAAAGTTTTCCTTCTTCCTTTACTCTCTCCCTGTTTCAGAAATTTCACTTTAGATTGTTCTGAGGTCCAGGATGGAGTCATTCATTAAAGCTAATATATTTCCCCAACCTAAAAGGTTGTTATATTTAGTTAGGATATTTCAGGCGTGAAAAATAGCACCAAAAAAGCCCCCATCTAAGTATCATACAGGCTACCTTCATACTTCAAGTTCATCTCTAAGCGTTCACTTAAAACAAGCGTCTTGTCATAAAAGTCCCCATAACAAAAGAACACATGCACACAGAAAGTTAAGAAACTCTGAAAGAAAACAAATTCTATGCTATTAACCTCCAGAATACCACTAGAGAACACTGAAACTCAGATAACAACTCAGATAACACAAACATTGGATCAGTGCCTGTCACTCAGTGAAGTAAACACCACTCAAATTAGTATGTTGAATATACAGACATTTTCAGAGTTAAAGCTTTAACTCCTGAGGCTGGAGAAAACTTGGAAAGGGTTACTGTAATATTCCACATCTAGCAGGTTATTTTTTGCAACTTCTTCTGAAGGTCTGACATGCCAGACAGTGCCATGGAGTACTGGTTTACAGGTTTGATACAGGGTATAATCCTCATTTCTGAAACAGATGCTTACCAGATTTCCTGCATAGATTGTGCAGCGTGCAGCTTCTTACCCTGAGTAGTTTCCAGCTGTTCTCTTAACATCTGACACAAACAGTATTTCGTATTGGTATAGTGATTATCGTATCTCACTGCCTGAAGGAGAGAGACAAAATATATAAAAATATACCAGAGGAATGTATATGTAATCACCATATATTTATTGATGAGTTCAAATGTATTTTGGAAGTGCAAAGCACAACCTATGGATTTCTGAAAAACATATTCAAGACCACTCAAGAATGTGAGCATAATCTGATTGTTTGGGCACATTTTCATGAGAAGTTCAACTTATTTATATACTTATAAAGAAAGAGTTGGCTAATTCACAGAATTGACTAGTGACGAAGTGCTATTTCAGAAAGTAACTAGTTTATGTCTGTCCAAACTTTCAAAAACAAATCTGATGTCACCAAAGCCACAGAAGACCAATTAATTTCCTATTATTTCATTTAACATATTATATTTTGAATAATCCAGCAATAATAGATGACTCAATCAATGGAGCTATAATACCACAATACAACATTATGTGACTGACAAATCATTCCCTTTGTTTCCCTGCTGTTTAAAATTCTTGACAATATTTGTGATAAGCAATTAGTTGCTAAAAATGAATCTAGCAAGCTACCGAGTATGTAATATCCCTTCACTTTTCTGTTACTTTCACTGACAGAATCAATAGGATGGCCTATGTATCATTAGCTTTGAAAATTCCTACACATTTTTAGATGACCCTGTAAGCCTCCTAAATGTTTCTGAAAAGCTAGCTTTAAAAGGTAAGGTACATAAGAAAAGAATGATCAGGAAAAACTGCTTTCCAAATACGGACTTCTGAAAACTGTTTGCTGAACAAAATAAAACAAGGAAAGTGGAGGCAATTTGCAAGACGTGCATCTTATGCAGTACATTAAAATATCACCAGACACCATGCTTTTGAAATTAGGAGGAGTTAAGATACTGCAGTAAGATTTGGATTAACATTTCTAAACAATGTTAACTTTGAGTAAAATCTTCCAATAAACATACGTATTTGATGTAATCTTGCATGACTTTCTTCAAGGGGAAAAGACCCTCTCTTCTGAAGATAGATGGGTTCCACATGGCAGCACGAGCTATCATTACCGATGAGGCAGCTGTTGCTTTCTGGAAGGTCTCAATGTCCATATATTCCTTGATGAAGTCATGAGATCCTCCACTGAAAATGAACATCACTGTTATGATCAAGGAAGTCTTATTTGATAATACTTTTACTTTAACAGAGCTTTGTATTTTCAAATGTGATGCTACATTATCAATGGTGGTCTAATCTATTTAGGATATTATCTCCCATCTAACTGAATGAATAGGGCTGAGTGTTATTAGCAATGGTTAATTGAAACACTGATTATATATATATATTTTTCATTATCTGCATACTTCTCTTAAAAATAGCCCCCTATTTTTAAGAAGAAAGACAAAGCTTGTGTAAAATGAGGCTTTACACCATTTTTAGTGGATGGGGCCCAGAATGAATCGCTTCCATGTTGTCTGAAAATGACACTTGGTAAATATTTCCAGTGCTGTAACCTTCAATTGCATGCTAATGTTATTGGCAAAAGTGGTGCTGAAAACAAGTTTAATCTGGATAGCATCATTCCATTTTTGTTCTGGCACGAGCATATGGAGCGTAACTACAGATCAGTCACAAAGCACTTCAAAGTTAAAATAAGTTTGTACTGCCTCTGCTTTCAAGTCAGCAAATCAGGTGCTTTTGTGAGCAAAAAGAACATTTAAAACACATTTTCCTTCTCCCAAAGTTTCCCTTTAAAATTCTTTTTAAAAGTAAAATAAAACTAGGACTGCAAGCTTTGACTGTATCCCTTTAAAAGTAAAATCACTGCCAAATTCAAAACAAAAGAAAGCTACGTAATTTAAAAGTGGTATGTTACTTGAAAATTGGACATTTAGATTGTGAAGACAGCACAAGAAAGCTTCCTGCAGTTCTGAGAGATGATTCCAGGAGCACAGTACCATTTTAGAAATCACAGTATGAAAGTATGAATTCAAATTTTGTTCCCCACCACCACTTTTTTTTTTTTTTTTTTTTTTTTTTGCAAATCTACTTATTCTTCATTCTTGTGTATTTGCTGACTGAGTTTGAGGTGCAGTGGTTAAAATTCTAAGGAACAACTCAAGATTTAGGTAAAAAAGTTACACCATGGATCAAGTATTATGGATCAACAACATTTAATAAGCACAGTTCCAAGTTGCACCTTTAAATTTCTACAGCGAGGCAAAAGTCCCACAAAGTGGATTTAAACAATCAATCATATTCTTTCTTTAGAGAGGAACTGGGATTTAGGATTGAAAAAATAGTACCAAAGAGGTTATTTCAGCACACTAGGAGACTTGCAAAGAAGTAAACTGATATACTGATTAATTAGAAGCAATTTATCAAAAATGAATTTCTCATACTTTTATATTTTAATTGCATACTTCTTCTACATCATGGAAAATATTGTTAGCTTCATCTTTTATCCAGGAAAACAAAGGGTTCATTGCAATGTATAAACAGTAAATCTTGCTAGATTTTTGAATTTCATGTTGTTTAAAAAATTATTTTGAAAACTGGAAAGTGGGTAAACCACAGAACAGTGGGTGAACAAAGGTTATTGGCATGAAACACATCTTTTGTCCAGTAGAAAAACAGGTTTTCTATGATCAAAAACTTTGACTTTCAATGTATATTCTACACAGAAGTGTGAGCAGGAAGATGGCTCTTAAATTCCTGATTCAAGCATATGGTTTCCTGAGATTCAGCTTTTTCACTGAAATTCAAGATCAGTGAGGAAAGAACTTCATTTAAGGACACTGCTTCTCTGGGCAAGAGGTGATTCTTCACCAATAAATGGTGGAAGCATCTAAAGATGCCGATCAGAAAGATACAGAAATGATGCATTTCAGGACAGTTTGTTGTTTTTCATTTCATCTACTTCTGAAATTGTTCTTTAAAATAAATTGTTTGTGGTTACATTCTTCTGAGTTCTTGATTCTACTATCACAGTTATTGAAGGATCTATCAATACAAGCAGACAGACTCAGCAGAATCATGTCTGTATGCCTGGAGGCTAAGGAAGTCATAGTGAAAAGCTCAGGCAACAGTATATGACACTCTTTTTAAGCAGTGGCACAGGTCATCTCTACTGTGCAAGTGTCCAAGATACACAGTGGTAGGGTCCCCAGTCACTGCACGTGGCTCAAAAACACAGCGAATTCTGCTGTTAGATGCAATCAGAAACAACTTTCCTAGGATAGATTGTGACATGCAAAAAGCAACAGGTTTTGAAACATTTATGGAATTTTTAAATTAAAATTGAAACACAGTGATATTTCCTAAGACCAACTTCTATTGCTACTACCTCCATTTAGATTTGATCTTCAGTGATAGGTATCATTGTATTTGCCCTACCATGAAGGACCTTCTTTTTCCTGCACTTGCACATTTCTGCTATAGTTGGATTTCCAAGGCCTGTGTGCTGTAAGGTATAGGCATCTTGCAATAACCAGTTTAACCAGTCCAACTCACTTTGCTATTACTGGAATGGAGACTGCTTCAGAGATGGCTTTGATCACATCACAGTGGACAGGGTGCTGAGGCCTCTCCTCCTTCTTCCTTTCCAACAAAGATAAAGACAAGATCAAAGATTTCCTTTGGAATTTGTACATATCTAGATCACAGCAGCCATCATTCAGGGATTATTTTGACATACGTATTTTCCCTCAATTACGTTCTATGCTTGATATCCATATGCTCGTATCCATATAAAGCAGTGTTTTTTAGACATGGAAGGTAAAGTTTTACACATCACACAATTCAGATTGGACTTTGTCACTATACTATCTAATGCAAGGAAGATTTAATTTTATTTCGTCTTTACTGAGACTACAATTTTGGAAAAATAGCAGCACAAAAGTTTAATTTCCTAATTACTGGCCTGATTTTCTAAAACACTGATTTAGCCAGCAGTTGAAATCAGAACCACATGTTAACAGTAGAGCATACCCTAATCATATCTTACTGTGCTCCATTTGTCAGCAAGCTGTAATAAAAATGCAACAATCTTTCTTTCCTGAAATACACTTACCTTCCATGGACTGCAATGGCAGCGATACCAGTTTTCTCTATTCTCTTTACCAGATTCACAGTATCCTCAACCTAAGGGATAAAAGAGAATGACATGATTTTAGCTCAAAGAAAAAAAAAATAATTACCACATGATCACTGCACAAACAAATGAAGGAAGTCTTTTCCTTCATCAAGAGGCATACAATTCCTGTATTTCAACAGTAATTTCCAACATACACACCTCTTCAATATATACTTCAATGAAAGAACTACATATTATGGCAAAAAAAGCATATAAAACTCCAAACAATCCATTTTCAGTACTTTCCCCCAAGAAATCAGAGATTAAGAACTTTCTTGAGCCAGGGAACATACTACTTTCTAGTAGGAGAATATTTTCCAACAGGTTTTTAGATTGTCTTTTGAAAGTGATAGAAAACACTTGATTAGCATGTCCTCTCTAATACCTTTTCCATAAACTGTAATTAAAATGCATCTTAGATAGATGATTAAGAGGATGCCTTCTGAAGTCAACCTCACATGCAATCATGCATCCATAAATATTCCCCTCAAATATGTCTTAAAAAAGTTAACTGGTGTCTAAAGAATTTCAATGGTATTCACACATGACCAATTGATCAAAAGATGCAGAGGGAAAGGGAAAGCTCCCAGTATTTCTTCAGCAAGTAAAATGCTGTTAACAAAAGGCAGAAAGAAATTTTGTACTCAGCAGGATTAGCCTGCTATATGTAGCTCTGTAGCTTTCAGCAGGGGAAGCAAAAAAAAAAAAAAAACGGCCAATTTTCTTTTCAAAGCTGGAGAGTGATCTATGGCTCATCAGAAAATAGCACATTCAGTCTTTGAAAGATGTAACATCTACCAGCTTGCACGGACAGAGAGATAGAAGCTCACCTGCTGTTCTGATGGAAGACATGCTATGCAAAAGCAGCTTGAAACAAAAAGGAAGAGACTCTAGGACAGTTGTAGAAAATAAAAACGAGAGGTGCCAGTTCTTTGATTTAACGGTATTAGGCAACACTTTGGAAACACAATGATCTTTTCACACAGGCTTCATTTGTTCATATAATAATTTTAAGTGGATGGATGAATGCTTTTGGAACAATAGCTAGTTACAGTTCATTCACCTACAGAAATAGCTTATTCACAATCACAGTAACTATGCAGATAATTAAATACACATTTGCGAAATAATCCATCATTAAAAGAGAAGACAAAACAACTTCTGGAGCTTTGAAAGATATGTAGGGAATTCAGCTGGAAAGAAAATTGATAAGAAACTATCAAGAAACAGCTATAAAAAATGAATCTATGTATTTTTATTACATTCTTAATAGCTACATTCTAGAAAAATATTAACAATACAAAATATAACCACTTGGGCAAAACAACAGTCCTACCACAATTTCATTTAAAAGCCATTTTCCCAATACAAACTTTTAAATTAAGAAAAAAAAGGTTTGTTTTTACTACTCCCAAGTTTTCCCCCTATTCATAGAAGTATTTTCTTTACATATAAGGAATATGTTAAAAAAAGTCACTCGGATGCACATTTCAGAGAAGTAGCAATGAAATGAAGGACTGTTACAATCTATCCAGAAAAGGGTCATTCTAAAATTGTGATGAAAATGTTGCTTTTGAGAATGAAGATTACAAATCTCATTGCATAAGCTAGCAACTGCAGGGCTGCAATCTATCAAAAACTTTCCAAAAAGGCTGCAAAAGTTGTTTTAAATGTGCAATATTACTGCTGTCTTCGCACATAACAGTAAATAAGGAGTCAAGTAAAGCAAAATCTCCTAGATCTGTAGAATACAAGCAGTTTATAGAGCACAGATACTTTCTTTCATAAACACAATTTCGTCTGTGAAATCTTTATTGTTACCATGAACCTCAGAAGTTGGAGAAGTAATTTTAGGGCTTGGTCTTCTCCTCTTGGTTAAACTTCAGTAGGACTGTCCAAAAATTCAAAGTTCATCACATTGTGCTTATCTACACATGATATTACTCACAATCAATTCCACATGTAGCAATCTTATTCTAGAATAAGAGTGCCTTTTTTCCTTTTTATTTTCATTTAGTGCTTGTCCACCAGCAAAAGCTTTGGGATTAACTCAGTGGGTTAGGATAAACAGAACTAAGATACTTCTACTATAGAACTCCGCATTTGGAGTTCATCAGATGTGTAGACATTTAATGTTTGCTGTTTTCTTAAGCTTTTAAATTAGAGAGGAGAATCTAAGTTTGGCATCCCAAACAGAAATTATAATTCCAAATACTATTCCAAAATAACAGGTCTAAAATGTCACTATATTAGGATGCCATATATACTAACCAATTTTATATCACAAAATTAAACTTAAAAGTAAAACGCTTCAGCATAATGATTTATGTTCTCACCGAGGGCAAAATGCGGATTTTACAGGTTACTGGTTTACAAATTCCTTTAACAAGAGTAGTCAGTATCTGAAAAAAAGGAAAGAAAATTGTCATCACAAAAGTGACATGAATAAAGCTCTCCTTCCCTCTCTCTTGAATATACAAAGAAATTAGAACAATATAACACTAATTTTTGTACCTCTATAAAGTAGCTTACATGCTAGAGGAACACATACAATATATAACTGAGCATATAAGTCATTTTATCTGAGAGAAGTCAACCATTTTTATTTCCACTCCTTTTTTGATTTTAACTGGATTTTTATGGCGCAATTAACTGCTTAAGTTTTAACATTGCTTTTATAATTTGCTGAGGTGACTAGTAAATTTTGTCCTTTCCAAAAAGAAGGGCAAAAATTTTTTATTTTCATACAACTGTTCTTCCTAGTTTTCTCATATTTGAGTTCCAAGCTGCTTACGAAAACCAAATGTAATTACTCATTAAAAAGAGCTTTTCTAAAGAGAAGAAAGCCTTCAAAATGGAAAAAATGACAGAGGAAAAAAATCAAGCATCAATGCCAGTGAATCTTCTGAAAGAAAACAAAAATTGTAAACTGAATTCCATGCTTAACACAAAGCACATTTTATTCATTAAAACAAACTTGGAATAAGCAGAGAAAGGGGCAGTTGTTAGTTTAACCATTTAAGACCTGAACTAGGGTAAGAATCTCGTTTTCACAGGACAAATTTAAACCCAAGAGACCATATGTAAACAAGAGAGGCATGTAATGGATCTAAATCAATACAGGACTACAAAATGACTAACCATAGCTTATTGGAAAATGCTACCAGAAATCCAATAGCTCTCTAAACAAGAGAGTAGAAACCAGCTCCTCCTGACTATTATTAGAAAAATACTGTGTTTTCTCAGCTGTTTCTCTGAGATACTATCATGCATGTGCTTTTATTCCGAGTCCACTTCCTTTGTATAATATAGCTGGAATTGCAGGTAAGTTGTTTCACTCAGAGTTGTGTATAACAAGAAACTTAAATTTTGTTTAACATTACTGTACTTATTAGGTTACCAATACAGAAATGAGCTTTTATAGATAGCATTCTCAAGTGCTTACATGTTAGGATAGCTGACAAGTAAATGAGTGTTGCATTGCACTGCCAGACTACTCAAATCATTTCTCAGTGGTGTTTTCTTGAATAAAATAGTAACATCCAAGAAAATTATCTCAAAAACTAATACTTCTCTTCAGTATTTTTAATTTTAAATAATCCATTTCTGCATATGAAACAGATGGCAATGACTTCATTTTCCACCAAACACCTCCACTGTAATATTTTTCTTGTAATACCATCATAAATAAACCTTATTATAGGCTCTAAGTGTCAGCCTCATTAAGGATTCCAATGTGAGAACCAAGTCTTACACTGTAGCCATATGAAAATCTTGTAGCTATAATTTCGGATGTTTTCTCAGGTGCTAAGTTTAGTTACTCCCTTGCAGTTGGCTAAAAGTAATTTTTGTGCCTATGATTTCCTGCTTATTAACACTTGGAGTTGAAAAGAGTGATGGCAAGTTTTTGAACATAAAGTTCCCTGCTCTTCCAAAGAACATCAAAGCAAAATGCAATGGTGGTAGGGGAGAAGAGAAATTATTAACAATCATCTTTCCAACTGCCTTTCATTCCTATAAGAGGTATTTTTGCTGGATTTACTTCCAGCCTGCTGAATATTTTCCTCTCAATTTGCATTCATAAAATTTTTCTTTCAGCCTTCATCACCTCCTGCATCATCCATTACAATTTAATTCCTGCTAGTATCATTCACCTCACCTACTGAATGGACCACCATATAGGCCTCAAAAGATTGGCTTCTGCTTCCAGTTCTGCTGCCTGTATTGTTAACTGACTTTATGCAGATAACACTTATCTGATTTTGCTTTCTCTTTTGGAAAATAGAGATAATGATACAGACCTTCTCTAAAAATGTTTTAAGACTGAGACTTTCCCTTTCGCTGAGGAGAGTAATAAATAGGTCTGGTCTATTCCATTTAAATTCTTGCCTGGCATGAGTGGATACTATCCACTTGCTTGACAGATGTTCCTTCCAGCCTGTTTCCTGACTTTTGAAGATTGTCTTCGAAAGGGAGATGAAATGGAGAACTACATTAATTTTCAGAAAGAATCCCAGCAACTCTTTCTTTACCCCATCATCACTTTTTGCTCAGCATTACTCTGGAGATCTAAATGCAACATACTTCTCCTGACACTAAGGAAAAGAGAAGTCCACCATCCAGACATCAACCAAGTAAGAATTACACACATATGCTTTGAAGACCTACATGGTATTCAAAAGTCATTGAATGACACTGGTTTATCAATTTTCACACAGAACACTAATGTAAAATACATCAGTTAGGACTGGTAAGCTGTCACATAGTTAAGGGAGAACTATGGTTGAGATTGACAGCAGTTACACTAAGGCTACATAGCAGCTCTCAGAGCTCTACTAACATATATGTCATAAAAAACCGCAAAACTACTTGAAGGTTGTACCATGCTTAATGCAAATTATCCTTTGGTATGATTAATAATACTTCAATTTGAAGAATGATTAGTTCTTACAGTTTGGTTGACACTGTGGCTCTTGGTGTCAGGAGATTCTTACATTTGGCAAAAGGCTAACACTGGGCGATGGCTTTAACTTTGATGACATGCCGTTCTAATGGCACATCCTCAGAGAATGACAAATGACACAGAACAACCTGTTTTCATATTTGAGCTTACAATGAATGGTAACTAAGCAATGGATCAGCTTGTGGGAACTAGAGAAGTCTGATTATCCTGCATAGCTGAACGACATTATGACAGCAAGAAGAAGGGTTTACAAAAGAAAGGCTGTCTCATCATCTTAGAAGGGAAAGGTATGAACTGCAGGGGTCAGAAAGTGACAAGCTATCATTCAGAAAGAGTCATGTAGAGGAGTGAAGAAATTCTAGTTTCTTCAAAAAATTGACCTGTACCAAAGAAACTTTAATACAAAGCACACTCAAAAGTGATCTAGAAAAAAGCAGAGAAATGCATACAGTATGCAGTGTTTAATCCAGATCTGCATGCAGATAGGGCATGAAATAAAGAATGACTGCCTTGAAACATTTGCCGTTGTGTACCATAATTCAGTTATTACTGAGACGTGAACTCTAAACTAGAATTGCCCCCAAGAACTCTGAAAAAGGATACAGCAAGTGACTAAAAGCTGAGGGGAAGCAAGACTAAGTTCACAATCTACTCATCTGATCTATGATGTCTCACCTCTTAAAAAAGAAAGAAAAGAAAAGAATTATATGCTGAGAATATGCCTGGACACCCAGAGCAATGTCTAGACTCCATTTAATCTCTGGAGGCTTAGAAGCCCTTAGAAATATATATATAAGTCCTCCCTCTGCAAATATAGCACCACATTGTGAAAGTTTTAAAACTGAAAAAGAAGACAGTAGCAATTTCATAGTCCTGGCAATGACAAGAACTACTAAATCAGGAATATAATTTATGCTTAATTTTAATATTCAAAACTGATTATTCCACTCTTTTACAAATCTGTCTTCTATGCATTCATTCCTGCTTCTAATAGAGCCACTGCTTGAGCCCTGTACATTATATTTTCCAAGGCACTTTAAGACCCACAAGGTGATACTTACAGACTCTATTTTGGCAGGATCAGATAGCAGTGCTGCTCCCATACCTCCCTGGGAAAATATAAGGAAATTGTTACACACTAGAAATATGAAAAATGCAAACACATTTGGCAATTCAATTATTTTGCCTAATAGCAGACCAGGGCAAAAGTCAGTCTTAATAAAAAAAAATTAATATAGGAAAAAGGCAAAATCTGAAATGCAGGAATGGAAGTCAATGCTTTGATGAAATAACACTTTTCCTAGAATTATATCAAAATGACTAAGCAGTAACTCAGGGCATCAACTTGCTCCCACTACGTTAAGGAGCAGACAGAATTTCAAAAAGTTCTTTTTAGCAGCTGTAATTATCTGTTTTCTACTCATTAAGTGACGGATGTATTGTTTTAGCTTTACACACTGTGTCTGAGAGGTCGTGATGTCAGTAGTTTCTGTCATTACACTATAAACCTAGAAAAACATTCTGATGCAAATGAAGTGGCTGTAAAGAACAGGAATTCTGAATAGTGTAATAATTTTATTTAATAATCTGGCTGTTCTTTCTGTGCTACCTCATCTACATGCATAGATCTTGAGGCCAACAGGCAACCACAAGAAATAAGTTCAGATAACTATGAACTGGTTTGACCCAACATTACTGTCAGAAATTAACTATACACCAGCATTTGAATTTTTGATATTTCATCCCAGTATGGAATGAATCTTTTGGTGTTCTGTTCTTAATTATGATTTCTGTGGAAAGATAAAATCATTTTCCATATACAGAACAAAACAATAAAATACTAAAGGCTGAAGAAAACATCACTGGAAATATCATCAAACCATTATGAATTTAATGACATGTCCTCAGCATGACTACAGTTTCCAGTTAATACCACTTTATCTCAAAAGTTATCTGGAAAAAAAAGAGAGCGAGTCCAGAAACAGCTGAACTTAACTACGTAGAAACATTTATATGACATAAAAAGGCTTCGGAACAAGGGGAAATTAAAATTTGAGTTTAAAAAGAAACCAACTATCTGTTTTCACTGCATGTCATTTACCTTCTCATTTTCAGAAGTTATCATTGAAATAAAGAAGTTAATGGATTACAACAGAAAAACCCTAGAAATGTGTATGGTAATACTATTCACAAGTCATATTAGATAAAATATATTAGAAGAAATTTAAGTCATTGTTTTTCAGAGTGCAAGCCAACCTACAAAAGTAAAACTGGTGAAATAAGAAATGCCCCATATAAATTGATCCAGGCTATGCTTTTCTTGCGCCATCTCCTGGAACATTCAGTATTGCCAGATCCAGGCTGAAACCCTAGACTATTAAAGTGAAAATACTAGATACCTGAAAGGTGTCCAACATTCTTATTCTCATTACATGCTCCAAAGGAAAAGTAATCTTTGCAATGGGAAAACATCAGCTGTATCTTATATATTCTATGTACAGTCATTAGGACCTTTTGGTTCTTCTGTTCCAAAACTCCAAGAGGCAAATCTGTCCTCCCTCTATCTCATTACAGCATTGTGGCCTAAAATAAACTTTTTTCCTTTTCAAGTAGTTTTATCATAAGAAATGTTCCATTATTGGAAAATACAATCCATTTAGACACAAGCATTCTTTTCCCTTGGCTGAAAAACTGAAAAAGGAGGATGAGATGCTCTGTGGAGTAGGGTCTGTACAATGTCATGGTACCATGCAAGGTACAGGCACATTCGGCAGTGTCAGCTTTGGCCTTTACTATTCCCTGTTTCAATAACATTGCTTTCAAACACCAAACATCTCATTTCAATTGGCTATGTCTACTCATGTGCCAGTTACAATAAACTGCCACAGAAATTCTGGTTTTTTCTACTGCCAAAGGGGAAGGAAAAAAAAGGTTCACTCAGCCCACAGGCCATCTGGATTGATGCTTGGAAGTAGGGCAGATCTCAAGTTACCATTTACATTTGCCTCTGTGCTTTAGTGAGAGGACAGTAAAAAGCTTCCAAATGTAACATAAGGCCTAAGACAGAACTAGGAAGTTGAAAGTATTGCCTATATGGATATATTAGTTTTTCTGTTTAAAGGGTAAAGTTATATCACGGTTATATATAACAGAGAACTTGTTCCAGAGCTAGAAATGCCAGTATTACAAAGATGAAGACAGAAAGTTTATAGGCAACAACCAGGCTTCTCCCTTGGAATGAAGGTTTGAGTCTTCTGAGCTGAAGGATGAGACATACTGGGCGCAAACTGAAACACAGGAAATTTACCTTGAACATAAGAAACCCCTTCTTTACTGTAAGAGTAGTTGAACACTGGAACAGGTTGCCCAGAAAGTGTGGAGTTTCCAGCCTTGGAGATCTTCAAAACCAGCTGAACATGCTCCTGGGCAACTAGGCTCTAGCAGACCCTGCTTGAGGAGGGGGGTTGGACCAGATATCTCCAGCTATTCCTTCCAACCTCAACTACTCCCTTATTCTTTGAAGTTCTTTTCCTTTGACAATAACCTCAAACTTTCTCTAGCTATTTCTGCACGTACATCTGATACAAAGATGAAGCAACATGGCCTAATATATACTAATTTATACAGTGCTAACAGTTAGTTGGACTAATGTGTTTTAGCCATAAATGATACAGGACTAGCTTAGTTTGCATATGCTTGCCTAAAGATAGAGTTTTAATTGATCCACTCTCCTCCTAGTTAAAACTGATCCATACTTGAACTCAGCACTGTAAAGCTGTTGTGAATGTTTACTTGCTCAGACACTGAACTGCGATTCCTGTTTTTTCTAAGACTGAGCAGAACGTATTTCACTCATTGAACAAATTAGCAACCTCAAGAAAAACATAAAAGTAAATTCTATAAGGTAGGATAAAATGAAGCTTTAAGTGCAGCATACAACACAGCCTGTCAGAATTTTCAGAATTCTAAATTAGTTTCAACTTTTTACAATAATACAATTTAACAACCTTACTAAGTTCTTCTCAATATTCAGCAATTGTCTTGACAGAAAATTCAATCACTGCTTGCTCAATGCTAAATGTCCACACTAACCTTCACTTACAAATGTCATAGATGCTTACCCACTGAAGGATATGGTAGGTTTAATTGCATGATCAGCCCTATTCTTAAGTGAGATTTCTATTATAGGAGGTTATTTTACTGGATTAGGGCCATGATACCTTCAAGACTCTGCTCTTTATCACCACTTCAATTTGTTCAATCCAGAAAAGCAGAACATGTATTTTGCGCTCCATGCCTCTAAGGAAGAAAAAGATTATTTAAGAGTAATCGAAATCCACTTACCTTAGTAGAATATTCTTTTGGGCATCCCATGTTGATATCAATACCAGCTACATCACTCTCCCTGAAAGAAACAAAACAAACAATAAAAATGTACTTCATCACATTAGAACAAGAAGCAGGACATATGCATCTAGCCAGGAAGCCTGTTTCATTGTCATGGGGCTTAAATGAGAATTTAAGGTTAAATTTCTATCTGAACTTCTGAATTCTTAGCTTCTCACTTATTTAAGTTATGTACCTGTTTTAATGGTGGTCTGAACACCTGTCTGTCCACAGGTTTCAACTGCCAGTGCTGTGTGGACGCTGCAAACACTGATCTAAAATATATCTGTATGGGATTAAGTCATATTCACCCTATGTGAATATATCCGCCGCAGTAAATTCACCACTGTCACTAAAGCTTGTCATCTTAGTTTTCATCTATTTAAAATGGAAACTTTTTAAATTAAAAAATACTTTTCAAAAAGGTTGGAGAAGCACTTTTCATTTTTGCACAGTACTTTATTGAGGGATTCAAATCACAAAGACTAAGGGACATTTTTAGGCATATTGGTCTTACTTCTACGCACTGCAATACCCAGAGAAATTACATATTGGAGAGATCAAGGATTCACTGTCTGCTCTAGTGAACAGCCAGCAATCCTAGTAAAGAAACTATGCAGCAGCTGCTGTGAGAAAAAAATACTTTAAACAGAAGTTGCAGTGCAGTTTACATCATTATACCATTGGTTTTTTTAGATGCAGATCACTGCCACGCTTTGCTGTGTGGCTCCTGCAACACTGGCATACAGAACTTTTCTTGACTCTGTTAAAGGTCCTATCAAGACCTATCTTGACCCTCTCCTAATCATTGTATTTTGTCTTCCAGGATAATTCCTTTGTACAAAAAACTCAAACACAGGGTAGAAAAGGGCGGGGAGAGGAGATGACTTACACAAGTTTAGCTACTGCCAATGCTCTTTCAGCATCTGCTGAACCCTGTTAGTAAAAGAAGAGGATATAGTTACAAAATGGTATCCAGTGAATAAAAACTGTGTTCACTTGCAGGTGTGTGTAACTGTATTTGCTCTAAACAATTACTGCACATAATTACAAAGTGACAGAGACCCATTCACAGCACAACACATAGCAAAAACATGTAGCTACAGCAGGTATTAAGTTAACCACTGAATGACAATATGTGAGGCAGAAATGGACCTTGAGAGGTCAATCCACTTTCTTACCCTACCACAGTATCAAATGTTCTTAGCCCCTTAGATATTTATTTAGCCTGTTCTTAAGAAGCTCCACTGACAAGGACTCTACAGCCTTACTGTCCAGTATTGTCATTACCATTGAAAAGGGTCCTTTCCAATGCCTAATGCAGTCTGCACTGTTTTTCCCCTCATTATCTCATCCTACAGACAGTAGACTCAAAAAACATTATCACCCTTTTCTCTTCAGTAGCTTTTAATTATTTGTGCAATACACACACAGATTCTCTCTTATCTAGACTAAAGAATGCCACTGCTTTTAGTCTTTCGAGTGAGACTGTTCACAGCGCAAGATTTAAGAATATGACCAAACATTAGTGTAATTTAGCTTTGGTACCTGTATGTTTGGAATTTTAGCAAAGATATCTGTTAAGAAAACAAGGGGCTTTCATAGAGCACATAATTAATTTTAATCACCTCTTCTGAAAACAACTGTGGAGAGAACTTTTAATTTAGCATGCCGGCTACATGCATAAAAATAGATAAGAATTTGTGCAATACACTTGGTGTGTTATTTTTGTGAATTTGTGAAATTTTTGTGAATTGTGAAATTATATCTCCACCTGAAATATCTGAGAACGACTAATCTGCAATACAGACAGCTATTTAGACTTCGTTAAACCATGTAGTGCTGGCAACACTAGTTTATGTTATCAGAAGAGTACCTCCTGTTGGTTTCTTACCATCTGAAAGACAACGCAGTGTCTCTCCCTTTCACAAGTTCTGAAAACAACTCTTTCATTAGGTGCAACAAAGTCCACTGTGTCGAGTACTTCTATATGAAATGCGAAACAGATAAAACAGAAAAAATAACATACAAATGTAATCATAAAGGAAGCCACGATTATATAACTTGCATAAAAATAAAATGCTGGAATTGACGGGACCCTGCCTGCTCTGTGTCCTTTCTTGCACATCGCTGCTTCCCTCCCATAGTACCCCTTAAGCATCCCCCAGCCTGTTTGGTGGACAAGCAATACCACCAGAACAAGTCTGAAGATTAATCACCCAGAATGAACATACTGGTACCCTCTTTGGCAAGGGAGAGGAGCAGAAAGTGAATTTATAGTTGACTTCTCTTCCCCCATAGGGAAGAGAAGTCTCATCCCACTCAGCTGTTGTAAGCTTTGTAGAGGTCTCAAAGATGCACTTGTAAGAATCAGTCTGTGCAAATCAAGTTAGGGCAGATATAGCCAATGGACCTCAAGTTAAGGAAAGAATGGCAAAGTTGCATATATCTTGTTTCCTTATCACGGTAGACTAAAAAGTGTGTATATTATAGTCTCACAAACTGCTAACATTTTTGAAGACTCATGTTTCAAAAGCCATCTGGACACATTCCTGGACAATGTGCTCTAGGTGACTCTGCTTGAGCAGGGGGATTGGACGAGCTGATCTCCAGAGGTCCCTTCCAACCTCAACCATTCTGTGATTCTGTGAACAGCATAAGCTTCAAGCAAAGAATTCCTCTTCTTCTGTCCTCACCTTGCTTTGCAAAATGCCCTTAGATACTAAAAGAATGCCAGGATAGCGCCAATTGCCACAGGAACTGACCCAGAGAGTATGGAGTCGCAACTGAAGGCTTGGACAATACTGAGAGGTTTAAGTGGCTTAGTAAGAATTTACTACCGCCTGAAAGCTTGAAAGTCATTGGGCATCCAAAATGAACATTTTGACTATTACTGTTTGCTGGAAAACAATGTAGACTTCCAGCCAATAATTTGTTAATACAAAGACCAGCAAATTTCAAAGTTCAGTTGGAATGTCAATAAATTTGATTATGCAGGCGCCACCATCATGCAGTTGGCTAGCAGACACCACTTACACCATCTGAATGTTCCTTTTTATAAATACAGCTAGAACAGATAGGCAGCTGGTGTTAACAATCAAAGAAATCTAATGAATTAGTTTCCAGGAAAAGCAAATGGGGCCCATATTTTACAAAGAAAAAAAACAAGACTAAATATTAACCAAAGCACACTAAAGCATCACAAGAATACCTAACGTCTGTGCCTCTGTGACCACCATTTTTATCTGATACCTCTACCTCTCTCCTAATCTCCCTATACTATTCTGGGCAAATGAAAGGCCAGAGGGTGCTCTGCACCCTTCACATTTTAGTTAAATTTCACTCCTCTGCAGATAAAAAATGTTAGATTCAAAAGGCATCTGCTTTTAGAATGCCCAATGAGCCCTTCCATTCTAACTTAATAGAGGCCAAGGCAATCATCCATGGGATTATCTTAATTATAACAAAGAACAGACACTGCTGTGGGTTCTCTACATCATTCCTCATGTCTGGTTCCTGCTCTGCCTCCTCAAACTTTTTCTGCATATTCTTTAACACTTATGTGGATAAAATCTGAAAGCCAGATAAATCATAGCCCAATTGCATGAGGTACTGGTAAGGACTGGACATCACTACTTTGGTTATAGATGCTGGGACTAAAAACGGATCTACTTCATGTCAGCCATCTTATTTTACTCAGACTATTCAGTAAGAAACAGTAAGAAAATTCCAACTATTCTGCTGTGTGATTCCTCCACACACCAAAAAATTATGAAACATGCTTTCTTGGTCATGCTAGATCACTGTTTTCTATGAATCATAGGCTCTTCAAGCAATATAGAGATGGCAATTATTAACTTTCAAAAGTACCATTCTGAAGATTACTGTTAAGAGTCCCCTTAAATTATTTCATTGATAGAATCAACTAGTTAGTACAAGCTCCAGTGGATGATCAAGCATGCATGTCAAGATGGATTCTAGCTACTTGTTTCTGAAGAAAATCAAACTAATCCCTGAATAAAACTTCTGCTTAAATACTTGTAAATCAGAAGATTAAGAACATAAGCAGTACAGCTCATCAGACCTCTCGAAAAAGCACACTGAGTGGAAAGCTCATTTAACACTAAAGAATTTTAACATGTAGCTATAAAACATACAACAGGTATTTAACACAATTATATGAATCAAGCAGTACAGAATGGAAACACCCATTAAGTTTTTAAATTTTAAGTGCAAACAAAACACATCTCAGTTTGAAACATCTGCCTGACACAGATGCTTAATGCCTATTCTTAGCAGAACATGTTCAACAAAATGAAAGAATTAAAAGGCCAATTTTGTCTACAGAATTTAATAAGTGATCTTAATCCAACAGGTTTTCAAAAGAAACTTTCCCTTTAACAGAAATTTTATATGAATTCTCTTTTCTGATAGAGTTCTGAAATTTTTTGATCTAATATTGCCAATTTAATTTGTTCTCATGACCTTAGTCTGATGTTCCCCATTTCCCTCTTCAAACTCTTGTCTTTCTATTCCCCCTTTCTTCTATTTTGTTGCTGAAAGGGGGAAATTAGGTCTTAATATTTCAGTCTGAATCAGTTAAATAATTGTGTGTGACTCATAAGAAAATAATTTTGGGATAAAAATCTTATCAGTCAAGTTTCAGATGGGTGGGCTTGTTTTAAGACTATGGGATGAGTTGCCAATCAGTACTGCATAACTAGCAAGTCCTATCAAGCAATGGGCAGTCCTCTCAAGGAGAACAAATGGAGGATGTCTGATTCTATGAAAAGCAATGTTAGAACCAACTCAGGGCAGACTAGAATTAATGAAGGAAAAAATCCAGAAAAAAAGGAAATACATACTCATCTAGAGGGGGGAAAGAGTTCCTAAGAAGGAAGCCTGTATGAAGATGGATTTATAAATGACTAATCCTACACAAAGAAAAAACAGCAGATAAAATGCTGTGGGTATACGTGATTCTTCATAGGCAAAGACACTTTGTTTCAGACCTCTGAATTTTTACTACAGAAACATAGAAACAGATCAGAAACCTGTTGCCTTAGAAGATAAGCTAGAGTGAGGGAAAAGTTAGAGCAGCAAGTATATGAAAATTCTAGAGATGGTGGGGAAGGAAGGAAGACTGTGTGTTAGGATCCAAATAAGAATACCAAGCTGTCAGTTACTAATATATTAGCCCTATCCTCCAAAAAGGTTTGTGGTTTTCCTGAGGGACACCGGCTAGACTGTTGAATCCCTTAAGAAGGGAAACTGAAGGTGGGAAGCTGCAGAGCAGCAAACAGGTGTAAGGTAGGTCTTAAAAAACTTATTCTAGAATCTAGCCGCTGTTTAGAGAGATTACATGTACTGACACCTCATTTTAATTACAATAAAATTATTTCAGAAAATTATTTTTTCTCTTGACTAGAATAAAAGAATGCTTAAAGATATTAACAAAAAATGCTATACTTGCCATTTACAACCCTCTTACACTGCAGCATCTTTATGTCAATCAGCTCCTGAGAACAAAGAATAAAAAAAGCCGAGTGAGTTGAAGTATGTAAGCTGTCCAGTTCTTGATAATTGTCCCATTTTATTTAACAAAAATAACTACCTAGAGATACAAAATATGAGCTATAGAAGAAGAATGCAAATGAAGAGTTTAATTACACAACAATGCTCAACTAAAGCTTCAAAATATGAACAGAAAGATTAAGTGTTTATATAGTTCTAGAAGAAAAGTTTTGTTCAAACACCTATCTAATAAGCTGGAAACAAAAAGCAGGATGAATTATCAAGAGTGGAAAGGGAAGATAACTCAATGTTACAGTGACAGGACTTCCTCAAGAACTGATCTGAATTTGTACTGGCCAAATACAGAAGCGAACAAAATAATAAGATGAGGTTTTAAGATGTCATTATCTTTATCCTAAGATCTTAAGGGTTCTCTGTATTTGCTAAAAGACAAAATGAAACTTTGTGTTTAAGTTTACTGGAGAACTTAACACATATTCATGATTCTTCTAGAATTTGTGGTTTTCCTTTAGAAGAAACCCAATACCAATCTGCATATATTAGCTTAATTTCAGAGTTCAGAGTTTCACTTCATTAAAGGACAACATTTGAGTCCTTTTCTCAAATGTATCTCCCTGAGTATAGGTGAGCTTTCAGCCAAACTTACTGCCCTTAATTGGCAGAGGGGTACAGCTTAAGCTAATATAATTTGCTAGCTGCTGAAATAAGTACACAATTGTAAATTCAACTGTTACACAAATTGAGGAAGAACTTGCCATAGTGCTAACTAACTGAAGAAATTCAGGTTACTGCAGACTCTGTTTTGGCAAGTAAGACAAGACTCAGTCTAATCTCAATCTGCTTGCATTATTCTACAGATCTTACTGGAGATGCTTTTAATGTGACTTAAATTTTTAACTAACACTCCTCATCTGGTACTGTTCATGCTAAGTTCTGAAACAGCTCTGAATTCTGAAATGTTACGGGGAGAAGAGGAAAAGGATAAATCAAAAAATGACCTTTAACCATACAGAACTGAAGTTATGAAATGTACTTATGTATGCTGTTCTGTTGCCAAGCAACTACAATGGAATTGCCTAAAACATGTTTTGATTTCATATTATCTAGCTGGTTCTTAAAAAACAAACACATAGTAAACTTTCCCTGAAAGATAGAGACCTAACTGCTCTCTAACTGCAAAAATTAATCCATGTCAAAGGGGTCTTAGATTTCCTGTATATTTATAAATGCTAGCAATGTGAAAAAGAAAGACAATGTAAGAGACTATTTTTGGTGACACAACAAAAACTGCACCGACTTTTTGGCTACAGGAATAACAGGCACGCTAAGAGTTTTGTTACATGCTGCAACTTGTTAAGTAAATTTGAGAGCCTCTTCTTTTGAGATACTGTTTCTCTGGGATCATGGCAAGAAGAGAGAGAGAGAGAGAGAGAGAGAGAGAGAGAGAGAGAGAGAGAGAGAGAGAGAGAGAGAGTGTCTGTGTGTGTGTCTGTGTGTGTCTGTGTGTGTGTGTAGCAAGGGGGAACATATATGGATATATAGTTTACAGTGCTGGATTAAGCACCTTCGCATACACCATGACTTCAGTCATAAGCATACTGTCTTTGTGGGTTGTTTTTTGTTTGTTTTTTCCAAAGAAAAATCCAATAATTCCTACATGACTATCTTCACTTAATTTCTTATACAATGGTCTTGTCAAATCTGTGGCTAGTGAAAGCTAGTAGCTGCTCAGTAATGAGGATCTTGGTTACCAGTAAGAAGCATGTCTTACCAATAGACTTGGTAAAAGAGATACTGGAGGCTCTCCCCATAATTTTGTTTTTGATTCCTCTATATATGATCTACAGCTGGCCTCTTAGAGAATTAAAATACATATATTCTGACTTAATCCAATGTAAAGGAAAGTCCAGTATGAAAGTGGAAAATGGTTTGTCAAAAAACCTTCCCACCTTATTACCTCCAATTTTCGTGACACCCAGTGATAACTGTTCCATTGGATTTCGAGATTTCTGAATCATTCAGCAATAGCCACTCTTTCAAATGGAGCAGATCAGTGATTCAACTAATTAAACTTCATTTCTAATTCTAGAAGCTAGAGACAAAAGGTGACCTAGACCAAGAACTAGATAAAAACAGAACCCTTGTCTCTCTAAGAGCTAATCTAACATCTTCTCTTCTCCTCAAGAAGAGGAGTAAGCATGAGAGAAATGACATATAGATTGCTAAAGAACACCCGAAATGCCAGATTCTGACTGACAGTTCCTTTCAGCCCATTCTAGTGTTACAGATCAAACATTTTCTAGAAAGGTTAGTATTTAAGTCATTAGAAAGGTCAGTATCTAAGTCATATTTACATTATATCTAATTCCACACTGAAAATTTGGCCAAGTTATATAATCAGCACCAGCATCTGCATTTGAGAAGACCTGGTAATATCATTGATGGGAAAACAGGAATACTGATGCACTGCAACAAGAAGAGCAGTAAAGACAAAGCACCTCGAGTCAGGGTCCTATGAATAATATCCACAGCAAACAGTAATCTCATCTTCAAATGGTTTAAGAAAAGTGGTCAAGCAGCAATGAAAGCAGCACTGCAAGACGTATGGATATTCTGGGGTAGCACAGAAGAACTACGTGGGTGACAGGGTAGGTCAGTCGAAGACTGCCTTCAACGCTAGGATTCTACTTCAAAAAGCAACAGTAGAACGTAAGGAAACTGTTATGGTGAGTGCTTCAGCTAAGTGAATGGAAATCATAAAGTACTCTTAAAATACAGGTCTGCCATAATTTGAGTAGTGCTCAAAGGGAGATATCTTGAGTCGCAGAGATTCTCCTTTCCGTGTTTTTCTAATGAAAGGTATATGTAAACAGGAAAAAGTGTTGCAATAAACAAATCCTTTGATTATTTTATTAATCACATCCTCAGATGACATTGCCTTACATGCTCATCCTTCATACCTCACAGTACACTATATCAGCACCATAATCCAGAGCAAGAAGACGCATTGGTAACGTCCCGACTCGCACCATTGGAGCCAGGATGCTCTTTCCTCTGAAACACAGAGGTGTGTTCACAGTCATTCCTGTTGCAGAACTATCTGAAAATCAAAAAAAAAAAAGGGAGGGGTGAGGGGGCAGAAGCTACAAAATACCGTTTCCTCCCACGAAACGTACAGAGCTTTCTTTCACGGGTGGGCGACGCCGTGCCCCGAGCAGAGCCCCTCAGCGTGACCGCGGGTATTCGTCAGCTCGCACGGCGGCCGCTCAGCCGATGCTCACCCCGCTCTCGCGGCCTTTGGTGCCGCTGCGTGGGGCCCTGACCGAGCTCCGCCGGCTCCCGAGGGCGGCTCAGGGGGACCCCCGCGCCGCACTACCTTCCCCCGCAACGCACGACGAGCGCCGGGCGTGCCCTGTCAAAGCCCTTCGGGGCCATTTTAGCTCCCTCCAGACCCAGAACGGGGGAGGGGGCGCTCAGCCGCCAGCTGAGGGGCTGCCAGCGGGGAGGGGCGGCCGCGGCGCGGGAGGAGGGGCCGCGCGCCCTGAGGTAACGGCCGCGCGCCCGGGCTAATGGTCCCGCACTCTGAGGTAACGGCCTTGCGCGCCCGGGGGTAACGGCCCCCCGCTCTGAGGTAATGGCCTTGCGCGCCCGGGGGTAACGGCCCCCCGCTCTGAGGTAACGGCCCCCGCGATCGCCGCTCACCCTCCGCGTGTCTCCGCCGCGGCTCCAGCTGGGTGGGGGGGGGAGCGGCGGCGCTGCTGACCGCGTCATCAGGCGGCGCCGCCGCCGCCACATGAGCGCGCTGCCATGGCGCTGGGCCGCGGCTTCCCGCGGTTGCCGCCGGGACTGGGGCCGGGGCGGCGGCCGTACTGCGCGCAACCCTCCCCCGGCGGCGGCGGCGGCGGCGAGAGCGTCGTGCGCGTCCCCTGGGCCATGCGGCTGCGCCTGCAGCGGGGCCGCCAGCGCGGGCGGGAGGCGGCGGCGCCCCCGCCGCCGCGTGCGGGGCAGCTGCTGCTGCGGAGCCGGCGGCCGGAGCTGAGCCAGCCGCGCTCGGTGACGGTGGGGCGGTGGGAGCGGCCGCGCCTGGTGTCGGCGGGCTGGAAGCACCGCAAGGCCTTCGGCGACTACTTCCAGCTGGAGCCCTCGCAGGAGGCGGCCCCGGCCCTGCGGCCGCCCGCCGCCGCGGGGCCGCGCGCCTCCTTCGCGGAGCTGGGGCTGCAGCCGGCGCTGCTGTCCGCGCTGCCGGCGCTCGCCGTGGGCCGCCCCACGGCCGTGCAGCGCCTCGCCATCCCCGCCCTGCTGCGCGGCCGCAGCGCGCTCTGCGCCGCCGAGACCGGCAGCGGCAAGACGCTGGCCTACCTGCTGCCGCTGCTGGACGGGCTGCTGTCGCGGCCGGAGCCCGAGCCGCCGCAGCCCGAGCCGGGCCCGGCGCCGGCGCGGCCCCGCGGGCTGGTGGTGCTGCCGTCGCGGGAGCTGGCGGCGCAGGTGCGCGCCGTGGCGGCGGCGCTGTGCCGGCCGGCGGGGCTGCGGGTGCGCGGGCTGGAGGGCGGCGGCGCGGCGGGCGGGCTGCGGCGGCAGCTGCGGGCGCCGCCGCCGGGCCCTGCCGTGCTGCTGGGCACCCCCGGGGCGCTGCGGGCCGCGCTGCGGCGGCGGCTGCTGGCCCTGGAGCGGCTGCGCTGGCTGGTGCTGGACGAGGCCGACGCGCTGCTGGACGCCTCCTTCGCGGCGCTGCTGGAGGAGATCCTGGCCCAGGCGCCGCCGGCCGTGGGCGCCCCGGGCCCCGCCGGCCCCGGGGAGGCGAGGACCCAGGTGGTGGTGGTGGGCGCCACCTTCCCCGCCGGGCTGAGCGAGGTGCTGGGGAAGTTCACCGACGTGGGCCGCTTCGTCACCCTGGCCACCCGGAGCCTGCACTGCCTGCCGCCCCACGTCCGGCAGAAGTTCGTCCGCGTCAAGTGCCGGGACAAGCTGACCGAGTTGCTGCAGCTCCTCAAAGACCGCCGGCCGTCGGCGGGGGCCGTCCTGGTTTTCTGCAAGGATGCCGGCACCGTCAACTGGCTGGGCTACATCCTGGATGACCACAAAATCAAGCACCTGAGGCTGCAGGGACAGATGTCGGCAGCCGACAGAGCCGGCATCTTCGCCACCTTCCAGAAGGGCGAGGTGGATGTCCTCGTCTGCACTGACCTGGCCGCCCGGGGCCTGGACACCAGCAGTGTGGAGCTGGTGGTCAACTACGACTTCCCAGCCACCCTGCAGGACTACCTGCACCGCGCAGGGCGGGTCGGACGGGTCAGCAGCAAGGTGCCCGGAGCCGTGGTTAGTTTTGTCACCTATCGGTGGGACGTTGACCTTGTGCGCAAAATAGAGACTGCGGCCCGGAAAAGGACTGATCTCCCGGGCATGGAGTCCTCTATTAAGGAAACTCTGCCTAAAGCGGCTTGAGTCAAGGTGCCCAAAAGTAATAAATGGCCCTGTAGGGACTAAGCCTGGAGCCATCGAGGCAGAGGCAGTGAGCTTAAGCACGGGAGTTAGGCTAAAAGAATAAAGAAATTAGTTTTGTAGCAGGTGGCCAGGTTAACTTTGTGCACTGTTCTGGATGCTGCAGCAGTCACTTTCACAGGCATTACAACTCACAGTTTTCTGAAAGGAAAATGATAGGCAACTAATAAAATGCCTGTGGAGAAGACCCCAGAGCAGTCTTTTCTTATCTGTTGCTCTTGTTTGATCTTGCTGAGACATTTAACTTAAATTCAAATCGGAGTGAAAGTATGCCTGTATGGTGTGCTGCTCTGTTATATTTCATTGCTTCCCATCAACAGCAGCTAAGCATCACTGTTAAAAATGACTACTGTGACAGAAAAAAAGATGAAATTATTTTTCTAACTTATTTTTTCTGGCCCTGCTGTAGCTATCTGTGGAAAAACTAAAGGACAAATTATATTTGATGCTCTTGTGGCATAGCAGTTCATTCAGCGAATTCCAGACCAGATACTTTGAAAATTAGGTGGGAATGCAATAAAATTCAAGGCTTTTTCAGGGATTTATTTGTCAGTTTATGGTTACCTTTCACCAAAGAAAGGGCGTCTGTGCTGTGTTATGTTGTATAAAAACAACAACAAAGCTCAAAAGTATTTTCTGCTTGTTCTTGTGTTAAAAATTTAAATTTTCTAATTGTGTTTTCACTACAGTAGCTGTTGATACTGTGGTGTTTTAGCAATCTACCTCATCTACAGTATCCTGGAGAAAGGAGATCACTGTGATTATCCTCACTTCTCAGATGGAGAAACTTGAGATATAGGTGACCTAAAGTAACTGTTTGGGCCAGTGGTAGAGCTGGGAATGGAGCCAATGTCTTGACTGCAGTTTTTTTTTCTATTGTACACCATAGTGTAGTCTATAGCTTAGGTAGAGCACTTTCTTTCTCCCATGTACTAGGTGCCACCTTTTTAATGCATTGTTCTGCAAAGAGAGAGAAATATGGTCACTGGTATGATAATGTCTAAAACATGCTTTAATGATATGCCCATTCTATGAGTTGATTTTTAAAAAAAATATCAGAGAGATGTCTGCTGTGACAGGAATGTCAGTATGTAGACTCACAGGTTGTACTGTAACAGAGTGAGTTCATAAGGTTTCTTCTGAATATCATGTCATTGTTCTCTTCCGCTTTAAACCAAAAGGATTAAAATGGGGCTGAGGTTATTTCATGTCTAGCTGCTAGTTTGTATCCATGGTAAATAATCATGCAAGAATTTTAGCTCTGATTTATGTTACAGTGATTCATCACAGCTTTTTCTTTCAGTGGCTGTTTTTTCCATGCTATCCACTTTTACCTTTTCTAAAACTCAGTATGTAGAAATACCAAGCTGGTAAGTGCAAAGGTCAGAAAAGGGCATCTCTCAATTGTTGGTTTCAAAGGAAATGAGCCACTGGAGCTACTCTCATTCTTAGTGTGAGAGTAAAATCTGAACAAATAGAAAACTTGCATAGATAATCAGTTAAGGATAAGGCTCTAATAAGGCTAGAAATTGTAAAGCTGTACTCTTTTTCACATTGGATGGCAAGGGATGCTTAGGAGAAGTTACAAGCTGTAGTAAAATTCTTCTATACAGTACAAAGCTTTCAACTTCTGTATACATACAGTGGAATAGCAACCCACTTGGAGACTGGAAACTTATATTTTGGACTCATTCATTACATGCCTCTCATCTGAAGTTTGTTAAACTGCCCATCATTTAATTTATGTGTTCACAAGCAGAAACACGCTCTCCATGAATGGGAGAGAGCATTTTTTTTTTCTTAAAAAAGAAATTTGGGGGCAGTCTGTAGTATTATTTGTATCTGTACAAGTTATAATAATTTGTCCTATTCCATTTGTTATATACATCTTGTACCACATCTTGTGATCTGCTGAGACATACATCCCTTTAACAATAGTCACACAAATTATTTTAAATGAAGTAAATTGCATTAAAGAAACTTCAGGTTAGAAATTCTAGCGTTTGCTTGCCTGCTTTGCCTAAGCAATTTCAGGCTGACTCCATCTCAAGAGTCTAAT
Source organism: Dromaius novaehollandiae (assembly GCF_036370855.1). Taxonomy (NCBI): domain Eukaryota; kingdom Metazoa; phylum Chordata; class Aves; order Casuariiformes; family Dromaiidae; genus Dromaius; species Dromaius novaehollandiae. The sequence goes on from NC_088110.1 coordinate 5,166,418, forward strand.
ACAAGACAATTTTCAAAGTTGTACTTCACTGTATTAGCATAAATACTCAGTTACTACCTGCCTCACGGAGAATGCGTTCCTCTCCTTAGTTGGCCGGTGACTGTGCTTCCCAGTTCAACGTAGAGTCAACCTTTTTAGGTTTCTGAGTGAAGTTTTGTTGCTGGGGATCTCAGAGCTTAGAATTTAAATGTCTGTCTTCTCATACAGATATTACACAGATTGGCCTAAATCAATCTGTTGTTAGGGCCAAACTTTGATCGCTTGTGATTATTGCAGAAGTTGTGTACTGTAATGCTGTGCTATATTAAGCACAGTTTACAGGTAAATAATGCAACCAATTTTAATTCACATAAACTCTCTGGAGGTATGCTTGGTTCCTGCCTGAAGGAGGGAAAACAGTCTGACAGAAGTTAAATGAGTTGCTTTGTCACATAAACATTGACTTCTGATTCAAGATTCCTGGTCAAACTGTATGGTATAGGGTTCCTTTGTAACTCATGCACTTAATTTGTATCAGTAACTATCTAAGGGGCAGTGGTGGTAAGAGAGAGTAGTCTTTCTCCTGAATTGACATATGGGGCAGGACAATGTGAGGAAGGTTGATTTCTGATAAACTCACCAGATTTATAAAAGGCAGTGTGGGCACATGTGACATTGACGTGTAAAATACAGGGGTTAAAAGAGGAAATGAGTGCAGGATTAAGTAAGTAAATGTTACAGAAATGAACTGGATGTGTGTTCTGATGGCCATAACAAAAGAAGTTGAAGATGTTTCTGCAAAGTTCTATTTGGATGTTTTTGATAAGCTTTTTTCAACATATAATTTGTAGTTTAACTTCTGTAACTCTTAGAAACTTTAAAACTTCAAAACATTGATGATTGTGCATGAATCTGGAACTGTGTTATGGTTAGGGCCATGACAGCTTTGTCTGAATTGCAGTGCACCAGGTTTTAATACAATATGCACAAGTTACACAACACAGTGAAAAAATAAAGTTATTCCAGCCATACGCTTCTTAAATTTGAAGTAATATGCACTTTATGTATTCACAACCAGTAACCTTAAATTCAGTACAAATGCTCTAAACTGATTGTTGCTAGGAAACTGTTGATCAAGCTACTTCTCTCTTAAAAAAAAAAAAAAAAAAAAAAAAAAAAAGTTGGACCTTTTGGCATTTATATGCTAAAGTGGCCAATAAAAAGCTTTGAGCAGATATGCTCAGAGAACATTACATTTACCAATAAAACCTTTTGTAAACATTGCTTTCAAACAGAAAAATCACAGCTCTCTTAAACATATTGAGAAATCTCACTTTCCTATGGATGATCACAAACAAACGGTTATTAGAGACAGTGATTAATGGTAGCAATAACATTCAGGAGCACAAAGGTGTTCAAACCCTGAAGTATATAAGCTGCTACAGGACCATCAAATGCAGATATCCACATCACTGACAGGTATGTCATGTGAAAGCTTTTACTGCCCAATGGGTAAACACTATAGCGAAGCCCTAAAAAGGGTTAGAGACCCAATCAAAGGTATTGAGCTAAAAGTAAATGTAGATCACATATGGTAAAACTCTGAGCACTTTTAAGAAACAAAGACATATTTGAAGACTTGGTAAACAGACTTTTCCCAAACTGCTGTATGCGTGCTCTCTAAATGTCTCACCACTCATAGTCCACATCCTAATGGGTGTTTAAACGTAATGAGCTGCCCGCGTCTTGTCTGTCCATACCCTACCTGCTGCATGAGCCCGTAGCTCAGCCTGCATGGGCATAACTACAACTGTGTAAGAGCTTGTCCTCATGTGCACTGCAGGACATTCGGCTATTTCCGAGGGACGCAGCCTGGTGCCTAACAAAGTGCCGTCGGACAAGCTTCGTGAAGTGTGCTAACAGCCAGCTGGAGAAATGCCTCCTACGACTCCGGTAACCTGACAGCGTCTGTGTCTTGCAGACACCACTCCATGAAGCGCACCTGTATAACTTTTCTACAGATATCCACTTTTCTACAGATATCCCCTTTTCCCCCCATTCTTCCTGAAATGTGTTTCCACTTGCGAGCCTGCTTTACACGTTAGTTGTCGAGTGCGTGGTGGAGAAGTTCTCCATGCGTATTCTCACCAGCTTCTCAGGGGGGACTGGCGGCAGGAAGAATTTGCAGGCGAAGACTTGCCGGCAGGCCTTGCGGAAGTTTTCCGAGAGGAAGGCGTAAATGATCGGGTTGATGCAGGAGTTCCCGTAGGCCAAGCAGTGAGAGATGATGCGAAAGGTGAAGGAGGCGTTGTTCAGGGGAAACTGCCCAAACTCTGCCCACATGGTGATGATGTGGTGGGGCAGCCAGGAGAGCAGGAACACAGCGACCACGAGCAGCACCGTCTGGGCTGTCTGTAAAGACAAGATTATGCGTTAAATGGCCTCAGCGCTCAAGTGAGTCTGCGGTAAGAAGCAATTCAGCTTCCTCTCTTGGTAAGGAAGGCAACATGACCTGGGCAACACTGGCCGCTGCCAGGTGGGCAAATTAAGACCATATGAAAAAGGACACTAAAAAACTACCCTTCCCCCTGGAAAACCAGGCTTTCCTGGTTTTTGGCTCAGACAACTAATTCTGTAGGGGATGGAGTTAATGCCCATAAAACCTCAAACAATACAGAGGATATAGCAATAACGCTAACCCCATTATATGGAAGAGCAGAAATAACATGAGGAGGCTGAGGAACATTAGGGTTATTGCAAATAACTGTAGGGGAAAACAGTCTTTGGCTTCACGGAAAGAGGAGTAATGAAGACTGGCCTCCGTGTGTGTCTGAGGGGAAAGATTTCTTCAGGAGGTTCCCTTTACAGAAGAGACCAAGCAAACAATGCACGGAGGGCTTGTTTTTTAAATATTAAATGCTCTCCCTTAGAAATTTCCACGGAATATGTTCCTAGCCAGACAATTACCACAGAGAGACCGTGCAGGCACTGCGTGGGGCCGCACGCTCATGGTGGGCTGCCCCAGCGGCGAGGCCAGCGCTGTGGGACGCTGAAATTCGCCCTCCCGCTGCTGCATCCCCGTGCTTGGGAGCCCTGGAGCACTGCGTGGATTGGGAACCGTCGTGAAGCTTTCCCAGAACAGCAGTCACCAGCCAAGTTTAACAAAAGGGGCCCGGAAGCAGCCCCGGCAAGCGGCCAGGCGGCCCCCGGCATGCTGCCCCCGGCACCTGCAGCCCGGGAAGGCTGACGAGGGCCGAGGAGCCGCCTCATTAAGCCGACAGAGAAAGGTGAAGGTGGGGTGCTGCTGGGAGAGATGCAGTCTGGAAGAAAGGCAGGTAATGTGAGCTGTTTTACTTCTTTTGGTGTGGTATTTAGTGGGTTGTTTCTTTGCTTTTTGCTGGTGTAGCTGGGGGAGAAGGGCTGGGGCTGAGGGATCTGGGCAGGGAGAGCCCCCGTGAAGTTGGGGTGCCCGTGTTTCTGTGTGATGGGCCCAGGCTGCCTGTCGTCCCTCAGGAGGGAGATGCCAACCAACATAGATAAAGCCTTTTGCTGTGAGTATTGCCATAAAGCTCATGTTCTGGGGATCAGAAGGGTGTATGTCAAGGAAAAACTTGTCCTTTCTTGAAAAGATGTTTTCCTTAAGTAAAAAATTCCTCAACCTGATATGGTTATGGGACTGTCTAGCAACAAAAGTGTGTCTTTACTTTTTTTTCCCTGGAAGCCTTTGGAGAGGATGAAGGATAACTTTTATTGACCACAAGTTACAGTGAGGTGAATCAAACTATAAGTCACTTCAGCTTCCCTTTGGTAAGGCCGTGAAGCCCTGAGGAAAGGGACCTCCCCTTTCCAGCTTAAGCAGTGTAGGGATGTTGCTTTTCTCTCAGCTTCTACCCAGCAGGACTCCAAGGTCACTGAGCCCTGCCGGCAGGCCCAGCCTGGCCCCCGAGGGGCTGTGGGGCTGGGGTGCTCTTCCCCGTGTCTTCGCAGGGCTAGCTCCACCTGGCCTGGGGAGCTCTCGAAAGCAGTGAGCAGGAAGGTGAGCACTTTCCCACCTGTTTCATCCCTCCTTCTTGGGATGTGGTAGCTGATACACAGGAAAGGCATGACTTCCCTCTCCTGCCTCACAGCAAGGCGTGTGTTTTTCATGCACATCCCTTCAGTTTAAGGTGAAGGAGTGATAAGTGTTTAGTATTTATATTTTGTCATTTGAATGAATATAATTTGAATATGCAGTTATCCTTATTACGAGGAGAATGTGAACTGCTGCACAAGCAGCAGAAAAGCAGTGAAGTCCAAGTCTGATTGATGAAGCTTTAGATTTCATTTCAGCTGAAGGTTTACAGTTTTACTGGTCTAGCTCAACACTTATATCAATAAATCACTTCCCTGATTTCAAGTGAATGACACAAAATTACTTTCCTAGAAGAGGGGTAATTTTCTAGTGAACAAAAACTCATTTAATCACTGGTTATAATGGCTGCATCAAGCAGTTATTTTGCCTTCTAGAGAAACACCACAGGATTTAATCTCTAGCACTTTAAATTGCTCTCTAGCACTCTATACCTGTTATGTTAAAATCTATGAATGAATAGAAGTTACAAAGAGTCAGGCTTGCATACATCTTTTAACAAACCAAAGCTACTTAATTTGGAACCTTTTAAAGGAGAAGGGGAAACAACTTTTTTCTTTCTTTTTTTTTTTTTTTTCCTTCTTTCTTTCCCCTGCTGCTGAAGTACAACTAATCCAACAGCCACTGCAAAACCTCTGTGTTCTCTGGCTTTTCTGCAGCACTGCGCAGCTGGCATGGCTTGCCAAATGGAGCATGACTCCCAGTGAGTATTTCCATAGGGACTCAGGTGGCTCGACAGAGCTGGGCTGAGGGCAGGTGCCTGTGGGCTCCCATTAAACTGGGAGGGCGGTTCACCAGGGTCTGCTGCTCTCTGGTACTCTTGTTGGCTTTGGGTGCAATGGAAACTACAGCACGTTTTAGTAAGTCTGCCCCTCTATCACACATGCTCAGTCTTGTTTGAAATGTGATATGGGGAAAGTATGGAAGTTATTCTCTGAGTACCAGAACTAACGTGAAGCCTGGCTTTCTAAGGGACTGTCTTAGATGGATTCTCTGGGGTCCCAAAAGACAGTAGTAAAACTGAGAATGTTCTGAGGAGAAAATATTTTTAACTTGTCCCTTGTTGGTGGCTCTTCCAGTACCTCATAAAGTTTCACTTGCATGGAGTCTTTACTTCAGTGAGGGCTTTTTCCGTCTTCCCATATCAATGAAACAGGCTTAGTGTTTGTGAATGTACACTGACTAACAGGAGGCATTTGTGGTGCAGGCTGACTACCAACGTCATGTTCTGGAAAAAATGACAGCATGGAGAAATGACAGCATGCTCCAGGGAAAAGCAGAGGTTTGTCACCTCCAAGCAGGAGGAATCCAAGGTACTTAGATCTTGGTGCAGAGCATCTGGGATCATATCCAAAAACTGTTTGCAGTCACATACACGAGAACCTGTGGGAGATAGTGCTTAAATTCTTACAAATGTTTCAGACATTTGTAAACTGGCTTGTTCCAGGAGATGGGGAAAAACGGGCTTTGAGATACAGGGTGAAATGGCAGGAAATCCACTTGTCTTCCAGGTTCTTCTGTTTCACTTCAGTAATAGCTCTACGATGCCTTGAAGTTTCCTAAAATTGTTTAGAACTTTAAAACTCTCTTGTTTTGAGATTTTTTTTTTAATTATAAAATAGTCTAAAAGACGCTTGCAGCTCCATGAAGCTGTTACATTTATGTTCAGAAATAGTTCTTTATTAAATCTCTGGCTAGGGCCTACTTCATCTAGACAACTAGAGTTATATCAGGTCCTTTGTATTGTTGTGACCTTCCTAAGTATGGTTATTAAAACCTGCTGAGCAGAGGGCACAGTAGAATTATAACTATTGTTTGAAATAAACATTTTGTCTGGTCTTATTTCTGTATGAATTGCACTAAAATCCTTAAAGTATATTCTGCTTGCTGTGACAGTAGTACTGTGGGCTAAAGGTGCTTTACGTAGGAACTGTTTTATCTTCTTGTCGTTTAACCATGCAGAAAAATCACGTGCATGATGAAGAGGGGATTTTTCCTCTGTGGGATGGGTACCATCTTTACTATGCTTGCATATGGCCTACACCAATGATCTCTTGTAACAAGATAATTACTGAGCCAGAAGTACCACCTTAGTTTGCTTTAACTGTGTGTTAAGAATTAAACAGGCCAGTGGAAGCTGCGGGAGCTGTGTCTGTTAATATCTTGAGAAAGATGCTATTGCATCAGATCAAGATTTCTGTGCGGATAAGAGAAAGCATCTGTCTACAATAGAAGAAAAATAAACACCTGGGGATTTCTGTCAAATAGGTCTCTTGAGTGAGCTTGTATTAATTTTGAAAAGCAATAACCTGTGCATTCATCCTGTACCTGGCACACTCTGAGTACCTCCCACATATGGTTCACAGAGCAGAAGACCCGCCTGACACAGGGTGACAAAGCCTGTTCCTGCGTGAGTGAACATCTCTTCTCCCCAGCTTCCTAAAAGTGACTCAGTTGTGAAACGGGTAATATCATTAATAATATACTGATGATCAGAAATTGATGGGACTGAAAAGCAGAAGTAGTGGTGTTGTGGGGGCTAGTTTCCCTACTGTGCTGTGGTGGGTACTAAAGAAATATTAATAAACAGGTTTTGTTCTTGTCTCTCACTAGCAATAATAGTGCTACTTTTTTCCTCCTCTGCCTGTGTTAGGTAGCTTAGGCTTGTTACCAAGACAACCTTTCATAGCACCCTTCTGCTTAAATTAGGGGGCTACAAGCACTGATAGCTTCTTTTGAATGGGGGGTATATATGTGGGGTTGCTTTTCCTTTTATTGTGAAATAACAAACAGCACATTCGGCATAGAGCTGGTATTAAAAAGTGGATTTGTAGTTGCTATGTATTAGCACAAAGCTGTTCCTGAGGTCTAGCTATCTGGGATTTTGCAGGTGGAAAGACAGGTAATACTAGAGCAATAATGTATGCAACTTGTGATACAAGTTCCACTTCCAAAACATGTTTCTTGAGTCTATTCTTTCCAAATTCAGAAATATCTATTTAAGATAGAGGAAACTGAAACAAAATATTGCTTCTGCTTTTTAACATGGAAGTTTTTCTGAAGCTAAGACTAATGCTGGTATAGCTTGTGGCTAGTGGTTGGGGAGTGATCCAAATAGCTTGTGTGCTGCTTGAGTTTGTTCAGTCGACTGTCACAACTTGCCCAGTTAATAGATTGACTGGGCACAGCTAAACCAACAGTAACACTAGACTTCTGGTTCATCTCGGAAGTTTCGGTGGGGGCGCAGTAGACGAGTGTAACGGCCATTCATGAATTATCTGACTGTCTCCTATTCTAATGGGAGGCAATTAACATTTTGCACACCTAGAAATCTTTCAAGCAGCTTGAAAAGTCAAATCTGATTCTCACATTTGTGAAAATCCCTTTCCTTTTTGTCCATAAAGTTCTAATCTATGAAAGGTCCCAAAGCATGTTCTAAGCTCCAGAAACATGCTTATTGCTTAGCGATAAATGTGTAAGGTTTCGAACAGCTGATTCCAAAAAGGCTGTACCTATCCTTAACCAACCCAAATGTAGGGAAGTAGTTTCTTCTGCTTCATTTGAGCCTGTAATGAAATGATCTTGCTTAAGAAGCACTTTGATACCCTTTGGTCTTTCCCCGCTTCTTGTTACACATTGGCATGCGTTGGAATGAACTCAGTGAGCTGAAAGCCACACTGGAGAGAGGAGGAGATGGCAGGAGTGGTGGTGGAAAACTGCTTTCTCTCCTGCCAGCAGAGATGGGAGATGGCTGTCATGAAAAAGAGGAGGGATAAAAACAAATAGATTTGCAGTGGGTTATCCATTCATCTCGTCTACTTGCACTGCATGCTGAGATGGACTCTTCCTTTCCTGGGAGCTTGCTAGTGGTGTTCTGACCACTGCTCTGAGCATTCCTCTGATTCTGTGATTATGCCTTTAATCTCCTCAGTTGATGCTCTTATTACTCACCCACTTTGTATTCATAAATGCTCACAAGCATTATGATACTCCTATTATATACTAATTGGTAATGATGCTCTCTGTTCCTACTGCTCTAGGTTCTCGTTAGCAAAACAACTTGCAGGATTTCACTTCTGATCGGTATCTGTTATTAGATGGATCCCAGGATCTCCCATGCTCCTCTGCTGTATTTATTGCTGTTCAAGTGCTGAAGCCTTGAACATTGCAATACATACTTAAGGCTGTATGGAAACCTTCCACTTGTGTGAAGTCAAAGTAGTTCAGCATAAAAGAAAGCAAATACAGTGCAACTTTCATCTGCCTCACTTGGCCCAAGATGTTCAGGAGGACTTCTGTATGTTTCACCTTGTGTTGATAACTGATTTCATATGACCTTGAAAAAGCAGTGCTTTTGGGAGCATCCCAGATAAATTCTGTATGTATTTCTGTTTACTTGCCTCTAGGAGCGATGAACAACTGATTTCTGCACAGGTAAATAAAAGCTGATGAGCACGTGAGCTGGGGGAGAAAACAGTCTTAACTTCATAGTCAGGGATGTGTTTTGAATTTACCATTGCAGTCTTGGAGAAAGATCTCAGGCTTGTGATAGTTCTGCGAACACATTGGTTCAGTTCTCAAGTAGTGGTCGGGGGGGGGGGGGCGGAGCGAGAGAATAATAAAAATAAGGCAAATCAAATTTGAAGAATTACTAGGAAAGGAATACAGAAATGGGGGGGGAGGAGGGATCCTACAGAACTGTGAGATGGAAAGCGTGACCGTGGGTTAACTGTCCACTGTCTCTCTCCATACAAGAAGTGATGCTAGTAGGAAGCAGGTTCAAATCTATGAAAGCAGTGCTTAACCCACAGAACTTCTCACCTACAAAAGCTGTGGCTGTCTCCTCGCAATCCATGAAATCTGGATTTCTTGAAAGAGAAATCCAACTAAAGTTACTTAAAAACAAACTCTGAAAATAGTTGGTAGTTGGGAGAATACTCGGGAGAAGTATGGCGTGTCCTTGCCCTGTTTCCTTTATTATTCCTCTGTAAGTATCTAATGACAGCCACTGAAAACAAGGTGCTGAGCTAGCTGGGCAGCCTGTCTGAACTAGCGTATTTCTTATCTTTTTAACTGATACCATGTGAGTTAAAGGAGATTGGAAGAGCAGATCATAAGCTTTGTAACAGAATCTAGGTGCAACACCAAAACAGAACAAAAGCACTTACTATACCTAATCTGAATATGAAATAAGTAATAACTGCAGCATCCTGATATGTGGGGTAAAGATGGAAGGTTGGGGGTGAAAGTCTGACTTCTGGGCAAAAGGAGGTCAGCAGGAATGCAGAGACCAGCACAGTTCAAGCAGTCACACTGAGAAAGCAGGTGCAAAATAGCTGTGAAATTTGCATCCCTGGACCCTTTTTTAAACTTAAAAAGGCATTTCGGTTTGTTAAGTTTGCAATGCTTGTTGCTTCTTCTTTAAAGATGCACAGGACAAAACTAAGTAAACAGTGAAGAACCCTGGTGTGTTCCAGAGGCCAGTAAGACACCACAGGACCATTTCATGATCAGAATAGACCCTGGTTTGCATTCATTTCCATTATTAGAGTATCTTAGCTATTGCAAATGTATGTGCAGAGTTCCTAGGGCCTGGCTCTTATGAAACACTTTCGAACACTGTCAGATAGGAAACTGTTAGATTTTTTTTTTTTTTCTTGCAGCCAAATTACAGACTTACTGTATTCTACTTAATGCAGAAAAGAAAAAACTGAACTGAGATAAGGTATATTTAGGGTAGAGAGGTGCATGGGATTTCTTATTACATGGCCTTGCTGGCCTGCCTCAACAAACAGTTATCCAAAATTGCAAAGAGTAGTCTTCAGCATCACGCCATCTCCTTTTTAAGGCTGTCAAGCTTGTGCAGCTGGCACAGAATTAAATGGGCAGACTGACACTTTTGCCTCTCCTCTGCTGCTGCAAGCACAGTCTAGCTTGGTTCTTCGTGTGTGTTTTCAGTCTAAACTTGCAAAAGTATTAAACTTCTTCCTTGATCTAATGCATAGATATTATGTAAAACTAGAAAAGCATATTAAATTGAGAATGTCTAGCACTGACATTATAGATGGCAAGCATATATAAAAAATGTGCAAAGTAGGAATTTGAATCAAAGGGGAAACTCTGATAGCAGAATATGAAGTCAGGACATACCAACCTTCATGAAAGTGAAATTTTTGAAAACTTTCAAGAGTACACAAATTGAAAAAGGTGCAGTAGTTTGAACATAATCATGCTGTAATTTAAAAGCTTATAAACAGCATCCCAAGTACAAACCTGTTTATTTTCTTTATGGTGTACAGAAGCCTAGAAGGTTGTATGTCATCCCTAGGACTATTAAAGACAAACTTGTTCTACTTGACATGTATTTGAACAGTGACTTTTGGTGGTTGTAGGGAGGGCTGTCTGAGCTCTCTGGGTCCTTGCAGATGACTGTTATGATGTGACCTCTAAAGGGAGAGGTTGAACTACAGTGCCAAGTGTCTGGGCTCTGTTAATATACTCCATGTGTTCAGAGGGAATTAGAAGACAGATGCATAACACTGGATTTAATTTGCTGCAGCAATGCAACTAGGAAGGTCAGGTGTATGCTGGCACAGTACTGGGACTGTTAACATGGCCATGCTATTATTACCTCTTTAGAAACAACCCTAGGTCTACATCTAGTGGTCTTTCTTTGTTCTGTAAATGCTGGCCTTGAAACCCTGAGTTTCATAGGATGCCTCTATAGCAGACCAAATATTGGTTCTTCTCTGACCTTTTAGGTGGCTTCAATTCAGACTTGTCCCTGTAATACTTTCCTACTTGTGCATTTGTGTTCAGTGGCTCTAACTGTGAATTAGGATGATGTCTTCTCAGTGTATTATCAGTGCTTCCAGAATGTGTCCAGAAGGACTGGTGACATATCAAGACTCCAGCAAGGTCAGTGAAAGCTATAGATCCCAGATCCCTAATCATGCCATTCCTCAAAATCTTATGTAATCCTGAGGGCGTGTGTTGGTTTTTTTTGTTTGCTTGTTTGTTTGTTTTTCTTTTCTTAGAAGTCTGTAATGGCCAATAACAAGGATGCTGGGTTTTCAGCCACCATCTGGAATGCTGTCCCAAGAAGTCTTTCCTAAACCCTACTTTTTCTGTAAACTGTGGTTTTTAGTTTTGAGGTATTCTGATCTTGAAGAGGCTGTATAGCACAAAGCAGGCCAAGTGTTATATTTTCCCAATTCTGCTTGGCATGAAACTCATGGAAGCTCATGGCAAAACAAATTGTTTGCAGTGGTGATGCAGGCAGTCATTTCACTGGCTACCTACTCTTGAGCAACAAGGACTCTAAGCTTGAAATTTTATTCTTTTGAAACTTCTACTCATATATTTAGCCCAGCCAAAGGTAGTGAGATCTGTGCAAATAGCTGTTTGCAAAATTTACTACTTAACTTTAAAAACAAAGCAGAAAGCTTTCTGCTTTGGGTGGGAGGAGGAGAACAACTCAAGTGTCCTATTTTATTGAAATTACAGGAATGAAGTAAGATGAAGCTGAGTAGTCATAGTTCCCACCTCAGCTCTTTAGTACTAGTATAGTGCTTTGTTTTCCACCTTGGTGTGGTCAAGATGCACAATGTGAATTAGCAGATGCAAATCAGGTAACTGTATCACCTCATGTTAAAAGATCTTGCTTTTATGTTACACTTTTGATTGATCAAGGCAATTAGGGCTTGGCCACTGAAATTGCACACACTTCATAAAGCTAAATATTCTGTAGATGCTAAATGAACCTTTCAAACATGGAGCAAGATTCACTTATCAGGCATGTTGGAGCAAAATAAGCAAAAGCTGTTCACTTTATCCCTGATGAAGGTTATGAATTAAAAGCAAACAGAAGTACTTGTCTAATAAACCAATTAGGCACAGATGAAGGAAGCTAGTTTAACAAAACCAACACACACATACAAATTTCCTATTAGGCTCTAATGCAAAGTGTTCTTAAGAAGATCTGCTCTAAATGATTGACTCTTGATGTATTGCAAGTATACTTGGAAAGCACATGCAGGAATTGAGTGTGTTTGCAACCTGCCTAATAAACACTGCTTATAAAGTACTGAGAGAAGTGGTCAAATCAAAAAACTGTTGGAGGAGGGACACTAAAGATACTGCCTGGCTAGCAAAAAGGCTAGATGAGCAATTTCTGAACAGAGTGCTGAAGGGGACAAACTATGGAAGACGACGTGTGTATACATATAGGTGTATGAGTGTGTAAGGCGGGATGTATTTGAACTTGCTTTCATCTGAACTGACCACCTGTTTAACCAGCCCTAACTCTGCCGGAAGGACCAATAACTGCTAGTGGGGGATCCAGAATTGCAGCCAGGGAAATGCTTGGTGTGGGGGGAGAAGCGCTCTGCCATTAACTTATTTGAACAGGCTGAGTCAAAGATACCTTATAAGATTAGTTTTCTCAGTCATACCTAATCAGGAAACTCAAAGCCAAAGGAACCATAGAGCTGTTTTTCATTTAACCACAGGTCATGTCTGAAAATAATGCAGAGGTACATTCCAAAAAAAGACTATCATAAACAATATCCTGTAGCTTACTGCCTTACAGGTAAGATGGCACTGGCAATTTTTGACAATTGCTGGCATTCCATTCATATATAGGTAAGGAGAGGAGGGGAATTCAAAGCATCCAAACTGTTTAGGAATTTGTAGGTGGTTTTGGCACCTAAGACTTCACAAGTTTGCCAAGTTGCTTTGAAATTGTTCTAAGCAAAAGGATAGTGCTTTTGAGCACTTTATTTGCTGTAGTTTAAATGAACAAAATCATCGACGGTCTCTGGTTGCCTCTTGTCGTGGCAGCTGCTGGAGTCAGGGCAGGCTGTGTCAGTGTCTGTTAGGCACATCAGCTTCCGACTGTGCTTTCTGCTTGTGGTCTGTGCTATCTGCCCAGAAATGAAACCCTTGTTGCTCAGGTCTCAACTGTCAGTACATCTGTTGCAGTACCAGAGTTCAGCAGAAATTTGATAGGCAAGATAAAACATGGCACCCTTCAGTCTAATTTGTTTCACCTAGATTTGGTGGTGCTCCTGTAGCAGGCAACACACAGCAGCTAATTGCTGTGTAACTTATTACCTTAGAAAAGGCAATTTGATTCAAATCAATTCCAATAAACATCGGAAGCTATCTGAAATTAGATGAGCTGGATTAATAACATTGGTCTCAATAAGGTTCAGGAACAAGCAGATAAGCAAAATGGTATTTGTGAGGCTTTGTATGTTTACTATAGGAACTCAGCAACTTAGCACAGAAAACACGATTGAAAGCCCTCCAAGGAGGAGGGGAAAGTAACTACCATGTCAGTGAAATATTGTGTGTGTGTATATATGTGTGTGTATGTGTGTATATATATATTTTTATATAGTATTATTAATAACTTTTGTAGCCTTTCTGTATTGCAAGGTAATATTGCAAGTTCCAGTCGACTTCTATCAATACAGGCAGTGTACATGCGTGACCAACTAAGAAGTGAGGCATGCCTCCCAAAAGTATTGTACCAACAAAATTGGGTGTACGTTGGTGAATGTAATCTAGTAGCACAAACTAAATACGATCTATAGTTAAATCTATTTGGGATTCATTGGCATAAAAGACCAGCAATACTCTCTGTGATAGCTCTAAATTGGGTAAAGCAGCACATCTTGTAGACCAGACCATAAAACTGTGGAGCAATATTACAGAGGATATACCTGAAAGATGATATTTTAGTATTAAAAAAAAAATGAGGTTTTTTTGAAATATTACCATAGCCTCTAAATTGCAAAATTAATCTTTCTAAAATATACCTGCTTTTTCCTAAATAGGTTGATCGTGAAGGTATCTATGTTGATAAGCACTGTAAATTTGTCTGTGGTACCATAGCTGCATATGAAATCTTAAGTTACTAAGATTGGTTGCTCTCTGAGGCAAACAACAGGTGGTTCAGATTTGCTTAGGGGTATAATCTTTCTGCCTCTATTACCGAGGTTTCTTTGGAGATCTGGGAATCGATAGAAGTGCAGGATTAGGTTGTTAGGCAGGATAGCTGCAGCATGCTGAGATCTAGGGTCTTGAACCCTGGGTCTCGTGAGTGACCTGGCTCCATAGGGGAGTCCTCAGCCACCAGGGGATAATCCCTGGCTGCAGCCCGTTGTGCCCAGAGAGATGGGTCAGGGCTTGACGCCTCCACAGCTCATTGCAGCTGTGGGGCCCATGGCTGGTTTTGCAAGAGCCAAACAGAAGCCTTGCGATGCTTTTCATGTCTCGCGTCCTCTTTCAATCAAATGGTCATGTTTGCTGTAACGATCCTCATCTTGCTCGTGGGCAGGATCACAGCAATGCACACTTGAGATGTGCGGTTACTGTGCCGCTGGCACGCTGTGACCAGGCTGCGCTATCGTTAGCTAATGACAGCACCCCATTACCTGCTGTCTTTGGCTAGCCAGATAATCTAGGGTTTTGCTCATCGCTGTATGCACAGTACTTAAAACATGACTGTCTGGAATAACAGTTTCCGCTTTCGTGTCAGGTAAATCTGGTATTGTGTCACTGAAGTTGGTGAGTTTTGCTACCTGAAAACTTAATCTATTACTTTTGGGTAAATAAGCCACAGTTAAATTATTCTAAATTTTTATTTATTTATTCTGAATTCCTATTCCCTTCTCAAAAGAAGAAAAAGAAAATCTATGCCAATATTTTCCTCAGTAAATACTTCCACTTCTGCTGAGAGCTTGAGCAGGGATAACCCTGAGGTTTGGCTGGCAAAGGGATAAAAATCCTCCACCACCAAACCTTAGTAAAGACCTTAAATGCAAACTGCAGCAGAACTGAGGTACTTCAGTTCCAGGGTTCTTCACGTATTTGCTTTTTTGCTTGCTGAGCTGTACTAGAAAACTTGGATATTTTTGCAGTCTATTATAGCACAATAAACCAAAAGGAAGGCCGTCAGGCCTGTATATGGGGATCAATATAGCAATTAAGTAATGGTGTCATCTTGTACTGTGTCTATAAAGGTATAACAAACTCAACTTCAGTCTGAAACTTGAGCTGAAAAACTAGTATATGAATGACACTTTGAGTGTGTGAATGAAGCTTGAATAGCTATTAGTTATGTAGAGACCTGCTGTGTCCATTACATTGCAGTCGATATACAGAGGAAACAAATTTTTTTGTACGTTTACCTTCTTCTTCGATCTCTCTGACTTCTTGGAAATGTTCTTTACTTTCGTATGGAGATGGTATAAAACCTAAGAAAAGAAAAAGGAGCAGTATGTTGAATAGGAAACTGAACGGTATGTGTTAGTATTTGAACTTCTCAGTGCATCCAGAGAGAGTCATAGGAAATGCTAAAGCGTTGCTGGGAAATTCTCCGTTTACAACACTTACGTTAAACCTTTCAGTGCTGGGTTGTGGCATGGCTGTAACCTGGCAATGATTATACTTTGGCCCTTGGAGGTAAAAGTCTAAATGACCGAACTAATTACTCCTGATTTAATTAACAAAAATGCCTCTATGAAGTGTGGCTCCCCTTCTGGTTATTGGTGTGCTCATCAAGGGCAGGGAGGGCACAAAAGCAGCTGGTGCTGCTGTGATGGGAGTTAAGCCCTCCAGTGCAGGATATGTGCTTTTATCCTCCTGTGACAAGCAAGACCTGAGGCTTAGAGATTTTTAGCTTAAATGTAAGTGCCTTGTCCTGGAAGTCCGCTTCCTGGCGGTCCCAAGCCAATGCACAATAGGGGATTAATTGCAAATTGACAGAAAGTTTACTCTATGTGCCAGTACAACTCATAGACTCTTACCATCAGTCTCAAATGCACTTAAGATCAGTAAGGTGAGACCAAAAGCTTCAGTGACAGCAATCAAGAAGAAAGAAAGAGATCCCTTGCCAAATAGAGCTCTGATGCTGAGATCTTTTTGCAAGTTTTTTGAGGTTTACATCCAAAAAAAAGGTGGTGGGGGGGGGGGGAAAGCTGTCTTTACTGCAATTTCTGCACACTCTGTGCAGTTTTCCCCACCACTGGCTTCTTATCCTACCAGGAACAAGCATTTCTTATGAAGAGAGGACAAACTGATAGGAAAAAAAACCCCAGAGTCTTTAGAGGACTCTGGTGGCAGGCTGAGCGTTAACTTGCAGCTGTTCAGCGATTTGTGCCTGAATAGAAATATTTACAGTCCTTTTGGGGAGCTGAGGGGGGGGGTTGTTTGTTCCTCCCCCCCTTTCTTTTGACTCTCTTCCCCCTGCCCCAGAGAAGGAGCTTCCCCCAGGAGGGGATATGAAAAGGACTGGATCTATCACTTATTGGTTGGGTAGCTTGAGCGTGTAAATCTAAGCCACCGAGAGTCTGGGGATGCCCTTTACGTCTGTCTGAACGCTACTCACAGCCCTTTCACCCACCTTGGCGTAGCAGCAGGTGATGAGTGCCAGGGGCAGGAGGTATCCCACCACCAAGATGGTAACCTTGTATGTCTGCTTGGCTACCGAACCATCTGCCCAGTGCTCCCAGCAGAAGGAGCTGTTGGGTGCTTGCTGATGGCCACTCACAAGGGCCTGGTGCTGGGCCACAGGGATGGCAATGAGGAGGGACAGCAGCCAAATGACACCCACGCCGAGGGCAGCATTGCGCTTGCTGCGGATGCAGGATGAACGCTTGGCGTGAACCACAGCGATGTACCTGTCCACAGACATAGCCACCAGAGTAAAGATGCTGACCAGCATCGTCGCCATGGCCAAGTAGTGCACCCACTTGCAGAAGAAGGCACCGAAGATCCACTCCGGCAGGGAGTAGATGGTGGCCTGGAAGGGGACGCAGAAGAGCAGAAAGGAAAAGTCTGCAATGCTCAAGTTCAGGATGAAGATGTTGGTGGCGCTGCGCGATGGGCGTCCCCCAGGCCGGAGGCGCCCCAAAACAACCAACACCAGTGTGTTCCCCACCATTCCCAGGAGGAAGATCAGCCCAAAAAGCACCGGTACAATCACCACCTCGGGGCCGCTGCTCGTTGCTCCTGACCAGCATGGTGGGGACTCCGTTTGGTTGGTCTTCAGGCTGCATTTGTGGGTGTTGGCTCCGAGAGAAAGCATTGAGTTGTCGTCTTGCTCCTCCATGGAGCTGGGCTGCCTGGAAGGCAGGGACCGGTTTCTGTAGCCCTGATTGCTATGGGACAGGTCTGTGTTGGTGGTGGCCAGAGGCTGAATGCTTGGGTTGCTCTGTGCCTTTGCTTTGGGGAGCTCTTTCAGATAATCCTTCCAAGTGCTCTCAGGCGCTGTCTGTCCCTTGCAGGATGACTTGTGCAGGTTCTTGCAGGAGCTGGGAAGAAGGGTTCTGGGCAATCTGTCTTGTCCGTGTTGTAACTGCAGGTTTGGCAGCTGCCGTCGCTGTTGAAGGAGCTCTTATGGCAGAGGAGAGTCTGTGCCAGAAAGGCTGAGGATGAAGCGGCACTGGGAGCTTGGAGCAGAGGCAAAGCGCCTGCAGCCTGGCTTCCTGACGCCCCTCCTCTCCAGCTGCCCTCCCACATCGGTCCCCGGAGCTGCGGCTGTCGCCCCTGCTTTCCCAGCTCCGCTCGGAGCTGCGGCAGCGAGAGCAGGCGCTCTGTGGGACCTGAGCCCTTTAGACAAGGAGCCCTGACAAGCTCTCTCCCAGCCCGGCACTCCTCAGGAGGGGAGGAGGAGAGCAAAAACAAGTTCTCATCTAAGGGCACAGATCGGACAGCAGCTGCTGGAGTGGGAGCTTGTACAGAGCCAGGAGGAAAAGCACTGGAACCAGCTGCGTGGAGAGGGGGAAAAGCTAAAATCCAGCTTTTATCTAAAGAGCAGATTTTTTTTTTCATGATCTTTAATGTGCTCACGTTAGAGCACAGAAGAGTCTGGATGTGATGTTTTCAGCACAAGAGCCTGGGGAAGCCCTCGGTTCAGCACCTGGCTCCTGCTGGTTCTTGGATATCTTCCCAAATTCCTTAGTGCCTGAGCAACTTGTGGTTCTCACTGATGCAGCCCTAAAGAGGCTCTGGGTTCAGCCCAGCAGTGCCAACAGCATCTGGGCTGGAAAAGAAAAGGTTTGGTCTTGGTAGCTGTGGGCAGCTGCAATCTTCCCTGCCTGGGGATATAGATTTAAAAAAAAAATTATTCAGTATTAATGGCTTAGTTATTGCTTTTGATGCTTGCTTGTATAGAGAGTATGTATGTTGTGGAAAGCACTAAGCAGCTTGCTTTTAATGGTCCATTTCCTCGTATTTGTTAAGGAATTCTGTGAACTTTACAAGCAGTGAGAGGAAACAAAGTTTTGGCAACTGTTGACTGTACCTGCGCGCAGTGGTCTGTGCATGCGGGACAGTGCCCTGCACAGATCAGTGCCTGTCTGCATTCCCAGTGCTCTCGCAGGTCAGAGTCGCCCCGGCTGCTGGGGATGTTGGAGGGAGACTAGAGGCTTTTCAAACCAAGTGCAGTAACCAAGTAGGGATTTGCTCTGCCTTGCAGCTTGTCTCTAAGCTCTCGCTTAGAATTTGCGCTGGAGCTAGTCTCTGTATTTCCCACCCTGCCTAAGCTTTGAGGCTGGTTATGGGGCGAGGTGGAAAGTAGACAGGGAGTGAAAGATATTAGGTTGCACTGGATGCCCCTCTGCCCGTCTGCTGTGGTGCGGCTGCCTTGCACGCTGTGCCGTAGCACTTGGGCACTGCGAAATGCTGCAGCCTCACAGACCTCTTTTCTGTGTGCTGAGATCTGCTGCGCACAGACAGCGGTTTGCAGGCAGCGGTTTGCAGCGCAGCGACCTGGAGGCCCTGGAGTCGTGCTGCAGATCCGAGTGCCATCTGCAGGCATCTCCCCCCTTGCCGTCCGATGGCTCCTGCGCTGGTCCTGCCCTCCCTTCCCCTCAGGCATACAATCCCATCAGACAGAGAGGGACTCCATCTGCTGCTCTTCCCCCCCCCCCAACTCCTGTGCACACACACCCTTAAATCATGAAACTTAAATATGTTGTTTTTTTCCTGACAATACTGGACCATTGTAAGGTTACTTTTGTAATACTGTTCATATGACTTCATACAGCGTTTTAGAGAACGTTACTGGGGCTTGGCTTCAACAGCCACATCTGCATTTTAGGTGTCTCTTTCTTTTTTTTTCTTTTTCTTTTTTTCTTTAGTAGGCAGCTGTGCCAGAAAGTATTATTTAAGAGGAACGCACAGCAATCTTCTGTGTCAAAATGAAAGCATGTATTTCTTCTAATAGTGGATTTGGACAGAAAAATAAACTGCGTCACAAGTGTTTTCCACTGCAGGGGATTTGAGGCAATGACTGATTACATGTGTATCACCTGCAGAGCAAACAGCTTTGCAGACCTAAAAGCTTGCATGTCGCACTAAACCCAGAAAACAGGCAGAGGGCAGTAAAATTCTGGTGGTGGGGTGAGGGGGATTTTACATTTTTGAAGTGGATCTCACTGTGGGTTGTGTTTCCCCCCCCCCCCCCCCCAATCTGAACAACCCCAATCTCCTAATTCCCTTGAGGAAGAGGCATTCCCACCTTTTCAGTCTCTCTACAGAATTTTACTTCAATAACATCAAACCAGACTGCTCCAATATCTTCAGATTTCAGTAACAGTGTTTTGACTGGAGAAATAGGAGGAGCAGTGAATATTCTGGGTGTAAAGTGCTGCAGACTTGCTCTCTAAATAGCTGGTAGGTTAGGTGCAAAAATTCAGCTTGTTTTCAGTAGAGACCTGTGATGCTGCAAGTCTGACTACAGATGGAAGCTGGCTGGTTTTACTTGAGAAGAAATTGTTTCCAGTGCTAGCTGCATGTTTTGTTGAAAACTTACCTTGAAACCAGTCTTACTGTGGCATTCAAAGGTTCTGAAAAAGGTTTAAAAAAAA
Organism: Dromaius novaehollandiae; assembly: GCF_036370855.1. Taxonomy (NCBI): domain Eukaryota; kingdom Metazoa; phylum Chordata; class Aves; order Casuariiformes; family Dromaiidae; genus Dromaius; species Dromaius novaehollandiae. The sequence continues at coordinate 5,186,407 of NC_088110.1, forward strand.
AAAAAATCCTTCTATTTCCTCTCTTTCTGCAACTTCTCAACTGCTTTAAATGGTGCGTTTTTGACAAGGATTCTGCCCCTGTGAATTCACAGCCCAAACGGCCATACTGGCATGAAGCGCTTGCTGTGAGCAATATTGCTGTTCAGTAGTCCAGGTAGGATGGGAATTTTGAGAGAGCATCTCATCATACCCTGCTACCTCCCCAGCATTTTAGAAGACCTCAGAATAAAGTTTGATTCCTGCAACCCATTTTCTCCAGAAAGCCCAGATGCAGCAGCTGGTCATTTTTATTTTTCTTTTAAGAAGAGAAGGTGTAATGTCTGATTTGCTGGGAGAACCCACGTGGCATGTGGTACTGTGAAATCCTGCATGTTTAACCTGAAATCCAGAAACAACTAATGCAATATGGATTGAGCTATGTGAAGTATCTCGGCTCTAAAAATACTGCTATTCTTTAGAACATTTGCATTGCTTCCTGTGTAAAGACAACAAACATTTAAACCGAAGTGAAAGGATGTAGGACAAGGAACCTGCATGCTCTTTGTGGGAGAAAGAAATATAGAAAGCTGGCAAATGTCACCTAGAAGGAGACTGAACTGGAAACCAGTGGTAGTTACCTTTGTCCGGGTTGACGCTGGGCTAAATGGAAGTGGTGGGCTCATGCGGTAAGTCCCTGGCTGAACAGGCGTCAGAAGTGTCTTGCTGAGGGAGGACAGTGTTGGGCCTCTCTAGATAAATTAGCACTCCCGCAGCACGGAGAGCAGAGGGAGAATGTCAGCCCTAGAAACAAAGGTAGGGGAAAAAACCCAAAATGTTAGATGGTAATATTTAAATGGTAACATTTTTAGCCTGTGTGGGTACAAGCCAATTTGCCCATTTTCTGATTGCTAATGGGTGCTTCACCTCCTAATTACACTGAATATCAGGAATGTTGCAAATCACTCTTGCTGTTCTGGTAATCATGGTTCAGCTTTTTGATACTCATGCGTTAGCTCTCTAAGCCTCTTGACTTTTGAGTGGAAGGACGGTACTCAAGCATAGCAGCGAGCAATAGTCTTGCCTCTCTGTCACACTTCTCTTCCTTTCTCCAGTGAAGGCAGGTTACGTCTTGAACCAGATTTGTTTAAAAGAGGTATCTGGCTCCCAAAATTCGGTCCATAGCTCCGAGTCTGGCATTTCACTCCTTTTACTGTGCACGGGGAGATGGTTGTGAGAGAAAAAAACCCTTGAGGCTGAGTAGTGAGCTACCTGGACGGAGCTACTAGGGAACAAGCAATGGTACGTCTGAAATCTCTGGGCTGAGATCATGACAGCCCCTCTCTGCTTGTGATCCAGGGCCTGACTATGCCCTGGTGAGAGAAGTCGTAGTGCCCATCCTCTTGAAGTGTGACCCTGAGAGAGGGGCAGGAGGTCCTGCTGCCCGCTTTGCATATTTTGTCAAGAAATGGGAGCCCAGATCCGATTCCTTTTCCCTCCATAACCTGTTTTTAAGGGATCTGAAACCTTCATCCCCTGCTCACTAAGTTACCTGGCCATCAGGCCATAGGCCAAGCTGTGTGGAGTAGTCTTGCTCCATCATAGGGCTGGAAGAAGAAGATACCTGACTGTTCACACTATGGCACTTGGAGGAAAGAGGGAGTACTGGAGTGTGGCAGCTTCTCTACTTCAGGAATTTTATGGTTCAAAAGTGAATATAACATTAAAAAAAACCCTATTTTCATGAAATGGTTGAGTCTTTCAGGTGGAGATTGGAGTTTAAGCCATGTGTCTCACTCTGGCCATGAAAATGTCAAACATCATATGAGATGAAAAGATATGACTATCTCTTATGAGGGCTCTGAAACTGTTGATGTGCTGATGCAAAGCATGTGAGCTAAACTGGAAGCTCGGAGGTAATAAGGATCCATTCCCCCTCATTTGTGGATCTTGGAGGGCTGGCAGGAGTTTGCTATACTGCTGCCCAGGAGGCACAAGCCTGCACGTGTGCAGCGGGGAGCCTTCGGGACAGGGAAGGAAAGGCCTGGCTCAGAGGGCACCGGGCTGAACACCGGCAACTCGAGCTGCGGTTACCTGAGATCAATGACTTGGTCCCTTTTTGAAGGGAAGCTTCAGCTTGACCTCAGCAGGTCATTATGCTGTAAAAACTCTTTTCCCATGGAAGGGGTTTAGATTGCAGATAATTGATAAGATAGTTCTTTAATTGATGATAGTTTCCAGCACAGCTGCGCCAAGCACTGTAATGTTGCCGTTGAAACAGTGCAGCTAGGAGTTAGAGCAGCAGATGGAGGTCTATTGATTTTTATTTTTATTATTTAATCTATTAGATAAATTTGTACTATATTCCTCTATAATAAGACTTAAGGATGGTGCTGTTTGAATGGGCATATTCGCTGGCTCTGCAGATCTGCTTTGTTTGTGTTGCTTAAGGGTCAGATGAGATAAGAGCTCATGGAAAATACAGCCACGTAACAAAGGCAAAACAGCATAACCGTAAATGTAAGTATAGACTAAATACAGAAACTGTGACAAACCAAGGAAGTGTTCTGTGCTCTCCATCCCCAGCCAGAGGACAGGAAGGGTGTAAGGGTGTGTCTGCCCCAAATTTGCATCAGCAGCGCATGTCTGAAGTGAACTGCTAGTTGCCCCTGCTTGTCGCGAGGTGGCTTGCACTGCGCAGCTTGCACGCTGGGTTCCTGTGCGGTGAAACCAAAGCAGATGACATCCTCCAGGAGAGCATCTAACACCCTCCAGCTGCTGGCAGGCATTCAGACCACGGGGCTAGCCTAGGGCTGGTCTGGAGTACAACTCCTGGGCGTGCAGGGTGCCTGCCAGGTCCTCATGCCAACTGCTTTGCTCTCCAGATCTGCTTCTCTTGGCCTGCACTACTTGCTAACACGGACACAACCCAAAACAGGATAAGCAGACCTCTGGAGATGTTCTGATCTGGCAGAATGGTGTATTATGCTTCACTCTGTAAAATTTGCACAGATCTGCTCTGATGTTAACTTTCTTCCTTCCAAATGCTAACAACTGATTTTGACTGTTAATCAAGGCAATGGCTGATTTAGTGGAAGGTGCTTTGAACTATAAAGGGTTCTTCTGGTTCCAGGTCCTTCAGTGCTGTATCTGGACTGCTCGCAGGAGTACAAGTCTTCCTAGAAGTGCCAGCTCTTGTGGAGTCCGCCTTTCTCCCATCCATTTGAATGATTAAGGAGCTGAAGTGTAACTTCAGTTAACTTTCAAATAAGCCTTTGAAACAGCCTTAGTTTTTCAGACAAATTAACCATTTTTGTTTCCCTCAGCACCTCCCTGAAGGCGCTGCTGAGCTGTTCTGACGTCTGCAGGTTATTCACCAGCAGTGACCTGTAGGAAGCTTCTCATTTGCAGCTCACTTAGCACATAAAACGCGCTAAGGAGCTCGGTGTTTGTTCCCTCTGGGAACGACCCTAAGATAAGAGATTTTTAGAAATGCTTCCTCGGGGGCTCTTTAGGAGACCCAGACCACAGGACTGGCTATGCGGCCCTGCGACTGGGACCCTGGGACTGTGCTGACTGCCCCACTGGCTGACATTTAATCATCAGGTGCAGGCAGCGTATTTCAGGAGTAAAAACAACTCAGTTCCTAAATAAAGTGGGCTGTGTGAAAACCTGTTCTTTTAGTGGTGAGGAAACAAATCTAACGCTACAGAGCTTTCCTGGATGTATGAAAAAGACTGAGGAAGTTATTCAGAAACCTAGGGAACAGCTGTTTTTTTGGTTTTTTAAGCTTATAAATAGTTATTTCTTCAGTGTGTGTGTAATTCAGCATCACCTAAACCGTCGTCATATGTGGCTTGTGTTCAAACACTTGTCTTTGAGAAGGTGTCTGTGGAAAGTTTCAAAACAAATCGGAGCTGTGCCTCTCCTTGCTGGCGAGCTGTTCATAGGGACTGGTGAAGTCGGCCTCCAGGGCGGAAAATGATGCTGGTAATAAGCAGGTCACGTGCAGCCTGGTGCAGATCAGGAGAGTAGGAACGGTTTTTTTCCTGATTGTCTTCCAAGCAGTCTGCCGTGTAATTACTAAAACAATTGATAATCATCTCTTATCTTGTGAAGTGTTGTTTCTTACTGTATGCTAAGATAAAGCATTTTCTTTCAAAGTGCCAAAACCTATGGTCTACTAAAGAAGTAAATTTTAATGTATGTTCTAGTAAATGGCTTAAGGCTTTCAAGAATTTGCACACTGAATGTGCTCTATTTATTTTGTTTTTTAAAAAGCTCATCTTCTAATCTTTTTTTAAACTCTATTTGCTGTACAGTGGGCTAACACTGTTTTTCGAAAAGCAAAGTGTTGTGATCCTGTCTGCTGTGACCGAATATTCAGTGATCCAAATGTGTGGTGTATGGGTTGTTTTATTTTGTTTGTTTGTTTGTTTTAGCTTAATGTTGTGTTCAGGTTATTCTGCTTCAAGCTCTTCACTGGGAAGAGAAAGTAGATGATGTAAAACTTGCACTGGTGTGTATTGTATAGGTTTTAGATTCTCTGAGCAGTAAATGTTTATGTCAGGGAAGGTTGAGCAATAATTATAATGCCAAAACTGATTCAGTCTCTTGTAATTGTATATTCCATAAAGCTACATTTTTATTTAAGCAATCATTGTTAAATGGGAGAATATTTTAATTTACGCAATCATGTAATTTAAAACTATTGTTGAATAACAATAGATCTGGGTAATACAAAGGGTAATTTTCCACAATGAGTTTTAACTTAACTTAACTTGTATTTGAAATCTTTCAGCTTCCACAGTGAATGACCCAATAATCTAATTTTTCAGTTTAGCTTTCTTTGAGATTACCCAGGTTAATTATACCTCCATGGCACGAACTCTGTGCATATTTTCTTGTGAACTCCAGTGAGGGTCAGAGTGAGTACAACTCAGCTGTGCTGGCAGAAATACATCCAGGGCAAATAACTGACCAGGAAGACTAAAGTGAAACTGTTCAGCTGTCTTTGAGTTGTTAGGCTGAAGCCTTTAATAGCCCTTCCTTTTTGGTAAGGAATCATTGCCAATACTTCCCAACTGCTTGAGAATAAGCTGCTGCTAAAAATACCTGTGCCAATCTTTTGCCACACTGAATTACTCATGGAAAGAAATGAAATTCATGTTCCGGTGAAAATTTTCCACCTTCAGCTGGACACTCAGTGAACAGCCCAAGTCCCGTGGGCTCCACTTTGGAGGCAATGGCAACAAACTGTAACAACTCAAATTTCAGAATTCAAAAGGTGACTTGAAAATGCTGATGGAAAGAGTTCTGTGTGCAGATAGTGACTTTTTTCCCCCCATAAAACAGGCATCGTGCTCAAAGGTATGATTAGGAAGAGCAGTGTACAAATGCTGGGCTCCCTTCTCTGCGCAAACCAGCGTGCGTGGTGCTGCTGTCTTTGCTTTAGGCACTCTGGCAGCCTCTTCCGAAGCAGTTGTCTGGAGTGAGGACTGGCGACTGCCTTCCTGCCGGGGCTGGCTCCCATCACAGGTGTGCTGAGGCAGGGCTGCATTAGCAGGCAGCAATTTTAGGTACTCCTCGATGAGGTGGGGCGTAAGTCCTTCACAAGACTCTTCCATGGCTTCCTTGCTGCACAGATAAATGCATGGTAGCTATTGCTGATTACAAACTCTCTACAAATTACGTTTGCCTTAACTAACATTTATAGTACAAGACAACTCTGCCTGAGCAGTCAAAAGCAGCTGCCTGCACGTTATTTGCAGCCTTTCTTCTGCAGGTTAATTCTGGCTAACTCCTAGGGCAGATAGGTTTGTCTAACGCAGCTTGTTGTTCACTTGTGCCTGATCAACTCAGTAACGAATTAAGATCTTGGCTGTCATAGAAATCCTCTTGGAATAATGCTAAGGAAAGAGAAGCTTTGGGGGCATATGCGGAGTTGGCAGATGCGTAAAACTAGGACAGAATAGATGCCAAAACCACAACAAACTTCAGCACAGGGTGCTTGTTGATACTTGTTGCTTACTCAATGGAGAACAAAGAACGCGTCCTGGCCCGTGTCACCGGATTCAAGATAGTGTCTCTTCCTGTGTGCTGCTGTGGCTTTGTGCACAGCTTTCATGGACTGAGTTTAGTCAGACTGATGTGGGTGATGCTTCACGTTTTGGCCTCACGAGGAAGAACAAGATGTCTTGATTTAAGGTCCTCAAATGTGAAATACTTGTATGACTCCATGCACAGTGGAGTCAAATCCCAGCACAGAGCCTCAGGAGCTGCGTCTGTGTGGTGGGAGCCAGAAGAGATCCTCGCCCTGGAGGAGCAATGCTCCTCTTGTTCGGTGCCAGACTTGCCGGTGCTGAGACGAAGGAAAGTGAGAAGCCGTCGCAGTTTTGCTACGCTCCTTTCTCACCCCCTTCTGACTGTGGCCTCTACGGTGGCTTTGCTGTGTGCCGGAACCAAAAGTGTCGCTGAAGTCTATGTAACAACCCTTAGGTCTATACAGTGGTCCTTCTGCTCCATATGAGCACCAGCTTGGACCATCCTGACTCAAAAAGCAGAAATACCCTTAATTAGCTTCCCACGGTGATAATCTCAGCTAAGGTCAGTTCACAAACCTTTCTCTTCCTATGTGTGTACTAGCTTGTTGACTCTGTTTCAGTTATTAATTTCTGTCTCAGCAAAGCTGATACTGTGTTGTTGTTGTTTGTCCCATGGTCCTAGAAAGCACAAAATTTTGCCTCTTATGAGTGAGGCACTGGCACGAAAGTTGGCTGGGTGGAAGAGCATCACCTGCCCTGTTCAGCTCCTAACGTTTCCCCTCCTGTAACAAGATACAGGCTGCCACTCGGTCAGCTCTGAGACGTGACAAAATCCTGCAATAATTCTCCCAAATAAGTTCTGGCCTCTTACTGTGCAAATAGCCCTTTTATTCAGTCCCTCCAGACTGTACCGCACAGCGCTGCTTGTTACAAAAGGAGAGATGTAAGTGGCCGTGCTGTGCTTTAATGTCACCTTAGCAGAGATGTTTCCATGGTGACTTTCTCTGATAGCTGCAAGGAAGCTCTGTTTACAGCAGGACTGCTGCAATTTGCTCTCTACTGCTTTATTCAGATTATGGCCAAATTCCTCAATTAAAGAAACTTGTTTTTTATCATCTATGTGCTGTACCGTGATGTTTAAGTACCTCAGAAACAACAGGTTCTAAGTCAACAAATCTTGTTCATCTGACAACTTTGATCTGACAAACTGCTTTCAAGCCTCTTAAACTGAAGGCTGTAACCAAGCATTAAGAACAGTACTGTAAAAAAAAATTAATATTACATATATAAGATCTTATTTACACACAGCTCTCAATGTTTAAGACCACATGCTTATGCTTCATGTCAGATTTTGAGGCTGCTGACTTATTTAAAATACTTGCAGCGAATTTTGGCCCTCTGATTTGAGTTGGTCCTGACTTCTCTGAAAGCACTTGACAAGCTTTGAATGACTAATTTTGCTGAGTTTGTAGTTTGTTCACCACAGACTGGACAAGATAGTTCAACCAGTCAGTTTATTCCCCACTGCATTTAGATGCATAAAACTCCTTAAGTAGGGAAATAACCATTTCTTGCGTGTGTGTGTGCACGCACCCAATTCCCCTTGTTGCAGACACATAGCAAAGGGCCTTTGCACAAACCTTTAGGAATTGTTAATGAAGTGACAAACACACAACTGTTTCTTTAGAAACTTTGTATCAGAACATGAACATGTTTCATAATGATAATGGCAGTAAAAATCTACCATCTAATGGATGTTTCTGGTATTTGTAGCTATTCTGTGGTATATTGAGCAACCTTCTGTAACTGTATGCTGTTTCAGTTTACAGTTCTCGTCTGTGCTTTGCGCTTAGGCATGTGTCTTGGTAGATATCTTACTGCAGAATCCAAAGGAAACATCTCTCGCATTTTAAAGAAAATGGCTTATTACTTTGTCTACTGTCATTGCTGATATTTTGCTCTCAGTCTTGTCGAGAGACACAGGTGAGACTTCTGATGGCTCTCAAAAGTTGGTGCTGTTTCTGGTCCATTCTCAGCTTCAGGGACCACGGTTAGTCTGAGGGTGGTTCTTGCTTTCCGCATGCGCATGAGCAATCGCAGCCTGAGTCCAAGTGGTTTGGTGGGGGTGGGATGGAGAGAGGGAGCAGCAGGACAGAGCGTGCTTCTTCCTGGGGAGCGTGGACCGCGTTGAGGTTCGAGCGCTATAATAGCTAATAGAGGCAGAGCAGCACCTTCTTTTTTTACACACAAGAATAATGATTTGGGTGGAAGTCACACATGGAGGCTAAAGCTGGTATTTTAGTGACCTCATGCTGATTAAAATGTTTTTGTTTCCTGAAGTGGAATTGCCACATCAGCTGTATAAGCATTTCTGTGTTGTAAAACCCTCATTATCAGAGGGTTTTGCTGCTTTCCTTGCTTCAGAAATTTAAAGGTGAAACATGCTGGTTATTTTTAAATCTTAGAATTAATTTTGCTTTAAGCCACTGTAAAAGCAGTGACAGAGACATCTACTATTAGAAATTACAGGTGGTAAGCGCGTCCGAAGGGCTGGTAACTGAGACGCGTGCCTCGGGAGATGAGGAAAGGGCAGAGGCAGGGGAGAAAGTAGTCTGCTAAGAGAGCAAACAAGCAAGATGCAGCGTGGAATTGCTCTTTGGTGAAGAGTTAATTTGTTATCATAGCTGGAGTTTTGGAGGCTGGAAGGGGCTAAGACAGCACTGGTTTTGCTGCTGAAGCTGATAAAAACTGTGCATCTCCTGTAAATTACTGGGTAAAATGCTGTGACCAGTTTATTTATAATAGTAAGCTTATATCAAGGCTTACAAATCTGGCTGTGCCTCTTTCAGTTGTCACAGTGCTCTATTATAAAGTTTCCTTAATGCTTTCAATAGCGAAATTGCAGAAAGAGAAATTCTAGTAAGCTAAAGCATTAAATTAAAAAAAAATCTGTTTCTAAGTATCCAAGTTGTTATGAAGATCGGCTGGGTGTGATAAAGGTCATTTCTAATTCAATCCGTTAACCTTCAGGTGCTACAGGTTTTAAAGTTATTGCCCCTGCTACATTACTGCTCAAAATGCGTAATGCCAAGCAGAACTGTTCATTCTGAAAGCCACAGTGTGCTGTGCTATTCTGTATACGGGAATCCTGACCTGTCAAACCTGCGCTACCTTCAGCCTTCCCTGCGTCGTGTTGCACAGAGCGCTCGGGACCGACCGTAGATCGGTGACGGCAAAGCTGACTTGGGTGACAGTTTACCTGTCCAGCCCCGCCGGCTCGAGGGCTCTCCCGGCCTTTCGTGGCGACGAGCCCTGGCAAAACACGAGGCAGCCGCCGTGGGCTTGGGCGAAAGCAATGAGGGAACAGGGCTGGTGCTGAAATTAGGGGTGAAGGTGTACAGCTGGCCCGTATGTTTTATGTGCAGTGCTCTGCAAGTGTTTGATTTTTTGTGCTTTAGGAAGTTCTCATTTCTGTCTCATGGGGATGGTTTACACAAGTGGGAGAGGACAGATACAGCCTTTCTTTTTGTAAACTTGTACTGAATTTGCCGGATGCGTGACTTTATCGTCGGTCTGTGGAATCTCAAACGCGGTCTGAAAATACAGACAGTGGTGTGTGCCTGCAGGCACCGGGCATTTGGAGGGGAAGCATCATACGATGCTGCCATAAGTTACCATTTCTAAATTAAATAAAAGCTTTTTTGGTTTGTATTAAGCCATGATTCACTATTGTTATCAGTGAAGAGCTGTATGCTGAAATGTCATTTAACGTGTAACTGTTTTCCTGTCAGTTTTTTGTGAATTTCTACCAAAGATACTTGGATTATTCTCCCAGCTTCATCTTTATCTCCAGTACTATTAGCAGCACAATTTCACAGTTTTGTTGCAAAGTGCATTTAATGAGAAATATTTTTAGCCTTTGTGTGTGTGTGTGTGTGTGTGTTTATAAATATGAAACCTATTATTTTGTTGATAATACTTATGTCAGGATTGACACTTGGAGCTGAAAAGATACTCAGAAAACCTTGCCTGCTTTAATGTGTTATGTTTAACTGAATAAACGAGCTTCTTGACTTCCCTTCGTGCTCACTGACATCTTGCAGAAAAACTGCCTTGGGTTTCTCCACGGAATTGATTTTTACACTGACAGTTAATGAGGCAAAAAGAAAAGGGTAGGTGTTACATAGAGGACAATCATAAAAGTGAAATCACTGCAGCCTAGACTCTTCCAGCACCCTAGTGTATGCCGACTAGCTTGCAGTTAAGGGTGGCTGGAAGCTTTTACTCATAAAGATTTTTCTGGTGGAAATGCCTGTTTGTCCAAAACAGAAATATCATTCTGAAAGCAGCTGGCGAGCTGCTCGGGAAGCAGGGGGAGAGAGAAGGGCAATATCCCCAGCTTTAGCCGAAAATGGAATTCGCCAGGAAATAAATGTAATTCTTCTCTTAATAGTTTTGTCTGTAGATTACAGCGTTTTAGGTACTGCTACAATGATGATTCTGCAGAAGCATCTTTGTGATTTTGTTACATCTTGAGAGCACAATTACAACAACTACATTTTAGCAGAACAAGTAGCAAACAATAAGAAGCGCTATAGCAAAGATGTAAGAAAAATTTTAAAAAGTCAGTGGAAAACAGAGGACTGGAAACTTTTTTTTTACCCTTCTATATTTATTAAAAAAAAAAGCTAATCCTCTCTGTTCTTGTAACCCAGCTGTGGCTACGTGATGCCAGATGCTGGGTGCACTGGAGACGGCCGCATGGGCCAGCGAACGCTCTCCCCTGCAGCTTGCGCTGTGACTTTCTCGCTGCCGAGGGCACGGAGCGACGTGTGGGAGCGCGAGCCCCTGGGAGGGGAGGAAGGCCAGGACTCGCCCCCACGGCGGGGGCAGCTCGCAGCCCCGTATGGCCTCAGGTGCCTCATGTCATGAGGGGCTGCTGCTGTTTAAGTGAGCGTGGATGGCTTTGCTCTTGATGAAAAATGGGAGTGAAAAGTGGCAGAAATAGAGCTGTGAGAATCCTGCTTTTGAACCGGAGAAGAGTGCCTACAGAGGAATTTCTTCGGACCAGCAAAAGATTTTTCTAAATGCTCTTCTTGAAGTGTTTCTGCAGCTGTCTTTAGGTGTCAAACTGAATAGCCAATAACTTCCTCTGATGTCCACAAAGCTTTTGTCACCTCTTCTAATGCCTTTTTTTTCCTCCAAAGTGTTGTTCGGTTTTTTTCTTCTTCTTCTTATGTGAGAAAAAGGTCCAAAGCAAGCTAGTTTGCATGCTGCCTCACAGAAATGGCCTGTGGTCTTGAAAACCAGTGATCTGAACTGAGGTGAGCAAGGGTCACGCAGCCTAGAAGACACCTGCGATGGTGCAACCCTGGTCACGCCCCGAAACCCCTGTCTTGCAAGGAGCTGTGCAACTCCTGCTTGATCCTCTCCCCGCCAGAAATGCGGTGGCAGGTCAAGGAGAAATGAACTGCTGTGATTTTATGATGTAAGTATTTTTGTTTGTTCATTTATTTGTTTATTGCTCACCAGGAAGCTGATTTACAGAAACACAAAAAGCCCTGTGGAGCTGAGGAGTGTGTTTTCAGCCTGGTGTATCTTTGCACATACCTCCTTGCGGAGCTGGCATGTGTCAATAGATCCAGTTTTTAATTGGGAAGCTCCTGCCACCTTGTGGCAACTCCTTTATATGCTTTTTATATTTTATAAATATATATATATATATATAATATATACACACACACATATACACACACACATATATATACAGTGTAAATGATGTGCTCTGTGATTAAAAACAAAAGTCACAGGAAAGAACTTTCATTTTTCTTAGATCAAAAAAAGAAAAATGTAAGGCCTAATAGTTCTGTAGGCCATTTGTATAGCTAAACAAACAGAAAGCAGGGAGACCAGACCAGATGCTTTGTTCAGTTTGCTTCAGTATTTGGTCATTATCACTTCTAATACAGTAATTTTGTAATACAGTAATTTCTCATATAGTAATTTTTTTAAATGAGCATAATTCTGCTCTTTGTAGAGCAGCTCACTGCAACTTTTTTTCCAGCAGCTGCTTGCTCGGTCTTTCCTTCCAGCACGTTGCAGAATTCACTTCTGTGGAAGTACAGTATTTAGCCTGGAGAACCCATGACGACTTTGGTATTTGTGTCAAAAGTTGTTGACAGAGGTTACTGGCAGGTGCCAGTGTCGTCCTCGTTTGCGTCACCCTTACACGGTGTCAGCCCTCCCTGTGGCACTGTTCACTCTGAGCTGTAGGAAACTCCCAGCCACAGCTGTGTGTCCCCTGACTGCGGAGCTCCTGTGACATGTTAAGGTGCTTCGTGATGACTCTTCTCTTTTCAGAACTGGAGAAGATAAAATCAGCCTCTGTGGTGAGAAACATTCATCTTTGTCCTCCTTTTTGTTCCTTTTGCATTTGGTAATAAGTGTCGGTGAGAGCGTCTGTATGTTCGTATCCCAGGAGGATTTGGCATCAGCTGAACTGTTTGGACTGAGGCTGGTTGAAGAAGGGTCACAAAACCATGGCAGCTTCCGCCATCCACCAAACCAAGATGGAGTAACAGGGAAAGAGCTTTTTTATCAACCTGGCTCATAATCTGTTTGGCTTTCCCAAGCTTAGATTAATATTTCTTGTGAAGTCTTACCTGAGAAATATGTTGCAACCATAGTGAACTAAATGGATTAAAGCAACCAACCTCCCACCTTCATCCCCTTCCAAATGTGAATCCACTCCACTTTAGGACCTGAAAATAATACTGAGATCAGTAGAAGAAACAGCTGGAACTTAATTAGCAATAGTTAAGAGTGCCAGTATTGTTATATCTATGCAAACAGAAATCTTGATACCTTGGGATTTCCTCATCCTAGCATGTTGTAACAGTTTCTAATTAAAACACTGGTGCCTGTGCTCAAAACATGCCAACTAGCAGCCTAGGAGGTTGCAATCTTTACTCGGAAGGTGCAGTTCAGATACGTTATTAAGCAGCATTTATAGTACTATGTTAACCTGACTTCTCCCTATGTCATTTCACTGCTGTGAGATTTTAAAGCTGATCCAAACACAGCAATGTATTTGTGCCAAGGGCTGGAGTGCCTGTATGCAGGGAAGATGATGCCGTGAGCTGGTGGAGTACAAGGATTTTGCGGAGAAATCAAATTTCAATTAAAAACAGCTGCTAAAGCAGGCATCTGCATTTGCAAGGTTCTACATCCCCGGCGATAGTAACACTGCAGTTAAATCTGTGCTGGTAGCATAAACACTAGAAATTTGGACACCTAAGTATCAATTACCTTGTTGAAATTAGTGAAGTTGCTCTGGCGCTGGACCAAGTTTTTCTAGCATGAAAAGTAGTCTCAACACATCATGTCATCCCTCTGTGTCCTGACAGCAGCTGTATGACTAAGAGCTGCGGTTACTTTATACCTTCTTGGTTTACTCTGAAATACGTCTGATGAATATAACACGATATAAACAGAGGGACAGCTATTATTGTGGCAGCTGTGTAAATACGTTCTGGAAAATAAAGATCACTCTCAGGATATTTACTGAAAACCAGTCCTGCCAGATGGAGTCTGCAGGAAAGATGTACATCACAAACGCCAAATTTATATGGAGTATTAAATGCAAACAGCCAGTAAGGCTCATCGAGGGCTACTGGAGTAAAAGAGTGGAGGAAACCTGACTGCGAGCCAGAGGAAGAACTTGGCATCTAGCAGCATTAAAAATCGATGATGTTTTGAATCTTCGAAGAGGTGAGCTGTTAAAAGTCAGAGCAGGAGCTCAGTGGCTCAGCAAAAGTTGTTTTTGAACAAACACTTGTTGAGCTTAGTTTTCCTGGAGGCATGTGGAAACACAGTTTTAGGCAGAAATCAGCCCAGAGATGAAACTTAAATGGGAAGTTAAGGTGGGAAAATGAATTTAAGCCTGTTATTTGCTGCCATAAGCTAAATCAGGGAGACAGTTTCATGTCATAGGCATAAAAATGGACCTGGCCTGAAATGAGCTTATACATATTAAATGCGTATCATTTTGGGTGCTTCAGTCTACTTGGGTTGATGGCAAATGTTTATAAGTGAAGTTCATGGATTTAGGGATGTGCAGCAGAATTCCCAAGGATGTGGGGGTTTCGGCTGAAGTTCTCCAGATGCTGACAACTCATGGACTGATGACAGAGAAATGTTCTCATTGGGCTGTGACTTGCGCAATGGCTTTGTGGATATTCTGATCGTGTGAGACTTGTTTATTTCTCCGCAGAGGAACCCCAAGCAAAAGCATCGTGCCCTTCTGCAAGAGAGCCGCTGCCTGACTGCGCTTTGCCAAAACCTTGAAACAAAACAAAAATGATGATCAGCAGCCCTTATTTCTTGTGCAGCTCCAGGATGATGTTTTTGCGTGTATTTCTTTACCTATTTCAAAATGCTGACTCCACAAAAGGAGCAGGAAATCCTTGTAGACTCGAGAGGGTGACCTTTACCTTTTGAGCATATCAAAGGCATGGTACGTCCTGTTTAAAATCTAGCAAGTTTAGTAATGAGGTAGATCTTAATTGGGTTAGAAACAGTCAAGGAGTCAACACTAGCTCTGTAGGAAGGTGCTTACCTCTGCGGCTTGTTTTCCGCAAGTCAGATCTGAAAGACTCTTCTTAGAGCAGATCAGCAAAAGGACGAGAGCAACAGTCACAGGTTGCAGCAAGGCAGGTTCCAGTTGGATATAAAGAAAAGCTCACGATGGGAGTGAGCAAGTGCTGGAACAGGGGCCTGGAGAGCCTGGGTAATCTCTTTTGCTGGAGACATGGAGACCTCCGCCGGGCAAGGGCCTGAGCAACCTGATCCGACTTTGCAGTTAGCTCCCCATGGACCAGGTGGCCAGACTAGATGAAATCCCTCCAGAAGTCCCTTCTGACCTAAATTAGTGATGATGAGCATCTGTTTCTAAAACAATGTAAGCAGAGTGATGTAAAACACATCTGGCGTTAGCGAACGGATGGGCGCTGGACCGCACAAGCAGCCTGCCACAAGAGGGAGCGGATGCCGGATGCTGAGCACCGCACGCCCCAGGCGTGTGAGCTCCCGGGTGGGCAGCCGTGGAGGGAAAGCTCTCGCAGACCTTATCCCCACGCAAGGGGCAACCACGGCGTTGCTGCCAAGCGCGCAGACCGTGACATGTGAGCCGAGGAAACACAGGCCGTTTCTTTGGTGCTGATCCAGGCGGAGCTGGTGCCAAGCTCGAGCTGTTGCATCCAGTACAGTGGAACGTGGATTTCGTCTCCGCTGCGTTTTCCTAACAAGGTAACCTGCTCCAGAGAGCGTTAAGATAAACAAGAAAAAGCTATAAATCTTGTGTCAACTTTCATTTTTCAACTCTGCTCAGTCAGCATGAAAAAAAAACCTGTCTGGGTTTCCTATTTTATGTTCAGTGCTGTTGAAAAAGGGGTGCCTAGTGTATCCTGTACCCTGTCATTTCTGAATGACGGGGTGCTTGAGTGTCTTTCTTACCTAACCACTTTTAAAGATAAATGAGTCTTACTGTAGTATAAAGAATATTTTGCACATTTTGTAACAGCAGGAAACCTAGAAGGTAATATTATTTTCTATATTTGGGTCTTAGTGATATTGGATTAAAGTTGAGTAGGAAACTCTTGTAGCTACCAAGAGCAGCATTTCTCTACAAATACACAGAGCTTCGATAATGTGTAGATGAGGATCAGTTCTGCTAGCAGTCGCTTGATGTTGCTGAGCACGCGGGCATGCTTCCTGCTTAAAATCTTCATGAATACCACCATGTACATAATATTGATGGGGGAAAAAAACTTTGGATCAAAATTTACAATGTGCAACAGCTTTATGCAGCATCAGAACAGAGTCTCTGGGTGAACTAGACTTGCTACTTTCTCACTGAGCATGTTGAACTGATGCTTAAATTACACAGCTTTTGGAATAGTAGCTATACTCCACTATACAGCAGAGTACACGATAACTTTTGAGATCTCAGTGCTCCCTTCTGCAGTCATTTTGTCAGGGTCTATCTAGACAGAGGCTGCAGCTCTGGGCTGTGAGCCCGGCAAAGGCTGCGCTCCCACCTCGGGAAGCGTTTCGAGAGCGGTTGTGTTTCCAGCAGTCAGTGTTGCTCAAAATCGTTCATTCATGCGCTGTCATCAGAAGAAAAGAGAAAGAAGTGCTTTCTGTCTCTTAGCTTTGATTTTTCCTGCTGTTCACATTTTTTCAAAACTCGGGGTGTGTTTGAAAATGCTCTCCTCCTACAACCGTCCGCTGCCTCTACCGTGAGTTAGTACCTGAGTGCGCACTTGGCGCAGGCGTGCAGGAGCGGCAGGCGGCCTCGCCGCAGCGCGAGTATCCCCGTGGGCTGCCCCACGCCGAAGCCAGGTTTGTTACCTCCTATGAGAGCATTATTTCCACAGGCCACATTTGTTACAGTAAAACTCAGTCATTAATGCTCATCCTCATGGCATTTGTCACTGTTTTGTAGCATAATTTTTGAAGGCAGCCTCTGAACAATTCCAAAATATCAGCAAGGAGTGGGCGAAACCCTGCCAAAAAGGATGAGCCTGTTGGGAGCAGGGGCCGGAGGGGACGCTGCTTGCACAGACCCTGGCACAGAGAGGGGCACCGGGACAGGTGCAGCTTAAACGGGGCAGCAGTGCAGGTCGGGGACCGCGGCAGGGTGGGTGGGGGGGGAACGCCAGGATCCTCGTGTGCAGTGCAGCGGGGTGCGTGCAGCGGGGGTGCTTCGTGGAGGGGAAGCTGTTTGCTCAAGCCTGTACATACTGTTCAAAGGCTTCTGGTTCGCCTTCCAGGAAAGCGGCCCGGCGAGGCTTGAGGTAGAAGAGATCTGCACCTTATCAAAGGAGCCAGCTGGGCCCTCGGGTTGAACGCTCCCAGCTAGCTGCTCCGCCAAGGTCAGCACTTTGAAGCTGGAGGTGGTTTTGCCTGATAATGTCTGGTCTGACACAGTACTATTGAAGTAGTTGTCAGGCTCTTTTGGTTTGTTTTGGGTTTAGGAAATTATGCCATAAAGCATATCTGTCTTGAAGTTACAAGAATTTCAGAAACTTAAGATTTCTGAGAAAATAGTCCTCATCAGTGGTCGTTAGGTAGTAAGACATGTAGCATTAGCAAGAGCTCCCATTTACTTCCTAATTACTGGATTCAGTAATCTGAATTTGTCAAAAAGCCTTTAAAAGCTGTAGACAGAAAAAAACAACAGTGAAAGAAAGAATGGGGACCTGACTGGAAAGAAATTCAGTGGTTGTTGTTTTATGAAGGGAAGTTTTGAGCAATCTTTCTCAGCTGGCAATATGAGGTTATGTAACATGCAAAAAACTTGCTGTCTACATGCATGGTGGAGAGCATGTGAGATATCCAAGCATGCACAGGGCAAAAGCTAAGAGTGAATTTACAAATATAGAAGCACTCTTATAGTCCTTAAAGGGTTCCTCTTTTGCAGGAAGTCTGGGATGAGCTATCACACTTGTTGCTTTTTCTTTTTCCCTTGAGATCCTGAAACACCTTCAATCCACGTCTGTATTTATTCTCCTTCATTCCTACCTCAGCCAATGCGCTTACCAGCACCGTGTCTTCTCGTTGCTCCGCGGCACTTTGGGTCACCTCCCCGTCTCAGCCCCGCGCGCGGTGAGCTGCAGCTGGGGAGCGCTGGGGGTGACCCCATCAGCCTTGCCGAGGAGGGCCCTGAGCAGAGCAGCACGTCGGGGAAGGGATCGCCCGCTGGAGGTTCCCAGTGGTGATACTCGCATCGGGGCAGCGCTAAGGAGGTCTCTAAGCAGGGCAGCAGATAAGTGTAACGTGATTTGGAGCGGTAGTGGTGGAAGGAATTTTGAACAAAAAAACTGAGGGAAAGACTTGCAGGTGAATTTGAAAGTGATCAGCATATTTAAAAAAAAAAAAAACATACTTGATATGCTGCGTGTGTCTTTGCTCCTAAAGTAGGTTTCATTTAATTTTAAACGTTTTATTTAAAAGCTGGTGTCCTAGTTTAAGCAGTAAGGAGAACTAATGCTTTTGCTAGAAATCAGCAAGGAAATCAGAGTGCTGACCTTGCAGTTCACGGCGTACAGACATAGCTGAGTCTACGAGATGTCCTGAGGTTTAAGCAAGGCTGTAAGCTGTGCAGTGAAAAGCACAGCAAACTGCAGAGTAAAGGTTCACTTCCATGCCAAATAAAGCAAGCGTCTCTTTCTGGGATCCAGGCAGAAAGTTTTTACCTGGGGTCCTGCTCAGCTTGAGCTCCCCGAGCTGTTGCAGCTCAGCTGCTACCACGCTCGGAGGCAGCTGGCTCGGAGCTACCCTGGTGCTGCCTCCACGAGCTCTCGGCAAAACTGGACTGTGCGGGGGAGGAACCTTGCTGTTTTTCAGGAGGCGTTTCTCTCTTGAGCTGTGAACTCTATTTTATTGCACTTTATATATGTGATTGAGCACAGTAATCCAGTGTGCTCGGCTATTAATGTCAAGGCTGTCATGAGGTGTTTTAGAAAAGAATGAGATGGAAAATAAGGATCAAAAGGGATCAAAGGAATGTTGTTCCTAACCGGGATTTGATGCACTTAAATAGCAGCATCTGTTTACTGAATTTTTTGCAGTGAGGTCTGGCCTGCCTGCTGGAAAGGAGAGGAGAGGCCTGGCAGCTTGTCTGTATTTCCAAAGATGGTAAATGACAGAAGCATGCAGAAAAGCTTTCCTTTCTTACTGTGACACTTTCCACCGAAATGCGTCTATTTTAAAAGAGCAGCCCCCCTTCCACCCAGCCCCTCCTACTGCATCCTAATACGGCAGATCTGGCCTCCCAGCTTCACCACAGTGCCCTTCTCCCTAACGTGGGAACCCTCAAAACGCAACGCATGCTCTCTGCGCTCCTGTTTTACTGATAGCAACTTCCTGGCCGTTCAGAGCCTGAAGAATGTAAACCAATGGCTGAAGCGAAATAGCGTGAGTAGCAAAGCTGTATTTCTGCAGCTGGAGTCTGCCAAGACTCGCTCTGTGCCCAGCCCAGCTCTCCAGGGGCTTAATTTAGTACTTGTTGGTCTGCGAGCCGGTGGCTTTTCTAAGCCTGATGCCCCAAAACTGCCGGGTGTGCGCTGTGGGCCGGGGTGTGCCTGGAAGCGAGTCCCGCTCTGAGCGGGAGGTGCGAAGGCAGGTCTGGAAAGGGGCAGTCCAGCTCTGAGAAGTGGCAAGCGGAGGAAACAGCAGTGCGTGTTCCACCTCACTCCTTATCTCTTTCCCCCTGTGTGCTGCAAGCCTGTGATGCTGTGTGTAGCTGGAGCGGGGCTGCACGGCAGAAGAGAGTTTTCTCTTTGTGCTCGTGGTCCCCTAATGTCACCCCCGTTTCTCCGGGACGTTTGCAGAGCTTCGGCTGCACGGCCCACCTCGGAGCAGGAGAGACGTCTTACTTTATATCCCTACTGCACTGTACTATCCAACTTTCTGCACCAGCTTAATTAAGATAAATCAATTGTAAGCAAACCACTGCAGATTTAAATGCGTACAAGACTTTGATATGATTCTGTTTATCTTTTATTTTTGGGGAGTACCCTGTTGCATAAATGGATTTTATTGAACACAAGTAAGAAAAGGAAACCAAACGCAAGGTCAAAGTAGTGCAGCAGGACTCACGTTTTGAACCTGAATTTAACTGTATCTAGATGTAATGTGTAGCCTAAGGAATTATAAGTCTGTATATCTTTCCATATCTGCATGAAAATTGAGGCAGAGCATAATCTATAAATATTCAGTTTCCCTGAATAAAAGTAAGAACAGAGGTCAGCTTGTTCACAAGTGGCACACCTCAGCAGTTTCCAAGGACAATTCAAATATTTTTGCTGCTAAAGGCAGCATTAAAAAAAAAAAAGGCACTCCTATTATTTTCTTCCTATATACAAATATGAAGCTGTGGCAATGAATGAAAGCAGAAAAATCTTCCTTCCAACCAGTTAATATGGGAAGAACATAGGAGGATCCCTTGGTTATTGCGCGGTCATCAGAAGAAAAAGTCGCTTCTTCCGTCAGGTATGGTATGAATCCTAGATAAACTGAAGTGTTGCCACAGAGTAAATAAACTCTGGCGAGGGCGTGTTGCTTGAGCATATCATCCTGGTCTTGCGAGGTCTTTCCCTTAGTCCAGCCCCAGTAGTTGGGGCTGAAGGAAACTGTTCCCATGAGAAAACCCAGATGTGTAGACTTAGGATGTGAACTGATTCCCATATTGTCCTGAGGGCCTAGCCAAAAAATACTTCTGTTTTGCACATATGAGAAAAAGCTCAATGGAGTTGATCCTCTCTGTGGGGCATGGGAAGATGCACCATTATACACCCTCACAGGGACCAGTCCACTTCTACAGAGCTTTCCTGTACGTAGCGTTGGGCCTCTTCCCCTTGCAGATACCCTCTGTGCCGTTCCTTAGGTTATGGGTTTCTCGTGGAAAATACTAAGGAGCGAGGAGTGCTCCTCTCTTTAGTTAGCGCCACAGTCCCCCTCGTATCGTGTTTATATTGGATCGTCATTTGCGCCTGCGTGCTACCATGTTTATTCAGCTGCCCTCGGGACCGCTTCAGAGCTGGCTTTAAACCTGCTTCTCCATCTCGCTTTCTTTCGCATAAGGTTGTGTGTTGCCGCTGTTTGGAAGCACTTTTTGCCAGCTGCTCCCACCAGGTAACGCTTTCCCGGGTCTCGTGCAACGCAAGAGGCTGCAGCTAACTTCTCAAAAGAGGAAATTAGGAATTTTTGTCAAAGTAAAAGGATTTGTTAGAACGGCAGTTGGCACCTTTCTAAAGCCACGGTGTGAGGTCATTGCTGATTTTATTTTTACTTGTAAGCCTTTATATTATTTTGATTTAGAGGGAAAATGTGAAAAATGCATTTTTATTTTAAAAGTCTTAATTACACAGCTTAGTTAAACTTATACTGGCTTATTATTAACATATAATTCCTTTAAAAAGGAATATAAACATATTTATGTTCCATCAGACATAGACAGGGTAAATAAGCCAGTTAACTTTTTCTTTGATTTATGCTCTGCATCTTGTGGGCAACTGGAAAATGGTATGATACATAGGCTGGAAATATATGTTTATTAAGAATATGGCTTTCATGGTGCTGCTTTTCGGTGTCCTGGTTCCAGGCGTACTCTTATTTCAGCTCAGATTTTTATAATCAAGATGTTGTAGTAAGAGGAAGAAAGGGGTTTTGAGCAGGATGCTATCAGCAGGTAATCTGCTCAGAGTGACTTGAAATCACTTCCAAGGCTGCCGTTGTCTGTGGGTCTCCCTTGGGATATCTGGGCGTTTATTCAAGAACATGCAGCTTTGGAAAGGAATCCGTTTCTTGGGAATGTGTTCCTGTCTCCTGCTGTTTAGGAAGCCTGACACAAAGGCAAGGGAAATGTAGGCGAGCTGAATCTCTGTTGCTTTGTAATTTTGTTGTATCTTGGATAGTTGCTATTCTATTTTCACCTCTGGAGATGAGGAATTAATGAAAACTACTTCCTATATTAATAAAAACAAACAACCTTTTGTGCTGCCAGAAGAAGGTTTATGAACATAAGCTTCATTGTCTCAGAGTGGAAAGCAAAGGAAATGTCGATGTTATGTTTCTTTTTTTTAATAATCTTTCAGAAGAAAAATTGAGCATTGACTGTGCACTATTAAAACTGCAGACTTTATCCTCTGGACTTCTTCTGTTATGATAAAAAGGAACTCACAGGGTCCCTGCCTGTAAATTCGGGTGTCACTAGAAGGACCAAGGAGATGCCTGCTCCTCTGCTTTGTAGGTCATTCTGCCAGGAACTGTGAGTGCAAAATACAGATTTTCAGCTCCTAGTGGAATTTATATTTCCTTTATGCAGAACAGGAGGTATTTCCAAACTGCTTGTAGCAATGCTTTGTGACTGACACCTAAAAGACTTGCACAAGTTTGAGTACTATATTGGGAAAAAAGAAAAAAAGGGGGGGGAAAAAAAGAAAGAAAAAGAGTACCGGGTGCTTTAATTACTCTTTGTTTTCATACCCATTTTTGTAATGGAAATGAAGTGATCCTTTCAAGTTTGGCACATATTGCCCTTGCTATGACATGGAGAAAGTGTTAGGTCTTAGTACTGTGCAATGCTGTGAGGTGCTGTGTGTTTTAGGGTTTACTCAGAAGATGATGATGATTTTTAGAACTTCTCAACAACAGTTTCACTGTTCAGTTCAGTGGAAGGTTTCCCAAATAGTAGGAACAAACCAGCTGATGTGGCTCCGATGGAGAGCACTTCTCGGTGGATGCACAGCTGCTTCGGGGAGGCGGGAGCACAGGGTCTGCCAGACCGGCTCTGCTGGCTGGGGGTGGGATGGTTCCCTCCGTGGGCAGCCGGTGGCAGCTGCAGTGTTTATGGGGTGGCTAAAGATGTAAAAACTTGCAGCTTGGAGAATGCAGCTGTCTTACTGTTTCCCCTGCTACCTTTCCCTTCTGTTTGTTCTTCTCTTTTTCTGCAGAGTTTCACCCCAGGCTTACCAGAAAGAGAGGCATTTTGGCTCTGCGTAAACTAGTAAGTCCACCACCTCTGCAGATGGGAAACATTGCTGTTTCGTTGTCATCAGTGAATAATTGTGGCATCTCTGCTTTAGCAAACGTGCATACAGAAATGAAGAGAAATCCGACACAGCTGTTCCTGTGGCTGCTGGTGTTCCTCTCCGATGCCGTGCCATTCAGCGACGAGAAATCTCTGAGAGAGCGAGCTACGGAGCTGATGCAAAATACACGTTTAATTGACGGGTATATAAACTGTCTTGTGTTCAAATAAACCCTCTTGGGGAATCTTCCTAAGTGAGGAGGAGATAGTAAAACGTGTTTGGATGAGTGGAGGTATAAGCAGTGTGCAGCACATAGCAGTCAGTTATTGTTGCAGTGATTTATGTCTTTAGGAATTTCAGTTCAGAAGGTGCTTACTATAGGGTCAGGTTATTCTAAATGAACTCGCAATTTTCTGATTGGATTCCACCGCCTGTGTATTTTTTTCCTTTACGCAATATCCTTGTCTCCTTCCTGTAATTTAATGGCATCTTTCATTAGCCAGGACTTCTGCGCACAGCTAGGAGTAAGGCATCATAACTTGAAGGGGTGGCCTTGCAACTCGGAGGAATGGTTGTGCTGAGTGTATTTTGACCTGGCACATGATGCCATGCCACAGGTATTTGCTTCTAAGGAGCGTGGCTGCTGATTTCAGCTCTGCTGTTCCTTCAGAAAGGATGGGGAGGAAAATATATATAGAAACGTATCAGCTGCAAAACTGGAAAAGGCAAAAAGCATTTTTGCTGTCTTGATTAGAAAGCGCTTTAAGGAATAAAACTCATTTGAGAAAGGAGGGAGTCTTTTAAGCATACGTTACTGCAAGTATTACTGGCAATTACTGGCTTAAAGGGCTAAGTTAAGAAAGGGACAGTTAAGAAATTAAGTTTGGGTTAGGAGGTTAGGAGGGGAAGGGTTAGGAGGGGAAGAACTTGTCTCTCACAAGCCCTTTTTGTTTACTATTCTAGCCACAATGACTTTGTGCTGCGGCTGAGAATGTTTTACCAAAACAGACTCAGTAAAGTCAACTTAAGGGAACTCAACAAGACCCACACAAACCTTAAGAAGCTTCAGGCAGGCTATGTGGGAGCTCAGGTACGTGACGCCGCCACCGCAAGACTGAGAATGTGTTTTTGCACTTCCCCCTGCCTCCTCAGTCACAGAAGGACTCTGGGCTTTGGGTTTTGGTTCTATGTTGAGAGAGAAAAAGCAAAATGAAACTGAAGAGCAGCAGACACTTTTCATAATATTTGTGTTGGAAATGTTTGTGCTTTAGAATCCAGGTACAAGATCTTAACCAAAACGGTGGCACTTGTTTTGTGACAAATGAACTAAAGTAAACTTGCACCTATTTTCCTGGGTGTACTGTGGTGTAGTTGAGTGTGTCAAAAGGCCTTAATCATGCTTAGGGTGGAGGCTCTTGCCTTGAAGCTGTAACTCTTCCTTTTGGGGGGAAAAATTGTCGTGGCAACTCCCTTGTAAACTGTAGGAGATGAAATGCTTTTCATTACTGTGGTCTGTGCTCATGAGCTTGTTATTAGCAATTGGACGTTTCCAAGTTGGAGCCCAGGTTACCTAGTTCACTTGTCAATGTCTCTTGCAGTTTTGGTCAGTGTATGTTCTTTGCAGCGCTCAGAACAAGGATGCTGTACGCCTGACCTTAGAGCAAATTGATGTTGTCAAGAGGATGTGTAACAGCTACGAAGAACTTGAACTTGTGACGACTTCCCAAGGTGATGCTCTTTTTTTCCCTAATAGATTTTTTTTTTTTTTTTTTAATGAAATGGCAGGAGGTATGTGCAAAAGAGAGAACTGCAAGCAGGCAAGTTATCCTGGTCTTAAGAGTAACTCTTTATTCACTGAAGCACAATAACTGACTGTGCATAGTCCCAGCAGTCAGAAGATAACTTGCCATATGAGTGTGCACTGAGATGAAGTACATGTTACATAAAGATGTTTAATATTATTGCTTGTAACTTGCAATAACGATCATTGCTCAGTAGAGCTGGCTTCTTATCTATCATGAAATTACTTTGCAATTATCTTCCTCTGACATTTCCAGGCATCTCGGACAGTAGGAAGATCGCATGCTTGATAGGAGTGGAAGGTGGCCACTCCATTGACAGCAGTCTGGCAACGCTGCGGATGTATTATGACCTGGGCGTTCGCTACTTGACTTTAACACATTCCTGCAATACGCCGTGGTAACCAATGTGCATGTGTTTGTGTATTTGTCTAGTGCAAAGTGGTGCCACTTCCAAGATGGGGCAAAAACTGATTCAGACGGAGGGGTCTCCTGTGGCAGACTAGGTCTGAACCACCTCGATAACCATAGGTTTTCTGGGTAATCCAGCCTGCTGTGGGGCAAGTGAGAGACACTGTGACAATTTGGGATCTTTAAAATTTTGTTAACAACAGAAATGTGGGGAGATTGCCATCCCCTTTCCTTTACTAGGAAAGTTGCCTAGGGCAAAGCAGGTAGAAAAAGGACTAAAAATGCCTATGATGTAGATCAGAGGGTAAACGCTATGTGAGCGCTCAGCAGTCAGCAGCCAAGACTGTCCTCTCTGGCCAGCTCAAAAAGCACGTGTCTCCTGTGCAGCTACCAGAGGGATGCTTGGTTCCTGTGTCACAGCAACAGCACCTACTCCTTCCTGCTAGGCAGACTTCCCCTTTACCCTGACTCGGGGAAAAGGGAAGCGTGTGTGGAGAGGGCTGGTTTCTGGCTGATGGGAAACCGTAATTTCAGATTTCAGTGTATCTGTGTTTCCTGACAAAGGCTTGTTTAACGGGAAAATTTCTGACAAGCTTCTCTTTGCTTGTGTTGTGTCGCTTCATAAACGTGCAACAGTCCTGAACCTGAAGGAATAACTTACAGAAGACAGTTATGAACATAAGGTGCACTGTGCAAATAAGATGCATATTATGTAGCTCGTTATCCCTAAATCTGGCTATGTGACCTGACGGGGGTGATTTCTATTGTGTGTGGGATAAGAAATGTCAGCTGCTGATATTGCAGTCTCCAGAACGATGTGATGTTTCTCCTACCTTGCTCCCCTTTTTAAGGTCTGAATCATCATCTAAAGGAATACATAGCTTTTATCCTAATGTTGCTGGTCTGACTGCATTTGGCCAAGTAAGAACTTCTTTTGAATGATAATCAAAACAATATCTTATGCAACTAACAACTTCTGGCTTTATCTTTTCAAAAAGCAACTTGTCATTAAAAATTATTTACTGGAAATTCTTGCTACTCGGGAGAGGGTGAGAGCTCAAACAAACCAAATTCCTTGCGATGTTCCTAAGGCTAACGGGAAGCATTAGACTTAATTACAATTGTTCTAATACAGATCAGATGTATGAATTAGTCTGTGGAAGTAGTGGGATTTGAATAAAAATCTGAAGGATTACGTTTGGAGTACTTATGTCCTGATAAAACACAGATTGACTGAGCTTTCCAAATCTTAAGCATGTGGTGGTGTGCCACTTAATTGTGAGTGAAGAAGCTAATATTAAATTAACAGGTAAATAGACACCCAAACAGGCATAGCATGTTTACAACTAGCTGACAGCTGCAGAATCTGTTTATCTGGTTTCATACATCAACTAAATGGTTTCCTTTAAAGAAACATAATACTAATACTGTTGTTTGTAAATCTGTTTTAGGAAGTGGTAGAGGAGATGAATCGCCTGGGTATGCTGATAGATTTATCTCATACTTCATATTCCACAGCAAAAGCTGCACTACGTATCTCAAAAGCACCATTAATTTTCAGCCATTCTTCGGCTTTTGCTGTTTGTAACCACTCAAGAAATGTTCCTGATGATATCCTCCGGCAACTGGTGAGTGATTTGGGGTGGGGGGAGAAAAAAGAAAAACAGGCAACTTTTGCCTGGCCCGTGATGTTATATTCACCTGCGGATGGATGGATAGATG
This sequence comes from Dromaius novaehollandiae, assembly GCF_036370855.1. Classification (NCBI taxonomy): domain Eukaryota; kingdom Metazoa; phylum Chordata; class Aves; order Casuariiformes; family Dromaiidae; genus Dromaius; species Dromaius novaehollandiae. The sequence continues at coordinate 5,212,954 of NC_088110.1, forward strand.
GAGCTGGAGCACAATCCACATAAGATGCTTGTGAGGTTTGCAGAAAGCCTGAGTGGCCATTCATTGCCTCTCCCTTTCTCTCTTTCAGAAAAGGAATAAGGGAATTATCATGGTGACTTTCAACGCAGATGTACTGGCCTGTGGCAGAAAAGTTGTTAATGTTTCTACCCTGGCAGGTTTGACGTTAACATACCGCAGTTCTTATGCGTGGCTTCTATGAATTTCTCAGCATTTAAGTCATGTTTCAGATGGAGGAAATCATGCTGCTTGCTTATCCCCTATTCCACCTTACCCCAGCTCTGGGTCTTTTTGGAGCTTACATTCATTAAACCATAACAAGAGGTACAAGATATTAGTATGTAGCTGGAGGAACTGATGCTCCCAAAGGGAGCCAAGTATCATTAATCCCAAAGTAGTTGTTACTTTCTGGAAAATGCCCTAAACTTTTGTAGTTAAGAGTGGAAAACCCCGGTATATAATGGATAACATAAAATCTATTTGTGTATGTGGGATATTTGCTGGGAATTAATGTACTGTGATGTTCATGTCTTTTTCCTCGTTAACATCTCACCAGTGTAGCTGTTACTTTGAAGACTGTTACCTGGGGTACATAGCAACAACTAACATACAGTTAAGCACCAGTAAATATCAAGAATACATCAACTGCATTATTATATTTTAACTTGTTTTATCAGGATGTCTTTAGACTTTTTTTTAAATTTGATTATGAATCCACGATTAAGAAGAACATTAGCCTAGCACCAATGTGTCTGAACAGAATTACTTATCATTGCTGTATGCCTAGATGACATTTTGGTTTCTTTGATATTTTCTTTTAGATCATTTTGACCACATAAAGAAAATCGCAGGTTCTGAATCAATAGGAATTGGTGGTGACTATGATGGAGTGGAACAGTAAGTAAAACCATACGTGCACTAATATTTTCTTCTTACATTATGAGGGTTTTGATTCCTTTCGGGGAAAAAGAAGGCAGACTGAAAGAGCTGTAGCAAGCTATCCTGTGATGACAACTAAAACAAGTTTTATAAAAGACGGCTCAAGCATTTCTTGTTAGAACTGTATGCAGCTGTGCTCCAAGTGTGGAAACTAGTCCTGATGTCCTGCAAGCTCTGCAATGGTGCTTTAGGCAGGGGTTTGTGCATACAAAAAGGGTGATGGAGGGTGCCTTCTTCCAGAAGTCAATGATGAATGATAGAAAAGCTGCCTCAGCTCTTGGAAGGTAAATGTGTTAGCTCAGTGGTGCTCCAAAGGTTGATCTTCCACTATTTCTTTGTGGTGGGGAAGCCCGAAGTGCTTTGGGTCTGCGAGAGTGCTCCTGCTCCTCGGGCTTGGGCTGCCGCCCTTGGCACCTGCTTGAGGGAAGCAGAGCATGGCGGACTGCCTGGTCTCTGCAATGTGACCTCCCTGCTTGCTCACTCCTTGGAGATGCTGTGAGATGGGCTAATGATATGTTGCAGCACAGGAAATTAATGCAGATTCAGTGGCATGTGCCAGCATAACCCTAAACTTTTTTTTGTTGTTGTTGTTGAATCTTCAGCTCCTCCATCTATTTGCTGGGGTCAGACACATTTGGGTATGAAAGTCACGCTCAGATTCCCATCTGTAAAGTAGGATGACCACAAAATAATTTTCTCCCATGGGTTTATCTGATCATCACTCTGAAATTATAATCTCCAAATAAACCATAGTTTACAACAGAAGGAGACGTGTTATTCTGCACATTTTTACAAAGAGCACCAGTTTAATTGATGGTGGAGTTACTAAGGTTGTAACTAAACCCTAGAAAGTAATTGCACAGATTGCTTGAGATATACTTATGACAGCAGCCTCACCAGAAGAAAAGAATAACAGAAAACATTAGTGGTTTCAAAATAAAGTGGAAGACTCATGGAAATACAACTTAAAACAGCTGTTAAATGCAGGTTTGGCAGCTCCTTACTTCCAGCTTCCCTTTATTCTGAAAAGAATTAGCACAAGGCATGCAATCGGTTTTGCTTATCGTAATTTCTTCAGTGGAGGTTTCTGAGTAGTTGTCTTTTCATCGCCTAAACTACTGCTCTAATTCCTGCTATAATTTTATTCTGTTTGGAAAAGTGACTTTGTAACCAACAGGATACAAAAAATTACCTGCAATTCTTTACTGCATCATGCTTCTGCAGGTTCCCTTTTGTTCACAGCTACATGGGTGGAGTGCACTAACTCCATCTGTTAATATAGCTCTTTGTTCTTACTCTGAAGGCCAGATGTAAGGGGAGACTTACTGCCTACATGAATCTCTTGCATTTTTTAAAAATATCCTTCCTACTGCTGTCCTGCCTGCACATAAGTGCTGCTTCATTCCAGAATACACAGTTTAGTACTTCTAACAGGATCCTCCATGTAGGAAAAAGCCTCATATTGTGTCCCAGTCCTGCTTTTGACTATGTCAGCTGGAGTCTTCATTTTCCCTTTTTTTTTTCTTTTTTGACTTTTCAGAGAAAGAATTGAGTTCCTAGTGACCTCTTTCCTAAAGTGAATTTGCGTGAAACAATAATTAAAAGAAAAAATCTTTCTGTACATTTTTCAGTGATCTTTGTTGAATGTTTTTGTGTGATTCTTGTCAACAGCTTCCCCGAGGGACTGGAAGATGTTTCTAAATACCCCTCTTTGATTGGGGAACTTCTAAGACGAGGGTGGAACGAAACCGAACTGAAAGGGGTCTTAAGAGAAAACTTCCTCCGTGTCTTCAGGGAAGTGGAAAAGGTAAAATTGAAAACTGAACTGAATCCCGATTCCTCCTAAGGGGGGAGGAGAGGAACTGTCAGTGCCTTGCTGTTTTGCTCAATGAGAGGGTTAGGAGGGAATGTAAGCACTTTATGTAATAATTCCAAATACCGGGAAAGCAACCAAGATCGCAAAAGAGCGTTAGCAGAATGAAGTGTGAGAGAGTGGACAGAGCTCTGTGGGGCTTTTTTTTCCCCTCTGTGGTAATCTGCTAAGTACACGTTGGCTTTTAAATGGAATCACTTGATGGCGTGGAGAGACTGCAGGCAGACCCACGTCACAAGAGAGCGGCTCCGGCTGTGCGTGCTGGCGCGGTAAGGAATGCTGACTCCTGCAAGTCCATTGAATTACTGTCATGGGACCAGGCTGGGGTCCAAAGGCATGAGTAGATTGCTAACAAGCTAGATCACAACAAGCTATAGACCTGAACGGTAGAAGCTCGTGCGGGGATGAGGGCAGGAGGGAGACTGTATGAGAATGAGGACTCCTTAGAGGATAACTTTTTCAAACGCCCAGCTTGAAACTTGCCAACCACTTACCTCCTTCTGTTTCTCTTTACAGGGATAAGTAAGTAGATACTATATACAGAGCTTTATAGACAATATATATTTCACAGTGATTTTTTTTCCTTCTGTTTGCCCTTTTTGGGGTATGTTAGCTGAATAGAAATCAGGGAATTTTCTTCTTTTCCAGTTGTATGTGGAGCAGACTGACATTGAGAGGCTGAAAATCATCACACTCATCCATCTATGAGATCTAATAGTTTTCTTCCTTCTAAGTTAGACATGTTTGAGGCTCTGTCTTAAGACTGTGAGCTGATTTCAGGGAAGAATGCCCATGAGCTTATTTAAGGCTTTCCAGTTAATGTATGCATAGGTACCAGGAACCAAGACAAGGAACAGCCAGACCTGTGACTCTTGGTATAACGTATGTGTAACGAATTCTGGGAAAGAGTTTGTAGGAACATAAACATCATGATGATGATGATGGTGCTTTCCTCACATTCAAATGTGTTTTTGCAATACAGTTTGAGCCGCTTCACTTGAAGTGGTGTTGAATTTGCTAGTAGCACAGAACTTCTTGCTCTTGTGCTAGTCTAATTTTTCAGGGCCATCCTTTTGAATTGTTCTAGGTGCGGGACAGTGGACTAATGGATGTAGGTGAGAGAGAAATCCCTCAAGAAGAAGTGCAAAATTCCTGTCGCCTAGACCTAAATAATTATCGACTTCAGACAGCCACGTCCTTTGGATTTCCTTCTGTGGCACAATCTTTCAGTCTAACACTTGTAATTGTGGTATATGTAATACTGTATTATGAATCATAAGATCTATGGAGTCAAGAGAGAGATAAATGGAGTAACCTGCAATGCAACTAGCTATCTTTTTTTGGGTGTTGTTAAAATAAGGCTATGCTAAAATTTTGATATAACTTCTATAAATTCACCTGCATACCTGAAAGTTAATGTAGATTTTAAATGTTAGGGCAAAAGCATTTGGAATTTGGAGTGATAAATTCTATGTCATCTTAGCAAAACTAGGACCAACAGATGAAAATTATTCACATCTAATGAATAAATCCTCTGATATGTGACACATGTTTTTGGTACCCATCCTGTGGTACTTGATATAAACATTGGGGTTCAGAAATACCTATCAGCATTTCCATATGGGAACTAGAGGATGGGATTCAGACAGCTATGCTAGGATGCTTTCAGTAATAGTTCTGGTTAAATGCATACAACCTTCATCATCAGTTAGTGGCTTGGTGAAGACCACCTCTGGAAATGTAGAAGAGCTGCTTTTTTAAAAAATTTTTTAATTTTTTTTTTTTTTTTTTAATATATGAGAAACTGGGTGATATGAATGGGTGAATTCAGATGTCATGCCTACCACTAGCATTAGGGATCCATTCTGCAGCACTAAACTCCTACTTTTGAACCCTGACAAGGACATAAGGGTAACTGGAGAGTAACTGAAGGGAGGAGGTTGGTGTCATGTATTCAGGTAGGGGTGACCAGGCAGAGCTGTAGATGCTCTTCTGTAATTTGGGGGATGCTGTTCACTGCATGTCCATAGAGTTGGGAACAGGAGTAAGCCAGGCCAAAACAGGAATTATAGGTATTCAGAGGGTGAGATCTTGCTCTGATATTTTTACTGCAATCAGAACAGCAAAAGAGTGCTTAAATTAAATTTTATTAAAATGTTCTTCAGCTTTTTGGAAATCTTCACATTTTGAGCAATGTTCCTGAAATGGACTTATCAGTAGCAGTTTTTATTAATATTACAGACAGCTAAGATCAGAGCATTGCCAAAGTATTAAAAAACCTGATATTAACTTTTTTTAAAAAAATTTATCTTCTGCTGCTTCAGCTTTTGGAATGTGCTTCTTTCAGATTCACAATGTATGTGAGGCAAAAAGCTGCTACTTAATAGAAAGGCATATATTGTGACAGGCCTATTCTTGGTAGGCTCATGTGACTTAGAGCTGGAATTTTAATTAAAATAACATGAGATTCACGCTGAAATTGCAAGATAGCATCACTGAATCTTTGTGGTTGCTGATAAACACCTTTTTTGTTATGTAATAATATTTGCTTTTGTTGTGATTTACTGATATAATATCTGCACAATTTAGCTTTAGTATAGTATCAAGCAAAGTCTTGTAATTGGGCTATGGACAGTATTTGTAAACACACCAAGCATTTACCAACTGAAAGACAATGCTAAGCATGAATAGTTTGGAAGCAGCAAGTCAGCCGTTCTCCAGAGTCACCTAAGACTGTTCCTGCCATCTGTTGTTGCCCGTGTACAATTAGGCTTGCTGGATGAAGACCGTGCTCCTTTTATTGCTTCAAAATGAAGCTTCATTAACTCCCCTGATAAGGTGGCCTCTTGTTGAATAATCTAGTGCATACAAGCCATATTTTTAAGCACAGTTCCTCAAAAAATATTGAGCTTGGTTATGTATATACAAGCTGGAATTACTGCACTGACTCAGGTGTCTTGCCTTCCTTGATACTGCTTAACTAGCATCAGAACTTGTTTTTAAGGCACATAATACTGGAATGAGGATGAATTCAACAGGACAAATATATACTTCTCATCAATACTTTTGCTAATAACTTTGTAAGCTGTTGGGAAACTGCCTTCCATCATCTCTTTGCACAGAACTAATACTGCAATAGTAAGTGCATTGCACATTTGAAATATAAGATGCTTGTTTAGCCCGTCCAGCTTTTTTCCTTCTACCATGTCACTTCCCTGCCCGCTAATTTCTACCTTTTGTCCACGCAGCAGCAAGGATTCAAAATATATTCCTCTTCTTGAAGATACGGGTAATAATTTCATATGACTTTGATTCCATCATCCTATAGATCCTTGTAGCTTACTTCCTTGTTTTAGCTATAGTATATTGCACTTATTTGTTTGACTGCTTTCTGTAAAGAGTAACTTGTATCCTTGTGGCAAAACATACACACAAAATTTAAATAAAAATTTCTTTAAACTCAGCTAGATATTGGTGTAATTTGGCAAAACACTGTAATGTTCAGAACTGCGGAAAACCCCAAAGTAAGGTGCAATTCTGCTGCGTGGGGAAGACCAGGGTTCCGTGAGGCCGCAGGGTGTGCTCCATGCTGGAACGCAGCTTTGCCGTGGGAGGCAGGAAAAAGTCAGGTAGGTTTTACCCTGGAGCCTCCTGGATATGGGCAGTTGGCCTCACCTTCGCTTGGCTGCAGCCCAACATGTAGAGAAGTCTGAGCACGCACCTATGGAAAGGTGATACAGATGACTCAAAGTCACTGTAGTGAGACCGTGCTGATGGTGCTTCCTGCAGCACATCACTTGGTCAAGCAGGTCAAGTCATAGAGAACAGGGTTTATGGGGATCTAGGTAGGTTGTCTACCCCAAGGTAGGAGAGCCTCTGCTTCACAGCACTTCTGACAGATCTGTGATGCTCTAGAAGACCACTATTTCTACTACTAGCTACAACATTTGTTCAGAAAATTTCAAATAAGCTTGCGTGAGACTAACATCAATATCATCAAGCAAAATACAGAATCTTGTGCATCTTGCAAAGATTGTGCACGTGTTATCTAGCCTATATGTGGTTAGTTTGTCTTAAATGCTCAAAGTTGTGCAGCTGTAACTTGGTAGAAAGGCATCTCACTAGAAGTACATATCAAAATGATGTCGGACATGGCTGTGACTGCTGTCAGAAAAACTGCAGTGGCCTTTTGGTCTGAGCGCTAGTGTCACAGTCCTACTGACAGCAGCTTGTAGCAGCAGTCACAACATTGCATTTCCAACAGCTCAAGCAGAAAATGGTTGCACTCCAATTTTTATCCCCCAATGGAGAGGATGATTCATCCAGGGATTTAATGCCTTTGCCATGCACCAATTAATAAGAGCAATTTGCATTGGTAATTTGAAATGGACGCTAGCTAAACTGACAGATTCTATTACAGCTGGTGGTATCAGTGAAGTATCAGATATAATTAAGATAGCATCTTTGTAATGGGCTTTGTTAGTTGCCAAATGGAAAAACACAACTCATTATTTACTCTGTCTAAATAATGAGTTGTGGTAATGTGCATTCTGAAAATAGTTATTACTATTTCTGTAAAATTCAAAGCTGATTTTTAGGCTGGTTTTGTACATAAGAGCCAAACTTCAAGGCTTCTTTAAAAATCCAGAGCTCATGCTTTCACATGCATGATATGCACAGCAAAAAAAATTACAGACAAAATACTGATGCAAACTATTGATTTGACCCTAAAGGACCGACGCCAGAGCCCTTCCCCCAGTGCTATCCCTTTTCAAAATACTGGACTGCAATGTCCACAGAAATAAAGAACTGCAATTCTCAGTTGTCTCATTTGGTAAGTGGTGATGCTAGAAACCAGTCCTAAAAAGCCTACTGCTGTTTTTAGGTATACAACTCATCCATTACATAAAGTTTGAATAGTTCTAGTTCATGTATCTAAATTCTGCTGTGTGAGACTTGTTCGGGCTCTGGAAGGACAGCTGCATGTTTTACCTAGGATATGGGGCACTGAAGTGTGTTGGTATTTAACAGCTGCATTCCTTCTTGTCTGTTGCTGAGCTGCTCAGGTAATATACCATCATATTTCTATGTTTCAAGGTCAGCAAGCATCATATATTAAGCCTAACCACCTGTATAATTATAAGCCTATTCGCTTCTGTTCAACTTAAAACATAGCTTTAGTGGGCATCTGCACCTTGCGACCAGCTTTGAAAAGCTGTGTTTCATCTCTGTCCCCTCCTGGAGTAGGGTGCAGTGCCATAGCAGCTTATGCCAGCAGAAACTCTAGCTGCTCCTTGGCTGCATGTCATCTTCCCCAACTGCTGTGACAGCATCAGTGTTTGTGTAACCTGTTCAGGGAGCTGGTCTGGCTGAAAACTAACTGCATTCCTCCCTCAAGCAACAGTTTTTCTGCTATTGGCTTGGTGTCCGGGTTCACCATGCCGTGCAAATGCATGTTGGTGGAGAGGAGCAGGAAAGCAGAGCGAGACTGTGGCAACTGAGACTGCGCTTTCCTCCATTCCCTACAGAAAGCAGTAGCTCCTCTGTTGATCCTTCTCTGAATTCATATGTATGGAGATAATGATTCAAATTCTGAAAATGAAATGTCTAAATGACTGGACATGAATTACAAGAGAGGATTTTCCCACCAGTAGTGGCTTTTATTTATGCTTAAGACTTGTTGGATTCCGTTCACAGACCCGCAGCAGTATGCTAGCTCATCTTTGACTTCTGTTCAGGACAAGCTGTGATGCTGAATAACCCATCTTGGGAATTTCGGAAGTCAATGCTTCAAGAAACAGATACTTTTCTCTACAAACCTAACATCTACATAAAACAGCTCAAGATGGTAGGTGTTTGGTGCCTCTATAATTTTTTTTTCCTGGAAACCAGAGAAAAGTAAGAGCTTTTTCATATATATTTATGATGTTGCTAAGATCATTCAGTAAGTTTTACCAGAGAAAACCCAAAATCTATAGAAACGGGAATCATTCTTGTCCCAGTTCTGTATTTAACAGATGCTGAGGATCTCCAGTGACTGAGCTGGAATTTCTCAATCACTCGGCCTTGTGTTACTGGATAAGTTGTTCACAGACTGCTTCACTTCTTACCAACTCTTTCCCCATCTTCTATACTGTTTGAGAAACTACTACAAGCTGTGAAGGTTTTTCTCATGCAAAGAAAAATCAACAACTGACCCCTTTCTATGTGCCATTTCCCTAAAGCTATGGCCTCAGAGGAGATATTAGCCTTGGTTCAGCTACTTCTATCATGAAACAAATCTGTAACTGGGGAAGCCAACAAATTGTTAAAAATGCTAGATAAACAAAGTGCAGCATTTAGCTTACATCACAGAAATGAAATGCTGCTGCTTTTAATTAAGGCTTGAGCCTTAACTATCAAAACTTAAGGGAGACGGCACTTGGATTTTATTCCATTTCTGTTGTTTCTTTCCGTATGGCTTTGTAAGCTTCACTGGGAAGATTTTCCCTCCTACTTAACTGGTAGGACTTCCAGAGAAAAACATCTTTCTCAGAAGCTGGTCTCGCTATTTCCATAAAGCATTTCTTCATCTGTGGAGTCTACAGTTCCGCAATGAAGGAAAAAACATCGAACCCAAGGAGCAAGAATTAAAGTTCTTCTGGGGGTTTTGCCAAGAAACAAAATGAAAATATCTCAGATCAAAACTGTAGGTGATACAAGTTTTGTCAGACAAACCAAATGAAGGTCCCTTTGGTCTGGAATACAAGCGTTTGCAAAAGAGTTTAATACAGCTTTGAAAAGTCCATTTGGATTAATTTTCCAGAGTATCCTCCTGCAGATAAGCTCTGAACATCTAAAGAACCCGCCTATGCCTATGCTGTTTCTTCTCTGAGTCCTTTGTTAAAAATTGAATGGACCATGACAAATCTATCAATGCTAACATTTAAAAAAGACTGAAAATGGATCATTAAAAGAAAAAGAAGAAACCCAACGAGTAGTATTTTTCCAGCATCTTAATTTTACTTTGAAAATTGCTGCAATTTTTAACAAGTTTAGTGGAGAAAAATTTGATCCAGTTTTTACCTGAGTTTACAGAGTGTGAATTAAAAGGAAAAAACTGAAAGCAAAACCCTAGAGACTTGGTAATTTTCCAGGCCTGAAGATGAAATTAAGCTATCTTTTGTAAAATATGAGTATTTCACATATCAAATTCAGCTATGACTGTTTTTACAAATTAACTGAAGGGGAGGAAGTTAATTGAAGTAAATAAATCCAGAAGATAAGTGGCACCATAGTGTCCTCTTGTGGTCTTTCAATGTCTAAGATCTGAGGTGTTTTCTAGGAGAACAAGAGCAAACTTTTCAGTGGCAGTTTATGTACCAGCTCTTGTACAAATACAAGGTGAGCTTTCTTTGCCTTATTTTCCTCATTAATGGCATAGGGAGGACTGCATATTGCATCTCATATAAGCTCTGATTACTCTGTCCCTGTTTTTTTACGCATGGATGTATTGTGGTCCTCTCAGAAGCACCTCCTTCAGCAACTGCGACTTGCCAAGTGAAATAGGTGCGAATCTTCGTTAGTGAGAAACCTTTGCAGCCTGGTCTCCAGTCTCTGGCCTGCTTTGTTCATAATGCCAGTGTGATCCTCGGATGCGGGGAGGTAGGAATGTGCTGAAGAGGAAAGTTCACTGTGGTGAAATCCTGGCTGTGAACCTGCAGGAATTCTGCCAAGCCGCATGTCCAGGGTAGTTGCGATTCGGCAGTAGCATCTTTTGTATTGTTAGTTTTCCTGATGGTTGCCTCTGGACTATTTGTCACCCAGGTTCCATTTGAGTAGAAAACATCTTTTAAAAGCTCAAACAGTAGTTATGGATCCACCTGCCTCCCTTGCAATAACCCTTTGATTATTCAGTGCAAATGCTATGGTATCCCATGTAGGGTACTTAAAACTTGTAGCAGAGTGGAAGTATTTGTGAGATTTAAATATCTGTATTTATGTTTTTTTAAAAAAATGTTGGCTTTAAAACTTGCAAGTATTTAATCCTTTCAGGTATTAGGCCTTTGTGCCTAACTGTGTAGGAGATGCCTGAGCAAGATTTCAGTTTCACGGACTCTTCTGCCTGCCTTGAAAGTAGCCGCACTCCAGGCCTCCAAGCAGTGTTACTGCAGGCAGGGGTAGCACAGATGGATTTTGTGGGGGCACTTGGTAATTACACCCTGGCCCCTCGCCACCACTCGAGGTCTCAGTCCAGGCCAGTAAAGACAAGCCCAGGCACAGAAGGGCAGAGGAGCTGCCCCTGAGCTGAAAATGTGGCTGAAGTTTTGCATTCATGACCCTGCCTGCTCTTACACCTGCCCCTAATAGAAGCAGAGCTCAAAAAAATATGAAATTACCCCATGTGCTCTGCTGTTACAAGAGACCTTACTCCACAAACAGCTCAGGAATTGACTACTGCTCAAAGGCCAGGGGAGACTTTTTACCATTTTTCAAGTTCCTGGGTTCACAATTATCTCAATACTTTACAGAGCTTTTCTGCTACATTAGATATATGCTTTCTATAAATCTGAAAACTTCTCCTCTAACCCATAATCCAATATCTGTTCTAATTGGAATATATTTTTTTCTGGGCCACTACCCTGCTACTGACTTGGTCATCTAGGATGTCTAAGAACTACTTTCCATGTAATGTAGTTTAGAAACTTCTTACTGCTTCAAGCAGTTTCAGTCATAGTTTCACAGTTTGTCCCATTGATAAACAGAAGCATTATGCTGCTCTGTATTATCAGAGATATGTGACTATTACCTAAAGCATCTGAATGGATGTACTCCACTCAAGGAATGGTATGTATTTTGGATTGATGTTGTCTCTCAGGCTTCTAGACCTGTGCATCCTGTGCACATACCTCTAAGCGTGCCATGTTCTCTGCCTGGGGACATAGCAGTAGAGTTGGTAATGACAGCAGGAACTGGCCAGGCTAATGCACCAAGAAAGCATTTCAAAGCTTTATTTAGAGGAAGTTCATTTAAATTTTCTATAAAGCTTTCTATGGTATTATGTTATTGCAAAGTAATCCAAGCAATGTTAATGCCAACACTATTTTATAGACGAATTTTAAATTTTTTCCTCATCTGAATTGTAATTTTAAGACACATTTGCTTTCTAAAGATTGTATTTTTTGCACGTGATTTTCCTAGCTAGAAAAATTACATGATTTACTTACACTTAGGCTTCTTCCCATCAAATTCAGGAGGAAGAGAAGGTAAGAAAAGTTGTACTCAAACACAGTTTCAGATGCTGGGTCTTTCTACTCCTAAACAAATGACAAATCATTTTCATTGAAAAGAAGATGAAACAGAGTTACTTTTTGCTGTTTGATTAAAGTTAACATCAGTTATTGCAAGACCATAGGCTAAGTTAGCCACAAACGATACTCTAGAGCTCATTTAGAAGGGCCTTCCAACGCATGTACTGTACCCCCTTGGGAGGGCTGATGCAGGCTGTTGCCTTTACTGTACCCTTAAAAGCAATCCCTAATGCTGATACTAATTTGATGTTCACTTCCTCCTAGGATGATAATACGAGGAGCACACAAGGATCTGTGAATTACTGTCTGTCAGGGACTGGATAAGACGCCTTGCCTCGTAAGTCAACTTTGTTCTGTAACAGCCAATGCAGTGTGCAACCACTATCTCACGCTGGGCTGTAAAAGCCAAGCTGCTTTTTATTGTTTGAGTGTTGTCACCTGTAATAAACACTGTTCAAGGCAAACCTGACCTTGTCTGCCCGTCCTGAGGATTTACACTAGGCCCTTCAGCAGTTTACAGACTACCCTTCCAGACAGATCTGGGTTTCTCATATAGCCCGCTTTGGCATAGGTGTTAACTGCCAAAGCATACCGGCCGTTCAGCTGGAAGCTTAAGCCTTCTTAAGTTGGTTCACAAATATGCAGTGGCTTACTAAATAGGAACTGGACTGGGTCTTTGTGTACCGGAGAAGAAATGATAATATATTTGCTGATCTTCAGGCTGTTGACTTCACTGATAATGTATACTAAATTAACAAAACTCAGGCCTTTCCTCATCTAATTAGACTTGATTCTGCTAAACTGGCCTTAATGTCTCTCCTAGTGAAACCGCTAACCTTTCTTTCCAAGAAGAGCAATTTTTCTCTCCCTTTGAAAAAAGGGAAATGAATACATTCTCTGTGCTCTTTCTTTTGTTTTCACTGACCAGTCTGTACCCACATGAAACTGCAATCCAAAATTCAACTTGGCTTTATAGTAAACAGGTAATTTCCATCGCTGTTATTTAACGAGAGATAACAATGTTGTCTGACGTAAATGGCTTCTAGACCATCTGGTCTCATTCCTGTCTTCTATCAGACAACTCTTAAGCTTTCGATGGTCACTCATATCATTCGTAAGTAATAATCAGTATTTGTATTCAGGAAAAAAATAGTCAAACATCATCCAGGATGAAATTTCAGTTCTCTTGTGACACAGATGCTAAACAACAAAGTTGATATGGGCAGGTAACTTCTTACCTCCGAATGTGGGCTGGCCACAAACTAGTAAAGAGCCATTGTTATTGGATAAAACAAGTATTATTGCTTCAATAAACTTGAATAGTTTCCTAGAGCCAAATTCTCTCCTTGGACATTTAGATAAAGTTCCCGTTCTAAATAAGGGAGTTGTTGGTATATGTGCACAACTTGATTCTTTTTTTTTTTTTTTCTCCTCATGGGGTAGAATTTCGGAGCCATTGAATTCATGACACCAAACCACCTTGCAGCGGCCTAGATGCATTTTTTGGTGTCTAAAGAAAGACAGCTCCTTGCCAGACCTGCTTTTAAAAGCTAGATGAGAAAGAAGTGCCTAGTTTAATTCTTCCCCTAAAATATGCATGACTCCGAAAACATTAACTGTTGAAGCGTAGTTATAATTCCTGTCCCCTTTTTCTACAACATCTGCTTAGATCTTGTGGAAAACAAGAAAGAAGACAAAAGATTAAGTGTGAACTAACTTGCTTAGTAGCAATTTCTCATCCTGCTTTATCCCCTACCAATTAATATTTAAATTTCCTGTTTTCTTGGTGGCTGCTGTCCAGCTGATTATATCACGCTTACTATGAACATGAACAAGACATAATTAAACCTCAGAGGGTCAAAAAGAAAATGCTACTTTTTGGCCAACTGTTCCACTTTCCTCTGGAGTAAGTAATATTGCTGGAGACAAGACTGTGGACTAAGTGGAGCACTAGCATGCTGTCAATCTGCCAAGATCAATGCCTCTAAAATTATCAGAAATGCTTTCTAAATTCTCAAAATTGGGCTAATATGCCCACAGAAACTGCTGGTAAAACTCTACAGACCTTGGTGGGATTATATTTACGGAAGTGCTAATTTTAGGGCTACGGGAAAAAAAATCACACCCCTGGTCTTCAAGATACTGTAAGTTTTGAAAAGGGGAAAATACATGTTTCTCCCCTAAAAATGGTGAGACTGTAATTGAGATGCCCACAGCCAAATGAAGAAACATGGTTGTCGTCTTTAATGGAACTAAGAGATGTAAGGAAAATGTAGTTTATATAGAAACACAGAAGTCTTAGAAGTTTTTCCACCTGTCTGATCAATATTAAGGGGTGTAATGGTTCTGGCTTTCCCCAGAGGTGGTCTGTCAGCAAGCTTGCATTAAGGGAACTGAGGGACCTGTATCCCCCGGCTGCAGTCACTCCACAGCATGGATCCTTTTTGTTTACTTCCAAACCCAATTAATTAAAAGTGGACTTACTGCTTAGCTCTTGTGAACGCAGAGTTCTCCTTCCTGGCTGTCTTTTGCTTATTACACACTTCTCTGTCTCAGTGACCTGAAGATTGCTTGGTCAAAAAGCAGGACAAATTCAGAAAGCTAAGAATAAGGTTTTTCTGAGCACAGGAAATGTTGAAATAGAATTTTATCCTCTTCCTCTCCTCTGAGGTTTATATTCTCCCCTAGACTTCTGTGGGACTTCAATACCATCTAATAGCAGTGTTAGAAAAATGCGTTAGTCCTGCAGAAAACTTGTATCAGCACTGGCTCTAGTTGTCACTGTACACAGATTTCTTAAGGAGTATTTTTTAGTCAAAAAATCTACAAAATAAGTTGGAGTTGATATTCCATAGTACAAGACATAAACTGTTGTAAGCTTTTTTTTCTGATGACTACTTAATACACTAAAAAGATCCTTCTACTTTCAAGGCTAGCTTTCAGACAGAGACAGTAAGTAGAGTTAATGACTTAATTAATCTTTAAACTCCCTGTGAAGGCTACCCTATACAAAGTGAAGGCTTGGATACCTTAGTGCTGGCTCCAGATTTTTCAGACACGAAGGCGAAATTGAATTTTGCTCCCCGGGGGCAGGAGGTTAAGAGCCGGGCGCACTCTGGGCTTGTGGCTCCGGCCGCCGCGGAGGCGCCCGAGGCAGCCGCTGGGCCTGTCGCGGCCGGGTGCCTCGGCCTGGTGCCTCCCTCAGGGGCCGCGGCCCGGCAGCCACAGCCACCCCGGCTCGCAGGGCCACGGCCTGCCCGCCCGCCCTGGCAGCCGGCCTTGATGGGGCTAGAAGTACCCTCGGCTCTAGCTAAATTTCAGGCTTGCAAGCGCTGCCTTTCCGCCCCTGCTTCTTCCAGCGTTTTGCGCAGCCGCGTTTCCTGTTTTGCTTGGGCGGCTCGGTTTAGCCACGTTATTTCGGGGAGTCTCAGGCAGCAGGAGAGCCAGCACTGGGTGAGGAGCCACCGCAAGCACAGGAAACGGGGCCAGCTGTGGTATCTGAAGTTAATGCTAACTCATTTAAAAATAAACGCGCTCTGGGGCTGACAGGGTGCCTCTAATCAGTTTGTTGTTGATCACGGGAACCACGGTTCTGCTTTTTGGGGGGGATCCACCAGCGGTGCTCGCTGACACCCCCTGTTTCGCTTTCGAAGCTTGCCAGGACCCCCTTTTTTCGTTTTTCCCTTCCTAGCGTCTCAGCATCTCCATTCCGCCGCGAACGCCGCGCCCGCGCCCGCGCCCCCTCCCCCAGCCCCAGCCGGCCGCCCCCGGGCAGCGGCGAGGAGGAAATGGCGGCGGGCGGCGGCGGGCGCTGAGGGGCGCGGGAGGGCGGGGCGGGGCGGGGCGGCGCCCTCAGGGCCGCGCCGCGGGGGGGAAGGGGGCGCCGCCCGCGGGGTCAGGGCGCCGCAGAGCCGCTGCTCGGCGGCGGCGGAGGGAAATTTCCGCCCCAAGGCAGGAAAAAAACCGCGCTGGCGAGGGAGGGCCGCGGGCGGGCGGCGCGGTGGGGGGCCGCCCCGCCCCGGCGGCGACATGAGCGAGGCGGGAAGGCTCCCGCCGCCCCGCGCCGCCTCGCCGCCTCCGGCCCCTCCTCCGCGCCCCCGCTGCTGAGCGCCCCCCGCGCCCGGCCCTCGCTGCGGGGCGGCCCGCCCGGCGGCCGCCTCGCCGCGCCGCCTCGCCGCCGCGGCGCTCGGAGGGGAATGGGTGGAGTTGAGGAGCGCGGTTTCCTGAGAGGAAGTGACCGCACGGGGCAGGAATGCGCCGCCGGCTCCGCGCCGCATCCCGCCTGCCTCGCCGCGGTGCCGCGGGCCGCCCTCGCCGCGCCGCCAGCCATGCCGCACTTCACCGTGGTGCCGGTGGAGGACAAGCCCCGCGCCGACTACGACAGCGTGGAGGGGCTCAGCTGGGTGGACTACCGGGAGCCGGCCGCGGCGCCCCCCGCCGCCGACCCCTACGACACCGTCAGCTCCGACGGTGAGTGAGCGCCGGCGGCAGCCGGCTCCGGGCAGCGCCGCCCGCCGCGGGGGCCAACATGGCTCCGCGCCCGCCGCCGCGGCAACGGCTGCGGGGGGCGAGGGGCGGCCGGGCCGTGTGGTCGCCGCGGGGCTTCGCCGGAGGCGGGTGGGTGGGGCGGAGGGGCCGAGCCGGGGCCGGGCCGCCTCGGGCATCGCCTCGGGCATCGCCTCGGCCGCCTCCCGGCCGCTTGTTGCTCGCCCGGGGCGGGGGCGGGGGCCGGGACCGGCGTTATCGCCCCCAGCGCCGAGTGTCGCGTTTCGAGGCGATAAGAGCCCGCGCAGAGGCGTCCGAGCGCTCGAAGCGCTGCTTCGCCCGAATAAACCGGTAATGCGGAATTCGGGGACGTAAAGCGGCTCTCGGGTGGCAGTTTGCTTTTTCCTGCTTATGTAATCTCAAAAAACGCGTCCGCCCAGCCAAATCTCTCTAAAAGCGAGGCCGAGTGCTGCCGCAAGCGCTGCGCGTTGTGTCGGGGTTGCTTTCACAACTGCTCCTGTCAGGCAGAGCTGCTTTTTGTTGGTGCCTGATTTATTCCCCTTACAGAGGAGGATCACGTAAGTGGGAGGGGATTTGGGGTGGTGAGAGTAGTTTTCTTAATGAGGCAGCTCGTGTGGGTGCTCGGCCTGTGGTGGTGTTTTGCTGTGACTTTTAGGTATAAATCAATTTAAATGCTCTGAGTGTTTGTGGTGATTAGAGCAAGGAGGCTTAAATGTGGAGAGCAAACTGTTATTTTCCTCTGCCTTGGTTGTGTTTAGTACTGTAGCCTTCAGGAAAAGAACCGTCTCGTGCGCACGGCGGACGACTCTGACTTGCCCTTTGTGAATCATGGGCGATTCCAGGCAGTGAGGAAGGTCAGTAAGTACCCGGGTTCCTCACCCGCGCAGTCAAACTCTGCGGAAGCCGTGTGGTGTTGGGAGATGCACAGCAGTCCCTAAAGGCAGCCTGCTCTCCTTGGGCCTCGGCTTGAGGAAGAAAAGTGGGTAATGTTGCTGAGCATGGCATTGAATTGTCACGGCACTAAGGTCCAGTTCGTGGCTTGACCCCCTGTTCAGTTGCCTATGAAACTGTACTTCAGCTTCCAATAGGTAGATTTTTGTTTTAACTCAGTTTTCAAAGGATATATAGCTTTCAGTTTCTAAGTGGCTTACATAGGCCTAATGTCCATTGTATCAATTCTTTCAAGGTCCAGCGTGGCCATTTTGGAATGATGAAACGTAATTTTTTTTCCCAACGTGTTTGCTATCGCAGAATTAATTTGAGGCTCTATCCCTAAAGGCTATGTAAGGCCTTGGCTTTGTTTTGTAAAAGGCTATGTTTTAACCCAACATACAGTTAATATATAAGACAGTAATGCAAACAGGTGTTTTCCACCCATCTCAGCAGGTTGAAGTGGAGGCTTGGCAGAGTACTTTTTCTGTTAGCTGGCTTTGGCCATGGGTTAGTAAGTGTGACTTCTGGAAGCTACTGCCGTGGTGACTAAAGGAAGGTTGACTCAAACTGCCTGTCATTTGGCTGTCAGAGTGCCTGTATAACGTGTGCAAACAACACACATCAAGATATTCATCTCCCTGTCCTGGTCTGTCAGTAGCTGACAAGCTGTGGTCTTGTCAGTACTGCTACTCAGACTGTCGCACAAGAGCTGTGCTGCTGGAAATTAGCTGAGTCCCTTTATTTTAAAACTGATAAATATCTGGTAACATCTCTATTAATGTACAGCTGTTAAGCTCTGTTTCTATTTGAACTGTAACTGCCTTCTATTTTTTAGTTTACTTTCACAGTAATTAAGTGTTGTTTCATATCCTCAGGGCGTGCGTATAAGGATATACTGCTTTGGCTACCTGTACTGGCAAGCGTGCTCTTCCCACTAGCCTTCTCTGTCCCCTGCTAGGTTTCCTGGGTCTGTGGCTCTGTGGAGGGGAATCTGAACTCCCCGGTATTATTCCTTTGCTTCTTGATGCCTCCTTCCACATCCTGTGCAGAGTCCATGAGACTTGCCCACTTGGGCAGCGTTAATAATATGACATGGTGGAGATGGGAAGCTCCTGCTGAAGACAGAGTCTCACAGCTGTTTAGCACTGGCTGGAGCCTGCGGCCTGGAGGGGAGAAAATGGCTCTCCAGAGCCTTCTGTGGCAGTTGATTTTGGGGCTTGTGGAGGGATTTGTTGTTGGTAGTGGGACCCTGGTTCCAGATCAGGTAACTCTGTTTGACTTGAGTGCACGGTTCCACAGTTTTAGCTTGTGGCCCTATCGAAGTACCTGCCATGCATGCTAGCGCTGCGTGAGTGCGTGCAGGGCTGCCTGAACTGTACGTGCTGGTTGTCCGGTCTCTCTCTCTGATCAGGTAGTGCCACCGTAGTCAGTATGGGGGATTGGCCGTCGGAGTTATTCTTCTGTGTCTTCTCCAGGGAAGTTTTTAATTTAGCAGCTTGCTAGTAAGAACCCCACTTGAAGACTTCTTTGGATTGCTTAGTTTGAGTAGAGATGGGTTAAAGTGACTGAGTAATGATATGGTCTGTCAGCTATGTGGTGTATCATGGTAATGTAACTGTCTGGTGTATCATGGTAATGTAACTGTCTGTAGCTGGTCTGTAAGAGTGGGTGGAGTAGGGGCTTTGTCGTTCAAATGCTCCTTGCACTGTCGCTCAAGCTGTTGCTCATAGTTCTGGTGGATCCTAATTTCCCTCTGACCTTTCCACTCCAACCTTTATTTGTCACAACATGGTCTTGTTTTTGAATGTTTTTTTTCTGCGTTCTGCTTTATTTGGGATATCAAGTGATGAGTTGTCATCTAAACACTGTAGAGATGAGGCCATTCTGCAATAGAATTTGCCAGCCATTTGCATGAGAATACATTAGTTGATGTGTAATAATTTAGTCTTCCCCAAATAGCTCCAGTGCTTGCTTGTGAATAAAATCAGCCTTTTTCTGCTAAGCAGGTCCTACCTACTGCCACTGCTTATAATAGATTCTGACATCTTCCATTTAGAGAAAGAAGCACAAAGAATTATCCTGTGATCCTATGATAAACGCATGAGCCCTGCTTTATGGATCGGCAGGGATGAGAAATGTGCATTTGGCATCTTTTCTGTCTTTGGAATAACGCCAGCACGTTAGGTTGGGTACACGGGGTAAGAAGGAGGACAGTGGGGTCTGAATAGTGTTTAGCAAAACAGAAAAGCTTTGTTTTTCTAAGGATCTCAGCTCCACAGTGATCTTGGACCCTGTTAACTGAAGTGCAGCAATGTCATGTGTCCTGTGGGAAGTTATTTATCTTCCTGTGACTTTTGTTTGTGGAAATGAGACACTAATCAGCTTAGTGTCACTAACTGACTTTGGTCAGCTGCCACCCTTGTTTTTTGCCAGTGAATTGCTCTGCTTATGTTCCTGTTATCACATGGCTTTCCTTCGGCCCACGGTTTTCTGACTAGACTTGAGACCTTTCTCTCATGATTACAGTCTGTATTAGTACCTACAGTGTCCTTGTGTAGCAATAGATTATGCTGGTGAGTTGCAATAAGCTATTTTCAAACTGGAGGAGACTGGTAAAGGAAGTTCTGGTGTGATAGCAGCATATTTTTACTTTAATCTTCCTCACAATTCCCTGTTTTTTAATACAGGGTGACTTACTACAAAAAAACTTAAGTTGCTCATATGACTTGAAATAAAGCACACCAAATATGTCTGAAAATACGTTTAACAAAGATGCATGAATCATTCAAAAAAATCCCTATATAAAGCACTTAATTCTTCTGTGTAGGTGTTTTGGCAAAGTCCAGAGACGAGGTAAAATTAGTCATATAATGAATTAGATACTGCAGCTAAAAAAGATTGACAGAAATACATGTCCAAATATATTTTAAGTGGTTTAAAATTCAAGCAGGAACTCCTCCTAGCAGCGGTGTAGGTAAATAGCACTGTTAGAGTAGTCATGGCAGGGTGTTTTTGCCTAACCTCTGTAGCATGTGCATCTACACTCAGCATTCTCCACGTTGCCTTAAAGCTGTAGGAGGCAGTTGTGCAAGAGGGTCCGGGAAGCAGTCTGGGAGTCCAGGCGGCCTGAACTGCTTGGGAGGAAACTAACGGAATAGAAGTACGCTGATAGCCCTAACATCACTGGACTGCCTCTTCCAGTGATGTGTGTACTACTGACTTGTTGAAAATAGTACGGAAGCTAGATCTTCTTCACTTCAGTTGTTTTGACCAGGAAGGTGTTCTGTTTCATCAAACTTGGCATCTCGGTTTTCCCTCTCTGTGAAGTTCACTGTGTAACTTTGGTGGTTTTGGAGGTGTCCTGTGAGTGCTGAACGTATCAATGTTTGTTTCATAAACAAAATGGTGAGGTACTTTGGTCTGAGTTTTTCCCCTCCGCTATAACCATTTCTGTGTATCCTAGTTATTTTTATCATTGGAAATGCAGATCTTGAAAGGGGTCTTAACCGCATGGTCATCTTTGTTTTCTCTTCTGTTTGTGTAGCCAGTGATTAGCAGAGCACTGATAGCACTGCTGAACTCTAGAATGCCTTTCTCACAGTGCAGGTGCATAGATAAGTGGACTCTTGCTGCAGATAAGGGAAGATAAGAACGTGGTATGTGGAAAATGAGAGTGGAGAAGTGCTTTGTGACTTGACTGGTTGCCTATGACACTTGGGTAGGTGATGGTATATGCTTTCTTTATGAAGGCTCGCACAACCTGAAAGCAAGAATTTCCCTGAGATCTGGAGAGCAAGAACTTTATTTTAGTGGGTTTCATGACTGCCTCAAGTCTCTAGAGGTTTTTAGTAGCATGCAATTCTGTCAGGTTTAATTCATCTATAAAAATGCTTGCTTTGGTAAAAGAGTTCATATTTCTGTATAAATGTTTCTTTTGCAAAGCTAGTCTCTCATATGTCTTCTAACTTGTGCAGTGATTAAGACGGAGCTGGTGAGGCTGCAGCTGTCTGGCACCAAGGGGATCTCAGTGCCAGCTGCTGGGCGGCCAGGAGACGACTTAGCTAAACATAGAAAAACATGGGCCCTTTTGTGGGTTCTCTGGTATTTCAGTTATTTGGAAAAGCTCTGGGAAGCATCTTTCTGATATGTCTAAGTGAATTAAAAGCAACTCCCTTAAGTGTATGTGGGTGGGTCTGTATGTTGCAAAAAAACTAAAAATACACACACATGCACACACACACAAACTGTGCCAGTCTTGTGCAGCTGCTGTGTTTTTTTGTGTGTGCGCTCAGGCGAACACCTGTATTAGAAGGCTAAGCAGTTGCACATGAAAAGACATCAATTTTCTATGTAATTATACCTGCAGATACATGCTGCTTTTGATTTGCTGAGCACTCCTTTCAAACTTGAGTCACCAGTAAGATTTTTTTACATGCTGAAACTATATCTTTTATTCCATCTCTGCACTTTTCTAAAGGAATTCAACTCAATTATTGGGCTTCTTGTCTTGTGTTTGTGGTGCATTCTCTCTCATATATAAAATAGATTTGTGTTTGTTTTATTCCATTTCCCCTTGCAAGTTTCTTCAGTGTTTCGCTTCCTTGATGCAAATAGCGATACTTCCTTTCTTCCTCTTGCTGCTGCAAAATAATAATAATAAAAAACAATGTGTGGTTGCATGCTCTTCAGTGTAAAGCTTAAACTTGGCATATGCTGTGAAGTTCCACGTAAAATGGGGATTAAGATACTCTGCAGCTTCATTGGCTAGAAAATGTAGCCAAGCATGGTAAATGCCACTAGCTAAAGAAGAACAAAAAACTTGAAGAAAATCATACTTAGTGATCGTTGCTTTCTTCTTAAGTGCATGTTACAGAATGGGGGACACCCAGTGCCACAGAGAGAGAAAAGCTGAATTTGGTAAGTTTTCCCTTCCCCTCCAAGAAAAAGTTAAAAGTTTACACTTATTCTTGAATGTGATGTAACAAAGAATTTAATATGTGGGCTGGTTTATGTTGTAGAAAAATCACTATCATTGTCAATCTGTGGGAGCAAGGTTTGTTTGATCAAGGGTCTCTTTTCTTTAACTCATCAATTCAAGGTTATGAAATACTTTGCTAAGTGGTGTGGACTAGGGAGAAAAAATACACCATCTTAAGCTACAGTCTAAAGCCTATTGGAATTATATTTTAGGAATACTTCCACTGTCTGCAGTAACCTTTGCACCAGGTCCTTCATAGGTAAATTTTGTATTTCTGATTGTACTAAGCTGACTTTAATTTTGACAGATCAGAAAATTTCAGTATTTTGTGCCATTTGATTTAGTAAAAACTTTTTCTTAGTTATTAGTTTTCAACACGCGTTTGTTTAAATGATGCTGAGTGATCCCTTAGCAATGAGTAGTATCGATGGCTGCCATTAGTTCTGTGTTTTCTTACGGTTGAGCCCCTTTGGAGGATTTCTTTCAGGATACTTGGATTTTGTCACTCATGGAAAACTATGCCTCTTTCACAGTGGCTGCTGCAGTGAATGCTAAGCAAACAATATCTCCTTTTTAAGCAAGCAAAGGAACAGACTGCCACACAAAAACTACCAGTCTTTTTGCAAAGTCAAATACTTGAGGATATATTCAGTGTATTTTTGTTTTAAATATAAGAAGTCTACATGACCAGGAAAAATACAGATTTTATAACGCACACGTGGCAACTTTCTCTTGAGATTTTTGGATATGGTGGCTTCTTGCATGCTGTTATCTGGTGCTTCCTTCTCCCATGCTCTGCACGCCTGTTGGGGGTCATTTTGTAAGCTCCATATTGCCTATTTGTCCTGGGTGTACGCTCTTATTTTAAACATTGTTTCCAGAGTCTCAAACTGTCACTTCTGCACCACTAAAAAAAAGTTACTGGAGTAAGGAGGTAGCATTCTGCTGATAGGTTGTGTGATAGGGATTTAGTTTTTGTAGTACATCTTAGGTTTGGACTGGAAAAGATGACTGTTTTCTTCCCAGCAGTGTAATTCATGTCTGAGCAACAGAGGTATAGGTTAGGACAGTGCTGGGAGCCCATTTTTTTGAAATATTTGATGTTATTAAAAATACTTGGAATTTTTTTTAATTGTCTTTTGATCTTCATTCTCTGTAGGACAGAGAGGTGGGGTTCGATGTGCAGAATAAAAAGCTAATTGCCCAAAAGAGCTTTGACTCAATTAGCTTATGGATGAATAGGGAAGCTTGATCACTTGACAGAACTGCCAAGTTAGCTCTGCCTTGCTCACCGGAGGCAGCCCCAGACTTGTCGGAAATGTAAGTGAAATGGCACTTATTTTGCAGAGCGGAAGACAAGAGGCTGGCGCTCCCGGGTGGCCCTGCGCTGGCTGGGTCGGGGTGGTGGGCTGGCGGCCAGGGAAGGGTGCGGAGGAGATTGCTGCAGCAGCCGTGGGGCAGCCACCATCGCCCCGCCACTGCCTTTCTGTCGGCGGTCACGGTGCTCTGAGCAGAGACAGGGAAGCCGGTTTGTTTGCCCCTTTGTTGCAGGGGATGGCTTAGCAGCATTTCTAACGTTATTCAGATACCAAGTTGCCCAGCATCCCATGGAAGTTTGTTCCACAGGTCCATCCCCTTGAATCTAGAAAACCTCATTCTCCTGACCGGCGTGACTTGCAATGTCCTGGATGCCCAAGTGTTTCATTGACTGACATGTTGTTTGTCATATAACTAGGATGCAATCCATCGATTACTTTGAAAATTAGAATCAAATCCGTAGGCTAATGTTGGAAGCTGGCTCAAAGGGAACTGTAACAGAGGTTGCATAACAAGATCCTGGGAAAGGAGAGGTGACACAAGGTGAAGTGCTTACGACAGAGGCATGTTGTGCTCCCTGTAGGTTGTCTCTGCTTCAGCTTCGTATGGCTGAACAATAGTGTATGTTTTCTGTGCAATTTAATCACCATCCTTTATTTTGATCTCCTAGCAATACTCAGCAATTTTTTTTGTATCTATTTTACGAGGGGTTATTCAGAACGTCATTCAGTCATTACAGAAATCTATTATGAAACAGGTTAGACTATCCAGACTTCTGTCTTTCACTTCCATTTTAACGGGAAATGAGATCCTTTATGGTGTGCCGTTAGAAGCTGCCCATTTGCTGAGTTAGGGTAACTGCTGAGGAGAGCAGACTTGTTGAGACCTGCTCTTGCATACTTTAAATTGCTGATTGCTGCAGTAAACCACAAATTTCATGCCCTGGAGTATAATTGATTTTCATAAAACTATCTATAGCAACTCCACTTTGTGTTATGACCCTGTCTGTACTCCCAACCTGAGCAGCCCTGGGCTTAGTTAATGTGTGCAAAGTCCACCTCTGGATTTCCAGGTGCGAGGTCAGATCTGAGTCAGGACTTAGAGCAATTCAAGAAGATAGTGTAGCTCCTGCTGTCTCTCCGATGGAAGACAACACGTTTCAGTTTCTACTCTACTTTCCACCTTTTGTAATCTGGAACTTTGCCCTCCTGATCCAATTGTAAATAAAGTAACTGACATCACTTTCACTTCTTTTGCTACCCTATACACTTGGTATCCAGAGTTGATGGAGAGGACAAAGGTAGAGGTCCTCTACTGAGTTTTGTAGGTCTGATTTAAGAACTTGCTGCTCCCAAACATTTTCTGTTTTTGTTCTGCAAAGGTTATTACTTAGTGCTATGTGGTCTGTGACTTTTACCATATGAAGTGTTGAGCAGCAATACTAGTTTAAAGTACTTCTGTCCTCTCCCTACCTGGATCCCTTCCCTTCCCTTGACTCATAAGTTGTGTTTGACCTCCCAGTGCTGTGACGTGTTCTCCAAGGCACAGTTGTTTCTAGAGCATCACAAGCTAACACTTGCCAGCCTTATCCAAATTCAATTCTTGCATAGATATAATTTATATCAAGATTACTTTGCCCAAATGGAAACAAACCGTCCACTTTTGATGTTGCCTTATGTTCCAGAGGATGCAGTGGCAACATCGTGGATTAATTACAGGGAAATTGGAGCCAGACATGATGCAGAAGTATAGCTGATCTATATTTGTTACATCCCAAGACTGTAACCAGCCAGTGGGATGTTTATCTACCTTATTTTAAGATGCCCTTCTTTAGTGTACGTTCAGGGAGCTTAAAAGCTGTAACTCAATTTAACACAGAGAATAATGTAATTGTGATGCTTTGCCCTTGACCTTTTTGAAGATACTCTATTTTAGAGGTTGTGGCACAAGTATATGCTTAGCAGGGTTAGGCTCACTGTTTTATGTCCCTGAGTTTCCAGTGACTTGCATTCTGTTGCATATGTTTGATTTAATTTCTGACTGGTGGAGCAGATGACAAGTGATCTAATGTGGCCCACTCCCCCGTGAATAATTTCTGCGCCAATGTGATGTTCTCATTTTGCTCTGATGATCATGCACACTGAACTTCTTGTAAAGTGATGATAAAAGCCGTTGTGGCTTTTCCAGGTATCCAACTTTGTCTTGGTGTATGGTGTGTGTTGTGCACCGTGCAGTAGTTTGTGCCATTTTAGAGGACCTGTGGGGTCTTTCTAAAAATGCGTATGTGCATATATGTATATGTGTTTTTCAAGCAGTGCAGTTTGTTCATTGTACATACAACATCAGAGCACTCTCCGCCCACTAAAATTTTGAGTACGGATGGAGTGACCTCCTTTGCTTGGAGAATTCTCTGACTAACTTTCTTTTCCAGTGTTCCCTCTTTAAATATTATGTCCTGGATTACTGTGAGTCTTGGATGTTTGTTGGACTCCATGCTGATGGGTCGAATCTTCTTCCTTAGCTTATGTCCAAGCTTAGCTCTTTTTCTCTTTCCCATTCTTTTTTTTTTTTTCTTCCCCCTTAAGGTAAAAATCTCTCACATACTGTTTTTACATGGAATGGAGTACTCCTCAAACGTGTGAAAAATCTGATATTTAGTGCTCTTTATACAATTTAATTGAAAACTAACGAAACATTCAGGGCTTATAAGATACAATCAATAAGAATGATGTCTTTCCACTGTCTTATGGGAATAGATAGTAATTGTCCATTAGATACCTTTTGTAGTATGTAATGCATAAAATATACATGAAAATTCTCAGAGTAACTAAACCACTTTTAGTTATGTCTGGAGATACTTGGCAGTCTGGCCCATATCTCTTCTCCTGTTCTGTTTGTTCTCTGCAGGGAGCTTTTTAAGCTGGTTAATGCCCAGGCTTCATGATCACTGTTCTCGCTGCGTGCCTTGTGCCCGCACAGCTGTTTCTCTGGCTGAGTGGTGAGCTGGACGAGGGAGCGGATCTGTCTGAGAAACAATTATTTTCTTGTTATTCCCTCATCGTTCTTACTGCGTAGCCATGGTCAGTGGAACGGATACAAGATGGAAAGCATTTTCCTGAATTGGATACTGGAGAAGAAAAGTGAATTAAATATCACATACAATACTGCGTGCTGGTCTCATAGGTGCATGTTGTTGTCTGTCAGAGAAAATAAGAACATCTGTTTTTCTGCGAGTTCAGAGGCCTTATCCAAGACAGGGAAAATGCTACAATGCTTCTTCCTGTATTTTGATACAGGGCGTGCTGTATCTGAGGTGCCCTCATGCGTGTGAGGGGACTGAGGTTCAGGGAAGATAGTCACGAGGAATGATTTGGAGTCATTCCACATGAAAGAACCTCTGAAGTGGATTACAGTGAAGCACAAAGGTGGTTTTTATAGTATGTTTTTTCAGCTGACAATGATGAGCAGTTTTGTGAAAGCTCTTAAGCAATGTGAGTTCCTAAATCCAGTTTCTCTAAAATCGCTTGGCTTTTTAAATCACATAGGCGTTTTTGGTGATTGCATCTACGGTGTATTGCAGATGTTGCCACAGTGGTGCTTGAGGTATCCAGAGTACCTCGTTATGAACAAGTAGAGTGGAGAGTGTTCTGGTAACTATGAGCCACTTAAAACCATTGAGTTCATATCTACTTCTTTATCTCATAAACCCTTCACTTCATCACACTGATGCTTTTTGTGATCTTTCATATGATTCATCCATTAGCGGGTAATGGTAGAAATTATTGAAGATGGAAAGAAATACATCACCGTTTTCACTTTAAAGCTGGCATGCCTGGAGGGTCAGTGTCACAGAGCTCTGCTTTTCATGGCATTAGCAAGTTGAAAACGCTGCTGATGCCACACAAATAGGCAAGCGGCAGGCTTGTGGCACGTACCCTTCCGAATAGGTGTGCAAGCAACTGGCACTCTGCCTCTTAACTATGGCTGGGTTTGGATTTCACAGATAACATTTTCAATAAGATCCTGACACGTATATTTTTTATTGCCATTGAAAGGATTATAGTGTCAGGACTATATCAGTGTTGGTTTAGCTTTCTGTAAGAAACTGTTCTGCCTCCTGAAAAGAGTCCCCTTCAGCATTGCAGCCAGCAGTCAGTTTGTCAGGGGCAGCAGAAAAAACTTCTTCTGGAAGTACAGTATTATTAAACTTGCCTGATCCGCAGCACTTCACAGAGAAGGCATTCACTAAAGCACATACTAAGAGCAGAAAGAAGAATACTGGTAAACAAAATTACTGAAATTGGCAAAGAATTATTGCTAAAGGGTAAGTGCTTCCTGTGGATATTAATAACCACAAAGGTTTAGAGTGTTTTGAAGGTTACCTGTATATCTTAACCGAAGAAGAAAATCCTGGGACTTTCTGAAACACAGAGTTATTAAATTGTTAAATTCTTTGAGTTCTGTGGTAGCAATCAACTGGATTGGTAAAGCTGTTCTTGTAGTCTAGTTTTGCAGAGTACACTAAAACTCTGACTGTAACTTCATGCATGTCTATGGAGGGAGAAATCAAAAGATTTGTGCCTTAATTGTACACTTAATTCCATACTCTGGTACTGCCCGGTTGCTGCATAGGTTGTTGTATGGGATGCTTTGGCCTTTTCTTTCATGTAAAACACAAACAGATGCAGTCTGCAGAATTCTGAACTGTTTCAGAGGAATTAGTATCATGTTATCAACAGTATAGCTTTTAACATTTTTTTGTAAAACTGTGCTTTGCATATCTTTAGCAGATGCCAAAGCTGTTTCTGGTTATAAATACATACATGTTATCTGTGGTATAATATGTAATGAATTTTAAGTGGTCCACCTTGCTTTATAAAGTCCAGTAAACACAGAATTTTAATGACAGTGGTGATTCACAGTGAAGTACATAATGTTACATATTAGTCTTAAAACTGTGAATGAACACATTATATTCTTAAAATACCCATGGATGTCAATAGGTTTGGCCTCAAGCTGCAGCAGCTGACGGAAGCATGTGTCCACATCTGGCATGTGAGAGTTTAGTGTCGTCAGCATAACCGATAGAGTTTGAGCCTTTGTTTAAAGTACCGAGCATCTCTTTGCTGCCTGAAAGCGGTCCAGGTAAAGTTCACAGCTCTGCCCTTTCATTCTACTATTCTCTCCTCTCATGCAGCCTTACTGTTGCGCGAGTTATCTAGCACAGCATTGTCCTTTGTTTTCATAAAATACAGGGTTGACCTGGAATATATGGCTCATCCTTTCTCCCCCCTTATTTTCTCCTTCAGTGAAATAGATCTGTGAGTCCAAGGTATTAGATGAACTGTAGCCAGCAGTTTGCTTTTGGTTATTCCACTACCAATGGAGATACTGGGGTTCTTGAGCTACTAGGAAAAGGTCAAACTTGTTTAGGGTTTTATCCTCTTCAATCATACTTTGTTCTGCAGGCAGCTTTACTGTTGTTGGAAGATGAGAAGAAAGATACCTGAAGGTAACACAGCCTTTTGAGGGGAAACACAGTTTATATTATGATACAAGTATTTGGAAGAATGATTGTATCATTGTTAATATCTGGAGTTTGCTTGCGAAGAACCACATTAAGACAGTTCCTTTTATTAAAAAAAAAAAAAAAGTGTAATGAAAATGGACATGGGCAGCTTTTACTATTGGGACTTTATCCTTAAACCTGTGAACAAATATCACGAAAATCATTTAGTGGCTAATAAAATTATTTAGTAATGCAAGAATCAAAACTGTAAAATAATTCTACCTGAACTGTGTGCAGTAATCTTATTGCTCGTGTAACTTTTCCTGCTGCAGAATATCTATCTTGAGTCCATGCTTTTGCTCCCAGGTCTTATAAGTAGAGGAACAGTAAGTCTAGCAAATTTATTATGTCCCCTGGGCAAAAATTCAAACTGAATTCTGCCCTAATTTTCAGTTGTATAGGAATTTCCGAAAGATTTGGCTCTTGAAAATTTGCAAAAGTGTTAAGTAGGTTATCCAAATGGAACTAACTCCCCCAAAGAGGGATCAATTTTGCATACCTTAAGCCATCTATCAATTATGTTTTATTTAAGTTAGGCTCTCTTCAGAGCTAATTTGCAGCATGCCGAGATGCATGTACGGGAGAGGCACTCCAGGGATCATCTAATTCAGCTGTCTCTCTCTGACTGAAGAGCGAACCTCCGTGATTAGTTGAACATAAATGCCTGCTGTTTAGATAGCTGAAATTAGGTTAAAGGAATCTGACACCAAGCACTTGGGTAGCCATGCTAATTTCTAACCTTAAATTTCAGTTTTATATATAGGAAGAATATTGAAAATATGAACCATGGATTTTTTTTAAATGAAAAAAAGTCTGAGATGTTCTCTGTGCATGAAAATATCTCAGTTTATATCCTTAGGTACCACAGGCTTTGTGACTAGTGATGCCTATAAAATAGGCAAAGTCTGAATGACAGAGTGAAGTGGTATTATGTGCTATGCAGTCTGTTTCATTACAAAATGTTTTTACTGTGGTGTATGCAAAGGAGTCTGTACATGCACAATATAATTAAAAATAAGTTATCAGCTCTTATACTACTCCAAAAATTAAATTATGTTGATGGGAAGAGTGTTGGGATTTCCTGAGTTTCTGACCTTCTGGTAAGTCACTGCTCTTTTTTGTCAGTTATAAAGAGGTATATAAACCAGGAGGTTTCTTTCTTTCTCAAGCCTAGCTTTTCAGTTCAACTTGTGACTTGCACTAAACTTCTTTGAAGAAATTCTGCTCCTCAGTTGAGATGCAGCTCTTGAGATTTCAAGTAGGGAGAGTTATGGCAACTCTGCATGCCATCATCACAGGTTGTAGCAGTACGTGAAGCTTTGTCCAGCTTGGCCAGCCCTGCAAAGCATGTCTGTGAGTCTCTGCATTCCTCTCGAGATGCTGTGAATGGGGATGTGGGAGCGTGATATGTGTGCCTCCACCAGCTTCCATTTAATTAGCACAGATACGTGTTTGTGAAAGTGAGGTGGCACAGGTTTGTAATCAAAGTACAGCCCTCCTGGGAATTTTTTTGGTTTTTGTATGAAGTCTTACCACAGCTTGATTAGCATTGCCATTTCTTCACTGCTCATGTTATCTGTGCTGGCTAAACTAAAGTTAGTCAGACTGTCCATCTGTGCCTCCAGCCTGCCTTGACTTGTCGGGTAGATAAAGCCTCTGTAAGAACTAGGTGAGTGTCTTTGAGTTAGTCATGTCCAAATGGAAAGATCTGAAGGTGCTTTAAGATGTACCAATTTCTACTTATTTAACTGAGCGTGATGAAGCAGGGGAGTGGTAATTTTCTAAGGAAGTTCAGAAATTGAAAACAGTGGAGAAGGCAACCTTGACAGGTTAAGTCATGCAGCCTGCTCCTCCTGCCAGCTTGTTACAATGGGTAATGATTCCTTTACGAGACTGGCTGAGTAGAGCTTATCACTGCGAAGCTTCCGTGTCTGTCTTTATGGTAGTCTCACTGTGCCCAGTTGTTCAGTTTTCACTTATCCTTATTTATCTGTCTTTGTTGTAGTTACTTTGATACATATGTTTTGTCTGTATCTCTCCCTAAATTCCTGTTTTTATCCCTCACTTATTAAAGAAAACACAGCAGCTAGCACAGGAGACTTATGCATGGAGTGCTCTAGCAGTGAAACTGGCTCTAATCAAATTCCCTTCCAGAAGTAAAGCAGCAATGTGAATGCTGTTCTCCATATTCTTTTTTTTCTTTTTCTTTTTTAAATAAGAAGAACAAACTGTTTGGAAAAGAACAGCAAAAAGTCCACAGAGCATCTGGTACAGTTCTGCTGCAGGGTTTTCTCTTGGCAACAAAATAAAACTTAGGCAAAAGTTTGGATAGCTATTTATTGCTTTTATTCTCTCCTGTGGGCTTGTTTGTTTGCACATGAGGGAGTGTGCGTACATAGCATTTTTAGGTTTTATTGTACGGATTATCTATGATATTTTGTAGAACCCAGGTGATCCACAGGGTGAAAAATCTGTTTTTAGAGACCTTTATGCATAGCTGAGTAGAGGGAGCTCTGAGAAGCTCGGTAAACTGCGATGTACATGTCTAGATAAACTGCGTAATTGCGGTGGTGCCTGGAAACGGAATTATTTGCTTTGGAAGTGAACTGGCAGCAATCAGAGGTAAAATGCCTTAATTATTGAAAGATAATGAAGACCGAGAAGCAGTGAAACAAGTGAAGAGGAAACATTAACCTACTTGGAATATAGCTTCTCTGCCTCAAAAATCAGGATTAATTAGGGACTAAGGCAAATAAATTATTCTCTGTTGCAGAGTTTATAGCTTTCTCTTTAAGAAATGTTCCTTGCAAAACAGTCTTGCATCATGAAAACTAACATCACATAGCTACTGTCCAAGACTGAAGACTTGATAACTAAGCGTGTGCTGTGATGATGTTTGCCTAAGAGATTTCATGCTTCAGAATGTAAATGGTCCTCACGTGAAGCTGAGGCAAGAGTTCCCCGCAGTAGCCTTCCTAGCTCGCCTCTGCTCTGTTCCAAAACTGATGGAGATAACAAGCTCTTCACATGCAAGTAAGTCTCTTTGAAGGCTCATTTGTATGGCTCATTGTCAGAAGGAATATTGCTAGACTAATACTTTATTTCAGTATGTGTTGTATTCTGTGCTACAGTGAATTGTATTCTGTTCTGGAAAATGGTCAAAGTACGTTTGTATTTCTTGCTTTTTGGAGGAAATGGAGTCATCTTGCGTAGGTTTTACTCATGAAATTGGAAACGGGTGCAAACAGAGAAAATGAGATGAGCACTTTGTTGTTGTGGTTTAGGGCATGGCAGGTCTGAAAACTGCAGATTACAGAGAACACGCAGCTGTGGGGAAGGTGATTTTGGCTATCGTGTGATTAGTTGCATTTAACTTAGGGTTATAGTACTCAGACACGCTCTCTGCAGCACCCAGATCCACATATTGGTGGAGTTAAAATAGGATGTCCTGGTAGTGAACTTGAATATAAACTTCTTTGCTTACTGTTGAAAGTGTGCAGTGTTAGAAGGTTAAATATGGCAAGTTGTTGGATCAGTAGGATCATGTATTTCAGAAAGCTCACTTATATTTTGCATCGTGCACGGTAACTCGTAATCTCTGTGCACTTTCAGGATGATAGAGCTAGTGCTCTGAATGTGGAGAAAAGGCAGCTGTATTTCTCTGTCATCTTCTGTTTTTTGTAGAGAGAAAAACATGCCCTAACAATTGCAGAAACGATATTCTGATTCCAGTCACTAGTCCAACTGGCTTCCAGTGCAGTTAACTTTACTTGGACCTCCTGGGTGCAGGAAGATGTATAGAGCAAGGAGACCAAGGAGTCAAATTGCAAGTGGAAGGCCAATGGGAAGGATTTGGGTGATGCTGGAAAATGGTAAATGGAGGACAAGAGAGGAACTGGACCCTCTTTTTGAGAGAGAGCTTCTGAAGAGAGCAATTGTGGAAAATTCACTGGAGCTAAAGTGAAGATGCATCTAAAAATCAATGCTGATTAAACTTGAATGTTCATCTTAAAGCACTGGTCTTTGTCAGGCTAGGAGAGTAGGTATGAGGTAATCTTTTTTTTTAGCTGAGGAAAAGCTATACCGAGAATGGTAATGAGAAGTTTAGGATTTTGAAGAAAGTGAAGCAATTGTCACCCTCTTTTAAAAAATCTGAGACTGAACATGTGAGCTATATTGACAACAGTGCAACTTTGGCATTAAAAAGAGGTTCTGTAAGTGTTACAAATAAAGGACTGCCTCTTACACTTTTTCGAGATAGCATTAAGCTGCATCTACCAGATGCTGATGAAAGAACAAAGGAAACTATCAGCAAAGAAATGATTTAAAAATGACTCTGATTTTTTTTTTCCATTTCCTCCCCCCCCCCCCCCCCCAGCATTGAGTCCACCAAAGTTAGTATGGGAGATGAGAAATCAAAACAAAGTTAGTTTTGTCCTTACTGTATTTGATAAGTGTAATAAAGAGAAATTATGCACAGATAAAAGTCCTGAAGACTGAAGTGGGCAGCATCTCTGACGTCCGCATTCGCTGCTGGAGACTTTCAGACATAATAAATGCAGCAAGCAAGGGGTTCTTGCCATTGTGCTCAGTAAATATTTGCCTTTGAAGTTGATAAGCATTTTATTGTGAAGGTCTGTTGTTAAGCCTACTGATTATTTTATTTTTTTTCTCTTCCAGTCTTGTAAAATTGTACAGTACCCAGCAATGTGAGGAGCTCTTAAATGTAGGTGGGGGTCAACAAATAGACTGAGCCCATTAGTGTAAGGCAACTGCTAATTAGTAACGTGGTGCTAATAGTCCGGGTTGCCAGAAATGTAATAGACAAACACAACTGATGGCTATCTGTAAATATTTTTGGTCAGCTAAGTGTTTACTTCCAGAAGCTTAAAAACACCTGTATTGTTTGTGAATGTCTCTTCCAACAGTTTTGCTCAAAGCATCTATGAGCAGTTTCCAGCAAATAATGCTTTTTTCCTGTGCATCTCTTCCCTCAGTAAGACTAGCACTGAACTTGGTTGTCATTTTTTGCTTACAGCAATTACTTTTGTAACAGCACAGTATATGCCGTTCCGTGCGTGAGGAGGAGGAGGAGTCGTCCTCTATTTGCCTGTTAGGTTCATTTTGCATGTTAATTCAGATTTCAAAATGCAGACATGCTTTCACTTAAATGATGTGAAAATAATTTGGCGTAACCTTGTTCAGTTGACTACCTTAATCTTTGGAAATATACACCAAAATATCCAGCTCTTTAATGGCTTGCTTTTTCTTGTGCTTTCAGTCGACAGTACTTTCTTAACATGCAGTATTTTCCTTTGAGCAAATTTTCCTTTCATTTCAATTTTCCATGTCCAGTTCAATTTCTATGCTGGATACTTCTTTTGTAAACAGAAATAAGAGTATTCCTTGGATTGATCTTTTTAGGAGATGCTCTTGGAAACCTGCTTAGTTCGTTTTGGCTGAACGAGCAGGGAGGGCAGAGTTCTAGGCAAAAGAAAGGAGTTTTTGTTTGTCATTCAGACTTTAATGGGAGCCACAGGTCAGAGACCTGAGTACTGGAATCAATTTCCTCTCTTCTTTGTGGAGACTGTTTTGTACTTCAGTGCCCTTAAATATTTTTTAATGTTACTACTTACTGTATAAAGGTCTACTGATCTATGTTATCTTGTATATGGATTTTTTTTTAATTTTCATTGTTCTTTGTACTGTTACTGTACCTGATGTTAGGCTCAATGAAGAGAAAAGGCATTGTAAGAATGCATGTTTTGATGGCTAGAACATTGTGGACATAATAAAAGAACACCACTTTCGGGGTAATCTTTACAAATGCTGTAACTTGAAAGAATCTAGTCTTTGAATTGCTCAGTCTTACTAGATCTACCTAATCTGTTGGGATGTATTGCTCAAAAGTTGCTTTTAAAACTAGCAATGATTTTCGAGTGCAGAAGAACTGTCTTTTGACTTGTCACAGTTCTATACAAGAAATAGCTGTAAGAGGAAACTTTAGAGAATAAAGGCCCTGATAGCATCACAGCTGTGACCTACTTGTAAATTGTACTTTGAGGCGACTTACCATTCTATTTTAATGAAAATGGAGGCATAGGAATAGCAATAAATCTATGCTGACAGTAGCAGAGATTGAATGTGCTATCACTCTGAAGCTGATACTCTTGCATAACTTCACATGCTAAAAAGAAACATTCAGTTGAATAAACAAGTGTATTCCATATGGGGTTTTTGTGTGTGTGTGTCAAGATTACTAGGTTTTCTTGAGATTTTGATCTTTCTACACTCACCAAAACCTGCTTCTGTTTCCTTTGCAGGTCATGGCAACCATAAAGAAAACAGTCCTTTCCTCAACAATTTGGAAGCTGGCAAGGGAGGCGATTATTATGACAAAAATCTGGCCTTGTTTGAGGTAATTTCTGACCTCTTCAGCCTTTTGATGTGAATGTCCTTGATCTTCAAAGCTGGGAGGGATTGAGCATATAGTGTTTATCATTCAGTGGAAGATGGAGTATTGTGAAGATGCAGGTGGTGGGCCAGTTCCTATCTGTCACTGCACTGGAATCTGGTGCCTAAAAGCCACTGGTGTGTTGATAGATATGTCCACAGTGTACCAAAGTGTAATGGTGCCAGAGGTGACCTGAGTAATTTAAATAGTGAAGCTGTGGCACTGTGGGCTAATCAGTGTGGAAAACTAGCATGGGTTAATTTATCATGTTGAGAAAGTTCATGCTATTCTGTAGGACAGTGCCTGAATTCAGGTGCCTGAATTAGCTTGGGTATCCTGTATCACAACTGCAGCATACCAACAATACAGATTTCTGCCTGAATGCTTTTCTATGGGTGGGATATCCTGTGTGATGGAAAAAGCCCAAATGTAAGTGCTTGGGAGTGTGAGGCAGAGAGAGGTGACTGATTTCATGTGGGAGTAAGGAGGTCCAGACTCATATGCAGCAGGCCAGCTGGACCCACACAGAGTCCAGCAGAATCCTCCTCCTCTTCCTCACCTCACTGGCTATATGCTTTGGCAGTGTGTTAAGCACAAATATCTCACGGTATTCTAAGACCAGATTTCTAGAAAGAGTTTTTCAGAACCTGGAGCACTGGGGAGTGGTGCAGAGAGTCTTTGCATGGCTCTGCAGCTGCTTTCTAGCTGAGCTGCTTGGTTACAACTTAACAGCAATCTCTGCAGCTTGCGCCTGATGTTTCCCGTTCTGGGAACTTGGTGCAGGGGAACCAGAGCTGGCTCTGCACACAGCCGAGCTGGCCCCAGCAGAGTTCTGCTATGTGACATAGAGCATGAACCAGTATAGCTAACCAACGACTAGATAGCTCCCCCTGGAAATCCTACAGCCATGGTTGCATGGCAGTGTGTTTGAGCTAGAAGATCATGAAGCACACTCCCAGCTCTGGTATCCCTTCCCTCCAAGGCATGGCAAATCTGTGACCAGGATAAACTTACTCACAGGTAATGGCCAGTTGGCTGTATTGTGGAATTCGTGGCTGCCACTAGTTGTGTACCTGCCTTTTTCCACAAACAGTAACAGTACCTCACCATGACTGTAGGCTGTCTTTGTGGTATTAAAAAGGAGGAGGAGCAGGTAGCATCCCAAATGCCACGCTGCTCAGTTGAATGGAAGCACATGTTGCTTCAAGCGCTTTCTGGAAGAAATTAGAATTGGGGTTTTAAACATGGGAACTGCAGGTTCCATAGATGAAATCTGAGGAAAGAATGGGAAAAGGAACAACATGTAGATGCTTCTGGGCCAAGAGATTTTCTGGAATGAATACAGCAGCACTGTGCTGACCTCATTTGTGTCTAACGACAGCTGCCCACTACTACTGTTCCCAGCTCATGGCATCCATCTATCCATTTGGGGTTGCTTCTGCATTGTGTACAGTGGCACATAATCCTACTGATCCTCCCAGAAACAGTTAATAGTGATATATGGAGATATGATCAAACTCCAGACAGTGAAATCCTTCTTAATCAGCTTTGACTTCGTGTGGAACGTTGTTTCTTTTTGCTGTGCATTACTTATTGTCCAGTTTGACATGTAAGACACTTTAATTTCATAGAGAAAGGGAAAGGGAATTACTTTGTCCTGATTTTGTTTCTTTGCAGATTAGCTATTTCTCTGGGTTTTTTTGAGGGAAATATCTTTTTGCAAGGGGAAGGCCTAGATTCATCCTTGAAATTGCTTTCAGAAGCAGAGGTTGG
Source organism: Dromaius novaehollandiae (assembly GCF_036370855.1). Classification (NCBI taxonomy): domain Eukaryota; kingdom Metazoa; phylum Chordata; class Aves; order Casuariiformes; family Dromaiidae; genus Dromaius; species Dromaius novaehollandiae. The sequence continues at coordinate 5,250,604 of NC_088110.1, forward strand.
ATGGGAAGAAAGTAAAGATAGAGGATGTAAGGCCTCCACACACAAAACTTTCAGGATTTTTATCTAGACCCATGTGATTAGATTACACAGCTTGAAAATTGTAATAACATGATCAGAATACAGGCATGCCTACAATGGCTGAACTTTGATCACTAATTCTCTGACTTACTTGGAAACTTGACCCTTATAAAAATATGCCTATTGATGTAAGTTGACATTAGAGATACATGCAAGATTCAGGTTGCTCATTTTCCTACAGTCCCAAAGCTCAGCATTTTTTTATTGTTGTAATTCATGCTTTGCAGCACATGAGGAGAAGAGTGCTTACAGGCTTGTTACCGTAGGCCTTCCTGTCAGAGTTGCCCTTCTTTCAGAAAACAGCATCTTCTGATCAGTGGTTCAGGCACAACAAAACACTCTTTCCATTGCTGACTTTCCTTGTGTGTTTCCCAGCAGCCACAGCCATGAGCCATGTCAAGGAATGCATGACCCCAGCCACTTTCATAAATGCTGTAACTTGCAGAAGTTGACTAGTTGTCTTCCTTCACAGGAAGAACTGGATATACGACCAAAAGTGTCATCTCTGCTTGGCAAGTTGGTCAACTACACGAATCTTACTCAAGGTGTTAAGGAACATGAAGAGGCAGAAAATACTGATGGTTCAAAGAAGAAAGTATCAAAAGTAAGTAAAGACTCTCTCAGTGGCCGGCTAATGAATGGGATTATTACATATGTGATTTTGGAGAGCTAGAGAAATGGTCCATGGTAGGTAATCTGAGCACTTGGGTCCTACGGATTTCATAGTACTGCCCTGTCAAGAAATCTTGAGCCATTTCAGAAAGAGATGGAAGTGGTAATGCTGAAAACCAGCACATTGTCCTCCAAGAGGATGCATGCTACCCCATGCTGAACGCTGCGTTCCAGTGCACTTACTCCCCCTCTGCTCCCTTTCTCTCCATGTTTTTACACCGATGTTGCAGTTATTTAGTCAGCATGAAGCTTAAAATTCAGTTTTAGCTGAGACTACAGGTACTAAAGTGCCATAATATTATAGTTAATAGGATGTCATCACAAGAGTAAGTGAAGGTTGTCTGGGTGCTGTAACTGTCCGTTTTGGTACTTTAAGCTTATATTTAATAATTTAAAAATAATTTAAACCTTTTATCTGTGAATGTCTTTTGTGTGATACTTGGCATGCTAATAGCTGGGTCTGTGCAAAGTTTTTACCTTCACACTACTGAGAGGAAATCTTGGCTGCATCTTTGTTTTAACATGTTTTTGGTGGGAATAATTATTGTCAGGTATCAGCTTCGCTACAATTTGGGGAGAACTTGGTGATGGGTCTGTACTGTAATGTTGGGTAAAACAGGCCTCTCTAAGAAAAAAATGTGGCAGATAATAGGAAACTGAGAAGTTATTTTAAATCTCTGGTAGACTAATATGTAAGGTTTGTTAGTATTTCTATATCTAGGTATGATACGTGTTAACATTTGTGTAGTTTGAAAAGATAGTGCTGTAAAATGGACCAATTTTTTTACTGTCCTCTTTAGAGCTATGCTGCTATGGCCAAATACATCTTAGGCTTAATATGTGGGTTGTCGTGAGTTATGTTTTAATGTCTCTAATGTGTTTGGAGGCTCCTCAGATGTTTTTATAGCATGGATTGGATAACCATTCCAAAAGTGACAATACCATCCTGCGATATCTCGGTGTTTTCTATGTAAGCACTGCCGTTTCCTGTAGTGAATCTTTGCCTAGCATGTCTGTCTCTGAGATAATAAAAACAGTTGCGATATCGTAACTGTAGTCTGAATTCCTTCTCCCCCTCCTGACATAAGCGCTATGAAGTTTCTAAACAGCTTGTAGAATATAAGAAAGTCAGATATTAATTTGGCTGATAATCATAACATCAGTAAAAACGGAGAAAATTCACGAGCAGAAGCTGTACAATGACATGGATGGAAAAGATCCAGAACCTGTACAAATGTGATTCTTCTACAGATTTTGAGAACTTCTCAAAATGTATTTTTATCATCTTTGAAGTATAAATTGATGCACTGCTGATACCTTATCCTGCCCATTTGAGCATTAGCATGAGTATCAGCCCCTGACACAACGGCATGCTCTGCTTTTAAGTGCCAGCATTGTCAGCAGACTCACTGCTAAGTGTTATACCAGGTACACTCAGCAAATATATACCCAGGTACCATGACGAAAAGTAAGCTATCTGTCCTAATACATCAGTTACTTGGCTTGACATCTTATAGACAAGAACTGGAGTAAGGAAGGATGAGCTGACTCTAGACTTGATATCCAAGATTGATTCAAGGAAACAATCCTTTCAGTAAGTGAATATATAATCCTTTGAGGAACGAGCACAGATCTCCGAGTGAATTCCCCTTTGAGATCTAGGCCTTAAAAAAGATCTTATCTATTAAATAAAAAGCAATCGTGTGCATATGAAATGTTCAAATCTGGGAGGGGCAGGTATGGGGGAAAAAATTAGATCTTTCTTCCAAATTTTAAGCTTAAGTTAGTAAGAGAATGAGGTGCTTTAGCTTGTAGAGATCATTGTTGTCTACACTTGCTTTTTAAATTCATGAAGCCAAAAGAGACTTGGAAATTTTTGCAAGCTCTGGAAAATGCATTACATGACTATTCCCCTCCCCATCTCTTAGAATAATTGTTGCACAGTTTGTGGAAGGTTAAAATAAAGATCAGGACAATTTCAGTGCAAAACAGCTCAGTATAAGCATATTGCCCTTTTTCAACATTCCTGTTAAATATTTTTGATAGTAGCATGCTGTGTTAGATATGCATCAGATAAAATTAACTCTACTCCATGTAACAGGGTAGAGATTTTGGTTGCTTTCTATGTCTTGCAAATACTGTCTTATATTACAACATTTAATAGTTACAGTGCTATAAAAATATCCCCACCTCATGATGGAAATCAGATTAACTATTTTAGTTCGTGTATCTTTAATAAGGCACTTCATTTCTGTGCTGCTGTCTGTCCTCATGCTCCAGCCCAGCCCCAAGAGCTGTCATTACCGATCCATTTCCCTGGACCCTGCAGCCAAGTGCTTTGATAACCCGTCACACTGGCACAAAGGAAATAGTGTCCTTCAGAGTCAAATCAATATTTGTATCAATTATGCATCTGTGGCTGATAAAAGCGAGCGCCACACATGCGGAAACATGATCTGCATCATTGAAACTGAGACTGTTGTGGAGATTTTCTGTCCCATGTCAGTTGATCTGAAACACTGTTCCTCAAAATGTCTTTGCATTTCATTTCCTTTGAGCAGCATGGAGTGTTTAAATTTTTTTCATTTCGTAGCTGTTGAGACGGGACATAATATCTCCCTTATTTCAGATTGCATTCTGTAGAGACTAGAGCACTGGTGTTCAGCATCACTTACTGCAGTGGAATCTGCTAATTATAAGATGCTTTCAAGAAGGGTCAAGTCGTTGCAAATTGCTGGTATTAAATATTTCTGAACAAGCTGGTGCAAGTAGTATTTTATTGGTGGGTTTTTTTTTTTTTTTGTTCCACAGGGTAGGAAAATGCAGAGCAAAGTTTCATGCCTGCGGTGCCCTTAGCAATACTGTGGCTTGGGCTGTGTCTGCTAGCAGACACTTATGCCTCTCCTAGGCTGTTCTGCTCTGCAGTAGGCTCGTAACTGTAGAACTAATGCACAGTTTCCCTTCCTCTGTGGCTGAAGTCAGCTTGTAGCCTGATGCACCTAAGAGACTACTTCAGAGGGAGGGGCAGAAGGAGACGAATGATAGAGCAAAGCTGCCGAGTAGAGCAGAAGATGAGAAAGAACTAAGCTAAGATGAATCCTTGTGCAGAGGAGCTAGGTATTGGGAGACCTGTAATGGGCAGGCCTAAAACCTACCTGTTTTTCTAGTGCTCGGGGTGCTGTCAACAGAGGGTGCAACAACTGTTCCGCTCGCTTCTGCCGCGCAGGAGCGGTGGGCTGGGCCCTCTCCCTTCTCCCAGGGGCTGGTTTTGACAAGCTCTTAGAAGGACCTTTACCTCTGAGACATCTGCATGTCTGATGGATTCAGTGGCTGCTGGCTGCTGGGTTCAGAGATGTTGTGCGGGAGGCGACTGACAGATGAATGGGCAGATAGGCGATAAAATTACACAGGATGTCTCTTTACGGAATGAGGCTACAACTACATGAATGTGACAATGGGAAGCCCTTATGTAGGGGCAACTTCCGCTGCCCAGTGCCTGGCAACCCTATTTAGCACTTTCTCAGCTGTTAATGTTTATGCAGTTGAACATCCAAGTTGAATCAAAAGAAGGTGTCTGAATCAAAAATATCTAAACCTCTCCTCCTTGAGGAGGTGAGTGAACTGTAAAGAATATCTTGAGAAGATCCTCTTCCCCTGTAGCATTGGAACAATTCACTTCCAAATCCTTACCTTGTTCCGAGCAGGATACTGATGTACCAAGTGTCATTTCTGTTAGCGTTAGAAGATATTTCTTCTTCAAACATAATCTTGTCAAAGCAGGAGATACTGATCATGATAATTCTACAGGACAATTTTTATACGAATGGTAGGTGAAGTTTTAGGGTTGTTTTTTTTGTACCCTGGCATTGGAACAGCTGAGTAATTTGCAACACAGTTGTCTGGCCCCATTTTGGTAAGTCAGGCCTGCTGCAAGCTGTCAGCAAGTGGTTATGTTGCCCATTTTGCTTCAGTTGCAATGTTTTTGTGGGAAAGTGTAGCTGAGCTGATTTAGCTTTAGTCACACAAGGAATTCCAAATTGACATTAAAAAAAAAAATTCAGTCAGCAGTTGCCCAGCATTTCTAACAGAGAACTGTTCAGATCATGTCCTTAGGCATAGTTCTCTTTCAGCTAAGGCGAGGCAAATTGCTAATGCAGATGAAGAAATTTTGTATTTAAATGTATGATTAGAAGTTGAAGCACTAAGTTCTTAAGGTGCTTGTTTTGACCTGCTGAGATTATAATGATCTGATTTCTTTTTTTAGGATTCTGCTTTGTGTAAAGAAACATACTCTTGCCTTACCTTAGCTTCTCTACCTTTTTCCTTAGTGAAGACAAGGCCAGAACAAAGTTTTTGTCAGCCATTTTATCAGTTTGAGTAATATGCTTGTCTTAAAATACTGCTGCTTTTGATTTGATGACTAATTAATCTGTAATGGTGTGTGTTGCCTATTTAGTTTTACATTTAGTTAATGCTATGTGGAGTCAAATCTTGAACAAGTGTTGTCACCTCCCTTAAATGCCCTTGCCGCTTAGGTGATTGTTCACGGGCTTTCTGTCTGTAATATGTCTTAGAATTCAAATTTATTTATGGAAAGAAGTGTAAAAGGAATGAGCTTTTGAAAAATTACACTGTCTGTTCCCCCTATGTTTCAGTATTCTGTATAATTTTAAATGCAAAAGAAAACCTCAGACAACAGAAGCTGTGAAATGTCTTGGCAGGAAACCAGTGAAATTTGGCACTCTGAACTGCTGCCAGTGCTGAGTGTGCCAGTGCAGGGAATGCTACTGTATTCCTTGAAATGAAACCCTTATCAATGGCGCCTCAATATCATCATTTGGGATCTGACAATAACTTCTCAGGCAAGGGAGAATTTTAAGATACTATATTGAATGTTGGTAATGTGCAGTTCCCATGAAACTGTAACGAACTTGTATTTTCTCAGAAACTATCAAAAGTAGTTCATAGTCTGATGCTAACGTTATGTGAACATAAATAAGGTAGGGTGATTAGTTCTAAACAAAATAGGGAAAATGCAGTATATGTTACTCCAGATTGCTTCCAAATCTTTTGAAGTTATAACATTACAAAAGTGTATTTTGCATGAAACTAATTTATAAACTCTGGGGAATAGGGTAGAATCTGCCTTCCTCTGAGTCCAGAGCCCTCATCTGGTTTCATGCTAGAAACTCTGGTTCTGCAGCAAACAAACATATCCAGTTGTTAGTAATTTGTGTTAAATGCTGAATATGATGACCTGAAGAGTGAGCGTGCTTGTGTGATTTTCACCATTTGAAAAACTGAAATTGGGGAGGAGTGGGAGGATTGGCCAGCTATGTTTTGAATAAATCCAGTTAATGCTGCTGTTACTTTATTTTATTTTTTTCAGTCACCCAGCATGGGCACCCTGATGGGGGTGTATTTACCATGCATGCAGAATATCTTTGGGGTTATTCTCTTCCTTCGGCTGACTTGGATGGTGGGAATGGCAGGAGTTCTTCAATCCTTCCTGATTGTCTTACTATGCTGCTGCTGTGTGAGTACATAGTCAAAACAACGCATGTGACAACCTTTGTGAGACTATCAAAAAAACTGGGGGAGGCTGCACTTTACACACATGCATAACAAAAAGCCAGGTTTATGCTAGATGCTTTTGCTATGCCTATAAGCATAAGATTTTCTTTATGGTAGTAATTTGAAACTGGCAAACTATGACTAGTGTAGATACAGTCTTAAAAATGATGTTTGCTCAGCAAACAGCTGTTTTTCTGGGCCTGTCCCAGGTCATCACTGCCTGCTGGGCTGCCCTGAGTTGGAATTTCAGCTCTGCAGACAGTGACACCTGCACTCTTTATCATGCTTTGTCTGCAGAGACCTATTATTTGACCTGATAAAGCAGCAATGGTCTCAGGCAAAAGTTTCAACAGCTTAATGATTACATTCCTGTTACTGTTGTTTTCATTCCAGAAAATGACCTGTCAAGGCAGAATAAGTAGAAATACTGGCAGCTTTGCTCTAACAAGAAATAAGTTACAGTTTAAAAAATTTTGTTGACACAGTTATCTCCTTTTCCTTGTTTACCCAGACTATGCTGACAACCATATCAATGAGTGCTATTGCAACGAATGGTGTTGTTCCAGGTAAATGTAATTAACAGACTTCTCATTTGTGGAAAAATAGTTGCTATAAGCTATTAACATGGCTTTATTCCTTGGAAATTTGCTTAAGCCGGGATACAAAGCCTGAATTCATATCTCTGGTTTATATCACTTAGGCTAAAGATTAAAAGCAGATGCACAATGTATAATTTTGTTGTATACCTGCTGTAAGTATCTTAAAATTTATGACAATTAAGAAATGACTGTTTTACTTCCACTCTTCTTGTTTCATAGCTGGTGGCTCCTATTTCATGATATCCAGGTCATTAGGCCCAGAGTTTGGTGGAGCTGTAGGGCTGTGCTTTTATTTGGGAACAACATTTGCAGGAGCAATGTATATTCTCGGTGCCATTGAGATTTTGTTGGTGAGTAGTACCGCTTTTAAGAGGATTAACATATGAAAAGCACTGCTGAATTTTTGTCTCGTATTCACAGATGTATTCAAAGGTAGAGACCAGGTCTACACATTCTTGGTCCCAATTTTCCACTGCTAGTGCTGCCCTCTAAAAGTTGCACACTTAGTGGGTATCCAGAATGGAAGCTTCCTTGAAAACCTATGTGGAAGTATGACTTAATCAAAGAAACATGCTCATAATTCATAAAGTTGGCTTGGTTGTGCTATGGAAATGGAATGGCCCTTTGGGGTTGGACCAGATGATCTCCAGAGGTCCTTTCTGATCCTCACCATTCTGTGATTCTTTTATCCCAGACTTTTTTCTATAAACTGAAGATTTCTGGTGAAGAGCGTGTTGCAAATTAGAAAGTGGTTTACATTTCTGGTATAAGTAAAGGGCATTACAGTAATTTAGACAGAGTTCTGTTGCTGTGCACCTTCAGCTTGTTTTCTTCTTGTTTCAGACATATATTGTGCCACAAGCAGCAATTTTTCATCCATCCGGTGCCCATGATGCATCCAGTGCTATGCTAAACAATATGAGGGTGTATGGAACTGTATTCCTCCTCTTAATGGCAGTAGTGGTTTTTGTAGGCGTGAAATATGTTAACAAATTTGCTTCCCTCTTCTTGGCCTGCGTAGTAATATCCATACTGTCCATTTATGCTGGAGCTATCAAGTCCATCTTTGATCCACCTGAATTTCCGTGAGTAATCTTTCTGCTTGGGGGTATGTATAGATTTGCCTACTGTTCAATGGGAGTGTGTGGAGGGGTTCAGTGTTGCTGTATATAGTGACAGTGATAGTTTTCTGTATGCAGAGCCCATGGAACAGAAGTTCTTAGGCTGAAATAAACACACTGTTATGTTCTTCAACTGTGTAACATTTCTCTGCCTCCCACAAGGACTATCCACTGTCTTAGCCCAGGGTTGTTCAGTTCATTTTTAGCTAGATTTTTGCTGGGTTATTTACTGCCGTCCCCTCAGTAGGAAGCAGTGTGGCAGCTCTGCTTTCCCTAGGCCAGTCAGACATGATGTGCTGCCTTTGTGGTTGGAAACTGCGGCGGTGCAGAGCAGCTGCTTGCTGAGAAATAGGGGATCTGTCTCAGGAGTGCGGGAGGCACGATGTGCAGGGCCTTGCCAAAGCCCCAGCAAAACTTCCTTCTGGTCTGAACGCAAATGGGTCTACAGTACGAGTAGCTTTGCTCTGAACACAACGTGTGCTCCTCGAACGGCAAGAGTTAAACGTGTAATACAGTGTATTAAACTCCAGGTTGGAGTAGAAATAATATAGAAGCATGTGTTTTAACAGAAATGCAAGCAGTGTTTCCTGATACTGTTGACAAGTGATGAATGGAAGTAGGGTAGTTGAGCCTGCGTAATTACTCACTTCTCAGGATGCTGTAGCAATAACTAAGTAGTCACAAGCCTAAAGTGCTCGCTTCAGACATTTAGGGTCCAACAATTGTAATGTTTTACAACAATGGCAGATTTACAGTAATAAAAATAAGTGCTCTACCTTGCCCTTGTTATCTCTTAGATTGTTCTTGAATGTTTCTCCCTATCTTTCTTTAGGCTGTATCCCTTTTTCTTTTGCTGCAGAAAGCAGATATGGTACTTACTTTTAATTCTGGAGGGGAAGGCTAGTTTGAAGCTATACTTTACAGGCCTGTGAACTCTGCAGGAAGCCCTGTCCCTGCCATTTTCTTGGCTTGAATGCTTGATGAAACCTGTGAATCAAATCTTTTTAAACCTATTAAAATGACAGAAAATAATTATGTATGTGTGTATATATATATATCTTTTTTCCTGGAGGAGTTTTTTGACACTTTAGGTTAGATCTGGTTTCCGAGTGCCAGGTCTGGCACAAAGGAAGTAAGGGAATGCAGAACTGAGAGTGGAGGATGGGAGGCCATGTCTCAGGGAACCATATTTGTAGGGTGTGGATTAAAAATCTTCAGTCTTGGAATAAAACGTACTTGTGGTTTGGTGACACTCAGTAGGCAGTGGAGGATTTTACCTGATTGCTAAGTCTGTCTATAACTTTATAATGATGCACTGTGTCTTCTGACAAGAACCTTTGTTTTGGCTGAAGTGTATGTTCCTAGTTCTGAAGGTAAAATGTCAGAGATTAAGTGCTACTATACAGAAACTGAGGTACGCTATTCTAAATAAATGTATTGAGAGAGACTTAACACTTTTTAATCATTAGAATGTTGTTAATATTTTATTCTGGTCCCTTCTGATAGTTCTGTTGAAAGATTATGCAATATTTTTGTGCTCATTTTACTTTCATTGTGTAAGGTAAGTTTATCATTGATACTCAGTTCATTAAATCATACTGATTTTGCTTTTTTATACCTCTCCCAAAATTGTTGGAAAAGTGGCTTTTATACTTCTGACCTTTAGAGGAAAGAGTTATATAGTCCTTGTTCTACTACTGGCATCTGCTTCAAGTGGAGAAATGATGTAGCAGGCTAGAGTCACTTGAAGTTACAGTGATGTGAAGGGAGGGCGGTGGGGAAGGGGGGATATCATTTCCAGGTGCCACGCAATAGCAGTAACTATTTAGGTGTTCTTTGTTTCCCTTCCAGGATTTGCATGCTGGGCAACAGGACTTTGTCAAGAGATCAGTTTGACGTTTGTGCCAAAACCATAGTTAAGGATAACATTACTGTGGCCTCTAAGCTTTGGGAGCTCTTCTGCCACAATACAAGCTTAACCACCGATAACTGTGATGAGTATTTCCTACTTAACAATGTGTCAGAGATAGCAGGGATTCCAGGAGCTGCTAGTGGCATTTTAAAAGGTATGACAGAAAGTTTCCTTGCCTTAGAGGGGACATGCAGAGTAGTTGAAATGGGTTGAACTGTTCCATGCTGGTTGATAAAGAGGGACTAAATGAATGTAACTACAGTGAAGAAAATTCTCTTCAATGAAGAAAACAGTGTTTTAATCCTTAAAAGAGTAGATGGCATTTGTCTCCTGATACAGTACTTGTGTGTTGTAAAATTCATTAAATTCACCTTACGCATCTCATAATTTCAGTAGAAAGTCAAATGTAATTGAGCAATACTAACATGACAAAGTTGATACCATTTTTCAAGGCTCTATTAACCTGTCTAAACTGGGGAGTCATAGACTATGTCCTGAAGGATAAGAACACGTATATAAAAACGTTTCCTTTGTCCGCTCCTGAATCTAATATCATTGAAATGTGTTGATTGTCAGTTGCTATATACAGGTGCTGAGTGTTTAAAGTTCCCATTTGCACAGGAGCCATTAGTCTAGCTTCTAAAATGGACTTAGTGTTTATTTGTGAAATTTCAAAGAATATATTCATATGCCCACCATAATTCTCTAATTCTTTGACTGTCTAGAAACAAATTAGTTTATATCCAGAAATTTGGTCAGTATTGCTACTTGGGGTTCTCCAAATCACTACATATGGGTATGGTGGTTCATTAGAAATACTTAATGTATTTCTTGGGGTTAAAATAAATGTGAAATTAAAAGAATGTTACTTTCGGTAATATTAAAGCATAAAAGGTAAATATGCTTAAACTCCTGTAGGCTATTCATACAAGTTTAATCTTTTTGTTACAGATTGTCTTGAAAACATGAAATAGAAATTTTCTTTTGTGTAACTTGTATATGTCTAGCTTGTGTTGATTACTGAATTGCATGAATTGCATTTGTTGTCATCTTCAGTCATAGACCCATTATGAGAACAGGTTTGAACTGAAATGTGCTTTTCTTTTCTGTGGTGTGTTAATAACCTTAAGACAACTTGTGGAGCAATTATTTGGAGAAAGGAGAGATACTGGAGAAAGCACATCACCCATCTGTTGATGCAGCAGGTCAGAAGAACAATCTTCATTTGTACGTGCTTTCAGATATAGCTACTTCATTCATGGTGCTGGTTGGCATCTTCTTCCCTTCTGTGACTGGTGAGAATACTGGGAAAAGGGGGCATCTTGGGTCTCTGCGCTTTCTTTGCTCCTTTGGTCTTACGTCCAAAATGTATTTTCAGGCATCATGGCTGGTTCAAACAGATCGGGGGACCTCAAAGATGCACAGAAATCCATTCCTGTTGGAACAATTCTTGCCATTGTCACCACATCACTAGTCTGTATCCTTTTAAAATTAGCAGAGTCCTAGAACACTGTTTCAGATGAGTGACTGTGTATCTGATTCATGGAACTGCTTTCAGTTGACTCAGCTGTCAGTGCGAATGTCATCAGTTAGTGAAAACTGAGACAGTTGTTGAGCTGAAAGCATCTGAATTGTTACCTTGTTTTCCATCCCTTTTTTTGGTTTGTTTTTTTGCATTTCAGTTGCTTTTCTTTGCTACGCAGTGGTCTGTTGCTTCTCAGACTGGTTGAGTGCTAGTAGGTTTTTTTTTTTAAGGATGTAATGGACCATTGAAATGTGGAGATCATAAATTTCTGTTTCTTAAATAGGCCTTTTAGTTCAGTGGCATCAAGCAGTATGCATTTTCTTGAACATTTTAAAGTAAGAGAATCGAGAGTTAGGGAACATCCAGACGGATATACTAAATTAGTCTAAGTGCTTCTTGGATTTCATGTGCAGGATCAGCTTATTCACCAGTGCAGGGTGTGGGTTGGTGTTTTTGTTTTTGTTTGTGGTTGTTTTAACACATCTGATGTAGTGTTACTCCATGGCTCTTAGCTACATCCCCAGTTAGCGTGCGTGGAAGTCTTACAAGCACTGCGCTCAGGAGCAGGTTCCACGTAGCTGTGAATGATTTGTTCCCAGCCTGTTTCCGCTGAGACTGGAGCACTGAATTTGCAGAGTATTAGGGTGTTCCTGATACCCCATTTCTAGGTGCTGAGTATGTGTTCAGAGGAACAACCTCTGTCACAGTTGTAGATGTCAGGTTTCATGTGTGATTCAACTCTTGAGGGCTTAGGTCTGTGGGGCCTTTGCTTAGGAAAGGCTGCCCTTTTTCTCTCTTCTCTCTTGCTTTGGTCTTTGGACTTCATCGAGCTGTTGATGCCCTAAACTACAGTTTATTGAGGTCAGAGATTAAAAAAAAAAAAAGACAAAAAAAAAAAAAGAAAAAAAGTAGGGAGGCAATTAATTATAGGCAACTTACCGGGACTTCTCCGTAAGAGCTATTGAAAAAATGCCGCCCAAAGGGTGGCTGGCTGAGCTGGTGCCTGTCGTGGAACCTCTGCTGTTTTAAACTGTGATTTTTACCAAACCTTGCCACGCTATAACTCAGGCTCCCAGCTTCGTAGGAGCACAGCCTTTTCCAGGTGTCACTTCTGGAACTGGCCCTTTACTGAATATTCTGTGTTTCCCCTGAACATTATAGCTATTAAAACAGTTTCAGACATCACCCCCAGCTCTAGTGTTACAAACAGGTTTTTTTCAGTTCAAAATTTATTTCTTGCTGGATGACTTTATACCTAGATATTAACACGCCACCCAGTGGAAAGCTCACACCATAATTTTTAGAAGCAATCAGTATTTCCCCTTTTATTACTCTTTGTATTTTACAATTACATTTTAGAGCTAGAAGGTAGAGTTTAGGATTGTAACATCCATGTCAACTTAAATCACAAAGTCAAAACCTTACTGGAATGACAGACCAAAAGACCTGAAATATTTTGTATTGCCCGATGCAGAATTAGTCCAGCCTAATAACAAAACCAGTATTCAAAGACCTACTGATGATCTGCGTGACATCAGAGACCATGAAATGAGAAAGTGCAAGCTAATGGTTTGCTATCCATTCAAAACATCTTCAGATGAAGGAAAAGGGGACAGATATTTTAATATCAATTTCTGTTTTATCTTAATAGCAGATTAAATTGGTGTTAACTTTAAAGGAAATAATCTTACATATAATCTCCTTTATCCTACTTTTTAAAATTAGCTTTTTAAAAAATTGCATCTTAGAACAATGACTGTTTATCACTTTTAATATTAAAAGGTATGCGTGAGCACTGAGATTAATTTACTGGGCAACTTTATCAAGTATTTATAAGAGATGCTGCTGTGCGAATGTCATAGGGCAGAGGCATGCATTGAACTTTTCACAGTATGTTCTGTGGTTATTTACATCTGCCCTGTTTAAATAAATCTTGCTTCCTTAGCACACTCTGTACTCAAGACTTCAGTTGTGTATTATTATTTGGAGCCTGCATAGAAGGTGTAGTCCTGAGAGATAAGTAAGTAACCATTATGTTTTACTGCTTTAACATTTTCCTTTCTTTTTGCAGGGAAGGTATGTTCTTCTGCACTTTTTTTTTTTTTTTTTTCTTCTGGGTGCCTTTTGGTAAAGGATGTTTTGGGAATCTCCTTGTATCTAATTTAATGTTTTGTAGCCTGGTCCCTCAGATTTTAAATCCTGTGTTTTAATTTTTTTTAAACCTATTTTAACCTTGTTGCCTATTTTGCCAGGAATATTCTTTTCAAAGATCAGATCCCCAAAACAGGATCCCCCAAAATAAACTATAGGTTTTATTTTTTTTATAGACAAAACATAATACAGCAGAAATCTTTGTTTTTCCTGCTGTGGTATGGTGTTCCCCCCACCACTTCTGTCCTCTTTTTAGCTCCTAGGTTTTGGCAAAATTATTCTTTAGAAATTTTTTCTTTATTATTTTTTTTTTTTTTTTTTACAAATTGAGCTTACAAGCTTTTCTGGATTCATCACCTACTGAGAAACAATTACTGATTTTTATGAAGTATTGATAATATCAATGATATTTTGCTGAACAGCTTAAGTAGTTTCAGCCTATGGTATGTTAGCAGATAGCTTGCATTACTCGGTTTATTTATTTTTTTTAAACACTTGCTGACCATGGTCCCCTAAGTCAAGGGCCAGTATAACGTATATTCCCTGACCTATACCAAAGAAAAACCTTAAAGGATAGGTGGCTAGCCCGCACTTAGGTCTGTACATGTTAGGAGAAACTATTTCCTCATAACCTTTGTAATCATTTTCTTGCATGCAAATCAGACTGTAAAACCCAACCAGAGATCCATAACAGGATAAAATTGGTATTTGGTTATCTCTGCCCTCAGATTATTAATTCTCAAACACTTCAGTCTATAAATCTGGTAACAGTGTTCCTAAGTGCTAGATTTTACAAGTGCGTTTTCTGAAATCTCCCCTCATGTTGATAGTCTTTTTCCAGTAGAAGCAGGGAAGTGCTTGTGAATAAAATTCTGTCTGGAGGAAAAAGGAAAAGCCCACACCCTTCTGTAGGAGTGTGCAATACTGGATTGTGCCTGCTTAACCTGTGCTGAAAAGGCTTAAAGCAAAAAATCCAGAGAACATCCCTGGTTGGTTATTTTAGACAATGAACTTAATCTTTTGTGTTAAGAACTGCATATTACAAGCTGAAAGTAGGAAATTATACTCTGCTAATAGAGCAAGAGTTTTAGAATAAATAGTCAAAAGAAAGGTTTCAAATTGCTAAACTCAGGCTACAGACACTTCCTATCTGTGTATTGAGAGTAACTGAGATAGTTTGCTAACGCTGTATTTCCCATTCAGGAAAATAACATCTCCAAACCGACCCAGAAAACCAAACGTGAGAATCAAAATGCTCTTTTAAACACGCGTGTGTCGCTGTTCTTCCTGCAGGTATGGCGACGCAGTGAACAAGAACTTAGTGGTGGGCACCCTGTCCTGGCCCTCGCCGTGGGTCATTGTAATAGGCTCCTTCTTCTCCACTTGTGGGGCAGGTTTACAGAGCCTTACTGGGGCCCCTCGGCTGCTGCAAGCTATAGCAAAGGACAACATTATTCCTTTCCTCTGGGTTTGTACATGTTAAAGAATGGCATTCTGTACATAGTAAATCTCCACCTAGTTGACTTTATATTCTTAGAAATCAGATTTATTTTTCCCAGTTTGCTTAACATTTAAATGAAGATGATTTTTTTTTTTTTTTATTTTAATGCTTTGTTTTCTTTTGTTAAAAACTAGGAATATTTTTAAAGGAGCTTGAATAGACATATATGGTAATTTTATGAAGAAATCTAACATCTAATTCAGTGAAGCAGAGAAAGCCTTTAGAGTTATTTGGCTCCTTGCTCTAGAGAAATAGTATGTCGGCAAATTGCTGCTGTTTTGAACATAATTTTTGTTGTTATTATTATAACTTCATGAAATACTTGGCAAGCATGCTTTATGTTTAATGATGAAAGTTGAAAATGTTTCTGTTCAGGTTTTTGGCCATGGCAAAGCAAATGGTGAACCAACGTGGGCTCTTCTGTTAACGGCGTTAATTGCTGAGCTGGGGATCCTTATTGCTTCGCTTGACATGGTGGCTCCAATTCTCTCAATGTAAGAAGGGCAGTTGCTATAAATAAATGTGATTATGCTTTTGGGTTTTGCTAATCTGATTGCTTTTCAGAACCATATCTTAAAGCAATAAAGCATATTGCTGGAACCTAAGTTCCACTTTTGTTTCTATGAATATCTGGCTTTACACTTAAATCAGCTCGTTCTTGCTCTGGAGCATATCATGAATAGATGTATTTTTGCTATTGCTGGATTATTATTGTCTTTGGAAAAATGTTATTTTTAACATAGAACATTGTGAAAGATGAGGGTAATGCTGCAGAGAGATCTAGCTAGGTCCAATTAAAATACTTTTCTAACTACTTTGCACTGATAGTTATCAGATAGATATCAGGCTAATAAAAATTAGGGGGTAGGCGCATGATAAGGCAGATGAATTTTAGCTGTATGTCATGAGTGTGGTTATAATACGTGCCAAAAGTGTATACATGAGTATACTAAAGGTTTTTTTTTCTCCTTCTCCCTCATCTCTAGGTTTTTCTTGATGTGTTACCTTTTTGTTAATCTAGCATGTGCAGTACAAACACTTCTGAGAACTCCAAACTGGCGGCCCCGATTTAAATACTATCACTGGTAAGCAAATGGCTGGTGTGCGCTACGTCTAGTCTGTAATCCATGAGGTGGGCTTTGGAAGAACCCTCTCCCTGAGGGTTATGGGCATGCTCTATTTTTGTGGATATTTGCCCTAGACAACAAGGCAACAATGTAATATTCATCATCAACCTGAACCAAGATACTTAATGGGATGAGAGTTTCATTCCCACAATGGGATGTTAGAACTTCGTGGTGGGGGAGGGATGCACTGGGAGCTTGACTTTCATTGTCAGTTCAGAACAGGAACTTTAAAGAAAAAAGAAGCAAGAAAAAATTGACTTGTTCTTAGCTTTTCTCTCCCACTACTCACTAATATCCTTGTGTTTTTTTTTTTTTTTTTGTTTTAGGGCCCTGTCATTTTTAGGCATGAGTATTTGCCTGGCATTGATGTTCATTTCATCTTGGTATTATGCTCTGGTAGCTATGCTTATCGCGGGCATGATATACAAGTACATTGAATATCAAGGGTAAGTATTAGGTGGATAGAAGAGGACAGGAAGGAGATTGGGTCTATTTTTTATAACTTATCTCTAGCCCTCATGTTTGGAGAAGGAATGGGTGCTGTCTAGAGACGTGAATTGGAGACTTTCTCCTGTTAGTACTTTTTTCATTGTTTTGTTGTGTCAGTGCAGAACAAAAGCCTCTGAAATCTTTGGGACATGCTTTGTTAGGCCTCCAGAGGCGTTCTGTGAAATTCCTGCATCACAGGAAACAAACTGTGGCTGGGGACTATGTTTTTGCTGTCTATCACGCACCATTACTTCAGGCCCAGAACACCTGAAGGCAGCCACCTTTTAATCCAGTTTATCTGGTGCAAAGGTTTGTCCTTGAAAAAGGACAGTCCTTGGGGGCGTGGGGGGGAAGTCCTTGAAAAGCTGAATCCTTGGTTAGGCTGCCTGAGGTAGTTAATATCTTATGGGGTGAGGCTGGGCGTGTGGCCGTATAACTTAATTTTATTAAATCATGTATTGAAAGGCCTGGTGTTTGTTTAGGCTTGGGAAACCTCATCTGTAGTGGAGTATTGGTTACAAATGAAACACAGAAAGATGTTGTTGTCATACACCAGATATGTGCGTTTTGCTCATGTGGTGCATAGCATGTGACACGTACTTATACATACATGTGATACACACACACATACATCTGATAAATAGTATGATTCACGTTATAAGGTAATGATTTCTCTAACATAGCTGTAAGTGTGCAAATAAATGCCACTATGTGTTGGCTAAACTGTGCCTTCTTCACAGGGCGGAGAAGGAGTGGGGTGATGGTATCCGGGGTCTTTCACTCAGTGCAGCAAGATATGCCTTACTCAGACTGGAGGAGGGTCCTCCGCACACAAAGAACTGGAGGTACTCATTTTAGTCTAGTAAAATGCAATCAGTCATGGTTATCTGCTTACAGGTAAGGAATTGAACTGAACGACAAATAGGATTTTTTGCGGTCTATGTGGATGAATTTAAATTCTCAGAAAAGAAAACACAGTGAGCCTGTATAAGCTGTCCTGACACTGAGTTAGCCCTACTGTGTGGGCCCTGTATGGGCAGACTGTTCTTATGCTTTGGATTTTTAATCAGACTCTGGTGAGCTCAGAAGTGAAACTTGAGGAAACTGTAGAGATCTGTGAGTACAGAGGCCCAGAGACCCATGCAACTTGCCTGGGGTGCATGAAGAAGTCACTGCTATCACTCTAGGCCTGAAAACTGGAACAGTAGCCAACATTTCTCCCTCTCACCTTGTGTGTTGAAGCCCAACTGTGTGAGCAAGAACACTCTTCTCTATTACGGGTTGCACAGCTCTCCTCTTAGGCTCTGAACATGAGTAGTAGAAGTCTGCCTTAAATAAGCGTTCTATATATTCTTATATATGCCTAATCATAGCTTGAGAGAGAATATGCTTAATTGATTTATAGTGGTACCTTAAGGGACAGAAGGCAGGGGGGATCTGTATGTTTAGATAAAATATTTGTATTTCCCTAATGTTTGGTACAAATATCCAAATAGATCTGGAGGGACAGGCTTATTGCATGAATACAGTGTGTGCTCCAGTTGTACTTAACAGAGCCTTGAAGATGAAACGCATAAATAAGACACTAATGCAAGCCTCTTAAGCTAAGTACATGAAAGGTTTTACTGTCAAAATGGTACAGCAGAAGAATTCCCTCACTACTTCAAATCTGCCTTGAGTCAAGAGGAATAAAGTTAATATTAATTAGAACCCTTCTAATGTGTGAATTATAGAAAGACCATACCGCATTGTTGCTGATGTCAGAGTTAATATTCAAGCACAGCTGGCATAACAGTCTGTTAAAAGTGTTTTTGTAAAACGTCAATAAAGATTACATTTCCATTTTTATTTTCTCTAGGCCTCAGTTGCTGGTGCTTCTGAAACTCGATGAAGATTTACATGTGAAATACCCTAGACTGTTAACATTTGCATCCCAGCTGAAAGCTGGCAAAGGTTTGACTATCATAGGATCAGTGATCCAGGGGAATTTCTTGGAGACGTATGGAGAAGCCCAGGCTGCTGAACAGGTCAGTGTTTTAAACGTAAATTCCTAAAGGAAAAAGAGGGGTGAGTGGAGAAAGAACTGAAAAGTTGCATAATCATACATGGAAAAAGATACATCAGTAAGACCTCCATCAAACGCAGGATTACTCTAGTAGTCCCACACCTGTTCAGTAAAGAGTTTGCAAACATGTTTCATTTGTCCATTTGTGGCTTCAGGAATGTAAGACCAGTGCTTGCAACTTGTATAAAAAGCCTTACTGCATAAAACAATCTTGATTTATTAAAAAAAAAAAAAAAAAAAAAGTCACTCTTTGAGTTTATGTATGCTGATTAATGGAGGAAAGGGGACTATGTAGTTTTCTGAACCTAAGAATTGTTTCTTGATATGCACTTAGCAAATTTGCTGTGTTCTTTCTTTCAGTGTCTTGGTAAATTTATCACAAAAAAGCATGAAGGGACAGTCTTGAAAATTTGTTAATGCATCATTTCATCTTCCCCGCTGCATAAACATGATGTCATAGCCCTGTTTACATCTGTTTAGTTAAACCATGTCATTGTGGTTTTTCTCCAGAAGCTTTTTATAAAGGAACATCATTACAAATGGAAAACTGTTTCATAGGCCCATGGGTTGAGTTTGTGTGTTTGTTTTTAAACAAAGTATGGCATTATTGATAGATGTGGGGTTTTGGTGTTATATATGTAGAATGAATATAATGAAACAGCATGTTATACATAGGAATCTAAAACAGAAAATTCAAGTGAAACTAATTAACCTCAGATTAATAAAAAGCGGTTGTTCTAGGATTAGCAAGTGAAATAGTAACAGATCTTCCTAACAATTACTATTCTTACAAATAAAGGACTATAACAAATAGCTTTTTTTGATAGAAATAATTATGCTTGGAAAGGAACTATGTATGTTTTAAACAAGTATTAGATACCATTAGTGGGCATTTTCTATTCTGTTTTTTAAGGAAAGTAGAGGAGCAGAACTTTGCCTTAAAATGCTTTTCGCCTGTGCACATGTGAAGCAGGAATTTACACTGTAATCAAATGATGCAGAAAAACTTGGTTGTGAGGTTTTTCCTTGTCTGTCTTCCAGACTATTAAGAATATGATGGACATTGAGAAGGTGAAAGGATTTTGTCAAGTAGTTGTAGCCAATAAAGTTCGAGAAGGAATTGCCCACTTGATTCAGTCCTGTGGACTAGGTGGCATGAAACACAATACCGTGGTTTTGGGATGGCCATATGGCTGGAGGCAAAGTGAAGATCCAAGGTCATGGAAAACATTTATAGGTTAGTTTTGAAGGTTCTGTGTGATCAAACATTCTTCACCAAGGTGTTTATTACATACACAGTGCACACTGTGGCTTTTTAACAGAATCTATGAAATTTGTTTTTTTTCTACTATTTGTGGTTTCTTCTGTTGATCATGAACTTATTCTCTGGTTAACAAAGTTAAGCCTTAGAAAATAAATGCAATCTGATAAATTTGTGCTATTGCTAGTGTTTTTTAAAAAATATAGTAATCTAGAGCCCTTACACTTGTGTTACAAAAGGAGTAAATAGAGCAATTGAAGTTTCATAGGGGAAAGAAAATATCTCCTATGATACCAGCTGATGTGGTTGAGGACAGAGGGGAGAAATATAGCTATGCTTTCAGGCAAAGCAACCAGCAAATCCTGTTACCAGTAGATGATTTCTCATAAAACTTCTCTGTTTTGAATATCACTTTTCCTAGATAAGGAGACCTAAGAAAGATTTTTTTTTTTTTTTTTTTTTTTTCCCCAAAGATTAGTTTAGGAGCTAAAACTCATCTCTCTGCAATGAACACTTAAGAAATGATGGACTTGAGACATACTGTTTTTATGGCAAACTATAATTTATTTCCTAGATAACCTCTGTCTTTTCACAGGTGCTAAATTATCCACCTCTTTATTGTTGGAGCTAACACTCTCCTTGCATTCCCCTCCTTCCTCCAAGGTCTCAGATGGTCCAACTATTTAATGCAGTCAAATTAGAACTGAGCAGATGCTTTCTTCTTGTACATGGCCTTGAAGATCACTGCTTTGATTTCAAATCTGAAGTAGGGCTTGTATTCCTGAAAGTCTGTTTTATCCTAGCTATGTCATTTGGTCCGACCTGACTGTACAGGCCTTGCTGTACTCACTTTTCTGTATGGTTTCTTGGCATTTGCTCAGCGAGTAGTTCTTCTGCCATAGATCACCCTCGCAGCATTGAAGGTAACTGTTTGTTGTTCTTCTTGGCAGGTACTGTTCGCTGCACAACCGCAGCTCATTTGGCCCTATTGGTTCCCAAAAATGTGTCTTTCTACCCTAGCAACCATGAGCGTTACAATGAAGGCAACATTGATGTGTGGTGGATTGTGCATGATGGAGGCATGTTGATGTTGCTTCCTTTTCTGCTCAAACAGCACAAAGTAAGGAGCTAGAAAAGTGTACTTGTTATTACCTACTTCTGTGTGCATCAGTGTGAAGAAACATGGCCCAGTAGCAGAGCCTATGTTGATAAACAAGAGTGGGTTGTATTGGTAAGGTTCTGTGTTGTCGCGCAAACTGTTACTGGCTCAAGTGTACTAAGAGCTTATGTTTCCTCACCAGGTTTGGAGAAAATGCAAAATGAGAATTTTTACTGTGGCCCAGATGGACGACAACAGCATACAGATGAAGAAGGACTTGGCTACCTTCCTCTATCAACTCCGAATAGAGGCAGAGGTAGAAGTGGTAGAAATGGTAAGGGATTGAGCCAGTCTTTCACTTTATGATGTAAATGGTGGTGTTTGCTTATGACATGATTATGAGAGCAATATTTTTCTTATTTCTGCAGCACAATAGTGATATCTCAGCATATACTTATGAGCGAACTCTTATGATGGAGCAGAGATCTCAGATGCTGAGGCAAATGAGGCTGACAAAAACAGAGAGGGAAAGGGAGGTATGTCATTTGCAGTTGATTACTGTGGACTGCTGAGGTAGATGAAACAGTGCCTTCCTGGTAATGTTTTATATAGCTGCTTCTTGAATTTAACTCCTGTGTTCTAAAGCTGTAAGAAATACTTTTAATGAAGCTTTTAGGTTTTTTCAGTTGTTGTGTCCAAAAATTGCATAGTCACTGAAAAGCCTGGCTGTACTTGCAAAGCCACACTAGAAATATTTGAGGGAAAATGATGGCAGTATGTAAGCTGTAGAAATGATCTGTGTGTTCCCCTTTGCAGTGTAAATGATACTCAGGGACCTGAGGATGTAAGTTTCAACCCTTTTTTGACCTTGTTTTTGGTTTATATGGGATATCTGGTGTTTGTTGCAATTATAGTATATCCTGTTTTCCTACTGCAAATTTCATTCCAGTTTAGACCGTTAGGACACTTAGCAATGAAAGGTGCAGGCTATATCTTATTTTTGTTCATGTGTCTGTCAAACTTTTTTTGTCATCAATTTTGGGTTAGACTTGCCTCTTGTTTCAGGCTATCTCTTGATGAGAGACGGACTGTCTCTTTCTCCTAGTATAGATTCAGCCTCTGTTAGTCCAAATTCTGCATGGCTCACACCCATCAAAACAGTATGAACTCAGTTTGGTATGCAAGATTACTGTCTAGGCCAGACGTTTGGTATCTGAGCTGCCCTAGATGCTATATTGACTGTAAAATGGAAGGATACAATGGAAAAAAGCTTTCCATTGCTCAAAAGGAACCAGAGAAGGTAAAATAAAGTCTCTGAATTCACCTTGTCATTCATGTGCTCTTTAGGCTCAGCTGGTAAAGGATAGACACTCAATAGCACGTCTGGAGAGCTTGTACTCGGATGAAGAAGATGAGACGGACCCAGTTCCCGAGAACATTCAGATGACCTGGACAAAGGAAAAATGTGACTCTGAGAAGCGGAACCGAAGCAGTGCTGTGGGAAGCTTTAGAGATCTGATCAGCATTAAGCCGTGAGTCTTGTCAGAGTCAACACCTTGTGCCTCCTAAAGTCTAGTTGTGCTGTGCTTTTACTATCCTTTTTCCCCCCTGATCCTTGGTTTAGGACTGCACGGTATGCCTGACACCTCACTACTGAAAGGACAGCAGTTAGCCTCCTGAGAAATTGCTAACCAATTAAATGTAACACAAATGCCTCAGTATTTATACTTAGTATAGTCAAATTCTAAACTGGAGCTGTTACATATTATAACCCTCCTCCTGTCTCCCTAAAACCTCAACAAAACACGTTTGAAAAAGCAAATTTCACTGATCTAATATGAAGTGTGGATGTCTAACGCGGCAAGGAAGAACTGGTGGCATCTGTTAGAACTGGAGATGGCGGTGGATGACTGGGAATGGAAGACGCGTGTGTGAGAAAATCATCGAAGACAGATTCACTGTTGTAGGAGCACTGACATGTAACAGCAGCCTTAGTATTACCATGTGGGTGCCCCTCAAATAGCTGGAAGTGAAGCTCTACATGTTGCTTTGTATTAAAAGGCACAAATCTCCTGTGACCTCTTTGATGTATTATATCTTGCACCAAGAGCCCACTCAGAGTCAGCTTTGCCTACCTGGCAAAGTTCCAGATTGCTTATTACTTATAAATCAGTGAATTCCAGTCTCTTTTAGGATGAATCATACATAGTTTATATACTGTAGAAATTCTGCTGAATTTGGTGTTAACTACCTGTACTTTTTCCTCTTCCATGCTTTCAGAGAGTGGGAAAACTTGTAAGTTTGTTATTTAACTTAGAAGTACATTAAGATGGTTGAGAGGGAAGATTTCATTTTCTCAACTAAAAGCTGGAAAATTATATGTAATTATGGAAGAACAGAAAAGGAGTCAGAGTTGAACAGAATCTTAGCAATGTTTTTGAAGGGAGCAGGATTAGCCACTTAAGCGAAGTATCATTATAAATAACATGGAACAAAACTACAGGAGTTATCCTGACAAGAACCAAATCAGGAAAGAGAAGAATTTACAGGTTTGAGCCTATTTTCTCAAGCAGAATATGGCATAAGATTTGGAAACATTACTCATTTAGAGAAACTAATTCTACAACACTGCTATGATGTTTCTGGCGGTTTCTGAACACTAAGCAAACCCTTTCTTATAGCCTACATCTTCAGATAAGTGGGGAGATGCCAGTTTTAAAGGTCACTTTGGAGAATGCCAAACCTTTAGTTTTCAATTACTTTTCCAAAACTATACATAGTTTATAACAGTGCATTTTTTTTCTGGTGCTGTTTTCTTCCTCGCTTCCTGTAAACATAATCTGGCCTCTGTGTTGTCCCTGGCTTTCTGATGCTGACGTGGTAAAGACAGGAGATGTTCTTGCTTTTATTAAATAAAATAATATGAAATAACAGAGAGGTAATTCAAAGTAGATAAACTGTGTTGTTAGTATAAGAAATATTAATCATACCATTGCATCTTCTATTTTCTGTATATATAGACTATTTCTTTGCAAAGCCAAAATCAGAAATCTACATTCAGAAAAGAAGCAAAGTTACTAAAGACTTTAACTTGTAACATATAAAGCTGAAACAACAAAACTACAGATTCATATTCAACTCAGTTCTCCTTAATACCAGTTTTTAATATATTAAAATAAAGAAAATAAGTGGAAAATCCTCAAAGCTGCAAAGGGAGAATATATTCTCCCTTTGAGTCTATTTCTGTTTTGCTTTTCCTTTTAGGTTACCAAAATAGTGATTGAGTTCCTGTAGCAAGGAAACATTCCCTGGCTCAAAATCCCCCTAGGATACTTTCCAGTTCTGTTCCTGCATGAATTGATGTTATTTTGTGATGATAGCTTCTGAATAATTAATCCTGTACCTCTTTTAGCCTGGTTTCCTAAGGAACAGAGGCTTATGAGATCATGCTGCATCTATTCCCTTCTCTCCCATAACTTTTGAACCAAGTGGCTACTCAAATTTGAAAGCATGATTGAGATTTCAAAGATGCTCAGATCATACATGTTTTCTCTTGACAATAGTCAGCCAGACAGAGAGGCCGATTAGTGCCTAACTGAAGGAAAGGTTTAAATTCTTACTAAATACCAGGAAAGACCCATAAGCAGGCATGCTTCCCACCGTGCGCAGGCTGCGTTCCAACCCGCCAATCCACAGAAAATCAAGCTTTCTCTGGACATGTCAGCTGCTGTTCAACCCAAAAAGACAAGTGCACTTGTGAAAAGTCTGGGCTAAGCACAGTGCTGCCGGTTTCCTGCTCGGTTCTGATGGGTCTCTGAGAAAGAGTTTTCTGGTACCAAGTCCTGAGAGGTGCATGGTCGGTGCTGCCATGGGAGTGAGGGGATCCAGAGAGGCCTGCCAGAAGTGAAGGCTCTGCAGCCACACGTGTCCCTGGTCAGAGAGCATGCACTCTTGTGCAAGTGGGTTTTAACTTCTTGTGCAAGACTGTATGATCTGTATAAAGTGCCCTTCTTGAAGGGTCTTTTAACTTTGAAATCTGAAGACCTGACTCCAGGATGGAATAGCAGTAGCTGAAGAACTATCCAAGAAATCTTTTGTATCTTCCTTATATTACTGTATGTTGAGTTGACATTTAATAGAGTATTTAGGAGACTTATAGTTTGCTTTGAATGACTTTTTAATCATTCAGTTTTCAGAGGCCAGAGGCATGTTTTTTCTGAACAGTAAATCTGAATGTGATTCTTCAACAGGAACCAGTCTAATGTCCGAAGGATGCACACAGCAGTGAAGCTAAATGAAGTTATTGTAAATAGGTCCCATGATGCCAGACTTGTTCTCCTCAACATGCCTGGTCCTCCAAAGAATACTGATGGTGATGAAAACTGTATCCTTTCAGGGAAGGCGTGGTCCGCATATGAGATCTTTCTTTAATCTATGTGCTTGCATTTATTTTACTAGAAATGTTGTCAAGCTGTAATATGTGACAAATTGTCCACTGAATGGAGGGTACTGGCTTGTGGCTCATGTACAGTAATTGCTTAAAGTAAAACATGGCACTGGTTGCTCTGGGAGCCTTTGAGGTATGAAGTCAGTCTTGTCTGGATCCTAACTGAATTCAATTTAATTTATCCATGACCTTGGTAAGTCTCAGGCTTTGGCAACAATGACACAATTCATTTGTGAATTTTTGCCATTACAGAAAAGGCTAAACAATTTGACAGCCTTAAACATCTTCCAGGGCAGGAGTGAAGGCTGATTCTGAAAGGAATATAGACGTTGCTATACTAAATACAGCATCATTTAAGGGTTGGTCACCTGCTCCGGGAGTGACATTCACAATGCTGACTTTGGTAATTCTCAACAGTGGACGTAGGAGACGCGTAAGAAAGCGTTCACAGCAGGCAGCACGGGGGGCAGGGGAACGTCTGAACTCAAGCGAGCAGGAAGTCCTGAAGGAGAGGGCATTTCTCGTACACATGCTCACACGTCAGAATTTGGGACCTTTGTTCCGAGTATGATGCTCTAGTAAGACTAAAAGTCCAACCTACAGTATTTAGGCACCTAGAGGTGTACTTGCACCATGTGTCTAAGTAAAGCCAGAGCTGAGAGTTGGGATCTGGTGAGCCAGCTGGCATGGCAGTTCTCTGTGCACAGCTGCTTTTCAGCCTTGGTTTGTACTGTTAAGCTAGCAAGCCTTGCATTAACCTGTGCTAAAAACCATTGCTTAAGTCACTGGCCTTAAATCACAGACAGAATGATTGTCGTTTCCCCCTAAATGTGGGAGGAGGTGGTAGCGGTAACAGCTGTTATGAGACAGCCAACTGGCCAAAGGGGCCAGAACACAGCTACTACAGCTCAGGGAGCTTTTCAGTCCCCTAGCTTGGGGTGACTTTGGGTAGGGACATTTACTCCTTGCCTTCCCTAAAGAGGCTGGGCCACTGTGACTGAAAAACATGCAAAATTCATGAAGAGCAGCTGGGAGAGAGTTTAACTGTGTTCAGATCGCTCATTCGGACGAGTGAGAGAGTGTTGTTTCCAAGCTAACTTACACAGTTTACTTTTAGCCATTTGATTCCTTCCCTGCCTTTCCCTCCCAAATCCTGAGAAGTTACACAGAAGTGTCAGGCACATTTGGGGTAATTCGTTCCTACTTTTCTCTCCCCCTCATACTTTTGTGGTGAAACCAGTTCATATTGAATAGGAGCAACATGTGAAAGTAAGTTAGACTGGAATTCATATATGGCTAAGACTGTACTAATGCATTTTGCCAAGCTGCTGGCAAGTAGGTTTTGTAGCTGCATCTGAGTCTACATTAAAAGCACTAATTCCTCTTTGAAATAGTCAATTGGAGGCTTAATATTTTATATAAAATGGGAAAAAGTTTGAGTCACCTAGGAGTTTTAAGTGTATTAAAATGAATTTAGTAATATTAAAATTTGAAAATAAAATGAAGTTTGATACATTTAAGAGCAAATCTCATCAGTCCTGTACCACTGCTACCTATTAAATTCATATTTATATCTCTTTATGAAGATGAATATAGGATGTTTCAAATTTAGTCAAGCAGTACATTTTAAACTCATCTCTCATTCAGCTTCTTCTAGTGAAATATCGTATAACATAAACATTTAAAAATGTTTTCAACTACAAATAGTGTATCTTAATAGCTGGGGAAAAAAAATTTAACCAGATTTTTCAAAATTTGCCTAGAGGAAAAACTCCTTCTCTCCTGTGTTGCAATAAGTACAAACTAGGAAATGTTCAGAGGCTTTTGGTGGGGGCGGGTTAGTTGCCTACAGCATTCTGCATGTACTGTTTTATTACGGTTTTGTAAGGCAGGCTAATCACTCTGTATTTGGGTTTTAACATTACTTTTGTCCTTGACTTTACTGAAACAGACATGGAGTTTCTTGAAGTCTTGACTGAGGGTCTGGAGAGAGTATTACTTGTCAGAGGAGGTGGCCGAGAAGTCATCACAATTTACTCCTGACTTAGTACGAGCTTCTAACACTTCTTCTTGGTGATAAAGGACATTCCAGTTTTAAATGGAGAAGAAAAAAAGGTTTTTTGCCTAACTTTCTCCTCATCCAGTCCTATTCATTGTCTTTCCATCTGCAACATACATATCTTTGAGACTGCAGTATTGTTACACCATCCAATTAGCAACACAAGTTAATTGTGAATCTGCCACATTATTCGGTTTCTGCTTTGGTACTCTGGCATTTGTGCATGTAGTTTTAACACTAAACCTATTTTTAGACAACACTGCTATGTGCAGTATTTTTAGTAACTGTATGTAAAGTTAGGACATGAAAGTCAGTTACTGTAAAAAGATTTTAAAAGCTTTTTATATTAGGT
Organism: Dromaius novaehollandiae; assembly: GCF_036370855.1. Classification (NCBI taxonomy): domain Eukaryota; kingdom Metazoa; phylum Chordata; class Aves; order Casuariiformes; family Dromaiidae; genus Dromaius; species Dromaius novaehollandiae. Next base: position 5,278,636 of record NC_088110.1, read on the forward strand.
TTGGGGGATAGAATTACATTATATAGCAGCTAGTTTCTGCAGAGCTATAAAGCATTTTCTAAAAAAGCACACTAAATTGTAAGAGAGGACTGAAAAAGCTTTGTTTTTCTGGGTTTATTTCCAGAACTAAACTCTCAGTATTGGATTAAGAATTTTTACTTTTAATACATTTATTGATAGAGATTTAAATAAATTATGTTGATATAGTTGAAATTATGTATGTAGCTTGCTACAGACTGTGTTGCTTCTGAGACTTGAGGTTCTGTGAGGCCAGATCCCTATTTATTTTTGTATTTATTTGTCAGAAATATTGGATACGCAGATGCAGGAGTACAGAGATTCCATAATAAATTTTGAATCATCAGTGGATTGAAGGACCAGTCCTGTGCAGTTCTTCCATGCTTTAAATTTCTTGCAGACCATCCATCAAAGTACATTGAGCATGCTGGAGTCCAGTGTGTAGAGCCAGGCGCTATGCTGCACACACAGCGATGGGATTGCACTTGCGCAAGTACAGGGGACCTGCTGCTTCATTCTGTGTTTTATGTCCATAGAGGAAAAAGAAGAAAAGAAGACCTTTTATTAACCAATAAGTCTCTGGAGATTTTATCAAGCCCACTGAGTTGTACTTTATGTACAGAACATTCGTATTTTTTCAATAAAACGTTGCATACACTTTGAACCTATTCTCTGCTCTGTGTGCTATAGCGAATTACCTAGGAATACAGTCTCTGTCCATCGCTGTGCAGAATTACTGTGCTCTGACTGCAGTGTGTTGGTGCGGGCAGATCCACTCTGTGCAGGGGTGCATGCTGCAGGGCTGTCAGTGGTCGCCCAAATGGCGCAAGTGCTGCACTGTGGAGGTGCCAGCTCAGGCCCGAAAGCAGCCTGGTGTTGCACCTAAGTGAAGTGAAGTTCCTGGGTCTGGAGCTACTGTCGTATTTAATAGACAAGAGTTGCTCCATCTGTACATACCTGTATACTATGGAATGCTACAACCCCCTCCAGAATTCGGGCTCTGTCTGGGAAAGCTGTAGTCCCCCATAATGGATAATTCTGAGCTAACCTCTATGGGATTGATTAGAAGTATGGGAAGAAGTGGGGGGGATTGACACATTTTCTCTGACCCGCATGTTCTCGTTAGCTGGTATATGTGAAACAGAGAGGCTGACACTGCAGGTATGTTTTCCCAAGGTAACATAACAGACTAAAAGCTTGATATCAAGCAGTTGGGCTTCACAGATTCCTGTGCTTTAAATATTCAGTCTTCCCTGTTGTGATAATATTCCTCATTATTTCAATGATAACAGCATGATCAGCTAGCTGTAAGGCAGGAATCTGAAGAACTAGCCAGATCTTTATCTGGAGTAAGAACAATATAATAAAAAATAAATGCTTTTGACACCTACACCTTTTTTTGCCCTTCCTCCTTGTCTTACCTGCAAGACCATGCTGAAAGGCATTTTTCTTCAGATCTAGAATTTTATAGTTCAAGCATGAGTTTGTCCTTTCTGTGAAATAGGACATGCTTGGTGGGCGTGGGTTGGCATTAGTATGTGTTAAGATACCTGCAAGAAAACAGGAAATAAATCTTCTGTAATGGATAAGCTTTGAAAACCACAATTCACTTCACTTATATTTTAAAGTAAAGGGAAAGAATAAAGTTTTCTCATTTGTGAAGACTTTTTTTTTTTCATCTTCAGAGGCCTGAGTAGTAGTCTCTAAGTATACAGCAATCATGATAGTTAACACTCACCAGCATTCTTTTATAGGAGTAGTATTGTTTATGAAATCTTTTTATTTCTCAGTCTTCTGTAGGTCCAACTATGAGAGACATTTACATATGGTAAAGAAAATAGTTTAATACAAGCATGCTGAGAAATATATACACTTAATCTTTATGAAATTTTATGCATTTGGGTGACACAACTCTACCTCTTAGAAGGATTTCAGTGCCATCTACTGCCCAAGTAACCTGTTGGGGCTCTATTATGTTTTTTAGCGTTAGCAAACATCTTTACAGATACATTAGACTGGGTTTTCAGAAGTTATTCTGTGCAATGTAGATAAAGTAGCAATTCAGCAAGGCTGTGTGGCAGTTTAGGGTTTAGTAGACTCCAGTTATGCAAGACATGTCTATATATAGTGGGTTCAAAATAAGTTCCCCTAAGACTTAGTTTACATCAAAGTGCAGAGTCTGAGGATGCATGTCAATGAAAACTGGAACTAGCATAGAACAAGTGGAATAAGAAAAATACTGAAGGTAATTTCTAGTTGAATTATCTTCTGAGTGTAACTGAATGGTCATCCTGCATTCCTGTTGCTACTCTAGACTTTTTTTGTACAGAAATTAGAACATTGCAATTAAAGTACAAGAAGGGTAAGCTGATACCATCTGCATATAGGTGAATTTTATATATATAGAATTACATCAAAAACTATATAGTTTTTAATAACTAGTGAGTTATTAAAAAAAATCCTCCTGTAGAAGAAAGATGCCACTTTTTTTTTGCTTTAGTCCTCACCTCCAGAAAACTCAGAACCAAAAAAACTGCATTTAACTTTCTATATGGAGCAGTATGTTGCTCCCCTCTTGTAGCTTAGCCTTCACAGCATTAAAATGTTCTGCAAAATATATTTTGCTTTGGACACTAAAATCCACAAGAGGGCACTAAGATGCCTCATTTGGTGGTTCCCTGGGCTTGAAGAAATATCACAGCAGTTTTCCAGATTATTTGTAAATTAATGTTGAATGGTAATTTTTCATGTTACTCATCTAAACAGTACTTCGTTGAATTCTAGATGCACTGATAGGAAATGAAATGTGATACATTTAAAAATTTCCATTTAAACAATACATCCTCCTCCTTGTCCCCATTTCTCATTTTCTCCCCTGCGTCAGCCATAATAATGTTTGCTTCTTCAGTAGTTCCCTTGGGAAAGGAAAAAAATGCCTCGTGCTGTGCTCGAGGTCAAAAGTTCTTATTCCAGTCTGGAGTAATTATCCTCCTGCGTAGTCGCTGGCCCAGGTTTGTAGGCCGATCCTGCCAGTACAAAGTGCTTTTCTTCCCTGGTGAGAGGTACCACATCGTTCTGGATTTGCCGTGTCAGACAGCAGCAGTCAGAACTACAGCGTGGTCTAGCAGGTGATGCATTTTCTGAAGAAAATTTCCCGTAATAGTCACATTCCCTACTGCAGGCACAGCAAGCTCCTTGGACGCGATGCCCCCTGCCACTGGGCAACAGACTAAACTGGATCCTGCGGTTGGCAACGTCTGGCCAAAATAATTGTCTCTCCGCCCTGAAAGTAATGCAAAAGGCAGCCCTCCCGGGTCCCGCCAAGTGCCGCGAGGGCCTGCCCCCTGCTCTAGCCGGGGAGGGAGCCTGCCCCCGGGCGGATACGCTTAGTCCTGGCAGGCCTGCCGATGTGCGTGGCTTCCCAGCTCCTGAAGCGAGCCTCTCCCAGTGCTCCAAGGAGGGCTGGCGAGCCAGTACGCCTAGCGTGTGTGATGGGCTGATCTGAGCAGCGAGGTGGGTGAAAGGGTGATCAAACAGGACACTTCGCAAAGCGAAAGGATACCTGGCTAATGCTGAGTGGCAACTGGAACTGCCCCTAACTCAGCTGCTGCACAGGGCTTTGGCTGAGGTTGGCCCTTTAGCTCTCCGTGCTGTCGCATGCTTCTCCTAAGACAGCAGCCAGTGCTTGACGCCACACAGGGAAAAGGTTTGAGGCGATCCAGCTAGCAATGGCCTGTTACTCACTGGCAGCATCAATAATATAGAGATGTCACTACTGAACTAGAAATGTGGCAAAATGTGTCCATCGCCTGTAGAGATGGCATCGCTGATGGGTTAATAACAAAGTCAGGCAGAGGGCTGACCCTTTTAGAGGTCTGTGTCATGCAAATATGCCAGGGAGTCTGTGCTGTTAAAAGACATGTATAGGGAGAGGCTGGGACCGTATGCTGCCTAACTCTCATAGGTACACAGGCTCCATTACTAGAGTAAAAGAAAAATTGATCCATCTTACCGAATTAAACGTTTTTTTACAGAAATTCTGGAAGAGGAAAATACCAGGTGGGCTACATCAGCCCATCAACAGCATTTTAATGGATAAATATTCAATGCTTAGATACGGCTCACCCATTTCCTTTCACCTAACCCAGGAGGTGTCTATGTTTCTACTGCCAGATAGGCATATGACCATTTGTCTTGCCCAAGGTTCTTCTCACAGCGCCAGGGAATTTCCTGAACAGTTTTGAACTGGCATAACTTGTCACTGCTCCTCAAAGGCAGTCCTGCCTGCGCTCTCCTGCTTGTCCCCATCTCAGGTACTCCACTGCTGCCCACTCTGTGCTGCCACAAGCACTCGTGTGGCCACGCAGCGATCTAGTGCAGCAGACTGGGCATTTTCAGAAGCCGAGTTAGTTTTAACTGGATCAGCTTAATGACTGGGCTCACCCTGCAGCCATACAATGGTGGCAGCAATACAAAGGGTTGGGGGGGGGGGTGATGGGACCATGCCTTTTGGCAGCAGTGTCACATTATGCTGGTTTAAACTCCTGATTAAACTGCAGTGTTGGATGCAAGATAAATGTCTGGCAAGGCCAGGGCTCATAAAAATGATGCTTTCAAGCATTTTCAGGTTGGCCCAAAGTAGACAATTCACCTCATATTTTGCCTGTCAGCTCCAAGCTGAGAGGTGCTCTCTTTCCACACCTTCTTGCCTCACCAAAAAATACCTCTGCCAGGAAGACACAATACTGTCTATACCGCCAGATATAAGGCAGTCTCCAAGATTCAAATCCAGTAAAGTAAGGAGTGATTTGAACGACAGCTTTCCCAGTGTGGGGAATGAGCAACATTCAGCTGGAGTTTGAGAGGAGCACCTTCTCCATACTTTTGCAAGTTGGGTTGGCCTATCCTTGGCTCTTCTGCAGGAGGTCCAGGGCAGTGAACCTGAGTGGAGGTAAGTTCTTCTTCCAACCTCACCCAAGTGCTTAAATTCCAGAAAGTGATGCTTTAAAAAAAGTTCGTCTCTTTAGCAAACTGAAACATGAAAGCTGAGGTGAACCCCTTTCACCAAATGCTGTTTTTCACACTTAGTGCGAGAACATCTGTGTCTCTCGTGCAGACTGGCTTACGCTGCACAACAGGGTGCCTGTGGTGTGTGAGGCTGTCAATGCTAAGAAGTGTGTTTCCTCACTGACAACCTAGCCCATTCCTTGGTATCTCAACAACAAGCAGAAGCAGCAGCCAGCAGAGCATGAGAATGAAAAAAAAATGAAAGTAAGTATAGAAACCAAAGTCAAGAACTTTCTGAACAGATCTTGATTATTTGCGCCTCAGTTTCTCATGATCTGTTTGTGGGAGTTCATTTTTGGCTGTATCTTTCAATTATCAGTTACTAATGCTTCTACAGGTGACCCACTCTCAATCTCCAAGCAACAGTAAGGATTTTAAGAATTACAGCTTAAAACTGAGAGGCACAAATCCTAAATTCAAGACTTGATACATGTAGGAAGTCGCATGAATTTAATACTTCACAAAAGCTGTTGTCCTCTTTATGTGGCTGAATACACAGGGTTTTGTTGTTACACATTTCATCTGAAACAATTTCCTAAGTGACAATGAATCTGGGTTTCGCTTTCAAATGTACAGCTATGATTAAATACCTTGATTTGGTTTCTGTTAGATAAAAAACAGCAGTTAAAAAGGAAGTAATTGTTGAGGCTTAAAAAAAAAAAGAAATTCACCACAGAAACATTAAAGATCTAAATGGAATATGTAAATAGTCCTCATCAAAATAAGCTGGCTACACTCCGGATTGAATGTATTTTTAGTTGGCTCCTTTCATGTCCTTCACCAGAGTCCATACAAGCTGTTCCCACAATATAACTCTTTGTGGCTTATCTGCTCTTTTCTCTTTCAAGGACAAGTACAATTAGCTTCCTCAGAGGCCAGCTGTGCTGGGGTGAAGCATGGCCCTGTTTATTGTTTATGGACTTTAAACTAGCACAACTCTTGTCTTGTCAGAGTGGCCTCAGCTCTGTTTTTCATTAGTGTGTTTAGCTGTGCTCCATTCATTACAATTTTCAACAACTTGCCTGCCTTTATGGAGGTATTTCTCACCTCAGAAGAGCTTATTGAAGTGGCCAGGAGGCCAGCCAACTGAAATGGACACACTGAAAATAAAAAGCGGGTGAGCTTTACATTTCCTCCTGCCTCCCCCCCGTCTCTGAGGTGGGCTCAGCTTAATTCCCATTCCCTGTTTTTCACACACTCTAAATCTAAAACTGTGTAGGATTCTGCCTGGGTCCGAAGCTGAGCAGTCATATTGTCCCCAGAGTGGTGCATCGTTTCTGCAACGATTTTTTTTCTTAGATTTTAAGAACAATTCTTTTTAGAGTTAAACAGGCATGTTTCACTCCTTGTGTTTGGGGACAGAGCATGCCATCTAATTTTTCTCTTTCTGGGAGCTATTATTTCAACAGTGAATGGAAACTGGCATAAAACACACATAATTGGGTAAAACAGTATTGGGGGAGCTCAGTGTCTGCAAAATCAGGTCATACACATTAAGAATACATGCTGGAAACATATAATATTTTCTTGAAAGTGTGTGACTATGGCTACATTCCAATACAGCTAAATCTGCTTCTGGTATTTGCATCTTCTGCCCTCTTGTGCATACCATTCCTTTTGCCTTCCTAGCCAGACTGTACATTGGGTACAATGGCAGCACAGAGTAACGGCTTTGGAGAAAGTCGGTTATTCTTTCTGTAACATTTAGAGATCTTTTTTCACTTTGAAGTTGCCTTGACCCCACAGATGTAAACTTATATGCAAAATCAGAGAGATTAATTTATACTCTAACCTGTGTTCTAAAGAACGTGTCAGTTTTTTAACGTCCATGAATAAATACTGCTGCTGTTGAAAAGGGTGGAGGACAGGTCTAAGTACTCAAAATGCAGCCCATGACTGAAAGGTTACTATTTCTTGGGGGCCAGGGGGAAGGAAAGGAATGTGAAAGGAGAATACCAATTCATAAGTTTTAGCCCACATACCCTCTAGGCTATGGATTTATATCCCTATACTTCCTCCTCCCCTCTACCTCTTCCCTGACACCACGAGTGGTGCTCATTTTCCTGCCACCCTCACTTTGCATGAGGTTAGAGCAGAAATTACAGTAGAAGTGAGGAAGAGATGCTCTTTACCTGTTATTTCTGGCCTACACAGAAGCAGCAAGTCAGAGAAAACTCATTGGGAGGCTGAAGTTAGAGGTAGTTTTATTTCTGTGTGAATTTGCCTCTGCAATTGAGGTCTGGAAGGAGAACAAAATCCTGTTAGAATTCACAGTGCTTGTTTAATTGGACATTTGTGATTTTGCCAAGAGTTTATTCTAGGAGAGGGACATGTGGGATGCCCTTTTTCATATTGCAATTCACTGCTGTTGGGGTTACAAAATGAGTAAATTTTTGCGTGTGATTCTATACTTAATACAGCTCAACGTGCCAACATTTTATCGAGTTACATTTAGTGTTGCAATCTAGTTAAAGAGAAGTGGCTCTTAGTGCACGGTCTGTAAGGAGGAAAAAGTCACTCCTGTAATCTCTTCAAAGCCTAACACGATTAAGAGACTGACCCTTTTCACACCAGGCTTAAGTATCACAATCTAATTAGAATCTCATTACGAACCATGTTTCGACAATCAAATCCGGGGCACTACAACTTGCTTGACAGTATTTTTAGGGAAACTCAATAATGTCTTTAAATTGAGAAAAAAATAGCAAGTTTTCTAAGAAGCGGGGAAGGCAACTTAGAAAACAAAATTTTTAAAATCAATAGTCCAATGGCTAAAAGGTTTGGAGGAAAAACTCTTCATATTTTGGAAATGCTGACCTTTTCTTGATGCTGACATTTCTTTTAATTTAAGGTGTATCTCAGATACCAAAATTGGCCAAGAAATTGATCTCAGCTTTGCAACTGAAGAATTAGACTTGCCTCCACCCCAGATGTCCAAGTGGTCTTATTTATTGGCATCATCAAAGAAAGTTGTGCCAAAAATCCATAGTGACTCCAAACCAGTTGCAGTAGGGTATCTGGCCTGTGACGTCCATACATTTCTGGAAGTTAGCAGAACTCATGAAGGCTGCTGAAGTTCTGTGGAAACAAGAGACAGATGTCATTGCACTAGTCTGGGCCTATTTTTCAGTTTGATTTTGGGTTTTAAAATGAACACTTTAAGTGAGAAATCAGAAATTACTTTAAATGTGAGATGGTGCGTCTCAGTCACTAGATTAAATTGGAATTTGGATGCAAATTTTGCTGGCTGAAGGCATCTTCACAGGTTATTCACGTACCACAAATAAAATTAAAGAGAAACCTGAACTAGGGCCACATGCCTCAGATAAGCTAAAGGAAGAAACTAGAGCTATTCTCATGTTCCACTCCCCTTCTTCAGAATTACATTTAAACTCTGATTTACTAGCACAAACTCATTCTTCATACCGTTCATTTTACTATCCAAACCAAACAAACAGTAGCAATATAAAAATCCAGCTTCTAGTTCAGTCAGCAGGAATGTGTCACATGGTCCTGTGTTCAAATACTTATTATTTTCAAAAGTATAGTTAAAATATGCTAGGTTTAATGTATTCCTTATTGGTGTACCAGGAATGTGAAACAAAACTCATCTCCATCCTGCCCTGATGGACCATCTACAACCTCAGGGAAAAAGCAGATATTTCTCATCTCTGCTCTCAACAAAAAAGGTCTCTGACTCCAAACAGGTGCTGCAGTGGCCACTCTCAGTATCTGAACTGAAGGAAGTAAAGGACCCCATCTTTGCAGCCAGGCTCAGCAGTGAGGAAAACCCACATGCTTTTATTTTTTGCTATTTTTTCTAATAAATGTTAAACATGGTACGAATGGACACAACTTCCATTAATGCCATGGAAAGTCTTTCCATCTCTAGCACTTTCTTCAGATATTTCCAAAAGCCTTCTGAATTCTGAAAGAAAATAATAATGTGTTATAATATCCTCGATACACTGACTTTATGCCTCTCAGGATATACAGTAGGAATGGGAACCTTGGGAATTCATATAATTCCTTGTTCACAACTATAATTATGCAGTTAACTGTTCCTTATTTTTCCCCATCTCAAAATGTGTTATTTACCGGCTCACTGGCCACTCCATAATCTTTCATATTTGAACAACTGCTTTCAGGAGAAAGATTGTTTTCCATGAACTGATACAGTCCTAACAAAAGATCACTTAAACAGAATTTGCCATGTGCTCAGCATATCAATTTGACCAAACATGAATAGAGACAGTCAGTAGTGGCCTGTTTGCCTGGATGCCACATTAGGCCTATTGCATTATTTAGCTCATTTCTGTCCTGTATCTGCTCTTGATAATGTTAAGAGAACAGCTCTCTCTTTCTCCCTGTTACAGTCAAATAACTTTCCAGGATATCTGTTCCTCCCAGTAAATGGCTGCTATTTCTCTACTGCGCTTTTTCCCTCTTTGGGCCTCGAGCATCTCAGACGTTTCTTTTTTCCCCAAGGTTCAGAGGCCATGCCTCCTTATGGTAACAGATGGTTCTTCATCCTTGCTGCTTTTGAGCCACAAAAACTATCCATACACCTTTCCACTGTTCCCACTGGTTCCCCTTTTCCCATGACAGTCACTAATACAGCACTGGCACCAGCTCTATCTTGTTCTCATTTTGGTGAATCGGTAAATTAGGGGATCAAAGAAGCAACACTGGGTGCTGCTATCTTACTCTACTCTTCCCTCTCCAGTACTTTCCCCATATTGTGTGCTTACAATCTTTCTAAGAAACCTTGAGGCTTACAGTCCAGCCTCCAGGTTCTCCTTGGCACACTAGCCCACTTTTCATGCTTTGGACCATGAGAGCAACCCAGCCCACCACGAGGTTACTGCTGGTGATCCGGAAAAGAGTTCTGAATACCCAGACAGAATAGCCGTGGGCATCACATGTAATGCAGCACTCCTGTGGCTCAGGGAATAGCTGCTGAAAAAGTGAACTAATAGGAGCAAACAAGCTATGTGCACTGAGCTATAGTAGCCCCAGTTTTTTATTTATCTCCCAGTCAACAAAACAGGGTATTAAAATCTGGTATTTCTTTCACCAGCATTAACAAAGAAACAAGAGAGTGCCCTGAAGAACATCTAAAATCCCTACACCCCTCCTTAGCCACAGATTAGTATTACTGAGCCACATTCCCACCTGTAGGTGTGTTCACACCTTTAATGATAATTAGCTACCTGGGGTTCCTACAGGCCAGTACTGACTGCCACTCATGTCTGCAGCTTTTCTAACGAATATTAATAGCACTTGTGGAAGAAAATCCTGTTTTCTCTAGGATGTTACTCTGTTCTTGGAGTTTCTGGCTAGTGTCACTACAGGTAGGAGATTTTGACTTGGTTAAAATGGGATCCTGCATGTGCCAGAACTTCCACCCTGACAGGTTCTTGGCAACAGCATAGCGAACCCGGAGCTGTATGCCAGCTGTGTCTGTCTGAGGTGACTTGGCTTATCTTTCACTGCTGTGTCTCTTTGAAAGTACTAGTTGTGGTCTGGGGCTTATAAAGGGGTACTTGCATTACTGTTCCTTAAGAAAGCAAACTCTGCTTCTCACTGTCTTAGCTTCTCTGATGCTTGGAGCATTTGCAATTAGTACTACCTGGGATTTTGATCAGTTGCTCTCAGACACTCAGCAGTCCTAGTGCTCTGCTGCAAATATTTGTTATGAAGGATTATAAGCTATTTATGGTTCAGAACTCTGCATGGGACTTCTGCAAGGCTACAGCTCTTGCTCAACAAATCTGTGAGAGGCATTTAATGTAATACATGTGGTGCTTATGACTAAAGATGTTCCTTTAAGGTGTTTGTTTATAGGGTAAACAAATTGCCTTGCTCACCTTCCCTGCCCTGTTCATGTGTGTACCTGTGTTACTGACTGTTGATAGCTCCTGTAGTGCTGCCCAGGCAGTAGAATGTTGTTTTCAGGGAAAGGATAGATGTAGCTTCCCAAAAAGCTGTGCCTTGAAAAAAAGGGGCCATAAATGTGCAACAGAAATGCAGCTGGTATCAGTTGTTTGTTTCCCTGGTTATCAAAAGCCAGAAGAGGATTATTGATGGAACAACCGAGAGGCTCTACAAGATGCCCCGCATCTAAAGAAAACCAACCCAGGGCCCGTTAGATGGAGAAGTTAGCAACAGAAAACTGACCCTTGACTGAGGGCTTGGAGAGCTAAGAAAGAAACATCACTGAGAAACAATGTCTTATGGAAAACACTGATGCTGACAGGGTGCCTTACTACAGCCTTACTTTTTACTGCCAGTCTAAGGGAGGTATGAGGCTTTCTTCCACAAAAAGCAGGCTGTAGCTTAGGTAACAGGATGCTATAATGTGCCAGTCTAACTTTGAGGAAATCTCAAGGCTTCTCTTACCTGGATCCCAACAATTTCTGGTACTGTAGTAACTGCACTGAACAGAGCTGCTACTGATCTGTGTAGTATCTAGCACAGCCAGGAAGATTTTGCTCGAGTAAACTTGTGTTACTGCAGTCACTGAAGGGCTCAATCCTTGGAGTAGAAGGCATACAAAATAGTATGAAGGCCAAAGTAGGAGAGAACCTAGGGAGGAGAATCAAAGATGCGGTCTTACAAGTGATCCACAAATAACTGGAATAAAGGGTGACCTGTTCTTACTATGTGCTGTTGTAGGTTACTGGAAATGCCAACTCTAAATCTTGTTTTGGGTACAAAACCTGTGCTTGTCTATGGGGAAACTCCTGTGCCTCACCTCAGGGAATAGTCAGAATGATGTGGTCAATAAATATTACTCATATGTCTAAGTTGTGGGATGTAAAAGAAGAAATTGTGATACCTTGCAAGTGAGCAGTTGACCAAATGTCTTTTAAGTCAGAAATTCATTCTGAAACCGTTGTTACTGACTATTAACCTTAATGCTTCTTGGGTCACAGGATGGGGAGGGAGGGGAAAAAAGTAGCAATTCTCACATGCTCTGTGAGAGATAGCTTGTAAGACTTCACCCTTGGGTTAACCACCAACAAGCAGTGTATTACACTCTGTCTGTGAAATGCGGCCCATACAGAAGAGGTGAAACTGCCAGTTCAGGGGGCTCTTGTGTTATTGTCAACCCTACATGTGCTATTGTACAGCAAGCCCTTATTTTGATCCACTTAAAGTATAAGAATGGAACTCCTATTTTTACTTCAGTCTTAATGCATGTTTCATGAGTAGCCTATTGCAAGAGAGATGTTAAGTCTTGAAAGCCCCAGTGAGATTTACTGGTTATTGCAAACAAAAACCACCCACCCCACCTACCCTCCCTAGCTTAGCATTTGCAAACTTTTATTAAGACAACTTTCAAGCAAGGAGAGAACACACTGCTGATTAGACCTCTTCAGCAGTACTCCTCCAGAACTTCCAGAGACTGTGCTCCTTTATGGGCCTTTCTGGACAAATGAGATCTGTACCAACAGGCTTAAGAGACTGCTTATGGGAAAGACTGATTAAATGTCAGGACTTCTCAGACGTGGTGACATATCTCAAAAAAACCTCAGAAGATGTAGGAACTAGGCTATGAAAACAAATGTCTGCAACAGTCCTCTCCCTCCTCTGTTGCTGGCAGGCTGTGCTTCTACTAACACAAATATCCTTGGCTGTGGACAGATTCCCCTTGCTGGAGCTTACACTGGGGACTATGAATCTGACCAGTCAAGAACTCGCGTTCTGTAATAGAAATAAGGTACAGCTACTTAGCAAAAATACCAGCCTGCAGCAATGGCTTTGAAGTTGTGCTAAAGATAGTCCTTAGGAAAACTAAGGTTTGCCTACATGGTTGTATATAGCTTGGAAGAGTGAAGAGAGGAGCTAATGTCTTCCTTTCCACTGAAAAATATTAGAGATGCTTTGTTTTTGGCTAAACTTCCTTTAAAATGCTCTGTTTCTCAAATTGGACCTCACTTGATAACCATTACAGGTTGTCACCTCTTATGATTGCAGCTTGTACCTTGCATATGCTTATACCTAGAGTCTGCCTTGCTTTCTATTTTCCCTATTTTCCCCACCATGATGCTTGTACTAGTTGTACAAGGGGGAGTGTATGATTCCTTTTGCTGTTGCCTACTTCTAAAATAGCTGCTAGAGCTTGTCTGTCTTTCCATGAGAGGAAGTCAGCAAGTATGAAAAGTAACTGTTGCTCTGGAAAAAGCAATTCAGCTAAACTGCCTCTGTTTAGTCCCCTGCATTCCTCTGCCCTACAACCATGAGCTATTGTGGTAGCTCTTCATGTGACCAGAATTAAACAGCAAAGGTTGCAAGCAACCTGGGGAAGGCTCCTGCCCAGCTCTGTTTCTAGGAATAGGTATTTTTTCTCAGCATGCCACGATGATCTCAAAGCTGTGTTCCTCAGAACTTCTCCTTCTGCCCTACAATGCAGGCAAGGATACACAAATACAAATCACTCAGATGTAGAAATTGTATTTAGGTTTTTTGGTTGCCCTGTATGAAAGATGTGGCAAGCAAATAGCTATTTGGTTGTTAGAGCTTAGAGAAGCAATTCCTATGTTGGCAGTATGCTACTGGTACACAAGCCACTTGAGTGGTGTGAAGATTGTCACAGAGCTAGGAGCTATTAGCAATGGTGCCCTCTGTCATTGCTTCTACTCATGGCTGTACTTGAACCTCACCCTCCCCCTGCCCCCAAGAAGTCTGGGCATCCTCTAGCATAGGCTAATCTAGATATATATTGCTAAAGTGGCTCTTTTGTTCCTGGAATATTTTATTCTTCTGGATACTTTAAGTATTCTTCTAGCAGGACAGCTGCAGGAAAAATAGTATGTATGATTGCAGTACTATGTAGGTTTAGAAACCTTTCTGCAATCCAAGCAATAGAAAAATCTTACAGCTCAACAGGAAGAACAATGAATCAAAGGTGGAGCTGGTACAGTTCAAACCAGCAGGATTCTGGCTTCTTTACACTTGAAAGAGTGGTAATTTTACCCCTGCCAAAACACATGTTTGTGATATATTTAGTAGTGTGAGAACCATAATCAGAGCTGGCTGAGAGACAGAATTTCCATCTTATGCAAAAAACCCACCCTGACCTGAATGGAGACAAAGTTTAAAAAAAAAAAAAAAAAAAGGCACTTTTTTGTATGATGACACTTGCAGATTAAGAAACCTTGACAGGCTGCCTCTTGAATGAAGCAAACAAGGGTGCTGTAGCATTTACTTATCTGATTGGGCTTCTGTTGGCCTGTTCTAGAGGCCTGTACGTGGTAGGTTATATGTGCTGTCGGAGAACAAAGTAGATCTTTGCAGAAAGTTTCTATGTGGAGTTTTTGTTGCACAGAATCATCTTTTTCTGACAGCCATTGCATTGGAGAACAAATGATTTTTTTTCTATCTAGGTGCTTTCATCAAGAAAGATGTCAAAGCACTTGCTGGAGTTGTATGGAAGAAGTGTAGAAATGTTGCTGGAATACTTGTACCCATATGACTGATGGCAACAAGCTCTACTCCTGATGCACTGAATGTTTGTTATTAAATTGGGATGACTTGCACCATTTCCATGAAAGCTGCAAAAAGAACAATCTACAGATGTGAAGCAACCTAAGCTAGAGAGAAGCTAGCATATCAACAGTTTTATTTGCATACAATTTTTGTTGTCTTCTGCCCCCTCCACTCCCCCGCCCAACCCCTCCAGCAGAGATGTTCTGCGAGCTGGAGGTAACTCTTGTTTGGGAAGAACATACTGCTGACAACCTGTACTGCTGAAAAATTGAATTAGGGATACAATTAACTTGAATGAAATTAAAGGTACTAAATCTAAGAGAGCAAATAAAGAAGGAGGCAAGTTCTACCCTACCCTCTGCTCAAGCAGCCTACCCATTATTAATTATTTTAGCCCAGTTACTGAGATACAGGGTCTATTGACAGTGAACTGCAGTCAGAATTTGGTTGGCAAGGGAGTATACCACCACTGGGTGGGAACAACTGTCAGTTATGCTGAATCCTTACCTGGCTTTGAATTAATAGCAGTTCTGTGGGGTGGGAGTAAGGAGGATTGCATTTCTATACAGTTTTTGGATAGTATTTATTTTTGTCTCATTAAACTTGCTTTGGGGTCAGTGTTTTTTGCCAATGAGGGGCATGAAGTGTGCTGAAATTTGTGCTGTGAACTTGGATTTATAAACTAATTATGTACGGAGAATGTTCCTGACTATTAGGAAATCAAGACTTAAGTCAGATATTTTAAAATTACCCACATCTTTGATCAAGTAGGAGGCAGCACAACAACTCTAGCTTTTTTCCAAGTACTAAGTTGCATCCAGGAAACTTATGGGTTTTTAATGCTTTGAGTGTCCAGGAAGAAATGGGAACTAGTAGCGACTCCCATTTTAGATGGGAATTTGGAGTTTTCAGAGATTCAGAAGGGACAGTGTCTACTCAAGGCTACTGCCACTACTGAAAGCAAGGTAGTCCCTGCAGCAGTGTGACTTTCTAAAAGATATGGAACTGAACAGACCTGTGAGTTGTTGTGCACTTGATCTCATATATTCTGGAGACCTAGCACAGCAGGTGATAACACCTCTTCAAGGATGTCCACGGGAAGAACAATTAAATTTAGTTCTGTTTTCCTAGAGTCCTCCTGCCTGCTGTGTCTTTGCTACAAGGGAATCAGCAGGCAATGAAAAATGGTTCTTGCTGTAAATAATAAACTGTTATAGCTGATTTGACAGTCTCAATGTGGATTGTGAGATTCTTTCAGCTGTTGTAGGGAAACACGTATGGAGAAGCTGTGACAACTACAAGTAACTTTTATAAGGTTAATAGGTTTCTTTCAGGAATAATTTAGGGTAAAGAAAAAGTGGGTGTGAGGGAAAGAAGGAGGAATATGTTATGACAGACATACTAAAAATAGTGAAATCTGTCATGCAGTAAAGAACCTATCCTCAAAATATGCTTGCCCTACACTCTTCTCTAAATATCAAAATATTCCCAGGAGTACCTTGTATAAACTGCAGTGACTTGCTCATGCTTAGCTCCTCTGATGTTCAGTTAATGGTACTATTACCTGTCCAAGATCATGACGTTATACTAACTTTAATGCTAATGTGATTACTGAAGAAATAGGATTAGATAAAGCAATATCCTCATTCCTTGCCACTAGGAATTTTTTGCCACAAAGAACAGTGGAGAATTCTAGGAGAGACAAAACCCAGACAGTCACTGAAGTCTGAAGAGCTCCTCTTGGAATGAGGCTCACAGAATGAGACTTTACATCCAGTGCATGTGTATGCGTTTGCATTGATAACCTGTATTCTTTTATATTTTCATTATTGGCAAAATACCCTATTTCTCATCCTGACAAGAGTCTGTTTCACCTGGAAGTCCTCTCACCTCATGCTCTGAAATGGCCTGAGATGCAATTTCTGGAATTTTAGAGTTGCAATTACCATGTCTTTGGCCAGGAAAGGCACTGTGAATAGCCTCAGTTCTCAAAACAGCAGAGATAAAATGATGACAACTGGCTCATACATTGAGGTTAGGGCAGCCTACTGACCTGCCCAAAAGTAGGGAAATTGCAGCTGGCAACGGGACTGAACTAAATTCAATTCTGTGGATGTGAGAAAACAGGATGCATTCCTTTCAAACTTGAGCTCCACCTTGCAAACAGCTAGGGTTTTTTTGCTTAGCTACTAAGATCTGAGGGCTATTTCAAAAACTCTTCTCAAGCCTTCTAATTTTCAACCTAGATTTATTCTCAGTTTATAGCCATTTCTCTTGTGACAAAACTGTCCTTAATAGCTTAAATAAATCTTCACCCTTACTAGTGTTTTTGTTCCCGATAATATTAACAGAGGACAGGTATCCCATTGTTCAGCTTTAATTCAGCTGACTTTTTTCAACTGGCAGAGGCAAGGTCTATAGAGGAGAGTTTATGGTCTATCAGTTTATGACGAAAATCAACAATAAAGGGAATACTGACTTTCCTGAGATGCCTAACAATAGTTCACTTGGTGTTCGGCAGTGCTGCCTGACTTGTATGTAGAAACACAGTAAGGAATACGCATCCTACCACGTTGTTCATGAAGCTTCTCAGCATCACACTTTTTTCATTTTTTTCTTGTGATTCTATTTTGACACTAGCTCTTGCTGATGCTGTTCCTCCAAAATTTGGAAAAGAGGTCTGATGGCCCATGTGAGGGTATTTAAAAAGTTTTAAGAAAACAAAGCTTCTGGTATTAAATGTGCTTTCTGTCACTCAGCATGCAAAGGTATTCCTCCATTACTGGCAAGAGAATGATCTACTTTCAAGCACCAGATCTAAGAGTGAAGATAGTGATCCTCTACTTTCCCCTGGAGTAACAGATTTCAGCCCTAGCCTAGGATAGTGTGCTGGCTCAAAGGTGGGGTGGGGGGAAATGCAATGTTTCCTCATTCTTTTGAAGAAAACATTCCACCTAAATCATTCTTGCAATGGATTAAGGTGTGAATGGGATCAGGGAAAACACTTCATACTGTTTTCTGTTGATGATGATAGGACAGGATGACTGAAGTCCAACTTTCTGTGAATGCTAGCAGATAGCATATGTTCTCTGTGCATTTTGTCACACAAGAAGTAGGGTGTCAGGCCTTTCTATCTAAGAGTTTTGAGGCCTTTGACTCCCTATAATAACAGGACTTTTTGGACTCTTCAAAAGCCAGGGCTGTTGCATGATGCAGTGTTCAGGATATCCTCCCATTTCCAAAGATGCGTATGTTTCTTCCTGCACAGGCTTTTCCATTCTCCAAGTACTACTGATGAGTCTTGATCCCTTAAAAGTAAGGAGGAGCCTGCTGGTTACTTTTCTGCCTAACAGATGGAACCGGAGAGCAATCTGCCCTTATCTTCTAGTATCTTCAGCTGACAGCGGCTGCTTAGAGATGTATTTTCATTTATCTTCCTGTCATCTGAGTAATCGGGAAAAAGCAAGTAAAGACCATGTGATCATGTGGCTAACCTGTAGCTCCCAAGGCTGCCCGTGCAGTGGTGGGAATACCTGTTTGACAAATGTACCATGGGGGGACAGCTGCTGAACTCTGCATTGCAGAAAGGGCTGTTCTCACATGCCTTAGGACTACTTGTGTGTCCAGGATCACAAGAAATATTTTCTAGATCTACTTGACATAACTCTGAAAGGAAGCTAAATGAAGGACAGGAAATCACACTTTTTTTCCCCTACAACAGACCCTGTCATTTGGTACTGTGGTGACCAGCAGCCTTTTGCTTGACAAATCCAAACATCTATTTCATGGTCTAGTCCTATGTTAGACCATACTCAACACTAAGGAAGAAAAAGGTGACAACTACTGGCTAAATTGTCAAGTTCTAGCTTGTCTTCAAAAACAAAAAAAAGCCTACAATAAACAAGCCTCAAAATTTCTCTTCCAACAGTAAGCAAACTATCTTGCAGCATGTAACTGCTGTAACTTCATTCCCTTCAGTGGAAATAAACACTATTCAAGACACTGGGAGGAATCCACTCTATTACAAAAGAAGGCTTGAGCTTTTCAACATGTTTGACAGCCTAGAAGAAAAGGAGGAGCTATAATATATATTCTGCTATTCCTTGGCATTAGTTTCTCTCACAATCTCATTTTCTTTGCTCTTGCCACAGTGAGCTAGGGTGCCTTGAATTTTTATTTTAGAATGATACGCAGTAGGTATCATCAATCAGATGTAAATGTTAACTGATTCACAACAGTAACAACTACATCTACTGTATAAAACTTTCCAGCAATCAAAAAACTTTAATATACGGTATCAAGACTAATGGTAAGCCATGTACTCTTGAGTGGGGGTGCATAACTACAGAGCATGCCTAGAGTACTCACCTAGTTTGTGGTCCCTACTATACAGAGAGCTAAGGCATTTCATATTGAGTTAGGTAAAAGCAAAATTGTTTCATATTTTGACAACATAGCAACAAGTTTTCAGATCAGAAACCACTTTGAGAAAGTGAGAGTTCAACAAATAAGGCTTTGCTTTGTTTAATTTGAGTTTGGGCATAACTTTTTTGAGCAAGTATATACCTTCATGACTTTAATGGGATTATCTGTGTGTATATGTGGATGTTAAATGGTAGTCTTGAGTACTAGGCCTATGTTCTTCAATCAGCTCCAATGGCTTGCATGTAATTGCAGCTCTGGTGGCTGCAAACTTTCCTAAGGAGTTTGTCTGAAGAGTAACCATACTAGAAGGTATCTGTGTAGTAATCAAGATAACCCTGCTTCCCTTGTAGGGTTCACTCTTTGAGGACATGCTTTCTGATATTTGAGCATAAAATATACTTTGAGACTAGACACAAAACAAGTAGCAAGTGCAAAGGTCACCTTAGTTCTAATTACTTTCAAGCAAAGACATAATATGCAATTTTCCAATCTATTGTATAACAGTAGGTTTTACTCTGATGTGCTTATGACTCACAATTAGCAAAACAAACTTTTCTAGAGGGGAAAAAAAAGCTATAAATACTGTTTTATAGTGTGTAACTGCTCCAGAACCCTTATAAAAACATCAAACACTTGGGGGGGGGGGGGGGAAGAGAGACACTAAATCCAATTTTGCTGATATTTGGGCAGAGGGAGCCTTCCAAGTGAGATAACTGGGCTAATGTTACTGATGAAATCACAGTCCTAAGTGGCTATTTCTCATCTTGCCCTCAGCTCTAAACCCTACATAGCAGACTGCTAGAGCTGAACCCTAAGGCAGGCTGTAGGCATTAAAGAGCAGGGAATGACCCCTGCTGCCTTTCGGCCAGTTCTCCTGCATCCTGGTGCATGGCCCATGTCAGAGGCATGCTGCCTGGGGACTTGGATGGACAGCAGGTATTGGCATCTCGTCACTGACAGCAGCTGGTCAGGCAGGAACACTCTGGAGAGCAAACACTGAGTATGAGACCCTGGAGCTCTCTCATTTCTCTTGTGCGCTTTTCATCCCCTTCCTCTTGCTCTTTACAGCTGTGGTAGGAGGGGGGATGCAGGTGGATCTATATAAAGATCCATAAAAATGCCTAAAAATGTGTTTTCCATCATGGCACCTGTAAGCCCCCATTGGAAGGATTCTTCTAAGGCAAGCAGCTAGGGAGGACGGGGGAAAACACTGGCGTGTCACCCGATGTGAAGTGCGGTTAGTGGCAGCTGTTACTGAACTATATACAAACATTTTATTGCGGCCTTTCCATTACAGATGAGGAACGAAGGGGCAGTCTTGAGCACCCTACCTTGTCTTCAAGGCTGTTGCAGATCTGTTTGCTAGGTGACTGCTTGTCCCAGCAAGCTTGAGATCTGATTTTTTTCCTTCCCCTTTTTGTCAGCTTCTGCGAGCTCAGATTTGTTGCGTGAGCTGCCGTGGCGACAGGCCGTTCCCCCAGCGGAAAGGGCGCTGGGTGACTCCCGCTGCCGTTACAGCCAACGCAGCACGAGGCAGCACCGGCTCCGCGGGGCGAGGCCGCTCCTGACTCCCCGCGGGCCGCGCACGCGCAGCCAAGCGGCGGGCAGCGGCGATGGCGGCCGCTCCGCGCCACCTGCCGGGGGCGCCCAGCTCCTCCCTCGCGGGGCGGCCGCTGCCGGCCGGGCGAGGCGAGGCGAGGCGCGGCGCAGCGCAGCGCAGCGGGGCCTGGCCCTCCCCGCCCCCGGGGCCGCGCGAGCCTCGTGGCCGCCGCCCGTTCGCACCCTAAACGGCGGGGGCGGCCCCCGGAGCCGCAGGCGAGGGCCCGCGCTGCCCTCTGAAGAGCTGCGCCGCCGCGGCGGGCGGCTGCCGGCTTCTCCTGCCTGCTGGCAGCGGCCGGGCCCTCCGGCCGTCTCTGTGGAGCCGCCCTGTGCGCCCCCCCTCCCCCCCGGGGCCGTTGCTCCCCTCAGTCAGCGGCGTCGCCTGCAGGGTCCGCGCGGCGCGAGGGCGGCGGGAGCGGCGCGAGGCGCCGCGCGGCCGTTGGTGCCGTTGGTGCTGTGGGGCCGTTGGGGCCGCGCGGCCGTTGGCGCCTCGGGTGTCTCGGCGGGCCCGGGGGCTCGGGCAGCCGGCGGTACTCGCGCCCTGCGCGGCAAGAATAGGCCGCTGGGCGGGCTCTGTGGCTGCAGGGCGCTGGGCTGCCAGCAGAGCGCCTCGCCGAGCCCCGGTAGCCCCAGAGCGGCGCGGCAGAGTGCCCGTTTTACGGGTGTGCTGGGCAGGGCACCGGCGCTGCGTGCTCCGTGCGCGCAGCTGGGAGGGCGCCCCTGGAGAGAAACGGAGAAACACCCTCAACTTCCAAACGCGGTGAATACAGCTCAGCTGCAAGCGGCTGCTTGTTTTCCGCTTTGTTCGCATAGATGAGCTGTTACACTGCTGCGGAAAATATAACCAGTATGTGGAGCACCCCTCCTCTTCCTCCTTTAATAATTTCAGCCAAAGCAGATGTAGGTCCTGAATCCGTACCGTTTTTAAAACGGGCAGTAAGCTGCTGAGTCCAGTCTGTTGTGGTGGTGCTTGTCCAGATCACTGCGTTGAACTGGAGCCAAAAATGGCAGGTGCACTGTCGTGATAGAAAAACCTCAGAAACAGTCCGTAGTGATAGCTTGGTCAGGCGTTTGTCGTCGTCATCTCGTCTGCTTCTGAGCAGGCATTTTGAGGGGTAAATTTCAAACAGCAGCAAAAATGTTTTTGATGTTTAAATGGAGGTTTTTTTGTTATTAACAAAGAGCAGACTTGTGCGGACGGAGATACTTTTGGCAGTTGGAGATCTGAAGCAAAACATAAGACAAGAACAATTTATCCCAAACTAGGGCCTACACTATTTTGGGGTTTGTGAAAGTGGAGGTGGCTTGTTGTTGAAATCCAAACTCTTGTATGTAGCCCTGCACAAGTATCTAGGAATATATTTGGTCATAAACTGGGCCTGGCTCAATCATCCATCAATTTTAGCTGGAAAATTCCTTGAGTGTATGAAACTTGGTTTGTGTTTTATGACTCCTCCAATTTTTTTCCGTTGCAATGAGCCAAGAGCCTTTTATTTTTGAGAGAAACTGAATAGCTCCCATTTTTTCTTATCCCACTTTCACCCATAGAAGAAGCCTGTTACTTCTTTCAAATTAGTAAATCATATATAGTTGATAATAAATCATATATAGTTATATATATGCGCCACCTTTACTAGAGATGATAAATTGGGATTAGGACCTGGGTTAGCAAACTTTGGTCCGTTATGCTCAGAATTCAACTGCTGTTGTTTGCAGATGGCTGTGTCCCAAATACTACGCTTCAGTCTGTGCACTTAGTTCATCTGAAGTTTCACCAAAGGGCAAGAACCCAAGATGCCCCTGTTCTCGATTGTGAAATCTGTAGTAGGAATTTATCCTTCTGTTGCTTTTTGAAGAATGAGAAAGAACAGCAAGGGGGTTTGTTGTTGTTTTTGTTTTTTTTGTTTTTTTTTTTCCTGATCTACTTAATGGGCAAAGCTTGCTGCAACAGTTAACTTGACCAACTAATACTGATGCAGGAGCAAATATCCTTCATGGCCTTGTCCCAAGCCTGATCTCTCTAAAGAAGCAGATGGCATCATACCGGCAGTGGCAAATTTATAACAGTTAATTGAAAACATAAATATTTTCTGGTGAACGCTATCATCTAATCTCATGATGGAGAACAAAATCTACAGCATCTGATTTTTGTGGCAGTGTGGTACTCTGTTGGCTGATTAATGTCATGTTAATTTTATATCCCTATTTGTGATTTCTTCTCAGCACAAAGCTTAAGCTTAATTATGGGAATTCTTTGTAGTGATTATTCTCTTTGCTTGGAGATGTCTGTGCTCAAAAAATCACCTAATCTGCAGTTCTTTTCTTGTATATTTGGTTATTAAAAGGAAGTAAAATCTAAGTTGTTTTTTTTTTCCCCACTTGATTTTATTTAATCCTCAACACTTCTAAGAGCAGGCTTTTGGTAGTTCTGTGCAGTGTATAGTACACCTTCCTGCAAAGCTGCATGTTTACAGAAGCACTCGTTTCTTGAGGCATGCTATGCTAATGTCGTATCTTGGTCTTCTCTACTAAATAATAGGTGGTGGAAGGATCAGTATGTCTGAACCACTCTTTTTGTTAGTAGTGTTGGTGTAAGGAAGGGTGCTTTGTTAGCTCTTCAGCCTCACCCATGAGCTCCTGCAGTTGTTTGCTTTACCTGCTTCATCTGAAGTTCTCTTCAACAGCGAGTGCAATGTTTTGTGGTGAATTGCTTTCACCAGCATCTTCCTTGCAGATTGATTATGTGCTGGATACCTCCAAAAGTTTTCTAACTGTAGCTGATAGAAATGGAACAAGAAGGCTTAGAATGGTGAGATTTGTTGTGTAGGTGTACTTTTATTGGGTTGATACAGTTTTCTCCCATATATTTGATTTCAGTTCATGAGAAAATGAATTAACCTCGTGTTTGAAATTATTGGCTCTTTATGTAGGATATTATCCCCTAAAAATGAAACTTCTAATGACTTTTTCTTATCTCTTTTAGTTTTACTGCTCAGACTGTGGTGCTGCTACCCTGAGGTAAATTATCAGACTCTTGAAGGAGCAGCCTATGACTGGATAGAATCAGAACTTCCCAAAATGAGCATGTCATCAAGGTAAGCTTAAAACACATAGTCCAGTAAAACACCTATGGCCTAGGCTGTAGAAAGAAAGTCTTAAGGGCAGCATGGATTTAATTTCTTTTTCTCTTATTTATTTATTTTTTGAGTATTTGTTGCTGCCACTGTTGAAGTTCTGCTGGGAGATACTGACTTGTTTTACTAGTGTAATAACAGTAGGTTGTCAGTTATGTCACTTGTTACAAAAGGGTGGATTTTCTGAACCCATTGTCTCTGAACTTTTCTGGCATATTAGCAGTTCTCCTGAAATCCTAGCTAGCTGTCTATGAAGTCTCTGGCTATTAAGTCTTCTTGACTTTGGTTTGAAGCATTTATTTTATTGCCTTTAGAAAATTACATAAGGAGGCACTTCTGTTACAGTCTCAATGCTTGTTTTCTTGACCGATTGAGTAGCTTTTTAATCTGGATCTAAAAAGTTTTAAGTATGACATTATCATTCTGCCGGTATTATGGTTTATAAAAGCGCCCCTTGTAAGGACATTACTTAACTGCAAGATCTAAAGGGAGTAAAAAGTACGAGCAGTAACAAAACAGTGTACGTTTTGCTTGCTTTTAGTAAGTGTAAATATTTATCATCATTAAGAAAAGGGAACATCAGAGCTATGCCAAACACAACAGATAACTGTTTTTGGTTCCAAAGCAAGCATCTGGTCTTAAATAGGAATAGCAAGTTACTACCTTTTTGATAATGTATAGATATACACTCGGCCATATTGTGGAGAGGTTATCAGCAGATGACTGCTTCCTGCTATTTTTTAGCTGTGCTCTTGGTTGTGTGACATTGCAGTTTTATATGCTTTCAGTGCAAGAAAATGCTGGTTTTACTGCCTTGAGAATTTGTTTTATGCTCAGTAATTTCTTGGCAGTTTTGAATGTTTCCATTTCAAATCTGGTAGAATGATTTGAAGCTGACCTGCCACGGTTACCCACTTCAGATGCTTTGTGTTAAATAGTATAACTATTCCTCTGTCCTATTTATTCTGCAAGTTAAATTGTTCATTGCTCACCTCTTGAGTTTTGAAGTATTTAGCAATGTCTTTTGATGCATATGTCTCACAGAAGTACATACTTTTTTTATTTAGCAAGAAAAATCAAAGTCAAAGACAGTGTTTTAAACCCTTTAGCTAGGGGACTGAAAAACTAGAATAGAAAGCAATACGTGAAAGAAATAGGTGAAAGTGATTAGAAAGAAGATGCGACAGATTTTTGTATTTGTATACATGTGCTATTTTACTAGTTTGCTTGGAAAATGTGAATGCAGAACAGAACTGATATATGAAGCAAGCTGTTGGGCCAACCAGTCCAATGGGAGAAACCCCATAACTAGACATCAAAGACTGGTCGATTTGTGATCTCACCTTTCCCTACTAAAGTTGTGCTATGAAGCAGAAAGATTTATGTGACTTATGTGCTTCTCTTAACTAATATGACTGAAGATACTTTTATTATCCTTGTATACCCGTATTTTGTGTGTCAGCTTTCATTGACGTTCTCTAACTTTTTGGCTGGTCAAATCTAAAGAATGTAACTGAATTAATCATTAAATACACTAAGGTCATGAAGGCAGCACTGGGGGGGCAAAGCAAAATGTTTTCTTTGAAATAAGCTCTTTTGTAGCTAGCAGTGAAGTTTCTTAGAATGTTTATGTGCTGCCTTCAGCTTTTTGATACATGTAGTACCAGCTGTGGAAAAGCTGAACTCTGTGTGCAATAGGAATCTTAAGTAAAGTTAACCCTTATGCAATCTTTCTGAGTGCAAATTACTGACATATGTAGAAGGAAAAATGTCACATACTGGGTTAAAAAATGCTTGTCTGGTAGTTGCTGTGACTTGGAGGTGGGATTACCTTGACATACATTACCAGCTAGGCACTTCATGCATTTCTTTGGGAAAACGTGGCAGTTGAATAGGTGTGACAAGAATGCACCATAGCTAGACACAGAAAAGGAGAATAACGTATCCCATTGTATCTCAAAGAGAAATTTCAACCAAATGAAAATCAGGAAGAGCAGCGGCAGAAAACTGACTGACTTAAACTGAAACCTCCTTCTAAGTAAACACGTAAATAAAAGTAGACCTGTAGATGGGGAGTGTTTTGAGTGGGGGCAGAGTTGACCTTGGGTGACAGACTTTGTCAAACCTTAGTTTATGGAAGAGCACAGAAAAAGGAAGGGTTTAGAAGACTGGAAAAAGAGGATTGTCTTTGGTGTGTGTGTTTTTTTTTGTTTGTTTTGTTTTGTTTTATTTAAATGTGCAAAAGTTGCAGGATATTAGGAGGAGTTTTGGAACAGAAACTTTGTTGCCACCCTGACTGGAAAGGAAGCAATAAAGGAATCAAAGTGCAAAATTGGTAGGACTATTAGTATCCCTGTAAGAGCTTGTATTATTAAAAAATTATATAGTTACAGAAGTATAATAGAAATGAATTGTGACTCTCTTTCCAAGG
The DNA here is from genome assembly GCF_036370855.1 of Dromaius novaehollandiae. Taxonomy (NCBI): domain Eukaryota; kingdom Metazoa; phylum Chordata; class Aves; order Casuariiformes; family Dromaiidae; genus Dromaius; species Dromaius novaehollandiae. The sequence goes on from NC_088110.1 coordinate 5,304,805, forward strand.
AATGTAAAGGGGGAAAAAAGTGTTTTTTAATAAATGATTCCAAAATACCAGCAGTACAGTTTTCACAGTGGACATGGGAGACATTCAAGTCTCTGTTCTTCCAGATTTGGAAGAAGGAGAGGGATAATCTATAAAATGAGTGCCCCACTGCTGGGCTGTAGATGCTGAGTTGGTTTTGGCTGCTTTCATAATTCTGCTGTCTTATAAAATTTCCTTTGAAAGTTTTAATTTTTTGTTTGGATGCAGAACAAAAATCTTGAAACCACAACATTTTTTTGTTCGGTGGAATTCCTGTTTTCTGGCCAGGCCTCATCAAACAAAACTTAAGTTTGAAAATGTTCTTTTTTCCTTTTTTACTATGTTTCATTCTAGTGCTCAATTTTTCTTCTAGATTGTATCCAGATTTGGGAATCCATAGCTCTGAAACACTGCAAGGGAGGTTGGGAGGCTTCTTTTCTTTCTTTCCCCATCCCTGCCCCAACTTGTGAGATACTGTAAAGCTCATGAAAATGCCTGCTCTTCAGAGATTTCTAGTCACTGTTCAGATGAGCAGCCAAAAGTTCGAGCTTTTATGTTATGTCAGAAGCAGACCTTTGAAGCTCACCTTAACAAATTGAGAGCTGAACTGACTTTGCCATCGGAAGTTTCACCTTTTTTCTTTTTAACAACATTAGTGGATGTTTGAAGTCATCAAATCTTATTCTCTGCTATATTATATGCTATCTACCTGTTTTACTGTATACTGGGCACTATATTCATGCCTTTTCTGCCTTGGAGGGAACCCCCCCCCCCCAAACTTGGTAATAAAAACGTTGCTGATTAATCTTTCTTCTCTTCATCCAGCTCAGTGGCATCTCATTGGATAAGATAATAGTGCTGTTTCCTTGACTCAGAGATGTACTCATGAAGATGCCTTGGTAAAGAATCCTGTAAAATTTGAAAGTGCCATATAGGTATTTTTACTGTCAGTAGCTGCAATTTATCTAACTTTTTAAAGTAAAACTACACTGATTGGTTGAAATAAACTTGAAACACAGTCTTTTCTCCGTCAATGGAAAATGTAGATTTATTTCAGGTCATTGGGTTGGGAGAAAGGGAATTGGCCACTTTGGTATAGTCACATGATGATGTTTCAGTGTATCTTGGTATTCAATTGCTTGAAATCAAACCAGTCCCTTTGCACTCGCTTATTTGATGTCACCTGTAATTTAATCTTTTTCTTTCAAGAAAAAGAATGAAAACAGAGAGCGTGTCAGGCACAATCCAGCATGATCTCGGATCCTCTAGGCAGGAAGTATTATCACAGACAGTGGTAAAAAGGTCAGTCATTACTGAAATGTAGAATCAGAATGCTTTATGGACAGGCTGGCTTGTGGAGACATGCAAGACCAGTGTTTGTAAAACTCAAATCCAACTCCTTTCTCATCCGTCGGTTGCAGTCTAGAGTCTCTCACTTTTCCAAACTGTTCACAGCTCTGTGAGGGCAAGACAATGATGTGTTAGTTTTGAAGAAAAAAAAAAAAGGCCCAGAAAGAAAAAAGTGTAACAATCATGCAGAACCATTAAACATTAAAATCATTAAACAATATAATGGAGACGCCATCATGCTTATTCCATAGCTGAAGATAATTCATGCTGATCGATAAGTTAATTAATATGCTCTTAAGGAAAAATGAACAACCAAAAGTGAATGCGTTAAAGCTGTGGCACCAACTGTAATTATTCGTGGATGAAGGCTTTGACCTTGCAGGTGACAGCTGCTGTATTCAGCTGTAGTGTTCCCTCATCTGCCTGGTGTGTTGGCACCTCTCCTTGCTATCCTTGGTGCTTTAAAGTTATCTCCAAAGTGATGGAATTAATTCAAAGTATCACAGAAGCATTTTGTGATGGTTTGGATCAATTTTCATACATCCCTGTTCTGCTGGTGTGGTAATTTCAAGTTTAGGAAACTAGCAAAAGAAATACCGTTGTAACCCCCACTCCCAGCAGGATGCGTGTTCCCACCCCTGCATTTGACCACTGGCTTAGTTTTCCATTGAGGTGGCATTTCTGGGGACACCCTTGAAGCTAGGTCACTAAAATGATCAGTGTTGAATAAAAATGTAATTTTTGGAGAGCCGTGTGTCTTTGTTCATCAGCAAGGTGTATAAAATCAAACAATAACAAACCTTGTCAGGCTTACGATTATGAATCGCTCTGGGGTAGTGTGGATCTGCAGAGGATGCTTGAGCAATGAGCTGCAAGCCTGCTTCTGCGGAAATAAGGAATCCTGGAATGTGGTCTAGATTCCCCACTGTGTACTGGAAGAGATGCTTCCAGTATTGTTTTTCTGTTTGTTTGTTTTAAGGCACTGAACAAGTTTATCCTTATTCTGACTGCAGCTGTAGCCCCAAAGGAGCTTTAGTTATTGTAATACTTTGTTTAGCTCGCAGTCTGTGGAACTCATTGCTATAAGGTGTAGAAATTTGCTTTAGAGAGAGAGAGGTGTTTATCTGAATTGCAGTATGCTCGTGGACACTTGCTTTAGGTGGATACAAGCAAATACAAACCCTCTTAGGTAGGGCAAAAAGAAACTAGATGACAAGTTAGTGGGAAGGAACTAATCTTGAAACTGTCTATGCAAGGTTTCCTGTGACTTTTGCCATTGGTCATATGGCTGGGGTATATTGAACTAGGAGGAATGCTGGTATGTTTTGCTACAGTGATATTTTTCAGATACTGGTAGCTTTCCTTGTGTATATTTGCCATTTTAGGCTACTGTGCATCGGTCTATTACACTACTTACTTTTCACTTTGAAGGCAGCTTGTTTTCTAGTGGAATGAGTTCCTTTCCCATACCTTCTCTGCCCTCTCTCCTCACACTGTATCAGTGTTATTTGTTGGCACTTTAATAGACCATCTAATGTTGATCATGATCCAGCTAAAGAGGGGGTGGCCCTTTAAACTTCTCCCGACCTTTAAATGATTTTCTAAGGTTTTCTTTTAATTGTTCATTTCAAGTACACAACTGTACTCAGAGAAATGACAGTTACTTGGAAATGACACTACTAAAAGCAATAAATCAGACAATTATTTAATCTCAGCAGGACTATATTTTATTACTAAAAAATATAAAAGGTTTATGTTTCAAGTTGCGATGGATTTTTGGCTGCAGGCTGAACTGTAGCTGCTATGGAAAATTCCAGGAAAAGGTGTAAAATGATGAGTGAAAAATGTCAAGGGTAATATTTGTTTAATGTGATTTCATTCATACGTTTATATCCAAAAATGTTTCTTTAGACCATCTGGGAGTTGTGCTGTTGAGTCATGTTAGCCCTTTACTCTTTCACATTTGCTCCATTTTGTTTGTACTTCCCAAATCTTTTTTTTCCCATTTTCTTTTACCCTGCTGGTTTGTTCTTCTTGGCTTTATTTTTAATTAGTTAAACATAAGTGGCCTTTGACATAGCAAAGCTTATGAAAGCAGTGGGACATTGGTTACTGCTTTGAAAAAGTAAGACAAATATTTTTTTGTTTGTTCTCCTTTGTCTATTAGCTCTCTCCTGGGGTTGTGTTGTCAGTGAGTGAAGTTAAACAGCCACTTGAAGTGGGGGGCGTACTGGAATTTTCTTAGGATCTTAGTTTTTTGTGTATTAGGATAGTGGCTGGAGGCCCTAATCTTAGTTCTGTTGTGCTGTGCAAAACTAAAAATGCATAATAGCAGCCTCTAAAGTTTACAGTATGCAGCATTATGACAGACCGGAGCTGGCAGGGATATGAAATATTTATTTTAATTTTATGTATGCAGATCAACAACTAAAGATTTGGGGCCAGCATTCAATCATATTTAAGATCTTTTGAAAATCTGCCTTCCTTACAGTCTCCTGGAAATCTGGCCTTTTATAGTCATTCCAAGGTCACAGAGGGAGACAATGACATGAGGTCTGAACTTGTTTCCCAGTTCTGATGCTGGTCCAAAACTACGCTTGAGAATATACCCTTTCCACTCACTTCAAACCTTGTTATGTCAGGTACCAAAGGTGATCAGACTGCATATTTCGTCTCCATTTGAGATTTCTTTTGTTGTATTTCATTTGAAACTACAGCCTTTTGTGGTAACCAGAGGTGGAAGAGATTTAGACTAATGAGTTGATTCTGCTGCAAATGGGTAATACAGCTCCCTGAATAATGAGGACATACTGACCCTTGCCTGACTTAAGCCAAAAGTTGTGACTGAGATTCTAATGGTGTAAGTAAAATTTTGTCAAAAGGAACATGCAAAATCACAGAATACCACATCTCCGTGTGCCTTTCTTTTCAGTGAGAACCAGTTAGCATCAAAGAAGTTGCAGGACATTTTCTAGCAGTTTTTATTAAAGAATATACCGTCTATACTTTTGTTACCTTCCTAGGGAATGTTGTTTAGGAATTAATACTTGCCACCTGTGACAAGTAGTAGGTAAGTGCCTTGTGACTTGCATAACCAGATCTTTTGACTTCTGTCTGCTGAAACCAAACTTGTCTCAGTTTCTGGTGACCCAGAAAGACTGATTTTCCTTTATTCTGTCTGCAGATCCCCCTCTGCTTTGAGAGAAGCTGAAATAAGTGAATAGCCAAGCTCTTAAATTTCCATGTTTTTCCTTCTAATATAGCTCTGCTGTGTTGCTGCCATGTTTTGTTAGAGGCCTCTCTATTAAGTGCTATTAAGTGCTACTTCTCTGCCCCGAGCTCTGTGAAACTGTTCAGAAACACAGTGGTGGCTTCATGTCTCGTGTGGGATTGTTTGGGAATGACTTCTCTCTGCAACTTCAGAAGTCGGAGAAGGGGCCTTTTGCTGGAGCACGCCATTGTTTGAGACATGCCATTGGCATCCTGTCTCAATGGAAAGGCAGTGCGGGAAGAATGGCTATGTGCTCAGGGAGCTTCTTTGATAGTGGTGAACCCAAATTCCTGGCTCCTTTGGTGCTGGAGAACGGCACAAAAGCTGCCGTGTAGAGGTGAAAATTATGACTGATTTCTCTATCTTGTTCCTGTCTTAAAGATTTTGGGGGAGGGATAGGAGGGAAGAACTTAATTAGCTTGAGCCTTTGGCTTTGTCTCTTGTGAGAAATACTTTTTGCCTGAAGTAGAGATGAGCAACCTATTTTAAAAGACTCTTGGGCAATGCTTTGGGGCCTTCCAGAATTTGAGTAGAGTGCCATCTGATTTACAAAATACTGGGTATGGGCATGTGCCCCAGAAAATGACAGGGTTCGCATGCTGTATGTGTGCAAGCATACACAGAACATACAGTGGATGTCTAAACTGAGCTTTTCAAACATGGTCACCAAAGCATGCTAATCTCTTTTATAGTTGATCACAGCAGTCATGCATTCAAATGTTGTGGCCTCTGTTCTCTGGATCTCAAAAATATTGGATTTCTGTTTTGGGGAAGGCCTTGAAGTGCCAATATCCAATAAATCTTCAGGTTCCTGCAGCTGGTTTGCAGCTCAAATTTGGAAGGAAGCAAATGGTCTGTTTCCCTGGTAAAAACCTAGGTGTTGCTGAAGCGTGGACTAAAGCAGAGTACCCTGTGTCTTCATGTTCAGCTCTCTGAAAATATTTACATTTTCATAAAACACCCTCTGAAAGAAGGTTGATAATGGAGGCACTGATTGAACTGTAACTAAGCCACTACAAACAGTTTCCCCATTGCAGGAGCAGAGTTATTAGGAAATGCCAACCTTTGAACAGTTTAAATAATTATAGAATATAAAGCCCCACACTTTGAAGATTACACAGATCAGAGCTAAAAACAAAGGAAATGTCAGTAGGAAATACCTGTTTTTTAGCAGTGGCTAACTACAATCACTGATACATTTTTATTTTTCAAGGTGTTCTAAGTTATTTGACAATGAGAGCTATGACTACTATAAATGAAGATTCAGGAATAACAAGCTGCTTTAGCAGCCCTTTTCATTCTAAAACCTTCATCCAACTCAGATACTTGTATTTTGGCATTTGCCTCATGGAGGTAGGTCAGGGTTTTTTTTGTTTTGGTTGTGTTTTTGCTTGTGGTTTACAGCTAGGGGCAGGAGAGAAGTGCTGCTTTATCTTACTGAAATGTTAGAAGAGGCCCCTATTTAATCTCTCTGTATGAAAATATGATCACTTTTTGCCCTAAATCTGTATCAGTCATGAGAGAAAAGGTGGATGAGACTTATGAGCCAGGGAAGGAGTAAAGAAAGAATGTTGCTGAGAACTGCGTCTTACCTGGCTCTGAACTTGGCAAACAGGAAGAAAAGAAAGGCAGAGCAGAACTGGAGCCCAGAAGGGAAGACTGCAGACTATGTATAATACAATTTTAATTCAAGCTTCAAAATTCAGTATTTCCGCTGATAGTATTTTATTAATTGCTTAAGTAAGTTAACTCTGAGATGAGCAGGAATGCAATTTTTGGTCTAAATGTGCTTCTGTGGAAGCATAAGGTGTGAGCATCACTTGTAGCAGTGCAGTGAAGCTACTGTGATGCAATATCTATACTTTCTTCTTGTGACAGCTGTAGCATCTGTTGGAATCCCTTTTTGAATAGCTTGATGCTCTGCAGATCCTATATTACTTCTTCTGTACAGAGGAAAGTCAGTTTGTACAGTTACCTAGTTTTTGATGCCCAAATACGTATCTCCTTGGAATTTAAAAATGCACATGGTTCATTTGCATGCTTTACCATCCGCTCTTACGTTGTTGCAGTTTTATCCGTTGTTAGCAGGAAATCCTTCTCTATTTGCACCTAAAACATAATCTGGCCCTTGTTTTTGTTTTGCACTATGTATCTTCTCCACTGTTCTCTAGCCTAGTTTTGTTATGGTCCGAGATTGTTAAAGGCAATTAAAGTGTCAGTTTTGTGGCAGAAGCTCACAAAGGGCATATAAATACTGTTCAGAGATTTTAATTAAACATTACAGAAGTGAAACTAAAGATTAGGGGAAGGTTATCAGAACTTGGTGGTTTGGTAGAATGAGTGTATAAGCTGTACTAGAGAGAGGGAAGGTAGTCTGTAGTATTTACCTATCACCTAACTTCACACCAAGGCACTGCTTCTGAGAATGACTTAAAGCTGGTCATCTAACAACATTCATCGTTCTTGGAAATACCACTCACAGTTGTTAATTACAGTGTAGAAATGGGGGAAAATAAGAACCTGATGTAGAGGATTAACGTTAAATGGGAAAAATGCTCCAGTGGCTCAGTTACTTCACATACAAGATTGTGTTTTTAAAGATGAGCAAAAATCCCTACTTTTGCCTGATGTTGTAGGTAGTTTGATCAGTCATTGTCTTTGGAGTCCATGGAACGGAAGCTTCTTGGACTCTGTTAGCTGGAATGCCTTCAAGGGAGGCTGCTTGTGCAGAACAGTTCTCAGGATTGGATCCTGTATGAAGATAAGGATTAATTTGTATACTATTTTCAAGAGCTGTGTGTTGGCATTTCCTAAATCACTCAATTCAAACTTCAGGTGGAGGTTTTCAAGCATGGTCAGTATTATCCTATTTCTCCTGTTGAAATGAATTGAATGACAGCAAAGGCCGAGTCTATGATGAATGCTTTTGGAAATATCACGGCACTGTGGAGTTGGTGGTGGCAAGGCTGCTACCCACTCTGCCTTAGAAATGCACAATTGTAGTTCTGCACATTATAAATATTCTTCAGAGAGAAGGAAGGTAAGTGAGGACGCTGTTATAAATGGCACCAGAAGGACTTTGCCTTAATTCTGTCTGGCTATCACAGAAGGGAAAATGAAATAATCTAAATTTAGGAAGTGTTTGACTTAAATTGTACGTAATGCTGTCTTGAATGAACTGATGAAAATTAAACAAATCCCACAAATACCGAGGTAAAAAAAATGGATAGTGCCTTTTGAATGATACAGGGCTTCTGTTATAATGTTGCTAAATAGTTGCTATTTCAAATGTCAATAGTTTCAGCATTTGCTATAAAGTTCTGACATTTTAATAGTGATGATTGGAGCTTTTGTTTGTTTTAAATGTCCCACTTAAATTCTTTTAGCAAATTATTGGCTATCTGGTCATCTTTGGAAAGTGGCAGCCTCTTCTGGGACTACGACTACTGGGGAAACAGAGCTCTTAATTTTGATGGTTACAGTCAGTGAAATATGGCCAGCCATATAAAGATGGGTGCTTATTTCCTACTGCTGGCTTTTGCATTTGCTCTTGGCAGGAAGAAAAACTCAGCAATAGGTAAAGTGGGTTTTTCTGTTTGTTTTTGTTTTTTGAAAATATGTATTAAAACTTCTCTTTAGTAGTCAAATGTAGTAGGCTGGAGCTTGGGAGACCTCATTCCTCCCTGAATTTCACTTGTTGGGTGGCTTTTCAAATTGCTTCCCTCTTTGTGCCTTAATTTCCAGTGTTTAAAAAAAGAGTGGTAATGATCTTTTTTAAAAAGCACATTGAGATTGGTGTTTTGAAGAAACTAGTTTTTATGATATTTGTAGAGACTATAGAAGCTTCTTCTCAAACTATTTTAGAAGATGACAGCTGTGGTTTCCCTATAGAGAACTCATCCGTGCTCAATTATTCAGTGTTTTATGACCAATAATGAAGAGCTTAAAATAAAATAAAACTTTAAATATAGTATTGAACATAAATGACACTGAACTAACACTTCTACCAGGAAGATGCTGGGAAAATCAGCACAGCTAAAGAAATAATTCATTCGGTGCCACTTACTTCCGGCTAACTGCTGGTTTTACCATTGTTTCACATATGCTTCTAACCCAGTTCCTGCAGTGTATTTAAATCTTATGGGCACCTGAGTGCCCATTTTAGCCCCACAAGATAAAACGCCTACTGTAAGAATCCATGCCTCAAAGTTTCATGTCATCTGTGCCATGTGCATGGTGAAAGGAATTGCCACCCCCAGTTTTCATATGGGGAAGTGAAGCAAAATTTAAGTGAATGCCTTTTGGCTGAAGAAAACCACGCATTTTCTTGCCATTGATAGCAACATTGTAGCTTGCCGAAGTATACTTATTCTATGAAATTTTGCTGGGTTTCAGCTTTACAGAATGAGGAGTTCCAGTAAATGTATATTTTGGTTGTGTCTATTCTTGACTCTCCTCATAAAAGAGGCAGCATAAGCTATTATTGCTATTTGCAAAATCCCTTTGTGCCCCCAAACTGTAGTGTTGAACTGAAAAGAGATTACCTACCAGTTTTTAATCCAAAAATTGAGGATTGCAGCTGGACAGAAGCTAAGATGATGGTAACTATGATTTTTTTTAAAAAAGTGTATGTAGCAATGTCAATTTCCTGATCAGTAAACTACTATGTTTACTTAAAGATCAGCAGCATAGAAATAAGGTATGAAAATGTTATTAGATTCCATTTACAACATCCTTGACTTACTTATGCCTAACATTTTAGTTTTTTTGCTTCTTAAATGTGATTTTTAATGTGGCATGGAGATTTTATTTATTGTCTTAGAATTTAGAGGTTTTCTCAGCGCCTGCTGAGGCTGTGGGAGTCTTTGATCGCGATGCTGCCAAACTGACTGATTAGCTTAAGTAGAATGTGTGGTAGGGATCTTCTGGCTTCTGTGCCTGCAGGGAAGAGTCTAAAGTTCTCTAACTGTGCTCAACTGGTTGTTTATATTGGATCTTGCCATTTTTCAGTCTTCAGAAGGAAAAGGGAAAGGCAATCTCCCATGAAATTAAAATTGAGATTTTTTTTTCTTTGAGATGAACACTATTTAATAAAAGGCTTGTATGAGCTGTTTCCAATTCAGTGAACTAAAGAATTTATAATGTTTTATATTCTCCAGCATATTGCTTTGTTGCATATCTTATGCTTTGCACCAGAAACTTGACTTAAAAGATGTGTGAATGGTGGAAATAAACATGGTGTTTCAATTTTACTACATGAATGTTAATAAATGGTAAGAAACAATGAAACTAGCAGTGGACTGTCTGCTTTCCTATTCAGTTTCAACAGAAGCAGGTTTAAACCAAAATGTCTAACTCCCTGAAGTTAAGGAAATCTAAATTTACTCAGTGCAGTGCGACTCTCATGCAGTCTCCTCTCTTCTGCAGCTCCTACATGGAGGAGCAGGTAAGGAAAACAAAAGGCAAACACTTCTGTAAACTGGATTAGGCAAAGGAGTATCACCCACTTGTCTTGGAGTCTGTTTCTTTACTTTTCCACCTGTAAGGCCAAACCCTCTGCTGAAGCCAAATGTACAGTCTGTGGCAGAATGCTTAATGAAATTAATGATTTCTGAGGCTTTTGTCTCTGCAAAATAGTAACTGCAGTGCTGGGGAGGAAGGAGTATACCTGTACATAGCACCATGTGCAAGATCCATGACAGTTACTACTGAATTTTTTCTTTCACCTGGTCAAATACACTGACAGTCATGGTAATGGCTGAAGAGTGATCCAGCCTGTGCCACGAAGTAAAGTGAGTGTTCTTAGTTTTGGGTACAGTCTGAGAGTGGACATGGGTCACAGAGACCATGGCTTGCTTGAGAATTCAGGTGACAATCAGGAACAATTACCCCTGAAAGGAGCCAGGTCAGTCGGGGGAGAGATTCAGGGTCAGAGAAGCACTAGTTGAGAGAACTTTAGAAACAGGAATTTTAAGAGATGCTCTAGGAAAAAGCCAGACAGCTGGTCCTGAGTTTCAAGATGTAACTACAGATTCTACCAGGAATCATAAGGAAAACAGACCGGAGTATCAAAGCTGTTGTGGGAATGATCCCTGGCATGTGCTAAACTCCAAACCATGCCTGAGCAATGTCTGAGGAGATGCTATTTGGCAAAGCCAAAACTGTGCCCTGCTTAAAGTTCAGCAATGTGGAAAATCGTGTGCCAATGCTGGGGATTATTACTAGAGCTTTAGTCCATAAGGCTGAACTATTTTATCAAAGAAAACTGAAAGAGTCTGAAATACTGCCAATGCGTGAGCTCTGTTCAATATATCATCCAGTGCTTTGGCCCACCCACTTACAACATTCCTTTAAAAAAGAGGAAAAAAGGCTTTTGAGCAGCTCTGACCTTATTTTTGAACAATGTCACCTGATTTGATGCAGATGCTTTATCAAGAGATCCTTGTGATAGAGATATGTCTATCAAATTATGACTATGCTGATGTATGTGTGGATGGGGTTGCTGTGATTTCACGTGTTCCAGGGCAGCCTGTTGTCCTGCATTGGAGACAGCTGTTTTGCTCAGGAAAGGTGTTTGTCCTGCTGAAGGATGGTCTCTGAGAGCCATCAAAGCTCTAATGTGAGCTTTGATTCATTGTCTTTCAGGTATGGCTCATTCTTAGGAAACTTTTTTCGCCGGGGAGGTCTGCTAAAGAAAGTAGAGGTTAGAATGACTAGTAAATCCGAAGCTTTTCACTTGCAGCACATCTTAACTGAAACACCTCCTTAAAGCCTGTAGTGTTGCCACATGTCAAGGATTTTCAGTGAAGAGGGGACAAGCCTGGCTGGCTTGAAATTCTGTTAAGCCTAGGTGATGTGATCTGAGTAGAATTTCTCAACTGAGATATTCTGCTCAGGTCAATCTAAGTAGAATATTTCAACACTGTTTTTCAAAGACGTGTAACTCTTGCTTGCTTTGAGTTACGCTTTGTGGTTGAGATTTCTTTGTGAAGATGGCATTTCTTGCTTTCCTGCTGTATAGTTGCTGAAAAGGGTTTGGGTAAGAGGTCTAGTGTGTTTTCACTTCGGATAGGAGAATGAAGGATGTGTATGTGGCTCACTACTTCTCTGGTTTTTGTGTTTGAGGGAGGGCAGGTGTGTTTCAAGCTTAGAGATTTTTGGATTGGAAAACCTTTGGTCTGGCATCACATGGAACTTGGTTAGTGATCAAGTCCACTAATAGACCCTAGCTGCGTGTAGAGGAGCAACCTGTTTCTGTTATAGTTGTATTTATGGAAAACAGACCCAGAGAAACAGGATGCCAGTATTTTAAGCCATTTTATCTTCTAGTATGACTGGGATATAGAAGCAGAACCAGACTTATCTTTGGGCTCTGAGGTGACAAGGGACCTAAGTGTGTGAATAGATACACTGATGTCAGGATGAAAATGATTTGAATATATGTAATGATTACATGAAACTGCTATAATAGAAATGCATTATATTGATAGTAGGAAATGAATTTTGCTTTCTGTAATGTATGGAAGGTATGTCACAACTTCCCTAGGCAAGTCTGACTGCATTATCCTGCTCAGGAAGTAGGCTATTGCAGTGAACCGTTTATGTGGATGACTGTCAGGTTGCCTCATGAAATGATGCTTGTGGAACTGTGTGCAGAAAACAAAGGAATGGGGACAGGCAGCTGAAGCATGTTGGACCACATAGCAAGAAGTCAGGCTCTGAATAGTGAAATGCTGCTCTGTGCAAGTAGAAAATGGATAACCATTCATGTGTGTCAGGAGGACAGTAGGAGAGAAGAGCAAGAAAGAGTTTTAATTGCTTTAATGAGGTATTCCCCTGACTTAGGGATTTGTTGTCTACAGTGGAAGAACTTATTGAAAAGCAGTTTGGTGTTTTATTTCCAAGTTTCCTGTTCTGTTAAAGTAACTGCATTCAAATTTTCAATCAATTTATTAAATGTGTACTTGCAGTTTTTGTTCCAGGCATAAGAGATTCTGTTTTTCTGTTTGCACAAGAGTCTGTTCTCTGTTCCACACCCAAGTATAATTTCAGTTGGCATTAATGAGGTATATGCACACATTCAGGGACACAGTGCCTCGCATATAATTTATAGGGTATTAAGAGACACCACATGAAAAGCTATTATCTCTGATGTCCCAGTCCTGATAATATTTTACAGCAGCATTTACCAAACTTTAATCTGTAGATTGGTCATGTTTTGCTAGCCTCCTTTGTTTCATATGCTAAGTTACATGGCAAGAGTTCAAAATCATTTGACTTGGGAAAGTATCTTTGCTATTGTTTAGACAGGAAGCTGTGCTGTTACAGATGAGCATGTAACTGGAAACCACTACTAGTTACATGCCTATATGAAAAAGTGTATATTAGGAAGATTATATATGCCTATATATTTGAGATTCCCTGCTAATAAAGTTTAGCATGAAATGGTCACCATACACTGGAAGACAAAATCTGTGTCCGATGATACGAAGTTTGCCATTGACTTGGAGGAAAATTTTGCTGGAAAAATATGCTCTTGCCAGAATCATTGTCCAAGGACAGAGGCTGCAGAGAAGATGAATCTCTATGGATGTTGCGATATGAAATCCTGGAACATTCATGTGTACTAATGAGATGGGCAAAACAGAAGGATATATATATATATATTGACAACAGAGGAAAAAAGTAGTGGAGAGATCTGAATAGGAAAATAAAATGACCACAGCAGTGGGCAAGCAGTTGGGATTCCTGAAAAATCTAGAGGGTAGAGCAGTGGAGGAGCATGGGGAGGGTGATTGTTGGTATTTGGCCTTCCAGATGATGTGTGGGCACAAATACAAAAACTAAAAACAAGCCACTCCTTTTCCAGAGTGGAATCGGTGGAAGGGATCAGGCGCAAACCTTCTTGACATCTCCTGTCCTCTACTTACTTTGGAAGACAAGGTGAGATGGGTTTGCACTCTCCCTCCCCTTCTATACAATAATAAGCTTCATGGTCCCTGTCTCTAAATCTGAAATGCTCTTAAAAATCTGCAGAGATCCCAACATTTTGGAGCCATGTAGTTCTTTTAGTTTTGTTTGTAGTTGTGTTACTGCTCATAGGATCCCTGAAGTGAAAGCTGAAAGCTGTGCGTCTTTGTGCATCTTCCTGGCAAACCCAATTAGTCTGTCTTTCTCAAAGGGAAGAGGGAAGAAGAAAAGCCTGCAGAATGCCTTCTGCACAGACTGCAAGGAGCAGAGGAGCTGGCAAAGACACTCATGCCTGAGAGGGGGCAGTCTGGTGTGCGTAGACTGTCATGGGAAGAAGGTCATTCAGGTCTATTTCTTCCACATTCAGGTCTGTTTCTTCCACAGAAGAGCTGTAGCTGTAAATCTCTGCTTTATACTGTTTCCCTCTTGATGCTACTATCCATCACCTTTCCAAGCTGTTTGGAACCCAGCACAGCAGTGCTATGTTGTAATTGCGGCTGCCCTCAAGTTATAAGGGGAGCAAGTAAGGTCATAGATGAAGGAGAAAAATAACTTGTACAGAACACACTTACCCAGACTGATTGTGCTGTGTCAGTAGGCCTTGAAGTGCTGCTGGAGATGCTGTGGTGCCTGCAGGTTTTCTCAGCAGCTTTAGTCTTCTGTCATGGAAAGACTAATGCTGTGAGACACTTGACATAAGGGTATAAGCTGACCTCATGTGCCCTATGATGACTTTTGGAACTGGTAGATAAGATTGTTCTCCAGCTTTTTTTGTCCCGCTATTATCTTCCTGTGGGATACTGTAAATAGCGCCATGATTTCTCAGTAATGCATAGGGGCTAAAAAGATGTCCTTTTATAGCAATCTCTTAGATGTTACATGGTTTTCAGTAAGGAGTTAATGTTGAAAGATAATTGTTACTGCTACAGGGGATCACACAGGTCCATTCAGTTTTTCGTCTTTAGTTATAAAATCCAGGAGAGCAAAGAACTTGAAACAAAGTTCCTGACAATAGGTGACCTGGCAGTGACAGGGAAGAGGGAGTGTTGGCCTGTCCTTTGAGCTGGAAAGTAGTGAATACAGCAGCTGTAATGTTGTCCATATTCACGTCTTCAGGCATACTGATCCAGAGCTTTGGGTGTTCATCCTTGACTGGAAGGCAGGGAAGAGGCCGCTTTTTCTTTGCAAGGCACCCATGGTGTACTAATAAAATCCTCCTGCAGTTTTCTCTTCCCCCTTCTGTCTCCTTTGGAGAGAGTGGTTTTAGTGATGCCTGAATGGCTCCCTTAAGAAGAAGGACTTAAATTAAGGATATATTTTTGGGTGCCATATCTGTTGACCTCCAAAACAAATCCATAGCCTCCCGTTGTGTTTTCTTAGAGAATCTGTGGGAAGGAGGCGGTTGGGAGAACTAGTTACAAATCTTACCATGTTTTAAACTGTCCTAGAATGGCTTTCCCTGGGAGAACTATTTACAGTCTGTGGTTTCACAAATGACCCTATAAATGGCTTTCTTTCCATAAAGTGAAGCTGCCAGTTGTTACAGCTCTAGCTGCATAGTACGTAGCAGATTCTGCTTATGAAGACTCAAAAATGAGGCAAGTTTGAACATGATTGGGACTGAACATTGAAAAATCTTTCTCATTTCAGAACATACTTCTGTCTTGTTTAAACACATATATTTTTGCAATTTGCAGTCTTCCAGCTTTTTGGTTTCAACAAAATTGGTCTGAAGTATCGAGGTTTTTTTTGGTTTTGTGTGAGTTTTTATAGCCACCATATTGCACTGCTTTGGTAGCAACTTTAGTACTATTTTCTTATTAAAATCAGGATATAAAAACAACTAAGGCTTTCTTTGTTTAAAATATTACAGAAGATTTGAAGGATGTGGATTGCCCATTTTTAAATGGCATCACTTGATTGTATTTTATCATACTCTATGGACATAGCTGTTAAAAGCTGTTTTCAGAACTAAAGCATCTTCATGACTGGTGCTGTGGCAGCTTTTGCTGGGTGAGTAATTTTGCTCACCCAGCAAAGTGTGAGTAATTCTGATACATAAATTACTTATTCAGTTGTGAATCTTCTACCTTTAGATAAACTTCAACATCAGAATTGAGGGGAAAACACCCCTGTAGCAGTGTCTCTGAGACCTGAAAAGCTTTTATTGCTCACAGATGTCCTGTCACAGCTATTTCCTGAAAGTATACTGATGATTGTCTGATATTTGTCTGAACGCTAGTTGCCCTGATAGTGAATAGATGTACAGAAAAGGGCTTAGTTACAGACACTGATTTAGTTACAATCTGGCCTTTGAGTCTCCGTTGCTTTCCAGGCTCAGCTGTCCTGGCATAAAACCACTGGTGGCCTATGTGGCTGGCTTTCTAATGCAGGGGGAAAAAAAAGTGAGATGCTGAGAGGTTAATAGCAGCTGTTCTGTTTAATTCCCGCTCTCCCATTTTGTTGCTTGTCTGCTGCTTCCTCGCCCGTATGAAAGACCATGGCAGCCTCCCATCATGATATGAATGGATCTTACTAGTTGAGTGAGCAAGCAATGAAGTTTTGACCTGCCTGGTGGTATATACAACTTTGTTTCAATGTCGCATGTTCCTTCAGCAGTCGCTTTTATCTAGAGGCCTACAGGAAACTACTATTCCTGTATCTGCTGAAATGTGCCTATTGCTCTAATAGTCACTGAATGTACTGAACTGGAAGCTTCCCTGCCAGAGCAGGTTCTTGGCTTGTGTGTCAGAGGATGCCTTACTTAAACAGGAGGACTGTAGCTGGTCTGCATCAAACCTTTGAACTTTTGAGCAGCTGGGTAACATGGTTTTCTAGTTAGCTTTTGCTTCTCACTTGCATTATTGGAGGGATTGAGTTTTGCTTTGACTGGAATGATACTGGTCTAGTCTGGCTTTCCTGAAGATGCTGTTTCCAGCCTGATGAGGATGTCAGAAATGCTGGGCAGGAGAAGTTTTCTGAACAATCCACCAGAAGGAAGCAACTGGTAAGATATGAAAATACTGTTACAGGCACACAGATATGTAGGTGGTTGGCAGAGTTGGGAAAGAGAGGACAGAGTGAGGAATTGAAAGTTGGAAGGAGTTAAAGCTAGTAACAGCTGTGTGTGTATATATATATATACACAAAGTTATCTTTTGATTCACAAGGGGCATTTAAAACCAAATTTAATATAAAATTCATTTGAGTTCTGACAGTTGTATATTTTTTCCATCAGCTCTGTCCTGAAGAGCCTCAGTTAGGCAGTGAGAGTTGTTACAGCCTACAGCCTAAGTCAGGAGATAGCTTGTTATTGACCCAGTCCTTCTGTTCAGCTCTATGTTGGCAGATAAGCTTTATCAGGAATTGGGAGCATCACTACAACTCAGAGAGGCAAATTCATCCCTGAGGTAAATCCTTTGAAGTCAGTAAGTTACAATAGCCCATAGGAATATTCAGTACCAAATTCATTCCCAATGTAACTGAGGAGTTTTATTGAAGAGCTAGATTAATGGGACTTAGTTTTTACATCTCAAAGTCTATTATCTTCTTGTCTTCTCAGTCCTGTTTACTTCAACAGGAGCTGCCATTCTGGTCAATAGTAAGTAGTGTGTCTCTATGGCAACTTTCAATAAAAATGACTTATTTGTGTATACACACACACACACACACACACACACACACACACACACACACACTCTCACTCTCTCTTTCTGTCTCTCTCTGTCTCTCTCTCGCTCATCTTGTACCTCATTTATAACTTAAGGGATATGTCTGAATCACTGAAACCAAGACTCATACATTTGTATTTGAAACAAACCAAATTCTACGTTTTTGCAGGCCCACCAAGGAAAAATACTGACTTAAGTGATTGAGACTTGTGCACAAAAGAGAAGACAGTGATGTGCTGTAGGAGTGTTGCATCTGGATTGAGTGGTATACACTGATCCTTTACTGAAAGCCTTTGAGTTCAGGGACTTCAGACTGTATGTTTTGCTCTTTTTTACTCTTTGGAATTTAAGAAGCGATTCTCAAGCTGAACCAATAACAGGTGGAATTTCTGAAGCTCCGCTGACTTTCTGAAAGTATTAGTTGTTAGTCATAACTATTATTTTCCATTGCTGCTGAGATCTGTGGTTATCCAACTGAATTTTATATATTATTATATATATACATATGTATAAAATACTCACTTTAGTCAACCATGATAACACCATAGTGATGTTAAAACTACTTTCTAATATATTACTTAGCTTCTGAGTGATCCTAATCTTCATTAGGCCTGATTCTGCTTTTGGTTTTAGGAGTGTCATTCTGTAGCTAGCTAGCATTTTCCCTGGTTGAGCTGAGTGTAGAATTAAGCTCAGTAACTTGAGTAGAATTCCATCAGGGGAAAAATTACCTTAACAAATTTATTGTAACCTAAGATATTTCAATTGTATGGAACATACTAATATTTGTCGTCACCTGTGACTGTTTGCATAAGGAAGAAGAGCAATATTACAGGGGTGAAAAAAATGAATTCTTCATTAGATACCACAATGCTTGCTTTCCCTATAGAAGGCTACAACTGAAGTGAATCAAGAATGCCACCGTATACAGCATATTAATCAGAAAAGCTGAATAATTGTATTAAACGCACAGTTTTTCCTTTGGAGGTTTCATAGAACTTGTATGAATAAGCTTATTTCTGTGAGGGAACTAAATAACAGCGTTCGTTTTATAGGGAAAGAATAAGGCATAGTAGGGTTACCTAAATCTATGCCATGTGTCAGAGTGTAGCTTCAGGCAACATTATGTAGCTTGGTGAAGTATACTCAACATAAGCTGTGTATTTAAAATTCTATGATATCTTTTTCACGTGCAAAAAATCTTCATAGTGTTAGGTACTTTGAAGCATCTTTTTTAACCCCAAATTTTCTTGGGGTGGGATAAGGTAAGAAATGAACTACTACATGCTTCCTGAGGCTAAAAAACAATTATTTGACATTCCTGAAGAGCACTCTCTGCCTCAAAGTTTTGTTGCTGAAGTACTTCTTGTAATAAAGCTCAGCAACTCACATAATGCTTGTTTATTATTATTACTTCTAAACTTTTTTGGTGTTATTTTTATGAAAGCCAGGCAGTGTCATGAAAAAGCTCAGAGCACTATGGTGCTATGAAACCCTGAAAATGAGTCCTCCTTAAATAATTTGTAGCAGACAACAATTGCTTTGTTTTCCAAATGTGCAAAAACTATTAGCAGTTGCTAAGCAAGTTAATTTGGCATCTTTTAATTGCATGGTAGTTGTCAGTGAACCAGAAAATATATAGAGTGAACTTTATTTATTGTCATGTTAAGCACCAAAAGCATGTGTGTATTAGCTTACCTCTAGCATAAGTACCAACTTCTCCAGCAATGCTTGTTTTCAGTTGGGAACCTCACTCTGTGGTGGAATTGAAACCTCTGAAAGTTGTGCTGCATGTAACAACACATGACCTGGTTTGTTTATGGTTAGCAAGACACAGGAAAAGGATGTAGGAGTTGAGGTTATAAAATTGCATAGTATGTGCCATTTTTGCCCTGAAAGCATGTTTCTTAGGCATATGTGGCTCTTCTGTGTTATTTACCCAGAACTCGCAAAGCTTGTGTATCTTGCACGTCAATATAAGGCAATTCATATACAAATTTTGGGACTGGACCTCTAGTGATAGACCTTCTGAAGTTACTGCTGCTTGTCCTGATCTAGCCCAGGTCAGAGGCTTCAGGTAATACCCCTCAAGAGTACGTGATGGTGACTTTGAAAACAGAATTACTGCCAATGCTGCTTTTTGCAACAGTGAAACTTTTCTTGCTACTTAATAGCCCTGTGGAGCACAGTGTAGCCCTTGCTAACTAGATTGTGTTCATGTATGCATACAAGTTTTATTTTTTCAAAAGAGTGGTCATTTTGTTTTACAGGTTGTAGGGGTTTTTGTGCTTCAGGCATTTGCCTGCCATGTCAGAGGCTTGACATTCTTTGCCCATGTATAGCAGGAGTACAGTTTCTTTTTGTGCTTGTAAACCATTTAAGCATTTTGATCTAGTGACTTCGGAACAATTAATAATGTTTTAGTAATGTATTTTGATAGATATTTGACAAGAAGCTTGCTATTTATAGGGATTGTATTGCACAGTCCACAGTAAATGTTGTTTATAAATGGCTGAGGGTTTTTTCCTAGTAGAGAATGCAGTCTAATACTACTAAGACGGGGAAAGGAAAGCTTCCTTTTAGAATTCTAATAAGGCTGTTCCAGATTAAAAGATAAGAATAACAATCCAGGAACAACTGATGACAAACTCCTCCTTTTCATCTTTCTTCTTGGTACTGAAATCATATACCAACAACCTGATGCTTGTGTCGTCCCAGAAAAATATTTTTCTGGGAGTCTATATACATGATTTTCTTTGTTTCAAGAGAGATCCCAAGAGAAGAGTCCTTATCTTCTGTTGGAGTAAGGGCAGTGTCATATTTCCTTTGGAAAAAGTAAGGCAGGACGTATGGTTCTTAAAATGTTTGGAAAACTTTTTCACCTACTCATTTTACAAGGCCTGTACTTCAGTGGACTGAAGAATGGAATAAACCGCAGACACTGTTCCACTACCTCAGTTGACAAGCTAACTATATAAGTTGACAAGCTAACTATATAACTATATATATATCCCTATATAACTATGTAAGTATATTTTTACTATTTTTAAATATTATAGAATGCCAAAATAGGCACGTGTAGCCTGAAACTATAGGAATAGTTATTCAGTCTGGGTTAAATGTTCATCTGCTATATCCTTGAATTGATGGCTCTTTCATCTATGTAAAATACACATTTTATAACTCCAGTTTAAATAAACTAAACAACCACACTAAACAGAACAAAATCTAAAACTCTTCGTAGTTAGTAGAAATGTAGCGTCTTTATGAACCGTTAGAAGCTCTGCTCACTTGCTTCATCTATTAGGCTGCAAAACACAGCTATCAAGCTGTTGGTGACTCACAAAACAACCCTCCACCCCCACTGTTATTCCTGGTATGAAACTTCCGTTGAACAGATCATAAAATCCTTGAATGCATTTATTGTTTGAAATTCTTTCCCATTATGTTTTTCAGCAAGTTTGCTTTTGTGGATCCTTTGCAAATGGTTAATTCAAATGTGCACTTAGTTACCCATGTTACTCAATAGTGTTTATATTCCCAGGCTGCCCATCTCTGAGATAACGTCTGGAAGTGGAGTCTGACTACACATCCAGCTTTTCTCTTCAATAAAGATTGTACCTTGATGTTGATGATGGAGAAAGTTTGGATCAGCTGGGATGCTGTTTCATTTAAACTGTGAGGCCACTATGCCTTAACTGAGGCTTATAATTAAAACATCTAGTCTCTGTAGGCTCCTCTTGATGAAAAGCAAAGACAGAGCTTTCAGAAAAGCAGTTCAGCCCATTAAAAATGTGAATTGCTGTCTCGTGATGTCTTTTTCCACTGACTATAGAGGGAGTCTAAGTGTATTTCTATATTAGTATTTCAGTTCAGATCAAGATTGTGTTTTTAAAACATTTCCTATTTATGTCTTCTCATGTGTTTTGGCTTGCATGCAGCAATCTCAGAGCAGTCTTCAGTGCACTCTACCTTCTGTGATGGTGTCTGCACAAGGTTGGGATCACACTGGTTCTCTGTATTGTATTCAGCATTTGTCTTTTCCGATGGCCTCAAACTAAAACATGACACAAAAAATGAAGGCAATGTGGTTATCTAAGCTTGTTAACAAAGTGCATGTTTGCACAGCTTTGTGGTCCTAAATTATCCTTTAGCAGTTCAACATGTGCTGTTGGTAGAATGAAGTTAGCCATTTAGGAGCTGCTTTGAGTTTTTTGAGCAAAACTCCCCTCATGTTTGCAGAGACTTGTCTGTTTGAGACTTCACTATGAATTCCAGTGAGTATTCATGTTGGAAGTTCCCCTCTATTTCCTCTGCCCTACATTTTGTCTGCATATGTGTGCGTAGGAACGTTTCAAAGGGGATTGACTATTGGGGAATGACTATGCTTGAGAATTTTCTGCAGATCTTCCCAATGCCTTTCACTGGACAGATATGGGCATGTTCACACAGCTGAATCTGAGTATATTTCTGGGTTGATATTTTATGGAAATATTGCAGCTGTGGAAATATCAGAAAATAATGAAAATCCTTCTCTCTAGGGATTATGCCTATTATGTCTATTATAACCAGGTCTAATATAAGAATTTTCTCTAGCAATAAACATGCATCAATCTAGTTGCCAGTGATTAGGCACACAAAGTACATAAACAAGAAATAAGAGAGAATCTATAACTCAGGAAACTTGAATCGTAATGGGGCAAAATTGGAATGAACTGTTCTGAGATCTGGAGAAAGCTGGAACAGTAGTCAAAAGCTTTTACAAAGTTGCTGTTTTGTTGCTTTCTGGTGAAGAGTTAAATAGCTTTCTATAAATTGGCCTATTGCATTGCTTGACATCAGACTGTTCTGTTATATATGTATGTTTTACATATAAAACACATTACAGGAACGTTAGCTTCAGGATTACCTTACATTCCAGGAGATTTCTTTGCTACCTTAAATTTTAGATGATATGTAAATTTTAAGGTTTATAAATGAGGGAGAGGACACTTTATGGAAGCTTGTGCAAGACTTGGAATATCAATATGCTTGCACACACTTTTTCCAGCTAGATGATGTTTTGGGATTTTTTTTAATATAGTTTGAATATATTCAAATAAGATCAGATGCAAGTTTTTGAGAAAGGCAGCTTTTAGATCAGGAACCAGACAGATTAATGTTTTGTGAATTAGATTAGGGTGGAAATTGTCTGAATGAGTTTGATGCCAGACAGCTAACCAAAATTTTTTCCCTCTTGAATTGGATTAAGCTGTTGTAGTCACAGCAATTATACTGTGGTTTGTAGCCAGGTTGCTGCCTTTTATTATTTAAATAAATTCTAGGGAATTTTGTGAGCGTGACCTTTAGTAACATCAGATAGCAGCAGGAGGTTGGAAGGAAACCAACTAGCTAAAGAAACATTGAAATGCTGGATTTTCTCAAGCATATAATAATCCATTATTGAAGAGGGATTATACTACAACTGTAAAAGATCTTCAAAATCTCTCAGCTAATTCAAAGGGATGTTTTCCTCATATTTGGTGTTTAGTTGTATCAGTTTTTATTTGTTGCTCTGTTGGAAATGAAGCCATGCGAATTAAATACTGGGGGATAATTATTGTTGCAAATACTTTAATACTCTCCTAATGCTTCGTTCTAACCAGTAATATCTGCTTATGCTACTTGCATACAAAGACCATTAAATAACATCTTTGGGAAACGGAAAGAAAAGATCTATGGAAATGTCTCCCAGTCTTTCTCTGGGATTCTTACTTATCATTTTGACTTACAAAGGAAATATGCCAGATAGATTCAAATAACGATGATGCAAACCTGAACTGTGAGTACAAAGCTGGTTCAAATCCTCTACAAGTAGAAGAGAAATCAGTAAAGCGTAATAGCAATAGCTTCCTGCTGTTTTTTTTTTTTTTGTGTGTACAGAATCAAAATCTGTATGGGACAGTTTTGTGCGTGCAGTTAAATAAAAGTCCTTGTAGGTCATAATTTTGGTTTTGGCCCAGAAATGGGACTGCAGCATGAGTTAAGGGACCTCAGGACCCAGTCAATAAAATCATTTAACTTATTCCATCAGCTGTACTTTCTATAACATTTCCCTCTTATGTACATTAGCACAAGTTATCTATTAAATATATATATAAAAGGACTTTTTTTCGAAATTGCAGCAAAACTATGTGGAACAAGTTAGTAAATACTCTCCCCTGCTTTGGAAAGAAAAAAAATTGATAAAAATGTTCTTTCCTTTTTTATAGAGAAGGACAATTTCTGAACCATGTTCTGAGAGAGCTAGCTTAGTCTTTTAGACAAACTTTAACTTCTTGCCTAAAACAATTGCCCTTATTTGACAAAATATTCAGTTATGAGGCTCTTATTTGGCCAGTTCTAATTTTAATTTTATGGAGTTAAATTTTAAAACACGAAAATAATCCAAAATGTGTATTCTGGTGTAGCTACAGGACATGTATCTGGGTTGAAGATATTCCTGGAAATAGAGCAGATATCACTGACAGGTAGGAGCAATGAAAGATATTGATAATTAATTTCAAAAAGCAGTGAAAACAGAGTTGTAGTGGGCTCTATCTCAGAAGCAGAGAGAAATTAAATGTCTCTAATATAGAAAACAACTCAAAAGTCTGTGGGATGGGCCCTAGATGATGCCTAAAAAAGATATTTCAAGGGATATTACCTAAAGCAAAACACCTGTAAAGGGTGGTAGTTGTTTCTGAGGTCTTGTCGTGCATGGGACTACTGTCTCTGAAAGAAAACAAAATAGAGCCTGAGCTGAACTCTTTCTGCCCTGAACTTGCCTGCTATCCTAATTTGTATTGTGAGGAATGTCAGAGCAGATACATCTCTAGTAGGGCTCTGCATGGAGGGGTGAATGGGAGCAGAATTGGTTGATCACAATTCCTTTTTTACTTCTTAGTTGCTTAATTGTATTTTAGCTTTGTATTCAGTGACTCTTCTGTGCTGCCTCTCTCTTGATGACAGTAGCCTCATGTACTTAAAGGGTAACGTCATCTGAGCTTCAGAAAGCATTGAAAAGTCAATGAAAAATGTGAACTACTGAACTGGCCTATTGCAAGGACAAAAACATCAAATCATATGAGTAGGAAACAGCTCATTCTGTTCTTAGATAACAAAGAATACTTTATTCTACATGCCTAGGAGGGACATTAATATTTCAGGTTTGGTTTTTAAATAAATAGATTTAAAAACAAAGAACAAAACAGTTCAAGGGATACAGGGTCAGTGCAGTAGGTACATTCAGTTATTTGCTCTATAACATGCTTAGCAAAAAGGGAAAGAGCAAAACAGACCAAGAGAGTAACTTAGTGATTTAAAGATATGGTTGGCAATTCCTACATTTCTTTTAAATATATTTTAAGCCAGAGCAATGTTGATGTGGGCTTTTGGCCTGTCTAGCCCATTGGGTGCAAGTGCACCTATCATATAACCTTCTCTTGCCAATGTCTTGGATGAGACAGCTAGAAATTGAAAAACTGTTCTTTTCCAAAAATGGAAAACCAAGAAAGTTCTTATAAAGTCAATTCTTACCCTAACTTACCATCCCATTAGGAATGGGCCTGTGCCACTTGAATCCTGAAGCCAAATTTGGTAATCGCATAATGGATAAAATAAACCCAGCTCTTTTTAAGGCTCAGACTTGCAAATTGCAAATGTGGGTCCTTATCTGAGTTTTCCTAGATTGTGGAATGCTTTATAGAAAGCTTTGAGCTTTGTTCTGAATCTTACTGCATTCATGCTGTCTTTCCTTACGTCGTGTTTGGTGACTGGGGGGTGGGAAGCAAGATACGGAGCTTGCAGATTCCTTCTGTTTAATAATATATGCGTTTGTCAGGTATCAGTACAGGTGATAATGCTTGTAAGAAAAGTGAGTAGGTGTTTGCACTAGCAAGTGTGAGCATTGGGCCAGGCACATGGTTCTATGTGAATATCAAGTAAAATGTCTGAAAACTTGTTCATTCTTTTAGAATTACTTCTAGAATTTGAAACATACTTTTGGCTTCTTTCTTTACAACCAGCAGTGCTCACTTTCGAATTCCCACTTATCTGGGGGTCATGTTCATCCTACTTCGTACTTGTCCTTGTTCTTATTCTCCTTTGTTCTTTTGGGAACTTTAAACCTGTTGAATACTGCCTTCTCAATGGCCTTTTTCCCTTTGCACAATGCGATTGTTGCTGCTCTCTGCTCCTTCAGCATTTCCTTCTTTGTGGGAGTCCTTCACAGCTCTGTTTCTTTTCCCATCTACTGCTTGTCACTAGCTGATGTGATTGATATTCAACTGTCATGTCTCAGCTGATGGCTTTTGAATCTGTTTCTGCGTGTTAGCTTCATCTCTCACCTCTTGTCTTGTGTTAAGGTAACTCTCGACTCTCACATAGTTGAAACAACTCTGTTTAATTGGGCACATCCAACCCATTGCTGAAAAAACTAAAAGGATTGTTTCTCACTCTGTCTGCTACTTTCCATCTTCCATCCAGGCTGTGATTTTGTGATTAATAAACTGCTTTAACCTAATTTCCATGAGTTTTTCTTCATGGACAGCCCCTGAGGCCTTCTCTAGGACCTTCTCTTCCCCCACTTTTAAGCACTTAGTTTTTGTAAAACAGCTGTACAAGTTTGGCTGGAGCCTGGAATTAGTCTACAATCACTATTACAGATACTGTGTTCCTCAAGCTTCTGGAATATTTTCATAGTTTAAAACCATTTTGCTGCCTTTCTGCTTAATTATCGTGTTCTTCAAATGCTATAGTCGTCTGCTTTAATACTAATCTTACCTGTAGAAATACTTTTTCTCGTACTTTATCTGTACTAGTCCACGTGTCCTCTTTCAGTGGCAACTTTCTTCTGGTCTTTTTCCCTCCTGTGGCAGGTTACCTTTCTCTTGTGGGACTGCTCCCTTACTTGTCCAAAATGAACTACAAATGGTTTAAATGGTGTACGTGACTTCAATCATTTTGAGTAAAGTAGGCTGGGAAGCTCATACCCAGGTTACAGAGATGGCAAATCTGAGAAGGTGGGCAGGGCAGTACCTGTAGCAAGATGCAGTGCAGCCAAGGACAGTATTAGCGCTAGCTGACAGAGCTGACACCAGACAGTATGCATCATGGCCTAACATCGTTACTGCTGCATGTTCACGGAGATGGCTCCCCTTTTGCTATGTGAAATGCTTTGAAATCCATGTTTCTCACCATGGAGCTCTTGTGAACACCTTTGTCCCCTTCCAAAATTTCATCACTAATGGTGAAAGCATACTTACAGGAGAATTAAAACTTGGCATTAAAGTTAAATTGCTGTACTTGTCACTGTCAGGTTTAATATTTGAGAGCTAGAGCTTAGGGCAAGCTGTCAGTGACCTCTTAGCAGAACATGGAAGGCTTAATGTTGTTCAGCCAAAGCTCTACTGAAGACAGTGAGTGGCAAAAAAAATCAGTCCATTCTAGGAACTAAAAAAGATCCATTATCTTGCAGTGTCTGTTTCACCTCAGGCTCAGAAATTCTCATCTGTGGTTCTTTTAATGCGTCATCTGGAAGTAAGTCAGGAAACTGTTTTGCTACACGTATATTTGGGTGCCAGCAAGTCACCCATACTTACTATAGGCTTTGATTCAAGATAAGCGTCCCTTGATTATCTGTTGAACAGATTTCCCTGTTTCATCCTCATACTGCACTTTGAGCTTTCTGTATAACTGGGCCACACATGCAAAATATCCTTTGAGCCAGGTGTTCCTAGACATCTGCCTGAATGCTGCCTCTCTATTTGGTCATTCTTGCCCCACAAGCAGAATAGGTGTTTTGTAGGGAATCTTTCAGTTTAGCCTCCCAGGACTGGCTGGTGCAAAAAGGTCAATAGTCATTAAAAGTGAGATTTTTTTGATCTACTAGTATTCTATTTTAGTGCTTCTTTTTTTCACCTTATAAGAATGAAACAACATTATTGTGTGGTATTATTTTAAATTTTAATATTTAAGTGGATTTCTTCACTCAAATTTGTCACTTGATGCAACACTGGGTATTCTGGCAGGTTTGTGGCAATCGCTATCTGCTTGTGAGATAGCAGTTAACATTGGAGAGGAAGGTTTGCTCCGTTATGGACTGATTTTGTCAAAACTAGCTTCTTACTGAAGAAAATATTCTCAGATGGTTGCTGTATTCCAGTTTATAGGCTCTATTTCTTATAAACATGTCAGAACTGTAGTCTTATTTCCATGTCAGTGGTCTGCTTTTGGGGTGAAATCCAATGTAAGCTTTTAGTTGAGCTCCTTAGTTAACAGTTGACTTGGAAGTGATTAACGGTCATAATGACACACCTGGATCTTCTGATCTTAGATTTTTCTGACTTTCTGTTCTTTCTGTGCACCTTTGTGTGTGTACATGTGTGTATGTGTTTATTTGCACTGGTCAGTGGGTGCAATTTTCTCTGGGTCATAAACTTTACCCTGACAAGTTGAAACATCTTTTGCAAGATGTATGTTCTGCCAGTCTTCAAAAGGAAAAAGAAAATTATTTAGGGAATAAAAACATTGATTTTAGAGAGGGAAAAAATTACCCTTAAACTCTACTATTTTTGTACCTAGGCATTCACTATTAGTACTTTTGTTTGTGGCAGAAGATCAGAAATAAAGTACTCAAAGAATTTTTGGTCCAGATGTAGAAAAATGTGTAGGATAACTAGGTTTAAAATAATTTTATTGATTTAAACATAAATAGATGTCTTCACATTTTTAAGGTGGCCCATATTGTTCATAAACAACAGTTGCGCAGCTGCAAGCACTAATGAGAAAAGAAAGATACTTGGCAATGAAATAAAATGCAGTTGGCACATAGATCAATCTCAGCAAATTAGGAGCTTCAGCTGTTCTAGCAGAGAGCTTTTATAAGCAGATAAACACTGAGTAATGGGGTAGCTTATGTTATGCGTATGGTCAGCAGTACAGAGAGCTTTGCCTGTGGAGGTAAGCTGCTTTAGGCCTTTTAAAAGATAGTGCCAGCATGTGTGGTGGTCTCTTCGTTATTGAAACTTCCGTTTGACATTCCTGTTCTTTGGTGAATAGCCTTCCTACGTATAATAGTAGTAGTATGTGCGGTACTATTGATTAAGATTGTTTTAACAGCAAGTAGCACCTTGTGGCTTGTGCTATTTTACAGAATTCTCTTCTGGTAACAATGCTAAAAGCATTGTTTAGTGGAGCATCTCGTATCCTTCTGTCAGAAAGGAAAGGAGAGTTTTGATAGTCCCAGCATAAGAGCGTGTGGCTCCTGCTATTCCTGTGTGTTCATTAATGTTCAGAAGAATAATAGTACATGAGTTGCTTTGAGGTAAAGTTCTTGTTGTAGGGAATGCTACATGTAAGTGATTTCTCTTTGTAATTTCTGTTTAACAATATTATCCAGACCATAGGATATGGAAGTAAAGTCTGGGTAGAAGTGAAGAAATTTTTATTTAAGGTTGTGTGAGAGAAAAGGCTGTGTTTTTTGTCAAAATCATTTTTTTTCACTTTTGCAAATTAGAGGCAATGGCTGAAAAGACTTTTTTGAAGCTTTTAATTTTGCCATTGAATAGTTAGTTATAACTCTGATCGTTATCAGTCTTGATGAATGTCAAAATATCCACATTTCTCCCAGATTTGCTTTCATGGGAACTTCAGAATGAAGTGGCAAGCATCTCTTTGGAAGGTAGTGTCCTAAACTAAAGACTTGTGTGATTTTTTTTTTTTTCTTTTTCTATCTATCTGTGCTTTTTTATTTCTACTGTAGCTATTTGGGAAGATTTAGGTAAAAGGTAATGAGTCATGAAAGCCAAGATTTAATGGAAGTATATTGATGTAGGTGACATATTAGAGACAGACTGTAGATAACCTAAACTGAAGTCTTCACTCTGCCACATTCAGAATGTGGCCAAGAACAGCTCATTCTAATATTCAGGCTGAAAGCCAGTCTGTGGCATTGAATCACGCTGAACATTGCTGTTTATACAGACAAACCACCTCAATGAGAAAGTGAGATAGAAACAAGTCTGCTAATTAGAACAGGATTTGAACCTAGGTCTCTTGTATTCTGTATGAGTGCCCTACCTGTCAGGCAATTGGATATGGGGAGTGAGGAATACTGCATGCTCTTTCTGTGTGTGTGTGTGTTGAGCGTATGAACATGCATAAAAGATTAAAACTTAGACACTTTTCAATAACACAATTTTTTTCATTGAGCCCTACTTCCTGATGTGTATATAGATAGTGCTGAATGTGCTGGTAGTGGCTAACACCAATTTCAGCGTCTTGTCTTAGTATTCCCTTAAATATATATTCTTTTTATGTCCCCCTGATTTGCTCAATTTTAAGTTAAGTTAATTCCAAAAGGTCAGTGAGAAGTATCTTACTAACTTTGTGTCTAGGTGATGGTTCTATTCTTGAAGTCTGTCTTACTGTAATGCCTCAATGTTGCTTTCCTACGTAGTTGCTACAAGGTTAGTGTGGTTTTGGTCCAAGTATAATCCTGTGATCTCCTGATCTGCTGTTCAAGGGTCAAAATAGTATCTTTTGAGTTAGATAACCACTGGGAAGAGATCTCTGAAACAAAAAGCATTTTTAAGATATAAATGCTTGAATTGTTACTTTAATAAGTCTATACATGTATCTGTATATGAATTGTCATTTTGGTGTGTAATTTTGCATTTCCACCTGGAGATTACTTTTAAGAGTTCTCTAACTGTAGATACATGAACAAATGTTCCTCTAACGGTAGATGCATGGACAAATTTTCCTAGTTTTGCTGTTTTTCATCCTCTTGATGTTAATGTCCTGTGAATTGTCACTTTCAGATTTTATCATTTTTTTCCCCATGTTGTGTGTAACTGTTGTTTGGACTGTATCCAAGTGCCTTTTTTTTTTTTTTTTTTCTTCCCACCAGTGGACCAGTATTATCCTCTCCGCTGCATATTTCTGATGATCCGTGTATATGTCACAGATGCCTTTTCAGTTGATCACCAGGCACTCCAGAAAATAAAATATGGGTGGTTCTGGGACAGATGTTTACAACTGGCAGTGCTTCTCAAACATAGCTTGAGCAAACCATTTCTTTGGAAATTAAATTTATGCAACAGCAAGGAGTCTGGAATACCATGTTGGATCAACTACCTGGCACCTAGAAATGTGACGTTACTGTTATGTTGAGCTTCCATCTCCACAGTATCGTGGAATTTGGACTGCAGAATTCAGTTTCTGTGTGCATGAGAGGGAAAAACAAACCGATTTTTTCCCCATCGTGTTCCCTTTGGGCCAAGCTGAGGTTTCAGCAAGAATAACATTCACTTTATTTTATGTTTTCTCTCCTCCTCTGAGTCAGGTTCAGGCAAAGCATAGATCTGAGTTGCCTGTTTGTTTCTTTCCAGCGTCCAGAATTAAGGATCCCATATATAGCATATGAGAAAAGGTGGGTGACTTGTGTTCCGAAGTAGCCAGCATACCACACAGCTTGTCACCAAGGTAGAAATGCTTAGC
The DNA here is from genome assembly GCF_036370855.1 of Dromaius novaehollandiae. Taxonomy (NCBI): domain Eukaryota; kingdom Metazoa; phylum Chordata; class Aves; order Casuariiformes; family Dromaiidae; genus Dromaius; species Dromaius novaehollandiae. The sequence continues at coordinate 5,335,606 of NC_088110.1, forward strand.
ACAGCAATGTGTCCCAAATCATAGCCCTTTCAACTCAGATCTGCAAACATGTGTTGCAAGCAGGCTCAGCTCTAGAATCTGTTGTATTTCCAGGAGAGAACTGAATAGGACTCTCAATTCTGGCAAATGCTGGCTGGGAGGAACTGCTTATACTACAGTGTGTAATGGTTGGAGTAGTCAGCTCGGATATGAGACTTGATTTCTAGACTCTGTGCATCTGAAGATTTTGCTTTTAAAATGATTTATGTAATTTCCAGGAAATGCTTACTGGATAACCCCAAAATTTTAGCATTGGGTATTCTTATGTTTTTACGGGGAAACAAAACTGTCAGTCTGAAATTTAATGAGAGACTGGGGAAATAGTGTTGTGGGCTTTTTAGGTTTTGGTGTTCTTTGCTCAGGCATCTGCTGCAGCATAATATAACCCCTAGTTTTAGAAGCAATCTGTTGCTGCCAGATTATCGTGTAGGGCTTATATCTACTGGGATCTTAAAACTGGTTATTACGTCTTCAGAGGACAGCTTGATGAAAAGCTCATTGCTGATGTGTCTAAGATGAACTATTATGCATAGCTAAGAAAAATGTCCAAAGTAGGGTTTATTTATTTAACAGTGCTACAGTCAGTCATTGTAGTGAATATGTAGATGTCACATGCATCTTTTAATAAGGAAAAAATTTGTTTGTTTACATCACAAAAGTCTGTGAATAATCATCATTTGAAAGTAGCACAGAGTATGCCATTATGAACCCTTCTTTAGAAATATTCCTTTCTTTTCTTTGTCCAGTTTATGCAATAAATCATGGTTTGGATTCATTATTTAAAGGACAAGTAGCCAGACAGGTTCTTTCACAAGCTTAGTTTTGTATGAAAATCCACCTTTTTAAAGAAAAAATATTACAAAAACAAATATTTGCGCAAATGGGATTGGAATTGCGAAGTTGAAGCATTCAGGTTATGAATATTTCTTTCTTCTCACAGATCTTTTTCTCTTTACTGAAATAACTACACTGAACTAAAAAGATGACAACCTGCTTGAACATGTTATCACTCTGATTTTGATCTTTCCAGTTGAGCTAGGAGCCAATAGGTCAAATGTGGCCTTAATTCTTCCTGACTCATGTTCACTGAAGCCAAACGATCTAGGGAAAAGGGAGGTATAATCAGTCTAAGGCCTCTTTAATGAGGAATTCCCACATGAACTAGGCTAATGTGCTGTAGATGGTGAAGGGTCAGCTACATCAGGCCTGGAGAATTAAAGAAGAAATGGTCATATGTCAGTAATGCTACTTGCTAGGAAAATCCTAGTCAGCTTGTTTGTAATTCACACAATTAAGACTCCGTATGAAGGTACTCCGACTTCTTCCCTAGTCCTGGTGAGCTGCTCAGCTGCCCAGAATCAGGAAATTGCAAAAGTGGCTTTACAGCAGAAGTGGTCCAGCAGCGCATACCCAGTGTGGAAGGAGCAAGTCACCTGAATATATTCAGATCACTTAATCATAAAAGGTGTTCTGTGTGTTAGAATAAAGTAGCCTGTTACAAAACTTGACACAGTGTTCAGTGATTTTTTTCAAAGTGTGAGCACTGGTGTTTGCACTATGGAAGCTCTCAAGGGTATAGGAGACTCCTCTATAGCCATGGAAGTGTGAACATGAGCAGTGCAGGTGGGTGTGAGGGCCACAAAGCAAACTGAGCAGCCTCACGTTGCACTCCAAGCTGTGTGAATTGTGAGGGTACAGCTGAGCAAATGCTTCCCACAGTTGTTCATGAATAACCACTTGGACCAAAATGTCAGTTTTAACTGTGCTCTGTTTGCAAGCCTTCGTCTTCACATTTGTTAGCATTATACCAAATAGTCACTTGCAGAAATATCTTCAGAGACAATAATTTTCATGTTAGTATTTGTGGAAAGCAAATGCTTTTTGGATAAAGCTGAAAACCTAATTCTGACCATTAATCTCATGAATTTATCAGACATAGTATTGTGTGTCAATTGGTTAAGATACCTGGAACTTCAAGTGTTGATTTACAAGACAGTCTGTGGACAATTTATGATCAGGAGTTAAAAAATTATTGACCAACAGTATTCCCTGCTTGATTATTTTTTGCTTTAGCAGGAAGGAAATCACAAAAAAATGGATTTTCATTTTGAAATGTTTCACTATTAATGTAGGTATCTTAATTTGTGTTCTGTTTTTCTCAAAACCTCAATGACGGCAGCTAATAAAACACAAAAATTGATGCTGTCTGAAAACCTTTTCCGTGTCATATTTTCGTTAAAATTGATTTCTCTTTGTGTAATCAGAGAATTAAATCTTTACTGAAATGGAAATCAATGGCTTCATACAGTTTTGCATGAAATGTCTTGTTAAAAGCAAATTAGAAAATTCTGGCATTTAAGAGATGAATTTATAGGTCTTATGTATGTAAGGAGAGATTAAGGGAAGTAGGTACTGGTGCTCTTTAGCTTTCCAGTTTGTGTCTTTAGTAACCTGGAATGAATTTTCAGAGGATATGTGTGTGTATTCAAAAGCAGAGTGGAAAAATATTACTCATTTGTAAAATAGCAGCATCTGTCTATGGCCAGTATTTGCATCAAAGACTTGTATGTATGCAGTAATTAAATAGACTCTAATTTTTAATACCAGAGGAATAGGGTTTAGTTTGCCCTTGACTTTAAATCATTTGTTTGACTTTAGGACTACAGTAATTGCCAATTAAATATAAATGAAATATAAAATTGAAGGCAATTCTGGTGTAAAAACTTCTGTGCTTGTCTTGAAATCAAAATGTTCCTTTTTGGTAGCCTCTACATTTCAGAGATCTGTTTCAGATTTGATTTTGATTTGCAACAAAGATTCATGTCTTCCATCAGGAGACATGTGGAACAGTCCAGACAATTTCCATTTGAGAAAAGAAATAGGCAAATGCTCTCTGAAATAGAAATTCCCCAAACAAACCACACAAGCTGTAATTTTATTTGTGATTGTGTAGTACTGCATTGTTTTAGGCATCAGCATATTAAGTTCTCCTTTTTGAAGGATACATTTATGTGTAATTCTCTTGTCTTAATTATTACTTCCTCGGCAAATAACTGCACATCAAAATGTGAAAACGTGTCCACAGACACTGTGTAGGCATCTGTGTGATATTTTAGTTCTTTATTGCTGCCCTTTGGTTCTTTCTTGCAAACCACAAGAAGGGGAGAATTAATGCTGGGTCTCCTGCGTCTTGCACAAGTGCTACTGACTCCTAAGTGCTTTATAAAGGGGCTGGGGCACCTTTTCTTCCATTGGCTTTCTATGTCTGCGACAAATCAAACACCAACACCCATACCTCTTTGGTGGCTCAAGTTGTATACCCAAATGCAATCTTGAGGAAATGTCTTAATTATGACACAAACAAAGTTGGGGTAGTTCTGACTTTGCAGTCAGTGTGATACCTCATTTGGCTTTGGTGTTAAGTTGCTTTTGTTGTCCCTTCCAGGTGGTGTTACTATGAAACCTGAAGGAAAGGATGAAAAGTGGTAGGTGGGAGTTAAATGAGTAAATTCTTCAGCACACGTTTTTCAGAGAATTTCCTTTCATGTTTCATAGTGGAGACATCAAAAGTGTAACGATGAGCACCACATGGCAGTGCTTGCTTGTCCGAGTAGCCCAAGTCCTCGCAAGGAGGTCACATAGATTTAAACTGACCTTTGTGATTTGAGCATTGGAAGAACAAGCTACTTTTCTTTAGGATAAGATTGCATCAGACTGGGAAATAGGCTCAGAATACATCAGAAAAATGTTTTGGAATGAATGAAGTAAACATTTTGAGCTGACAGCATCGTCAGATGTAAACACAATAATGATGTTTCTGCAGCATGGCAAACTAGTTTGTTGCCTTGTTGATTTTGCTTTCCTAGAGCAGATCCAAAGCAGAATAGCGATGCCTAGGTGAATTAAGATTCTTCTGTGCTGTAGTTAGAAGATGTGAGAAATGAGGCTCATAAACAGAAGTTTGATTTTATAAGAAAAAAGTTTGCTTGAAGTTTTAGTATAGGTGGTCAGAGAGTTGGACTGTTCTCTGTGCTAGCAAAAAGAGCTGTGAACAATAGATTCCACTCCGTTCCTTAAAAAAAGTGACAGTTTTCCCTTTTGGATCTTGAGACTCCAGATGATTGAAATTTGAAGCTCTGAGCTGTTGTGTACTTGAATGGGAAATGCATTCACATGTCTGTAAAGATCATCTAACTTCAAATACAGTAACAAACGTACTGTTTTAATAAATATTTCAAATATTTGAGTACTTGGTTACTCCTCCTTTTCTGCCATAATAGCAGCAACAACAAAAACCCTGAAGAAAAGGGACAGTTTATCTGCAAAGAGTTTCAAATATAGGTGATGTTCCCCAACCAAGAAAAATTTGGAAATTCTCGAAGACTAAACAGGCATTTGATTAACCTGTCTTGCCAGTATTTGTTTTTCCCTGTTGCTTGCTAGTCTAGTTGTGAATGTCAAGTGGGCTTTGGATCTGTATGGCTGAATTTCTATCCAACACAGTGTGAATTGTCATTGTGTAAGATATAATGATCTGAAAAAGAACGATCAGCATTATTAAAATCTAAGCAGATATAGTAATGATACTATTTAGCTTCTACACACTCACTGTTTTTAAGACACTTTGAGAGGTCCGTTACTGTGAATAGCCATTCTGTTCAAACACGAATCAATCAAGTGTACCTGTAAAGAGTTATTTTGCTACTTGTCCCTTCTTGTGTTATTCTGAAAGAGTAAAAAAGGTAAGAGTCACCAGTGTTTGCAAATACACATCCTGTTAATGTTTGTTTAATTTGCAAGATGCATCGAGCTTCTGAATTGCTGAGATCTTTGAATAAGGAGCTGTCCTTACTTAACCCTTCATGTTTTCATCACTTTCAAAAATACTTTAGGGTTACAAGGCAATTTAGGAGGCTTTAAGCTATGGAATTAATCCTGTTTGAAAATTGAGCTATTTGTAGTTATTTCAGTTCTGCGAGAACTTCTGCATTCCCCTGCAGCTGATCTTTGCTGTTCAGTACAAATTCTCTCTGCAAAAGTCACAGCTCCCCTATGCTATGACACATGACAAATCTTCTGGTTCAGCCCAACATATGAAATGTAGATGGGGAAAGGCAAGTAAGAACTCTTCTGCATTGAGAGACATCCAAAGAGTACCCGCTTTCCCCACATGGTGGGAACCGCTGTCACTCAAAAGTGACATATTCTAGATAGAACCTCTAGAATATTTCACTTGTAACCTGTTATTTTCATTTCAAAACAGCTGCCCTTTGCCATTATTTCATTCCCATAAATGGAGAAGACAGAGCAGCTTAGGTCTTGAGCTCTGTAAAAGTCGAAACAGTTGCTTTCGTAACAGCACTATTGACTGATCTAAACTTGAATCATGATGGGTAGACGCCAAAACTATTTTATTTTTGTCTTTCAGCTATTTTTAATCTGACTTTAATGGTAGAAAAAATAAAAGGAAAGCCCTTTTAGTTCTCAAATGCTGGATATCTTGGTTTAGTTCTTTTCTAGTTTGTTGCTTTTCCCTCTCTGCTTGGTCTTGTTGATGCAAGGCAATCAAGCTGGACGTTTCCTGACTTTTTAACTTTTTTTAACATTTATTTTCAATTTAAATGTTTGTTTTGAATTTTGGCTTTCTATACATATTCTGCTTAGTGTTCAGTGGTATGAGCACACAATCTTGTCCCTGAGCTTGGAACATTTCTTACTTATTTGAAGCCTTTAGTTAGGTAATGCCTAGATGTCTCTCTCTCTTTCTTTTCTTTTTTTTTTTTTTCTTTAAGCATCTAAAACTTAACATTTAAGTAGGAAGAAAATGAATTTTCTATGAAAGCAGCAGATTACCCTGCAAATGTGATTCTGAAAATAATCAATCTAGCACAATAATTTATTTAGTCATGGTGCCAGCTGTGTATATTTCTGTCACATCTCATCACATTCTGTTTGTACATCTGCCCGCAGCTGCTGTTTTCCAATTTGAAGTAGAAGCAGCCATGCAGATTCTGCTTGGATTTGGCATAAAGGGTTTTTTGGGTAGATATCAGCTTTAGGCAGCTCTAGAATGCGTTAGTTGGTTTTGAATCTGGAAGTGGAAGATACTATGATTGTTCCCTTCAGCAACTTTTTGTGCATGTTTATGTAAACGGTATTGCTCCTTTAATGAGGTCCATGCTGACTCTGTTCTCATTGTTGGCTTAGTTTGCTGAGTTTACTGGTTAAATCTGATGAGCTTTTCATAAGAGTAGAAGGCTGATTCCTCGACTGTGCTTCAGGATTTAGTGGACACCATAGTCTGATATATTCCAGAATACTTTTCAGTGAAGAGCATTCAATATTTGGATGCAGTTGCTGCCTGGGCCTAAAAACTTATGATGCGGTGTTATTAAAGTGTTCTGAAGGAACATAGTGGGCACTGACCAAAGTGCCCACCAAGGAATCTGGTAGCGAGAGTATAAAGCTGAGTTTACGGGAAATGGTTAGGCAATAGACTGAGATAAGTAGGGAAAGTCATATTGATTTAAGAAAACCATAGTAGTTGCTCTTAAAATATTATTTTCTTCGCCTAAATTCAAACGTAATCTTTTGAATTCCCAGCACTTTAAATATATGGATGCATACTTGATTCAGTTCTGCATGCAGTTATGTATTAGCTGAAGAGTTGTTGTTAGCCGTTCTTTTCTTGGTCTGTATTACACAGTGATATTGTGAGCTTGATGCTTGGGCTTGAGAGGTCAATTATCTCGTTTGCAACTTTGGTCAAATTATTGAGGGCAGTATCCATGAAGGGATTTAGTGTCCCAAGGCACTTAGTTCCAAGAAACTACATCACTGAGTTAGGCAATAAGCTTTCTGTACAACACATTGTGTGTAGGGGGGACTTCCTCAGAAAGGGAGGTCTCTTAGAGGAGATGCTGGACTTCTGAGATTATCCTTGTGGGCTGACGAATGTCCGAGGTACCCAGGTGGTCTTGCAGATCTGGAGCTTTATCTGCCTAAGTCTTATCTGGAAATGGCATGATAATACATTCTTATTAGAATGTATTATGAGGATAAAGATACAAAGAAGCTGCTCCATTACTTTCAGAAGAAGACTAAGAAACACCTAAGATTTCTAGGTGACTTTGGAAATAGTGCCGAAGAAAACAACAGTAAGAAAGCAGGCATATGGCTAAAATGGAATAAGAGAAAGTAGGTATCAGCAGATAGTTTTCTTGAAAAAGATTGCTGAAGTTGCTTGTAGAAGCACATAAAATGCAGCTCCTTCAGAGCTAAAGAGCTTTTGCCACCTTAAGGATTTCAAATCCTTAACTGAATGTAACATTGTTCACCAAAGGTGTAATAAAAGAAAGTTAAAGTGAACTTCTTTTCAGAATATAGGAGAGCTTCCAGTTGAGTTTAGTGGTCATTGTAAGTCCTGTGACAGGACTGCATGTTTCTAGGTGTCTGATCATCACATGGAATGACCTTTCATTGCTCCTTTGGACTAATGCTGAGAGCAGACAAACATATCGAGCAGCGTCTCACTTTAGAAAGCTGGTGAAAATCTAAACACTCTGCGTTTCTAATGCACTGAAGTCTAAGTGAAATCACTTCCATATGGTAGTTGGCAAAGATACTGTGAGACAAGTCTTTTTTTCCCTAAAGAATATGAGAATTACCTTAAAGAATTTTTATTTTTAGCCCACTTTTTGCCCAGAGTGAGTCTTCCTGTGATTGTGCACTTGGGGCTTCCTTTGGGAAGATATGCCCTCTGGTTGTTTTGAAGTGCTAGAAAGAAGCATTTGAAAGTTATATCTCTGTTTTATGTAGTTTCTCTTTATATTTAAATGAGAATTTGAACACTTCCATGTTCTTTTATCACAGAATCAGCAATAATTGCTTAGAAATATTTCCTGCCAAGCACAACTAAAAATCGTATGTTTGACAGCTGGGAGTCCAGATAAACTGGTGGAGCTTATGCTCTGATAATATGAAGAATATATAATGTATAAGGATAATCTGAAGATATATGATTCATCATAAATCAACGTATGAAACATATTCATAAGAGTTTTTTTTTTTTCCAGAGTGTTCAACTTTTTCGATTCAGGAACCTGTCATCCAAACCATTTTGACTTTTTAGAAGCATAAGAAGTATTTAATCTTGCCATATAGTCAAAGGGAATAAATTGAACAATTTTTTTTCCACTGACACAATTTATTGGCATTGAAATCACCTTTCACATCTCTTTAATGGCTTTGTGTGTTTACGTGCTCCTTTGCTTTAAGGGAGACAAAATGTTATCCAGTTTTTTTACTATTGGCAGGATGAGTAACATGCTGTGCCTCTCCTTTCAAAGTGTGTCAAAAAGCTTAACGTTGTAAAAAGCAGATGAAAAACTCAAGTACATTAGTCTGTGTTTTTTGTCTGTTAGTCAGCTTTATTATATATGAGTGAAGGGTTCTAATCTTTGGTTGGTGTATGCCATTGCTCTGCTCTAAGATCTCTCAACTTTACGTAGATATGCTGGTATTATCACTGTTTCCAGTTGGCGAAGCAGAGGGCCTTTCCATTCTTCTGTGGCAATTGCTACACTGATTTAGTGCTGGAATTATTGGGTGGTTTGGATTATGTAAGTGAGTATTTCTGGTCTTCTGCCAATTATAGCAGTACGCTTGTAGCTTGGGGTGGGGGACCAGGGGGGCAAACTGGTCTCTGAACTCTTTGAAGTAGGCAGTGTTTCCTACTTATTATTTTAAATGCTTCATCTGTTTTTCTCTCTCCGTCCTCTTTGGATTTACATGAGCGTAATGCCCTAACTCTTTGGCAGCATTGTTGATTTATGTTATGAAGAGAAGAACCAGATATATTTTGACATTGGCCTTCAATTTTCTCTCTTCAAGCTATTAAGGTTTTGCAGTGCTTTTGCATTTTAATTTTCTTTAGGTTGTAAGTATTAGCTCTGGTAAAAGAGGGCAAATTAAAATTTCATGTTTATTTGCAAGAATCAGAGGTAAAGTGTAGCGTCACTGTTCCTGGCAGTTGTCTTTTACCACTAAAACAAGCGTCATCAGTACCTGATCTGCCTCTTCTTTTTGGGGGATTGAAAAAGGTCGTAATTTAAAAGTGCCTCCCTCTTTTAGAGCAAGTTAGGAGAATAACGGAAGTGACAACATGGTTAGCCAAAAGCACGTAAGATACTTGGTTTCTGTAATACTTTCAGGAGGACAAAATTCCTCTATTTTAAGTAAGCTCTGTCTAATTTCACTTTCCTAATACTATGCTAATGCTGAGTCGAGGAACTTGCCAACTGACTGAAGCTGATGCAGAAGTCATAACGTAAATGGGAGGGTAAAAGGGGAGGATGAAGAGAAGTGAAAATTGGGAATTTTGGAAAGAGGCTTTTGTTAAATAGCAAAATAGGTTGAAAGAAACCCTCATGAAACACTGAAAGTATTCTAAAATGAATCAGCTTTGATTTTAACACCAATCTGTAGTTTTAAATGTTTTGTGTTATTAAACATTGACATGCAAAAATTTCATTATTCAAACTTTCAGAATTATATTAAAAATTTAATGTTTTTCTTACTTCCATGAAGGTTAATAAAAGAATATAAACAATTAAATGGCATAGCTTAAAAATAACAGTGAGAGGTGTCCTTAAACTGAAGGACGCAGATTAGTTTCTGTGCCTGCCAAATATGAAATTTTGTATTTGATAGACAAGATTCCCAAATAAAATGTACCCTCGTGTGGTAATGGTGCTTCGGTGCTTCAGTGCTTCACGTAATTTTGGGATGTTCTGCATGGAAAAATTGTAAGAAAATGGTTTGAGCTCTAGTAAAAAATTCTTTCTATCTACTTGTCCTCTTCAGTCTTCCTGGCTGATCTATAAATTAAGAGTAATGCTATCATGGCTATTACTAATTATGGTGTTTTTAACAAGAATATAAACAACAGGAGTTGTTTACCAAAAGGATAACAATTTAGCCTTGGGGAACTGCAGCGTCTGCATTCAGACAAATGCGTGTTTCCAAAAGGTTTTGATTGTTTTCTTTCACTGTGTGGTTGGAGAGCTTCATTGCATTACTGCACTTAAGTTCTGGAAAGGAATGGAAATGTAGAAGTTAACCTATTCCCTGCGCTAACTGCACACTAAAAGGACGGGAACTATCTCATGTAGGTTGAGTGGTATGCTGAGTTCCTGCTTTGGGGCTGTTTTTAACTGACTTCCAGTTGCTAGAGTGAGATCGAGACTGGCTTTCGGAGGCCTCTCCACCTTCCTGTTAAGCAGTCCTGCTTCAGAAATGTCCTGTCCCTGAGCAAGCGTCCCACCCCAGGGAGATGGCTGCAGAGCCGAGGGCCAGCCGTCGCCGTGAAGCTTCAGGTGGTACACCATGCTTGGCAAGAACACTGATAGCAGAGCAGAATTTTTGTTGCAGCTTTTAATTGAGACTGCCATAACTACATTTTTGGTACATAAGACTGTTTATTCTTTATACTCTTGTGTGCATATTTGTCAGATTTTATTTATTAATTTAAATAATTTTATACACAACATTGGAATAATCTGTTACATTAAAGCACAGCTTAAAACAGTTCTTATTTACACTGATCACACAAAGACAGAAGGATGAGGACACTACTTTACATTCACCGTCTCTATCAGCAATTTTAGTTGACCAGCACACATCACACATCCATATTTATAAGAAATGTAGTGGTTTCTAATTACACACACGAGCATGTAGGTATCTCCCTTTCAAAAAATAAAATTGAAATGCCATTTCCCCCAGATAACCAAAGACATACAAAAGGAAAAAAAAAAGACAAAGGGACCTGCAGGTTGCACAATTAATGGAATCAGGCATGAAAATGTGGTGGCTGTGTTTGGACACTTTTGGTCACTGGGGCACTTTGAAGAATCTTCTTTACTAGTGGCAAGTTTTGAACTCCTATGAAAATTTTGTTCCTGAAAACTGCAACGTGATCTCTTGATTTGGAAGTAAACTTATTGGATGCTAACTTATTTGGTTTAATATGCTGTTTTTTGGCTTTTTAAGAATATAAATTAAAAACATATGACTTCCTTTTATGAGATTAAGGCAGCAATGGAGAATATTGTGCTACATTGTGCATTAGCTGTCGATAAAGTTTTATTCTCCTTTATCACATGGTTACATTTATAATCAAAGGCCAACATATTATAGAACTAGACTGGCTGACTACAAAATCTTATAATGGATAAATAGGTCCTGTGTGATAACCTTGTCACATCAAAGTTGAATTTCTCGCCTTACAATATACATTTATATTCTATGAAAAATTAAAAAAACTGGTAAAAATATTAAAATATTTCCTATACAGAGGTACCATTATCTAAGGTAAAGTCTAGTCACTGCTATAAAAAGGCATTAACAATTAAGTAAAACACTGGTGTAAACCAAGTAAATGCTTACTATAAAGCTCTTATTTGTAAGGCAGATCTTGATCTGACCTATTATAAGTTATTTTTAAAAGGTAGTATTTGGATATTCTCCCTTTATAACTGATGTTACCCATAGCACAGAAAAGCAATCTTGCAGACAGGGTCATAGAGAGTGCAACGTAATAGATCATAAATGCAGGTCACCTGCCTCTTGGCAGTGACTATGAAACAAGAAGACACCTTTAAAAGCGCCCACTTAAGGCCTAGTAACTTTCTTAGTTCATTGATTTTATTCTGTTACCTCACTAAAGAAATCAAGGAACCTTTGTTTAGCATTACAGCTGAAGAGACACCTTTAGAAAGGAGGAAAGCAAAACACACCGGTGGCCCAATCTTGCAGTCAGTGCTTAAGCAAAAGGCCCACTGTTCTCAACATCTAAAAGGATGGCAGTAATGGCTGGTTTACGGAAAGGCTGCACTGTTGGACTGAGATCTAAGCCTTACCTGCCTGACCAAAAAAAGGCTAGTGCTTGCGTCTGGATATCTCACATTCTTCTAAGTTGGGTTGTTTCATTGAAACAGTCATGACTTTTGTGTAACTTCTAGTCTTCTGGCCATCTTTTATTTCTCGGTGTGCTTTTGTTTGCTCTAGCAGTGATAGAAGTTTGTCTAAATATACTCTTTTTAAATGGCAAGAGGAAAACTGATCGAATTCTGTTATTAAAAGCAACTGTGTTACCTGATCAACATTCTTCTGGCTGAAACACTTTTGCCTGCCACCTAGTTCTCTGTAGTAGTCAACATCTGATGCATGTAGATGCATCTAAATTTCGTCTTGGGCGATGAACAGTACTGCTGGGCAAATCTACAACCAGGTGAAGATCTTGGTCCTATGTTGATATTTTTAGTAGTAATACTGTACAAAATATCTGAAAGATTTCTGCCTTGGAAAAGTTTTTCTGTGCATGGTGTACAAGTTTGTCTGCTTAAGCTTACTTGCGGAGTGACAAAAACACAGTAATTACACTTTTTATCACAGCTGAAGAGCATGTGTGCTTGCTTGGTTATTGTGAGTGGTGGTGTCTGATTGTCAGCAAAAACTGCCCTTGAAGGATATGGATGACAGGGGCAGAACGCTCAGTGAAATGTCTCTGAAGTCTGACTTAGAGGAGAGTGAAATAGCTGACCGGAAAGGATCATTTCCACAACACAAACACTCAAAATGAATTTGAGAGATAACTATTCCATGCATGTTGTGCTCTGTGAAACTGAGTGATGTACAGTCAGAAGTAGTGGGGCTTTACTGAAGGCTTACCTTTTATAAACTAAGTTCTAAAAAGTTCTGTTTTGTGTTATGCTGTAGTGGCATAAACTTTTCCTGGAGGAAGCCAGCATGTGGCTTCTACGTGCTACTATAAAAAGCAGCTTCTGGCATAGAGCACATACAAATAACTTTATGCCATTCTCAGGTACCAGCTAATATTGGTTTAATAAATGAAGATCTCTAACAATTTGGGTGTCCAAGCAGCTCACTGATTCAGTCCTGCATGGTGGTTTCTGGCCAGCATTGCTCAAAGTAGTCCATGTGCTGCTTAGCTGGTATATAGATATGAACCTGGTAAGGTTGCACCATGTCATCTGAACAATTTTGCTTCATGTTTTAACGGCTTGACTTAGAACTGATTAGCTGGCTTAGGCCACAGGCACCAATAGCAGCATGGGTAGGACTCAGAGGAAGGGAGACTGAGAACGTGTTTTGCTTCAGAGGAAAGTTTCCAGGGGTGTTTCCAGGAGGCCCCTCTCTCCCTGTGCTGTAGCCAGCACTCTGAACTTTGTTTTTCAAGGATTTTCAATCTGAAACATCATGTTGGCCTTTAAATTAGGGAGACTGAGTTCTTGCATATCATCTGGCCTGTGGACCATAAAAGTTCTTAGCCCTGAGAAAATAAAGTGTGATAGAATAAACATCGTACTTTACTGCCGTGAGAGGCTTAGGACACACACGTAATTATTGCAGGTAGATTATGTGCTGTCATTTGTTGAGTTGTGATAACTGTCTTATGTCTGAGTCCCTCAGGCCCATTTTAAAATATTTTAAATTGAGCAATGCAAATAAGACATTGTAAGTCTCTAATCTCTCGAAATTCCTGATCTATGGTTTATATTTGGCTCTTAGGAAAGAGATTGTTTGCCAATGCCTTGTGAAATGTAGTGAGTCAGTCCGGGATACTGGATGAAAGCTACCTAGTCCCCCAAAAGCAAGTATTGGTTAGCGACTGCTCTGAATCAGAAGAAATATAAAATGGACATTTAAAAACAAAATAGCTTTCTACGTGCCCCCTTCCTGCAGCCTAACAGGGCAAAATGAACTTAGTTCATGTCAAAACAATAGAGTAAGAAGTGGACGTATATACAAAATGTTTGGGCTTTACTTTTCTAATAATACCATTGAACGGGTATTTTATCTTGCCGAGAAGAAATGGCCAATTACAGGGAACTTCCTCTGGGAAAATTACATACAACATACATTGCACGTGCAGCTAGGGAATGAGTATATTGGTGACAGCCAAGTATTTCTCCTCTGACATTCTGTATTTAAAATAACATGTTTGATCCTGGATTTCCTGCAAAGTCCTTCACTATGGTAAGATATCTTTCAAGTATTGCCAGTGTGTATGCCTCGGGACATGACAGAACACGAGACAGACACTTCATGGCTCAAACAGAGGCCAAACACTAGCACTAGTGCTTTTTGCATTGCTGCACACAAACACACTGGGTCCTTTACTAAAGATCTAAATCTCTGGAATTTTAGTAACGTAGCTATAGAACATGACAAGAATTTGAAAAATTATCCTGCTGAGTGGCAGCAAAAGCTATACAAAAAAGAGGCAGATCTCTCTCCTTGCTGCTAATTAACTTTCTGTTGCCTGGTGAAACAGTAAGGATTACAGGTAGGTCCATGTTTCAGTGACGAAGAAGATAGGGCTGGTCAGGAGAGAGGCTAATGTACGATAGCCCCTTCCTTTATCAGATTTTTAAAAAGGCTTTCAAGACAATATTTTCTAGAGCTGTCAAATGAGCTATTTAATTACTTCCCTCAGTTCTTCCTACTGGCTTGCCACCAAAACTACCAACTAGCAAGCAGATGATACTGAACCTTAAATAGGCCTGTTATCAAAATTTTCCGCTTTCAGAAGTGGGCCGTCTCCTCTGTCAGCATATACTTATCCCAGGATTTCAGGAGAGGCTGAAAATCCAGAGTTTGAGCTCGAAGTCATTCCTCCTTTCCTGAAAGAAATCTAATGTAGAAGCAGGAAGTATTTTTGGCAGAGTGGCTAAAAGCTCACAGAGACGATAGAGCATGGGAAAGGTGATGGTAGTGGCAAAGGAAGGAACTCCAAGCTCTGCTAATCCTGAGGTTTCTCCCTTGCTGAACGTGTGGCTGAGACGAATGGCACCTTTTTGTGTGTTACGGTGGGAGAGCACCAGTCCCCGGAGCCAGTCTGCTCCCCCAAACAGGTCTATCTGAGGGAAACAGGTGCTGCTTGGCTGGAAATTCAAGAGAGACTTAGAGGAAGATTTGCGATTCAGAGCTGATGTGGGTGATGAGAACCTGACTGGGTGAGCTCTTTAACTATAGTGACTGAAGAAAAGGGAGGTGAGTGTCTCCATGACATTTCATCCTTTCCATATTGAAAATAAATTAGGAAGCTCAAAGCAGGTGCCTATAAGGAGCTGCATGCCAGAGCTATGACTTTATTGGGCTGTCTGTCTGTACCGTATCACTGAGTTGAGGAAAGGAGTATAACCTGGTCTTCACAAAACTCTTTTTCTTGAATAGACATTAGTTTGTGTCTAATGGCACCACTTATCCAGGAGGCATGAGGTAGTTGAGCATCTTATTCCATGGAGAATTAAGGACATTGTTTTCCATCTGTGGGACAGAGGAAAGTCACTGTATTATTTCTGAGAGACTTTCTCTGGGCAGCACCTTTGCACTTAAAGCCCAGCTGTGCAATCCCTCAGTATGAAGTATTTCTCTTTCATTAGGACTATTCATGGTAATAAGATTCCCGCTATCGCTCAAGATTTGCCTATTCTCTTCTGTTTCAATTATAAATTCTTTGCCTACAAAATCTCAGAACAAGATGGCAATAGTGCAGCAGAGTCCTGAGCTATAAATACTATACTTAACCTAATAAGTTATACAGTAATAAAAGCAAAAATAATGTAGTGGGTAACTGCTTTAGGAGTTGGTATTACAAATAGTCAAACCCCAACATATTGGGTAAAGCTGATTTCGCTCCCAACTTTGCCCAGGTCTTAGAGCAGAGTGGTGATGAAATTTAACTTTCCGTATGTGGGTTTTGCTACAGATGTGTGGGTTTTCACAAGTGAACATTGATGCAGGTTGCTAGCATTTATGATCATATGCAAACCAAACAATGTAAAATGTGACAGGCCATTAAAACTCCATGTTAAAGAGGCCCCGAGACTTTCAAAAGTTGCTAAACTGTCAGTCATGGCTTGGCATGGCTCAAAACAGCTGTTACTGAAAAGTAAGGTTTATAACAATGGAAGGGTGATCCCTATGGCATTTAGCAAACAATAAAAATGGAATTAAGTATGGAGCTGGGGGGATGGTTCTTTCTTTGAAGCACTCAGCATTTTCATTGTTTGGACTCTCATGTCATTATAAAACTAACAGCAACATTTGAAACTCCCTTATTATTAAAATATATTTAGTAATGTTATTGGCCATCAGCTGGGCCAGAAAATATGATTTGCTTTGCGATTAGAAGGCAGTGCCCTTTGGACTTAAAGCTCTGTTTAAATTGTCTGCTTTGTCACACAAGTTCTTAAGCAAGAGACAATACTTGATTCATTCTAAAGTATTGATTCTGTTGGAGGAAAAGTGTGAATAAGGAAAGAAGAGATTTCCTTTCCATTATTTTGGACAGAAATCAATGTTAAATGGGAAGGAGCAAAATCACTTGGGACTTTTAAGTTGGGCTATTATAAAATATTTTTTCTTGTATATTAAAAAAAATTTTTTTAATGGTCCTTTAACAAAGGAAGCGCTACATATATTTAGAAGGTAAGAAACGGAATTGAAAGTATAGAGGCAAAAATATTCAGAAGTAAGGTCCAGAGGTAAACTCCAGGCTGGATTCAACTGAGAGGCTGCTGCCTCTGAAAATTAGTATAGATCTAGTGATAAGTATAAGTAATTCAACGCTACTGAGTCTAGTGATCAGTGGAAAGATATTACAATGATAAGTGGTGATAGAGAACAAGAACAGCCCACAAATGTAGAGTTTGTTCTGTGTCTTCTAGCTCACATAATGCTACTGGAGAGAGAGAAGAGCAGGAGTAGGTTTAAAGCTGAGTATGCCTAAGATATCCTTCTAAGGTGTTCAACGCAGTCCTATGATGTTCTGGTAGGTGAATCCAGATGATATTTTAATAGCGTGCTCACAACAGCAGAATAAAGCCAAAGTTTGGTATTTTGCTGCCTCTGGGAAGATCAGCTTAGTCTAAAAATCATTATCTCTATTCCTATGTATCTTATATACTGTACATTCTTTATTTGGCACAAAAATAACAAAACTATTGTATATAAGTTGGCACTTAACTGAATAAGTCTGTAGAGTATGGATCTTATGATAAAGCCATTTTAATTGTTGACATAAGGGAATACGTTTCAAGTACAGTGTGGTATTAAACTGTATTCTGTACTCAGTAGCCACAACAGAAATTCCATTCCTGTTACTCTTCAGCTTGTATAATTAAACTGCACAGAAAATGGCATGGACATATACAGCAAAGACAACCTTCTTCACCAAGAGAAGAGACTAATAACAAACCACTGAAAATGAAGCACTGAGTCTTCACTTCAGAAGGATGCAAACTCATATCCCAAAGGATAGTATGGCAAGAAAGCTAATGACATTAATACATAGCTAAAGTTGCTCTTTTCTTACAATTGAGATGTGCTCTTTCCTTAAAGGTCTAAGAGCCTTCAGGTATTGTTTTAAAACAGATCGTGGCATGAATATCTGAAGTATTATTACTGTCAGAAAAGTTTAATACGCTTCTCCAGGATAAAAGAGCCTTTAACTTACGACTTTTTTTTCTCTGCTCCCCCCTCCTCCACTTCTACCAATAGCAAAGCTCACAAGTTTTTGGTCATGTAGGGATCTCATGGCACCAAAAGATATAAGAAAAATTAAACTCAGTCTTTAAAGGTCATTTGAAGCCAAGTAATAGAAGGGAGGCATTGAGAACAGAGAGCAGATATCTTCCCTCAAAGAGTCAGTAGATAAGCTCTGAGCCAGCCTGGTCCAAGCATAATCGAGGGAGCTTTGAACTTCACTTTTCTGTATTCCCAGTTTAGCTTAACATATTGGCTTTTTCCTCAACCTGTCAGTTGTCATATTGTTAGCCAGTGTTGAAGCTGTAAGGAAACAGAAGCAACTGTTTAATAACATCATTGATTCAACCGATAGTAATGTGAGTTTTCAATACATTGGTTGACAAATGTAGAGTTACAATGCGGTCTCAAAATAACTGATAGTTTTTAACTAAATTCCTGTGAATTCCAGTTGGAGGTGAGAAACATTTAATATAAGGGTTATTATTTAGTCATCTTTTGGTTCAATTTTAAAAATCAGAACTGCTGAATATATAAGATTTTTGTGCTAATTTAGTTAGGGTAGTCAGTGTTTTGCTTACAAAATTAAGATTAAGAAAGCGTTAACTATGCTTTAGCAATATTAGCAATAACAAAGCTATTCCTAGCTGTTCTTTGAAGGCAGCAAAAAATTAATATAAGATGCTTTGGTGTTAGACATGCGGTTTGAGGGATTGTTAGGCATTTGCGTCAAAGTACAGTCTCTTCTACTCTAAGCGAAATTCATTTGCTTCTGTTTCTGACATTATACATTTGGGTTTAAATGATCAGACCTGTGTAGGAACATGGTGTGTATCCCATTAGCACAGGAACATCAGCCTCTGAAAATCAAGTTATTACTTACAGCTGGAGCATTAAAAGTCTTTGGATAGCTGAGGGCAGGGATGGGGGAATGAGAAGACAGGAAGGGGTGCTGTGTTACTGCATAACCTCACATAAATTGTGGTCATGAAACAGGAAGCCTTTTCTTCCTTCTTCCCTTCTGCATCCCATAAATCTACATTTGGATTACTTCCTTTAAAATCCAAAAATATTATACTTCAAACAGCATTTTTTCCCATTATAGTTCTTAAGTTTATTTCAGAGTGGACAAAAGGCACATTTTTTGATTTGTTTTTTCCAATACAAACATACAAACCACCACTATAAAATCTGGGTCATGTTTAGAGGTAGTGTGCATAATTCTAGCTGCTTTCAGCTGTGAAGGCAGAAAGTGGTCCAGCATTGATAACTGTATGTGCCTCATATTTGCATCCTTTTTATCTTCTACGAAAAGGAGTTTTTTCAGTAAGCTCATTCTGTTTGCTAAAAGGAAAGCACTATCTGGAAACCTATAGCATATCTTTCATTGCTGCTCAAGCAGTCTCCAGCAGTGTTTTCAATCAACTACAGGCCTGTGGGGAAAGCAGATTCCTTCTTAATAGCGTATCATTTCATCGTGGCCATTTTGTCGAAGCTCTAACACTGGATATTTAACTGTTTAGCATGCCTTCATATATACTTGCAGTTTAGAAAGCATGACTTCAGATTGCTGCGTAATGACCATGAGGGAGAGGATGTGACATGTTCAAACATGCCTGACGGTCTGGAAATAAATTCATCCCTTGATGAGATCTCTCTGTATTCAGATGTGACCTAAAACACTGGCTACAAGTGATCGGTAACCTTGTGGGTTCTGCTTAGTCATTTCTTTAGTGGTGGCAGGAAGGTGCCAAAAGCCTTCCAGGAGTTGCTGCATATGGTACTGAGCTTCCTGCACCGCATCATGCTGGCAAAAATAAAGAGCCACAGACCTGTGAAAGGATCCATGCTGAGGAGGTTGGAGCAAAGCTGCAGTTGTTGCCAACGGCAGGAAAGGGTTGGTAGCAAGAAGAAGCATGGTGAAAGAAGTACAAACCTTAAACTGCCTGACGCTTCCTTGAGCCACAAGATGGTGTTCATTTTCAGGTGTGATGCAGTAAGCTAGTCTCTAAACCAGAGGGGAAGAAGAGGGAAAAATCAGCCATATGAAGTGGAATTACATCTGTAATTATGGGGAAGTAGTGTGAACTTTATTTAAAACAGTAACTTAAACCTTTAATATCACCAAGTCATGAGTCTAACTCAGTCACTGAGAGAACAAGCTTATTATAAGCCCCCTGGTATTAGCCTTTAATATAAGGAGCAACAGTAGAAAGCTTATGCAAATACTAAGGTCAAATATTTAGCAAGCCCACATGGAAGAGAATGCCAGGAACAAGCTGGTATCACAGGCCTTGCGACCCCCAAACTCACGTGTTTCTCGAGGCTTGTGGTCCAGATGGCACTGGTAGTCCCAGTGGCAAAGGAGAAGGGGCACTGCCTATTCCCAGCTCACCCCCCTTGTCCCTCTGGCCGATCCTTTGGCATCGCATGCAGAGTTTTGGTTTATCATGGACTTTCAGCTAATTTGGGGTTCCCCTGAGACTAAGTGCATACTTTGCCCCCTACTTTGAGTTTAATAGCCACAATTTACTCCATCATATTTTATGATAGCTGTTTGGGTGTAACGTACAAGGCTTCTGCTGTATTTTTCCTGAGGAGACTGAAGACCTGCTGTCCACACGAATTGCAAAAAAACTTGTTAACACTGATTAACGAGAGAATGTAAATGTGACCAAAAGCTTGTGTATCCCAGTATCAGCAAACCTCTGCAAGCTGGCAAAAGCCTGTTGGGCCGGTACAAACTCTTCTTGGACATTTAGGTGCCACTGGAAAAAGGGGCCTGTAAACCCATGGGAATGGAACAAAATAAAGGGCTTAAAATTGCTGGAAATGAAAACTAGAAATTGCGCACAGTGTAAGCAAGATGGTGGAGCTGATGAGACCAGGATGGGGAAGAGGGGCTCCTACTTTACTGCTCATGTCAGAAGGGCACCTAAATGATGCAATTTTCACGTTTCAGAAAGAAGGCATCTTATCCCTTTGCATCTGCCAGGCTTCTGTAAGGGGGATGTGTCTTATCTAGGTAGAGGTGAGATCCTTTTCCTGTGTAATTCTGTGTGGTGGTGACTTGCCAAAGAGTCTCAATGTCTTGCTACAGCCTTGTGTAGCCCTAGATGTAGTAAAGGAAAGCAGTGGAACTAGATACAAGTTAGAAAGCTGATTAGTTTAAAAAAATGATTATCACTATGAAGGGACAAAAACTGGTGCTGTACAGTGGTGAAGAGTTTTACTTTCTAAACACCATTAGGGGCTTTAAGAGCACAGACAAGAATTTATAGTGACAGCAATGGTAAAATCAATATGATCAATGAGCCTTAATCTTGTGCCATTTTGAAATGTTAATTTGAGTAAATTGCAAGGAAAAATAGATGCAGTTTTTCCACTTAGAAACCAGGTTCTTTTTAAATAGAACAATAGTATATTAATATTACACATGCACATAGAAGTGATGTTAAAAGAAGACTATAAATGTTGCAAAGTCAAACTTCTTACAGTTAGGAATCGCCAGAATTAAGGCTTCTTTAAGTCAGTGCCTTTTTACTGTATCACTGCCTTTAATGACATGGTCACTAAATCACTTTTCCTTCAGAGTTTCTGCTTAAGTCAGTGCACAAACCAGGTGTATTCTATGGGTGAAGTGGGTTTGTGTGGTGAAAGATGCTCTCTCGTATCCTGGTTCTCTCACTGCAGTAGTTGAAAAGCAAGAGGCTAGATGATGAATCCATAAGCTATGCCTATACCATAGGATTTAGGAGCGCTTCTGGATTTCCAAATCTATTTTAGCACCTTGGTCTTATCTTGAATATAAATAGTTTCTTCAGGTACTTTGATACTACAGCAATGATCACAATAGAAAGATCTGCAAGGAAATTAATTCTGTCTTTGGCAGAAAGTTGAAATAATTTCAGTAAATAGAGAATAGGGTCACAAATTCAATTGGGGGGGGGGGAGAACCCCAAATACTACGTGGCTGCTGTTCAAGACAGAGTACTGGGCTACATGGGATCTATTACTCTGACCCAGTAAGGCATTCCTTATGTTCTCAGTGGATACTCATTAAATGAATGCAGCCCATCCTGCCCACTGTGCTCCTTTGGGGACTCCTCTGGGTCCCCTTTGGGGACCAGCACATGGTTATGTGATTAGACTATTGTAATGCTAAAGCAGGAGAGATCTGAATTAACTTTGTACATACAACAGTTTACAATATTCTAGCATACAGTGATACAGCATACTTTGGACCTAACTGTGTTCAGGTAGAGCAGCTACATGAGGATGATACCTCAGAGCTGAATATGAAGATACTGTATTTTGTATATTTTTTAATAAGGAAAAAATCTTGCCAATTAATCTAATTATATGTATCATAAATTAATACAATTTTTAAAGTTATGGAAAGTTAATTTCTATCTAGAAACTGGAAGAGGATGCACTAATCCTACCTTGAAACACCAATCCATCGGAGAGCTGCATCCAAAAGGTCACTCATAAGTAATATGTTTGGGGAACAAGAGAAACAAACTGCCAACTTATATCCAGTCATTTCATTACAACACTTTAAGATATTTTGCTAGCATTCCACTTACTTCTTTAAAGGTCCCACGCGCATTCATACATTTATAGATAATATAGGCAGGCACGAGTATCATTGAAGATAATGCTATTCCCCAGCCAATACGATTTGCCCAGAGAGGGAAGGTGTAGTCATCGTACGTCAGAGGTTTAAAATTTATTATGCTGACTATCACGACAAACTAAAGAAGAAAGAATAAAAAGAACCATGGTTTTGAGATACGAAGAAACTGAGGGGAATGGAAAACAGATTTCATCTGTTTGATTAGGCAGCCACCCCAAGGGCTATTTCAAACCAACTTCAGTATTTACCTTCATCCTGTCCGCTTTGCCCTTTGCCGCTAAAACTGCAGAAGCTCGTGATGCATTTACTAGTACTAACAACCAGTTAATTCTAAGTGCTCTGGACACAGGTTATTGGTGGGAGGATCAGGTGACTGTCTGTTATTGCCTCAATTAAACTAGTAGTTTTTGTAAATGTAAGTGTGTCTTCATGTAAAATGAAGAGATTCTGTAATCAAAAAACCCTCCTCAGGAACTGTTTTTCTCCTTGTTTCCCAGAGGCCTAAGGTTTCTTTTCTCTCTCTCTCTCTTTTTTTTTTTTTTTTTTTTTTTTTTTTTTTTTTTTTTTTTTTTTAAGAGAAGTTTTGTACCCATTTTCCAGTGAGAAGCATGATACAAGCTCTAGCATAATACATCTACTGGGGAGAGGTCATGTGGTCTTAAGGCCTGGAAAACAGAAATGTGTTACATATACCAGGGGCAAGAGGGAAAGTGTGGGGTACTACCCCATATCCTTCCTTCCTGTTGAATCTGTACAGGTTACATGCAACATGCAGAGCTCCTTGATTTGCTTCTCTGGACCTCTATATTCTGTTCCTCCCAGCAATTTCAAATTATAGCTTGGGATTAGACTTTCAAAGGCTACACAAGGTGAGTAAAGGTATCGGTTAAAGGAAACTAATAGTGTGAAATCCCATTAATCAAATATTGATTTAATTTAGAGGGGGTTTTTTAGATGGTGTTACACAGCTGTAGAAAGTTTTGAGAAAAGGCTTTGAGGAGATGTTTCCTAATACCAGATATCTGGACAACCTCAGTTTCCCTTCCCCTTGTGGAGAATTGTGTTTATCGTTAGGAGCATCTCTAATGCAAATTATTTCCAAATTATCCTAAACTACATATATCAAGTAATTATAACTGAATTTTTGGGGGCATTTTTGTCTATGGTGCTTATAGCCTCAATCTCTTTTGGTGAGGCACTCTGTGTACTTCATACAGTTGTGAAATGCTACTGCTTAGACTGAGTGACCAATTTGCATGAATTTTGCGTTTTTAAATTCTAATGGTAATAGAAGACTGCCTTTTTTCATCCTAATGGCTATTTTTATAGCTTTCAATTATTATTTTATAAGTTAATTTTGGTCAGTTTAATTTGCTTTATTTTTCTAATGTGTTCAATGCAGAAACCAAAAGGTAGGCTATAAGAAGGTATATTTAAGTTTACTTTTCCCTTGCAAATCAAGATTGTAATGTCCATTAGAAACTTGAGAATACCTACAGTCATAACAAAACTGCATACAAAACATAACAGAAATACCGTGGAGTCAGGATCATGAAGATCCCTTTTCCACAGGTTTAAAAATATACCAGTACTCAATAATTAAGTTGATGTGTCCCAATTCTAATGCTTTCAAATGGAAAAAAATGTGTGTTATGGTGGTGGAAAGATGTATCGCTTACACTTTCACTGGGACCCTTACGCTGTATCCTGTAACTTATAAGCTTCTGTAAGAAGGCATTGAGGCTACCTTCCCAAGAAACTTTACGCTTCCTGAAAGCTTAGACTGAGAATCACATCAGCTTTTGCTAGCTAGTTTGCTAGAGCTTTGCTCAAATTTTAAAACTTCAACTTCCAACAATCTCCTAGTGCACAAAAACTAAGGATGTTTGGTGCAGCCTTTTCCCTTTCTAAAACTTGTCAGCCTCAGTTTGAACTGCTGCAGGCTATAGCTCCATGTTAAGCTTCTTTATAGAAGTGTTTAGAAGGGTAATACATGCTTGCTAGGTGTTTAATTCACTGATTAATTGGGGCCAGAAACAAAAAAAATTGACAATAAATTTGGGCCTGAAGGCTATGTCATCAAAGCCTGTTCAAACTATCTTTAGATACTGGGTACATCACTACTGCTTTAAGAAGAACAGCTTTAATGCAGTTAATATCCTAAAATCATAGTGAGGCCAAATTTCCCTGTGTTCACCCTGACCTTTCAATTTACAGATAAACCTAGGAGATGATCCCAATATAAAATTGTGGGTTTTTTCTGAAGTGAACCTTTGCACAAAACCAAGTGCTATGTTCACATTTTGGGATTTTTTTTTTTCAAATGTAATGAAGCATTTGTGTGTTTTTTCACGTCAGGCAGCTTATAAGGTATATTTAATACATCTCTTCAGGATTTCAAACAGTTAACCACTAGGAGTAATTGCATACAACTTATTCCAAGGTGTCACCCCACAACTGGGATCTTGGTGTCGGCTAATGAAATATGAATTGCCATTGGAAGATGTGTTCTGATGCACACATTACAAATGTAATGATTTTTAATCAAGTAGTGTTCTTGAGTATATTGTTGCAATTTTTGTGTTCAGAGACAAAGCACACACACAAAAAGGTTATGTCTCAAGAGGTGGTATATGTAATACAGGCTTTGAGAGAAAGGGACAAGTTAAATCTAGTGGTAAATAACTCCTAAAATGTTTTCATCTCACTGAACTGCTAGGTGTAATCAATGATACATGGTCTGGAGCTATTGAAAAGGCACCTGGAGGAGCAGGTGACCTGCAATAGCCAAAGATTAAGTTGATATGAAAACAGCATATGTGTTTGTCCCTCTCTATCATTCCAGTGATACAACCAACATTTTGGACTTTTTTTTAATCTGGCAGTAAAACATCAATACAAAAATATAAAGGATACTGACTTTTCTCAGTTACTTTTCACATTTTTATACTAAGCACTTACCTTGTCACATGCTAAATTAAATTACAATCAACTTGTTATAAAATAATACCAGAAAATCCAGTCTGAACTTAATACTACGTATAAAGATAAAAGTACCCATGTTTCAGAACATACAACATCCACTACCAAGCACATTAGGAGAAATATCCTTCCTGGGTAACTCATTGCATAAATATTTATTTGCATCATCCACTGAAACATCTGCTATTGATTGATATAAGACTTAGAATAGCCCACCACCCTAATACAGTGTTGACTCCGTGCAGGAGGGCAAAGTCTGTTAGTTGTCTTTAGGAAAGTCTTCTGCAATCCTGAACAACCTGAGTGTCTGGAACATACTTGCTACCCAATACATCCCTTTGTGTAAAGGAAGAGATGGTTGGCTTGTTTACAATTTGCTTTGACATCTGCTGGCCATTAATAAAAACAGAATGAGCAAATCTTGTAGTAGAAGGTCAAGTGCATGGTAATGAGCAGCAGATCCAGATTATAGAAAAGTGGATCAAATGTAGTTTCTCTGTAACCACAGAACCCCAGTGAGAGAGTCTGCAAAGCATCTAATTACTGGAAATAGGAAAGGTTAACCTGGGGTTTGAGTGCTTTAATTAAAAGTATAATTTTTTTTTCTGTGTGCTTATGTAAGGCTGGTATATAAGCATTATTTAGTTATTACTTAAGCAATTTGAAATTCTTTGAGAAGTGCAACATGATGCATGCTAAGTAATGGGTCTGATTTAATTTGGTATAAAGTGGTGACATTTATTTCATTAAGTTTCTCTATCTGTTCTTTTACTAACCATTTTGTATAGTTTTTAGGCCCTGTAAATTCAACTTTTTTGGAATTACTCTGTTGTTCTTGCTTCCAAGATGAGGCCAGCCACAGGAGGTTGTGATTTTAAACTGAAATCCATAGCAGTTGAAATGAGAATGGGGAGGGGTGGTGAACCTGCGTTATGATACTCTTATGCCCTTGTTTACTATCAAGGGAGAGTAAAATTATGCTATGATTTAGTGGTATGGGAATTTCAAGATCAATGACTTTAAATTGCAGGTGGCCTCAGAGCCTTTTTTTGCTCAGCACAATCTCTTATCCCTGCCTGTCTTTATTTTCTAGCAGAAAGATTTGTGTTTAATACAATGGATGCTGGGGGCTTGGGGGAGCACCGTCTGACTCTAACTTTTAGTGTTTCCTAAGAAAAGCTACTTCCTTCAAAGCCTGCTGAAGTGAAGGAACAGATGACCACCCCCACAATTAGCTTTTCCTTCACAACTGAAGTATTTTATACAAAATACCACTAGTGCCATGGAGGAGAAAAAAGAATTAAATTGTTGTCTTCTATTTGTCCTGATGATATCAGGGATAACAATGAGCATCTTGCTCTTGATACCTACTCTGTATTATAGGAAGCAACATACTGGTATTTTTTCCACGATGAAATAGTTATCAACACTTACCAATAAAAAAGCAGGGCTAACAAATTTCCAGCACAATCTCCAGTAGAGGCCTGGCTTGAAGCCCATCATCTGTTGGATATCTTCACTAAATCTGTCCACACCTGTGAGGTAAATGGAAACAGGAGGGATGTGAACATCAGACTGTTATAAACCTGAGCTGGTCATGTTGGTGGCATACCCAAATCTTAGCTGCTCTTCTTTTCAAAAGTGGGAATGAATGACTTCCAAATTAGAAGAAATATAGGGCAACAACACAGGGCTACTTTCAATGAATAGTTCTGTCTTTGACTTCAGTATATCTAAGATTTGAATGTTCATGAGCATTTAAGGTCTGTTGCAAATAGCATTACCATTGAAAAGGGGAATTTCACAAGTATCTAGCAGTTAAATTATGAAATAGAAACACTTTTTTTTGTTATGGTTGTGAACTCTTGTAACCTAAGTACTCAGCACTCATTCATGAGTACATTCAAGGAAAACCCAGACCCGTACACAAACTGATTTCTAATAAAGAAGCAGGCTGATATAATTCCTAATTATCCAAAGGAGGCTTTGTTCTGCTTAATGGCATACCTCACTTTTTTTCAGTGTTTCACTAAATACCCTAGAATATGCATTATGTCTATAACAAATGTCACTTAATCTTTTATCAGCTCTTCAGGGAACTGGGTAGGTGCTTCTGTTATGTGTAAGCATGTACAAAACTATAGCAATGAGATGCAGGTGGCCTCTTCTAGAGTATTCAATGTACTTTTATAATATCGAATCATTTTCTAAAATTGTCATTGCTGTATGCATTTTAATATCTACTAATTTAATGTAGCTGTTGTGGTAGATACCTTAGAAAGTAAATGATCTGTTCCTGTGAGTAAAAGCCACAAGTACTGTCAAAAATCTTACCTGTTCAAGTAATTAGTGCAGCAGAGGATAACATGAGAAAATTATGAAGTGAAGATGCGAATCAAAAATCTGTCTTGCTAATTATACCAGAAATGTATACTATGGGTTTAGAAACACATGGATGACCTTGTTTGCTTGGTTAGTATCAAAACCTGGATATTAGTAATATACAATATTTCAGTATAAGGCTTTGCATACATAACGTGCAAGTAATAGTGTACATAACTTCCATTGTCAGCGAAACTACATAACATAACCCCCTTCAAAATCACTTATAAGTTAGCTACCTCCAGGGGAATTCACTATTCACTACAGTGTAGAGAAATGAAGGCATCGGAGCAAAGTTTTGGGCAAGTGATAATGGCCAGAGGGGAGAAAAGAGTTGCAAATGTGCGCTCAAATTAATCAAGTCCTCACGAAATCTTTAATGTCCTTGAGTGTCTGGTCTGAGATTTTTCACATTTCAGTATTTTCATGTTGATAGTGTGTGTGTTTGTGTGTATGTTTGCATAATTTAGTGCTTCTGAAAGTTGAAGTATTAATAGGTATAAAAATGAAAAGGAAAATGGAAATGCTCTTTTTGAACAAATAGTATAAACAGTTGCAGTGGAAATCCCTTCCCACAGCTAACACACAGAAAGGAAGATCCTCTGTAGGCTCCTATTTAAAAACTTTATCTAGACAGTGATTTCAAAATCGGAGAATAATTTGTGCTGTCTCAGGCCGGGGTGAAAACCAAAAGTGCTCTCCTGGGTGCCTCAGGCTATGCTGAGGTCTGTAGCAGTGGATGAGAAAGAGGAGGCATTTCAGGTCAGTGTCTCTCAATTCCTTATGGCTTTACAGATTTAAATCAGCATTATGAATTGCATCTCTGAATACCATAGGAAGCCCAGCACAAGTATAATATGCGTCCTGCGAGTGGCACTAGTCTGGTCTAGCTACGAATTTTGAGTAGTCTACAAGTGCGTTTCCATGCTTTGCAGCAAAAAACAGTCTCAGGCTGTCTGTATGTAAGAGGAATGTGTTTTTTACTCTAATACGATTAGTTCATGCTAATTCACATTCTTTGGACTTGATTCTTTTCTGGAAATACTGTAGTCTCCAGTGGAACATTTTCCATCTTTAATATTTTTTAATTTAATATTTTAATTTGATATTTTTTAGAATACATATTTCTGCATTAACTGACAATCGGCTATAATTAACTATACAAAGCAAGTATGCCTTTTACAGTGGTAGGACAACATCCATTTGAATGGTAGTTTCTTCCCAGGTTTTTCTAATTAGTTTTCTTCTGGTTGGATTTCCCAGTATGAGATATTATCTTGCAAAAGTTTCATCTAAGCCCAGACTATTTTCCCATTGTTTTTTTATAATTGGATGATTGCTGCTGCTGTCAGAACATGGAAGAAATGTCCCACTCAGAGCTGTCCTTGAAAAGAAAAAAATCTCTGACTGGAAGTCTCAAAGGCATTGGCTCAGAGGTCAGTATTGCTCTGATTAGTGTAATGTCTCATGTCAAACTGCTGGTTTGTGATATATCATTATACTAGAGAAATGTTTTCAGCAAGTTTGCTTTTAATCGTGAACCCTACTGGGCAAACAGCAGAAATGCTGCTTTTTGACATGAATCCTGGTTCGTTAGGGATATGGTAAATAGTTTACCATAAAAGTTGCTTCTCTTCCTGGGGATCAGATCAGTAGGATTTATTTAATTTAACATATTTAATTAAATAGACAGGACAGCTTGATTGACCCTTTACATTCAGTCAGAGAAATGTATTTACCAGCTTTGGACATTTGAGTGCAAACTTCTTTAGTTTTTTTCTACCCAGTATTATGAACAGGTGAAGCAAGGTATCAAAATCTAAGGAACAATCTGCAAGTGCTCTTCGAGTTTAATCTGGGTCTGTTTACAGTGCCTTCTGTGAACTTTAGAGTGACTGAATTTGAAGTGCAGCGAATCCTGAGAGTGAGGTTTATCACTGTGCAGAAGGTCAAAGACAAGGACTAGATAACCCACGGATAAAACTTGGGAAGCCCCAGGCAGAGGCACCCGAGCTCCCGGAGTGCTTTATGGTCACTTTCTGCTGAGAGCAAGAAATGAAGAGTCTGTGCTCTGACCGCTTTTTCCAAGAGCATGCTTTTTTTTTAATACTCTACGTCTTCAGATCCCCATCTTAAGAGTCAACCTGTAAAATAGGACATAGCTATAACTATATATGACAGTACTTAGTGCTTGGGTTTTCTTTGTTTCTTGAAAGCATTTACCCGGTTCCCTTGTGATTCTGTGAGATGAGCCTAGCTTGCGGTGACTCCTTCAGTCACTCCAAATTACTTGCCTGGAGACTTGGTTGCCCAGTATGGAAATAGTCTCCTTGCTTTTTTAGTGAAAAACTAACATATACTTAGAGTTCATGATCAGACTCTGGTTTAATACACTAATCCCAAAGAAAATTTCACTGTAATTTCTGAATTATGTAAACTTTGAAGCTGCTTGGGAATGTCTCCACTGTAATTGCCTGTTAAACAGCACAGAAAATTTGGCCCGTTCTATCTGTAAATCATACTGCCTCGTCAAGGGTATTAAATAAGCAACAGAGAACTGATTAAGAAGAAAGCAAAAAATAGATTTGGCTATAAATGCAAGTTATCCTCCTAATACTGCAACAATGTTCTTTGAGCTCAGTGATGGAGAGATCAGAGTTCAGATGGGATGAAAGTCTAGACGTTGCCAACACCTTGTGCCCTGTTTGCCTGTAAGACCTCAGCAAGTTATTTTCCTGTGTAGGATCAGCCAGCTCAGTTGCACAGAAGTTCTTGTGCAATTCCTGTCCCTGAGGTGAAATTGTTTAGTGGCTGTAACTGAAATATTTTAAGGGCATGTTTCTAAAAAGTAGTGTCATGGCTCTGACACTCATCTGGAGCCCTACAGGCAATTTTTGTGTGTGTTGCTTTCCCCTCCTATGTGATGCATGTTATTCTTTTCTAAGCTTGGATTTTTTTTTTTAATTTGGAATGTAAAAAGTAGTAATAATGCCATATTTAAATGAATTTAAATGAAACCAAAAAATCAAATTAACTACACTGAATAAGAAAATGATAAGAACTATTAATAGCAGTTACACTGTTAGAGAATTCTTTTCTGCCCTTTCAATTTATCACCGTTGTTTTTTGTCCTCCTGTCACGCACCTAAGTGAAAAGCCTGGCTCTGTTTCCAAAATCTTCCTTGGAGGTACTGGAAGACTGCTACCAGGTCCTCCCTAAGCCTTCTCCAAGCTCAGCAAGTCCAGTTCTCTCGGCCTTTCTTGAGAGGGCACATGCTCCAGTCCCCTGACCATCTTGGTGGCCCTCCACTGGACTCTCAAGTTTAACAGTTTTTTTTTTTTTTTTTGTACTGAGGGTGCAGACAACAGGACACAGTATTGCAGGTGCAATCCAGCAAGTACCAAGTAAAACGGGGGAATGACTTAATCTCCTGGTTGTGCTCCTGCTGATAGAGCTCCGTAGCTGTTAGCCTTCTCTCCTGCCAGCTTGCGCTGCTGACTTGCATGTAGCCATGTCCCTGAGCAGCTCTTCCTTGATTGCACGTAGCAGATCCAGAGCAGCGTCGCTCCTGGCTGCAGGAGCATATCTAGCACCTGGGTTAAGAAGTTACTCTTGACACCTTCTGTGAGAACCAGGGTCTAATCTGTGCTTGCCTCGCTTGTGTTTCCGTTCTGTGACGGTTGGTGCAGTCATCCTTTTTCTTCATCGACTTTTGTGCCAGGCGCATGTATCAATACAAAACCATGTGAGCAAAGGATGTGTTTTTCTTTTGCAAAGTCAAATAGTTTACCTCAGATTTTTTTTCAAATAAATTGACCTTAAGGACAGAAATTTCATTCTAAAGGATTTTCCCTGGAAAGGCTTTCACTAACTGAAGATAATAGAATTGAGACTGAAGATCATTGCTAACTTATACTGAACTTTTTCTAGTCATTCAGGGAGATGGTCATGTTAGAGGTTCTGCCTGAGTGGAGATTTTCCTGCAAGGAAAACGGAACAGCAGATTTGTATCCCAGGGAGAGCTATCTGCCTTTCCTTAGCCTGTGTATCAGAGGAATGAGCTCAGGGTTGCCCATGAGGAAAAATGCTACCAAGCTAGCAGTCTTAACTAAAATACCTGTTCCCTAAAACAAACTGATTCCTCCTTCTCTTACCGGTTCAGGTGACCTTTGCAAGCAGACACTTCACAGTTAATGAACATAGGTTTAATTTGAACTAAATATAAAAATTTCCACGTTTTTGGTCTGTGCCAAAATGTCAAAGCCTGCCTTCAGGCTGGCTTAATGTTCCTGCTGGGTCACTAAGGCAACTGGGGTCTATCAGGAAAAAAAGGTGGACAAGATCATGCCAGATTTAATCAGTCAAAACAGTTTAAATAGCACCTGAGGCTGTAATAAGTTGCTTTCTTATAAAGCAACAGGTCGTATTGTGTCAGTAAAAACATCTGTCATCTGCTTAAGACAAATGAATAGATATTTTCTCTGTTAGAGGGAGGGAGAATAAAGGAAGGGATGATGAAGAAGGACAGAAGCTGCAACAAAAAAATGAAACCTGACTGCTTTTGGCTGGGTTACTCTGTGAACCACATCCAAAACCTAGCCATTGTAAAGCACAGTAAATCCTATTTTCATAGCAGCAGATAATAACTTGCACTTGTTGAACGGTGATATTTTTATACCTCTGCTTCCAAGCTAAGCTATGATCACTCACGTTCAGCTCTTATAAATCCATTAAAAACAGTTGCCTGTAAAATTTGGTGCCTCCACTTATTTTGAGAGAAAACAGCAGATAAGCTGCTAGCTCCATGCTGATATTGGAGGACAGAATTAGCACTTTAAAGCTTAAAAAAAAAAAATTTGCTTTAGTATGTTGAAGAGCTTTACACAGGGATACCATTCCTTCAGCTCATTCACTCCTCAGCAGTTTTTAATTGAGAGGGACAGAGTGACTAGAAGAATACAGTGATGTGGTGCTAATGCGGTCAGTCAGTGACTGAGGGAAGTAAATGGCAGCAAGAATGACAGTGTCTAAGGACTGACTCATATGTGAATTATAAACACTGCCTCTGAATAGAAATGAAGAACAGAAACGACTCTTAGAGGGAGAACAATCATATCGGGAATCAGGGCAGCTAGTTCAGTACAGACTTCAATGGGAAAAGGATTTGCAGGCTGCTGTGACTTTTGAACCCTTGTAATGAAGAGAAAAGAGGTGTGACAAAATAGGAAGGTATGACATGAGAATTAAGAGAAGATAGGAAACTTAGAGCCCAAGAAAGTTGATTAAATTGAAGTTTTAGTGACAGGCAATTTCAGACACAACCAACAGTTTAGATCATTGCGGTGAGCTGACTTCTAAGACCTTCCGAGGTTTTCAGTCTTAGATGGGTCATTGAGTTAGTGACAGATTTTTGATTAATATTGCATTGCTGAACTGATTATCTCTTACCTATATAAAGGATTTTGGTATTGTATTGCCAAAATATTTATGATGCCTCTGAAAGAAAAACAGTGTCTTCCGAAAAGGAGCTCATAAAATGAGGAGAACAAATTTAAAAGCAAGCCATAAAGGGGGAGCCTGAGTGTGTATTGGGTTTTGAGCTGTTAATGGCAAGTGGTAGTGAGAGATAAGTACTGAATTTGGAAAAATAATTTGGAAGTATGTTTTCAAAACTTAGGGTATTTGTGAAGGTGATTGGAAACACATTCAGTGAGGTTACAAAGACAGCTGTGCTGCCCATTTGTAGTTGCAAATTAGAAGATTGTGGTTTTTGGAGAACATTTACATACTGGAGAGATTCCCTGGTACCAGACTGTAGGGCTTCTCACTGGAATATTCAAGGTGACTATATGGACTTTTTGGAGAAAATCCAGAAAATTCAACTTGAAGAAAATGAGATATTCTTTTGGAGTCCTTATAATTTTACTAACTCTTTGTGACAGGATGAAGAACTGATAGCATCCTCCCCAAAAGAAAGAAAATGATTTTCACTGTGTTTCTTTAGCAAGATATGCCTAATTCAGACTGACCTACTTATGCCCAATTTTTTTTTCCTGCAGGATTTGGTGATTAACAGTATTTTTTAATTTCTAGTGTTCTGGAGGTGGAATCTTTTCCAGTGAATAAGACTGAGGTTATGAATCCCCATCTCTTCCTATGTGATAGATGACATTTTAAACACTCAGTCCCTCTGGGTTGGGGGGGAAGGGGGGAATAGAAATGTTTGAAACACTGGCTCCAGGTATTAAAAACTCCTCACCTGTGAAATGTTGACAAGTGATAGGTAGGACACCACAGGCCAGGCTCTCTCTTACACTCTCTCTCTTTGATAACTTTATAATCAAAGGTCTAGTTGAGTCTTGAAATATTTTTTCTGTAAGCAATGTGCAGTTTAACCTTTTTCTTTTGCTGCTTTGGGAATAGTAGTGGTCAACTTTCTTGTCAGTTAAGCACAGGACTGTAGTTTTTTCCTTCATGAAATCAGACAACACAGGACACTTCACAAGACTGTGAAGTTTCTGGAGGTTAAAGACTGAGCTTGGGCAGACTTGATGTCCCACTATTTTGCCAAATTGTGCTGAAAGCACAATTTCATTTTTTTTTTTCCCCACCAAGGCTACACAAGTGCATTCATATGGGTTTAGAGAAGTGGTAGTGGCTGTTTGCTAATATTGTGGTCACTTTCTACAGCGGGAAAGAAAAGTTTTTCCTTCTTTCTTACAAGACTTACGTATCTGATTTGTTGCTTTTTGTTTATGTTACTTCTTTAGGGAGGAGAAAAATATTAAGGACAAAATAAGGCCAGAGTAACTATTAAGCAAGCTGGGTGCATCTTCTGAGACTTAACAGTTAAGTTACATTTTTTTTCAGGATACCATAGCACATGTAGTTGTCACAGAGTGATTCCATCCTAATACCAGAGGTGAACTGAATACTCCCAGAGCTTGTCATACTAAGGATAAAACCATTTACTTGAACCCTTTTTTGTGGCATATATTTGATTTCTAGGGTGTTGTTGGATATTCCATATCATGCTGTGAAATGAGATAAATTCCGCTGGAGTGTGTTATAATATTGTCTCAAACTAAAGGGACTAATATAGAAGTTATTACAAGTTTATAAAGACAAACTATCTTTTTTTCTATTGCATGCAGGCTTGGGATTGGCCCTGGGGAAATCATGGAACGGAGGAACAGGTGAATCTGTATTTAGGCTAACCCACTTGCTTTGAAGCCACATGAGGGGTATAAACCTGCCCACTGCAAGTCATCAGCTGTGTTAGCAGCTGCAAAGTACTGGCAAGAGGGGTAGCATTTTCTTGCCTTTGCAGTCTTCTTCACAAGGCAGTTTTCTTTGGCTTTGTGCTGACTTTCAGAATTTGGCCCACTGAACATCTGCATTCCTGTCACTATTTGTAAGTCAGATGAAAATCACTGCATGAAACCTGGCTTGTCATGCTTTACCTTGTGCAAGGCTACATTGTTTTCTCTTAAAACAACATGCAAGCCTATCGTGAGCACACTTGGAATTTTAGAAAAGATTTTGCAGGTGCAAAACAAAGTGCTTACCATAAAACCAGGAAACTCCAATTGCCTCCATTAAAACAGCAAACAGTATAGAAGTCCCAGCTGCAAATGTGTCCAGAAGTGTGAGCACGTAAATTCCACCCTAGCATTAGGGAGGTAAAACAGGCATCAAAACAAAGTCACAAATGAAATCACTTTAGTAGTTTAGTTTCTAGCTAGCAGAAATCTGCTTTACTTGAAATACCTTAGCTAAGTATTCTAATACAGAGCAGAGGCAGCAGATGTAGGTTCATATTTGCATACAAAATAGTGGAATCATACTTGCAGCTCTTATGTAGGCCTTCTTTCACCTGCATCTGCACTGAACTGGGAAACTCAGTGCAGCTTGATTAATGTGGCTCTTGGCACTCGGGGTATTTTCACTGGAAGTTGAAGGTCCTGCCTGTTTAGTGGCATGCTCAGCAGCTTGGGAGACTGGGCCTGTCTACAGCAGTTAATGAAGATCTTAAATTACGGGCACGAATGGAGTGCTACAAGAGTTCCCACAAGCCGTTCACTCACTTTCTTCTGAAGGCCAGTTATTCTGTAGTCCGGTGAGTGTGCTGTCCTTGACCGGCATGCCCACATCTCCCTTTTCCCCGTTGCTGCAAAGGGAGCAGTCGCATGCGGAGTCTTTGTCCCCGGCCAGCATGGGAGCTGGGCAGCCCTGCCCTGCGGGGTTAACCTGCTCGGTGGCTGCAGCTTTAGCCAGCCTTTGCTTGGTGGAGACAGCAGCCCACATCATCTTCCTTGACAAAAGCATGTCTCTGCAGTTTGTGTCTGAGAACTGTAATTGCATTTGCTAAAGTCTTGCTTAATTGCTCTTCAGACACAATTTAACTACATTTTACCTCATTATTACAATATGGTAGGGATTTGTGTAAATTACTGCTTGTTTTATTGAGTGTGGGCTTAAGAAGAACGGAAGAGTGTGGCATGTGTACTTGTTTCAAAATGAAGCTGAATAAAGTGTTTTAAGGCACATGTAAATAACTACAGTTGCAGTTGAGCTAGATTTTGATAAAATTCTTTTTACAACCAAATTTAATCTGAATATGCCTGTTCAGAAGAGGAGGAAATTATATTCTATTATTTCTATTTTTTTCTATTTTGTATATTTTGTATATCTTTTATCAATGGTGTAAATAGCATTTGTGCTATTTTAGCTTTCTAGGTGATTTTAATCTGTGCAATCAATCAATATTCTTTTTTTTTGCTGCCTAAAAACATGATGTTTTGGAAATAGATGTGCATATTTGCAAGCACAGAGAACAGTATTTAAGCCTTGTCTTGATTTTTAACTGTGGAGACTCATCTGAAAACTGAATGAACTCTGGTTGTTGTTGCGTTAGAAAGAAAATGTGGGTTTGTTGAATGGCATTTCAGTTTGACCTGCTTGTTTTTGTTCTACACCTGCTCTAAATGAATGCCTCTGTTAGCAAAGCTTAGCAAAGTGAATAACAAATATGATTATGTAAGAAACTTGTTTTGGAAATACAGCCTCAAGATGTCAGAGGGCAAAATCAAACAGATTATTTTAATATGATGGTATCACGAGGATTTTTCTTTGTGTTCTATGTGCACGTTAGAAATGTTCTTCAGTTAGGTGAAGCAATACATTTGGACGACTCGGGGCAGTTGAGTGCATTCCAGCTGGCTAGCAGAACTTCCTCCTGCGTAGGTGCCGTTATCTGAAGGAGCTCAATTGCTATCTCTGACTGCTTTAGTTCCCTTGAAGGCAGTGGAATTGCACCCATTGGCACCTGTTTAGCATCTCAGGCACTTACCTGTTCAGGAGTGCCTGTTTAGCCTCTTACCCACTGAGTTTCTCTCATACTTCAGGAATTTTTACCCCAATTGAACATTTGAAGGAAGAAGGAGCATGTCCAGTTCTTTAGATAACAATAGGGACAACATGGTATTAAAAGGACAGATATTTAAAATAGGATATATGTTTTTCGTTTCTCAAATGCTTTCCAGTTTGAGGAAACTATAGTAAAGTTTTTGGGGTATTCTTT
Organism: Dromaius novaehollandiae; assembly: GCF_036370855.1. NCBI lineage: Eukaryota > Metazoa > Chordata > Aves > Casuariiformes > Dromaiidae > Dromaius > Dromaius novaehollandiae. The sequence continues at coordinate 5,372,806 of NC_088110.1, forward strand.
TAGTGTAAAAAGAGCTTTGTCAGCCTGGAAACTCATGCCATTTCAGTAATTTCAATAATAGATCCGGAAACCATACCGGGGGAAGAAGAGAGGTTTGAGCACAACTACTTTCATTTTGGCAACCTCAAATTTAGCATATTTTCTGACACTTTTGATGTCTTTGCCTACAGGGCTTTTTGCCCTTTTGTCAAAAATAGGAAGACGCTCTCACTGCAGGACATCTAACCTAGAACATTGCGATCCTCATTCTTCAATTAACTGTCAAAAACCTGATAAGGCAAATGATTCAGGATGAAGAAAACCTCAGAAGATGGTTGTGATAAATGCAGTACGCTAGATTTTCAGGATAGGTTATCAATGTGCTTTTTATGGTGTTGGTAGTAGGAGATCAGCTCTAGGTACGTTAAGGAACAGATGGGAGGGAGAGGAGATCGTTGTTCTAAACTCCACTTTCACAAGAAGTAAATATTTCTATTAGTAAATTTTGTTTGCTTCAAGAAGAGAATAGCCAGGTGACAAAGGGCATGGTTACTTGAGATCCGTAGTCCCTCACGCAGGAATAAATGCTCAACACAGTTCCATTGAATATGATAAAATAACACCAGGATTGCACAAATTTCTTTGGAATGGATGCTTGTGGGTTCAGTTAATAGCTAATAAACTTGTGCAAAAAAGACCAGAGAAGCATTGTGGTAGGTAAGACTCAAAAGTAATAGACTGGCCATAAAGTTGGTTAAGAATTAAGTTTATCAGCAGCAAAAAGATAGGGCTGCCTGGGAGACACGTATTTCTATCCGATGGGATTAACTGCATTTGTAAGGTAGCTTGCTGATGGAAGCTTTTGTTGTACTTACATTGGTGATACAAAAAAGGGCGAGTAGGAAAGTGCCAAAGGAAACACCAAAGGTGAAGAGCTTTCTGTGCTGCTTGAGAATTTGGAAGTCATCCGCCAGGCCAGTGATGACGGCTTCCATTCCGCCCATCTGTGGGAAGGAAGACAGGAGCTCTGGTTAAACACGATCGACATGCAGTCGAAATGCAGGTCAGAGAATGTAAATCAGATTGTAATTCATTCCTAAACTCTGTACGGCATGCTGAAGCACAGCTTGCTTTTCATGGGTAGGGAACTGAGGATGCAGCCGGAACTGGACAAAGTGCCGTGGTTGCTGGCTTGGTTGCCCTGTCCTGTACCGACCCTTCGCTGACTCCCTGGGGTAGCACATGGAGAATACTTTGGGAAAAACAGTATGCAGTTGAATGAACTGTGGGGAAAAACTGGTAGCTTAACTGATCTAACTCCTTAAGAGATTTTTAATATAGAGGGAGACAACATTCTTCACAAGCACCCAAGGAAAATCTCCTGAACAAAGATTCCTTTTAGCCATTGGTTATCCAAAGCCAGTCTGACAAGGACCAGGAAACATCACTCGGTGGCAAGCATGATTTCATTTTTGTTTACTCCATGAAGGAATTTCACTTTGCTTTCCAGAACTAAATGATGAACACTAGCCTTTTTCTTTTCTTTTTTTTAAATATATTAAATGTACTTTCCAAGTTTTCATTGAAATTGCTATCATATAGGTTGTTTTGAATTTTAATTTCTTTATACTAGTGAAAGCATTCTGCCCCTCCTCCACCAAGAAGTTCTGTGAAAATGAATTCAAGGCTCCTCATAATGATGAACAGACTTATTTAATATTTTGGAATCCTTCAGGAAAGCTGGAGTCCCTCCTTTTTCTCATGCTGGAAGAGCGTGACAAAACCTGGAGTGCTTGGTGCAGTACGGTAGTTGGTTAGCAGGTACTGGCATATCCTGGCCTTTTCCTGTGAGAATCTGGAGAAATCAGCATCTCCCCTTGGAATCAGTAGCTGAGAATTGTCTTGATAGGTTGAGTGATTCCAATCTAGAGCCAAAAGGCTGGGGGTGGTGGAGTAGGGTGTGTTTGTTCTGGCTTTTGTTTTTTAAAGGAAACAAACATTCACAAGTGAAATGGCCGAAAACCTAGTCTTGGCTTTTATTCACTAATGTTGTGGGGGTGGCATCTGTGAATACAGTTCAAGACCGATTAATATTTGATGTTCTCAGAGATGGTTACCACGTTGGCACTTTAACAGGCTTGGAGAAGTTGGAAATGCAAAGAGACCCTTTAGATTCTCTTGGCTCAGGGCCACTTCTCAACGTATGGCTGTGCTTATTCCGCATGTTTGGTTCCCCGGCGAGCTAGACGCATACGGCAAACACTGCGCTTGCAAACCCTTGTTCTGTTTCCTGCCCTTCTCATTGCTGTTTGCCAACACTTGCGTGATCAGATTTTGCTTTCCTTAAGCATTTTGCCAATTCATTTTTGTATAGACATCTGTATTTCTGGGCCAGTGCAGGTTTATATGCATGAGTAAAAGTATTCATATATTATTCTTCATCTTTAGTTTTGGGTATTATTTGATTTTAATTTAATTTAAGCTTTAAAATTTTGATTTTTCATTCAAGGACTTGATGAGTCAGAGGAGAAGGTTGACCACCACCATACAAAACGCTGCATCACCTGAGTATACTTGGTTACACTGAATAATTCTGAACAAAATGCAAACAAGCAAATCCCTGCCCCAAAGCTGTGGGCTAGCAAGAAGGGGAAAAATTTAGCCAGTTTATCAGCTCATAATATTTTAGTTAGCTGCACAAGAAAGACTTTTTTCCCTTAGCAAGAGTTCTACAGTCTAAAACCCTATGTCTTCACTCAAATGTATTCGTCTTAAATTTACCACACTAACGAAGTTAAATGGGATGTAAAAGCTTGTCTGTATTCTTCTCTTAATTCTGCCTTGTTTCTGCTAGTCACTTAGATTTAGCATACTAGAAGTATGCTAAAAGTATGCTAAATCTTTCTTTTCCAGCCTTCACAGTTTCTTATAGTTGAAAAATGGCCAAAGTAGAAACCCAGATATGATCTTGCCTCAATCTTTTGAATAAGGATCTTAGCATAAAGATTAAGCCAAACTTTAATGAATCTGAGCTGGAATCCAAAAATCCAAACACTTGAGACACATTTAGACCTGGATCTGAACTTTACAGCTCATATCTCACTCCACAACATCTCATTCAGCTATTTGCCAGTGATGATCAAAGCTTCCTTCTGCAACCTTTTTATAGCTTTTTTTTTTTTTTAAAGTTTTGCTCTTTTCCCTGCCAGTTCTTTCTTTCCCTTTCTTGTTCTTGAAAATGAACAAAGTTTTCTGAGGTTGCAAGCAATAGAAAAAGTATTTTTTCTATTTTCAGCAAGAAATCCCTAGATCAGCTGTATACGTTCTGAACTACACAAGAGGCTTTTTTGCTTTAGAACAGTAAAAAAGTGCCACCCTATTAAACATGGTGAATATCTGTTCATGGCAGTGTTCTTTGAAGACCCCATTTATTTTTCCCCCAAATAAAACAACTTTTAAGCTAAATATTACAGTATGTCTGGATGCCTCTTTGGCGAGAACAAAGCAGTACAAAAGCTGTTAGGGTGCTTAGCATATTTTCTGTATGGCTAAAGTTTCTGTGATCTTGAATACCATGGTACAGTATAAATCATCACTTTGTAGAAAGAGCAAATGCTCTTTAGTGCTGAATGACAGCCAGAAGACTAAACCTAATGCTGAATTTTACTGGAAAATGAAGTAAATCTTCTCGCTGCTAGTTCTTTAGTGTTATTCCCTTGCTGTGAAAACATAGATGTTTTAGTCTTCAGCCTTCGTTTTATGTAGATTAGACATTTTTGAGTAAGTGAAATGAAAGTAGTGTAGAAATAATCTGGTGTGACTATCAAGTAGTGATTAAATTTACAGTAAATTCAGTATCATTGATAGTCTATAAAGAAAAAGGTTCAGGCTGTCATCAGCTATTGTTTGTATCTTCAATAGATTTTCAGCACTTGTGAAAATCTCTTCTAGAAAGCAATTTGTGTGCTATTGTGCCACCTTGTACAAGTGGGGTCCAAAATCTTACTGCAAGTTTGTAGTAGTAATAGTTCATAGCAGTGCTCTTGGATCATATCCTTTAAGTGGTAATAGTTGTTGACAAACAGGCCCTACCTAAGGTCATTAAAAAAAAAAAAAGAGAGAAACAAACAGCAAGTATTGTCTCCTGGCTTGTAAATGATCTGATCTCTTCCTAAACCTCTTAAATAACATGAGTCTTTACTACTCTTGGCAGCATATTTAATATTGGTATGTTGGCTGTGAGTGGGAAAACAATTTCAAGGAGGGTACAGGAAGTTTTTTTGAAGTGTAACAACCCCCCTCTTTAAGACCAATACCTCTCCAGTTGTTATAGAAGATAACAGTAAAGAAAAACAGCACAGCTAGAAGGAAAAATACTCACAGAACTGTCAATGCCAAGAGTAAGGAGCATGATGAAGAATACCACAGCCCAAAACGTAGATCCTGAAAGAGTTGAAATTGCCTCTGGATAAAGGATGAAAACTAAACCGGCTCCTGAAATGGAAAAGGAAAAAAAAAAAAACTTCTAAATGATATTTGGTTTACTAAACTTCTCAAAGTGTTTCTTAACTTCTCCAAAGTGTTCATTTTAACAAGATAAATTATGACCAAGTTGGCTGTTACATCAGTTATACATCCCAGTCTGAGAGTGGTTTGTCGTGCTTGGAACAAAAAACTGCGTTATACTGAAAACAGATCTAAAATGCTTTAATAGTATACTTTGCAAGACAGTTTTGAGTATATAAATCTATCCAATTTTTTTTTACACTTCTCATAATGTTTTTTATGAGATTCATACCCTCAAAGCTCTGAGACAGGAACTCACTAAACCTTACTAGCTGTTTTTCAGCTGTGTAGTGAAAAAGGGATGCTGTGGATGGGCAATGGAAGGGGAATTCTTGGATACAGTAAAAGACAGGTAGGAACAGAAATGGTGCATGACCTGTTACCAGGGAAAAGACTACAGCTGAGCTCACCCAGAACCACTTAAAACCTGCGGCACTGCACAGCAGCGTTTCCCCCAGATACTGTGCAGCAGTGAAGGCCTGTCTGCTGCACCAGGTGCTCTTGTCAGGGACAAGATGTCAGGGATCCTCAGTTCAGTAGAGTTGAGATGAATCAATACCACTTACAATTCACATTTCAGCAAGGTAATTAAATGCAGACTTTTAGTGCCCAAGTAATCTCTTTCAGGTGACTTTCATGAGATTTTTTCACCTGCTTGTTTGAAACAAATGTAAACATATTTGCAAATAAATGGTGGAAGAAAAGGGGTGAAACTAGTATAAAATTCACTTCCTACCTTCAGTGGCTACATCCTCAATTTTAACTTTGTGCTCGTGAGCCATGTAGCCCAATATGGAGAAAATTGCGAATCCTGAGATGAAGCTTGTGACACAGTTAATGGTACTAGTCAGCAAAGCATCCCTAATATGATGGAGAAAAGAACATGCCAGTGAAAAAAACACTTTAAGAACTAGGTGAGGATTATGTTATAGTGATAGGAAGATTCTGGTGAAAATGGTAATCAAGTAATTATCCTGATGATCAAAAGCTCATATCAGCATACTGTGCTATGAGGAGTAGACCAGGTGTCTCTAATTTAGATGACACTGCACAGGTTAGGTAGACTAATATGTAGTCTTTGGCTGCATATGACTTGTAGAATAGAGGATGTGCCTCTGAACATCAGTGATGCCGAACAGTGCTTTAATAAAAAGGAAGTAAATATGATTTCCTATCATCAGTTACCCTACCTGTAAACATAGGTGCCATATACCAAGCTTCATCCTCTTCTGGATATTACTATGTTTAGTAGCATTGAAGAATTTAGTATATTCTGCAGTTCTCATTAAAATGTTCCCCTGTGGGAAGGCTGCAGAATCAAGAGGGACCAAATTGGACCCATAAACTCAAATTCTTTCAGTTATTAAAGAAAATTGCTACATATTTGTCACTGATAAGGTGATGACAATATTTCTTGTTTCCCACAACTCAAAAAGGCCTCATGCAAGTGAGTAATGTTTCTTTTCATTGTCACTAAGTGGATCGAGCGATGCTTATCTCTTTATAAACTGAGTTGAGATAGTTTTTACATGCAGAATACTGGAGGCTCACTCATAGGTACAGATTTTCATGTTTTCTGGCTCTGATTTTCAGTATTGTTATTCTAGCTTACATTACTGACATTGGCTTATATTACTGACATTATTTCTCTTACAGAAGGTGTGTTGAGGTATAGATGGGACAGTATAGTGGGAGCTGTGGCCTTTATTTGGAAACACAGTACGATTTCCAATTTGTTCTGTTACAAGAAAGCGTTTTGAACAGGTGATATCGGCATGTTCTACAGTTTTAGTAAAAGAAGGGTATTTGCAGGTGTGTTAAGTGTTTTGCATTATTGAATAAAAGTGTGCTTTTCTTGTTAGAATAGAAACTATTTTATGAAACTGCGTGTTACTCATACAGGACAGGCAAGGCCAATAAAGCAACACTGGGCAACTATAATAAGCTAAGAACAAAATAATATGATTTCATGTATTGCCTGTGGTGTTTTCTTAGTTTCACATCTTTCTTTTAATTTAGCAGCAAAATTTGTCAAATAGCAGCTTCCCACATAATTTGGTTCTGTATGAGAGCAATGCAGAATTATTTGCAGGAGACAATAAATGTCATATTGGAAGCTGGATGTGACTAGCATTCTCTCCAAAGGGTTATCCTTAGTAAATCACCTAGTCGGACTAATCGGCTGGGAACCTGCAGTCATTCTGGGTTGAGTACAAAGCTTACTGAAATCAGTGGAAATACTCCATGATTTTTGGCTTTGGATCCATTCAAAGCAATTCAAGTCCACTTCTTCTCCTCTACCTTTCCGCTTTAACATTTTTTGTCATTGCTTAGTTCATAGTGTGTCTATGCACTTCCTGAATTAATATTTCATGGGAAATTTTTAAAGGATACTTACTTTCCTTCCAAAATGGAAGGATAACAGAACTTTTAAATGTTAGAAGTTGTCTGACGGTGCAGAGCACCAAAGTAGCTCTGGTTGAATTTCCATGGCAATGATTCAGCAAAGCACTTATAAATTGAATTGATTTAAACTGTGTTCTTAAATTAGATCCCAACATAAAATATCAGAAACATAACCCGAAAGCATAAAAACACTTCTGAAAACTGGAATCGCGGTTTTTAGTTTCTGGACCAGTAAGATTCCATCCCATGTTCACTGTTGCTTTTAGTGATACTTTTGAAAGACAAACACAAGTACAGTTTACACAGCTGTCTAAAGTCTAAACTTAATCCCATTCTGTTTTGCAGTACAGCAGAAATCTTGGCAGGCTCCTGTTGCTAAAATTTCAGTAAGGAAGATAGCGATTCAAGTTTTGGGTTGGTTGCTATGTCCACACAAGACTGACCATCATTAATAAATGACTGAAGATAAAAAGATATCTAAATACTTATTCTAGCTGTAGTTATTAAGTAAAATAATATCGTTCTGATGCAGTAATGAAAGAATAGGCTATCATACCTGTAACAGTTGTTGTCAAACTTATTGTAACTGGCAAATGCAATTAAAACTCCAAACCCAGCTCCTAAGGAGTAAAATATTTGAGTGGCTGCATCAATCCATACCTGCATAATGAGACCAATGTTATTAGCGTTAGTTCAGCCCAAAAGATACATCAGGGAAATGCAAGAACTGTACAAGACAACTGGCTTTGGAGGTCTTGTGAAAATAAATGATCAACGCTCATGAGATTGTAGTGCTGTGCAGTCCCCAAGAACTGTCACATGGAGTACAGTCATGCTCTGAAACTGCTTACCATGAAGTGGTAAGTGCCAGAGCAGTGGGCAAGCTCCCCATGCGCGCCCGCTGCTCCCTCGTGGGGTATACCCCGTGGAGCTGTACTTCTGAGCTTTGCCCAAGTACTGAAATGATGATGTGATCTTCCTTCTGGGTGACGCAAATACATTTCCACTAGTGCTTGTTCCAAGTTAGTTTCAAATGTACAACCAGGAATCTAAAAATAGTTAACAGGTCAGGAGTTGCAGAACATTTTCTTTCCCATAAGAGAGCTTTCTTCATGGGTCTGTTATTATACTTTATATGATGCTTTCTTGCTTCAGAAGCTGAAGTATGACTGACATGCTGTGAACAGAACCATCCAAGATATCTGCCACCTTCTTTCCCATTTGACTGGAAGAGTTGTTCCTGTGATAGTCATTAAATTTCAGATTTGATGTAGCAGAGTCACTTTAAGAATTGTCCACTGGGGGAGACACGTTTTTAATGCTCTGCAAGGACAATATTTTCTGAACTGAATCTCCAGCACAACATCCACTCAAGATGTGCAGACAGCAACCAGGAACAATGCCATGGTGCTGGCCTCCTGAATTACAAGCCTGAAAATAGTCTTCTCTGACTAATGAGGGTTTCATTTATTCAATCATTACACAGAGATATTTAAATAAACAAAACTCTTCCAGCTAAACTCCAGAAGGGCAATGAAATCAATGGCGAGAATAATCCTTAGCACCTCCCCAAATGAGATCTTCAGGGTTTGCCTAAATCTGCCAAGTGCTCAAGACATCTCTCTAAAATCAGCCCCAATGTATTTATTCAGCAGTGGTTTACTAACAGTTCTAAGGAGCTTGAGTTCCACCTGCCCTGGTGGTTTTATGCTAAGCTTTCATGTTTGGCCCAATCTGAAGAAAGAGGTTTATCTCATCCTAACGTGATATATGAAAGCGCTTATGCTAAATATCTTTTTTTCAACAGAGATGCTCTCAATTAATGCCTGCTGAGGACTGTGAACCATTCATTGAATCTTGTTGGATTTCAAGGGAAATGTAATTTTATGGGCTATTGAGTTATTAATTATTTGAAAGATGATATAATGAAAAACAGTCTATGGTGTGCTTACTTTATTGCAAACCAGAATGGCCACATAGATGTGATTTTCTCTAACTGCAGTTCAGGGCTTAGGTGTCATGAATTTCTCACTAAACAGCAAAAAGATCCTTAAAATGAAGTTCTTGCTCATAGCCAGTTGCGTCTTTATGTTCCATCTCCACACAAAGGTGGAGATCAGACAGGGTCATTCTCTCCAGAGTGTGTTTAATGTATATTATGAAAGTGTAGAGGAATGCAGAAGCCCCTATAATTCTGCTTGTGTCTTTAAAACTTCCCATAATTGGTGGTGTTGACAGTCAAGTGCATGAAATCTTTAAAGATAAATATTGTCTAAACTATAACTAGATCTGCATACTGCCACTGTAAGGTACTTGTTTTTTTAGTGGTTCTCTAGGTCTTTCATGTCTTGGTGGTTGAGTTGCACTCATTATACTTCTGCTTTCTTACTGTTCAAGCACTGTTAAATATCTGCTTAAGTCCTGTTGTTTCAAATAAGAGGTTAGCACCTGCTGCCTAGGAGGGGAACTATGCACATGTGTAAGTATTTATTGAGTAAGAGTTTTGGCCCATAATTTCTGTTTCCTAATGAGCTGCTGAGAAGATCAAGGTGAAGGAATAAGGAGCAGAAACCAGAAATTCCCTTAGAACTAAGGTTAAATGCAAAACATTCCCTTTGTTATAACAAAACAGGATGCTAAGCAGACGGGGCTGGTTCTTCTGCCGTTTACACTCACATTGCTCTGTTGGCTTCAACTGAATGTGTTCTGATCCATGTATAGACTAATACACTTTATGGTAGGATATTAGATTTTATGTGCATTAAAAATGAAAAACAATATCTCACGGGAGGTTATAGTCAGTCTTTCTAGCTTCCTTCCTATTTGCTTAAACTATTACAATTTTTTCTGCATATTCTTTCTCACATACATGGATTTAAAGAATTGCTGTGGTGTGTGGAGAAGAAACTACATTAATGTCTGAGGGTGCACATGATATCTTCAGGAAACTTGTTGCTGGGTACAAAAGAGCAAGTGCCTACTTCCTTACCTACAGTTCCTGATGTGTCTGATTTAACTCCACATTTAATGCTGTTCCTTTTGCAGAACAGAAGCAGAGTGGCCGTTTTACACGGGGGCCCAATTTACTCTCTTCTGCAGCGGAGCCAAGAGTGTTACGGCTTTATAGCTCCTGGGCTTTCAGCAAGGAATGGGGCTGGGCATTGGTCTAGTTAAGAGCTCCTCAGATGAATTTATTTCTCTTTTATAGAGCTGACCCTTTCTGGGTTCACATACCAGCGACAACTGTGATGTCTCGGGGCGTGCTCGGTTCTGTGCAGGATGTAGCCCTAGGGGGACACTCGTTTTGTGGTCAGGATGCTCCGATGCCTCTTGTGAGAGCACTGGCTCTCTCATACTCAAGCTCATCACTGTTTAAGTTTGACTTATAACATTTTTGTGTTGGATAGCAATTCATTTGGGGAAAAAAATCCCAAGTCAGATTCAGGGATGTACTGGCTGGAACTGAAGCAGGAGTCTGTTCTTCTGGGGCCCGAGGAGCGAAACGCAGCGCGCAGCTCCGTTGCACCAGCAGGTGGCCCAGTCGCCGAGCGGGAGAAGGCTGATGGGACAAGCAGCTGGGGAAACTTCTCCTTAAAACTGGTCTTCAGTCTTTTATTTTTCTACAGCAACTCTTTTTTTTAAAGTCATCTGAAAAATTTAGTCTTAGAAACAAATAACTTTAGGGTCAGCCAACTAGCAGCTGCACAAATGTTAAGCCAAGAAAGAGCAGTGCGCAGAAGTATCCTTCCGAAAGCAGAAGGCAGTTAGGAGTTTGGAGGCCTAGACTTTGAGCTGATGTGAGCTGGCACGCTTCCACAGACATCTAGTTGAACTTGTAAAGTTTTTGTTCCAAACACCACTTAAAATACTAAGAAAAAATTAAGTATCATCTTTGTTCATCCTCGCATCTTTTTATGCGTGTACGTAAACATGAACCACTTAGGTGGCCTGTGCTTTGGTGACACAGGTTGATCAAACTATGTTATTTGAACTGGGTTTGAGTACTCCAGACTGGAGGGAGCTGGAGTCTGGGTTCTGGTGATAACTCTCTTGCCGAAGGAATCCAAATATGGGTTATGCCAAGCTCCTAAAATTACCATTAAAAAAACTGAGGAAGGATTGTTTGGCTAGCACTGTATGAAATAGCTCTGGATGCTAACGCTCAAGAGATCTTTGTCTGCCCTTTTAATTACTCAGGCAAAATCAGTGGAGTAAAACCAAGATCCCGTGCAGAGGAAGAGCACCGTGCAACTGTGTGCAGGCTGCCCAGGCGTCTCTGAAAGCTGCAAATTTCCAAGGCAGTTAATTTCCTTCTAATACAGCTGCGTCCTAGCTTTTCTATTTCACACCCATTAGAATAGCATGGTGGCTGATCCAGAGAGATGTCTCTGTTTTGTAAATCATTCATGGTATTTTTAGAATAGCACAGTGGTTAAGATCTATCTGTAGGCATCAGATCTCTGCTGTTTAGAGCTGAGATGCTGGTGATTTTGAGTTATCGACTTCATTGTAGGTCTTGCTTTACAATGGATGAAATAACTTTAGTCCTGAAGTACTCCACAGGTTGAGTTGATTTGGTTATATTTCATTAGAATGTCTTACAATGTCATTAAACGATATAGTGAAATGTACATTACTTTCAATAGTAAGATAAGAACATTTTACAATTGAAAGTCTCATTCATTTCAAGAACAATGACCTGGTGGGTTAATCCTGACTTAGTGTGTTTACTAATGTGTTCAAATGCTGGGGTTTTTTATTTACTATGTTAACATTTAACCTTGTGATTCAAGAAGCAAAATCACCTTCTTGAGGGAATTCGTAGCTTTTTGAGAACTAATTTTTTGTATGACCCAATCTTCCTGTTCAAAGGATATTACATGCTTTGACTGTGCCCTCTGTAGATCCCACTGCTTAGGGGACTGCCAGACCTGGAACTGCCTTTAGACAGTTTCTAGTGAACAGAATAATTTGGATTCCAGCTGAGCGATTCCTGTTGCCATCATTATGAAGGTATTGGAAATTTAGCCTGTCAGAGGAAGTGGAATAGTGCATATGTAAAAGCAAAAGTATGGCTATATCGCTTCAGAACTTAGCTCTAATAGTTACAGTTTTAATAATAGATGGAACAGTTTTAATAATAACAGGGAATGAGAGCAGAAGAGTGCACTTACTGTGGCTTCTTTTAATCTTCTGAAATCTATGTGCAGGTATGCATTTATTCCATTGTATGCACCAGGCAAGGTTATGCCATGTATTAACAAGACAAATAATACAACGTAAGGCAAAGTGGCTGTTATCCACACAACCTGCAGACAACAGAGATCACAAAAGTTGATCAGCTATTATGAAAATTTTAAGGAGGTGTGAAAAATACAACTGACACTTTCTTGGGTTTGTCTGTTCTGTTTTATGGGGAAGCTCTTGATTTGTTTTTATAGGCTGTCTCAAGGGAAAATGCTGCTCAGTATTATGAAGAGTACTTATGTGTGTATATGAATATCAGTAGGAGACAATTTTGTCGAACAAGACTTGTTGGAGTGCTTATGCGGTACCAGTGTTTGTGTCTGACTGCTGATTAGCTGTTCAGCTGTGGGTTACTGCGTAAGTGCAGTGATTGCCTGATGTTAGGTGATGATACTTCCATGAAAATGTACACAAAGCTCTCAAATGTATCCAACTCTAGACTTTCTGGTGAGGTGTTTTCTGAGGGATGTCAAAGAGTAATTGCAAATTACTTACAAGGTTATCAGGTAGTTCTCTTGTCACAGCATTATTTCTCTTGTCACAACATTTTGTCATAAAAGCAAAGCCTCTTAAGCCATCAAAACATTAGTAGGCTTGTCTGAGAATTGGAGGCACATGTCAGACTATTCAAAGTCGCTTCAGTATTTTTTGGATGAGACCACTAATGCTGAATTGAAAATAATATGCCAATAAAATTTCCAGTTTGAACATCACACAAACAAGACTAGTAGATAAAATAAAGGCTGAATCTGAAGTGTGTATTCCACGCTGTAAAGTTCATGTATAAAGGCCTCTCCCATGTTTTGGTCCCAGAGGGTTCCTCAGAAGCAGTGATTTAGTCTCTTGCTTTCTAAAATTAGGAGACTTAGTAAAGGAGACAAAGAATATAGTTGAGATAGAAGAATATTAGTTCTACCTTTCCTGAAGTCTTCACGCCTTTCCACAGACTAAAGAAAAGAATGATCACCACCACCAAGAGGCAGAGGGACAGCTGCCAGCGCGGCAAGCCGAGGTCGTGGATGCCACGGCTTTCGTGCAGGTGCAGAACTCCTCGCCTGCGTACCAGACACAGAAACAAGCAAAGTCACAAGGGGAAAAAGGCTTTTCTCTCTCATTCCGGGGCCAGGGAAAGGGATGCTGCACTGCAGTACTGATGTCACTTGCAGTTAGTGAAATCAGAGTATTGTGAAGCCACCTATTATGCTGATTCCCGCAATGCCTTTCTGTTCTCAGTGGCCTGTCAGTGTCTGCTTAGTAGGTATCTTTGCTATAAGGGTAGCACTCCCTGCTCCTTCACTGGAAGCATTTGGGGATTTTGGAAATGTCATTCGTTGATTCCTGCCTGAACACTGAACAGATGCTCAGAGAGGCTACAGAGTCTCCATCCTTGAAGAATTTAAAAACTGGCTAGTCAAGGTCCTGGGCAAACTCATTTACCTTTGAAGTTAGCCTTGCATTGCATAGGGAATTGTAGGACCTTCAGAGATCCTTTTCAACAGAAATTGTTGGGTGACTCTAGGTGTGCAGGGAGCTGGCTGCTACCTGCTGCTCCGCAGGTTCCAAAGCTGCTGCCAGTCTCTGTTGGAACGGGCTATTGGGAGGCTCCCAGTGGGAAAAGGGCCTGCATAGGAGAGGCAACCGTGAGTGATTTTAAAATAGGTATAGAGCTCTGTGGGGTTCACTGAGGTGATGGAGAGGTGGTAGAAGAAATGCTGACGCTTACCAGGGTAGGTTAATTCTTCTGAGATCTATGCAGTGAAATTAACTGAAGTGTAGAAAAGGCTGTTTGTCCCCAAGATTTGTTACGCTTACAATTAGCGTTGTCAAAACACGTTTCTGCATGCAACAGGCATATGGGCTAGATATTATAATGGATCCCCTTTCCTTTAACTCAGGTCTATGCAATTGGAAGAGTCTGCTGCTCTTTAAAATCTAAAGAACACAGAAATGTTTTGTTGTACTTAACGCTGTATTTGTGAAGAATGGCATTGCAGTCTTCCAACTCCGCTGCACTGGAGGAGAACTGCAGAGCTAACTCCTGGTGGTGATACAGATCTATGGGCTGTTGGCTCAGGGATTCAAATTCTTTGTGTTTCAGTTCCCATCCAGATAAAATGGTCATAATCTTTTTGTCTCCTCCCTTTTCTCTCTCACCTTTCTTTGCTATACACTGCTTGGGTAAAACAGAAAGTTGACCTCAGTTGGCCCTCTCTTAGCGCTGTGATAGCACTAACAAAAGAGATCAGAATAAGCCCTTTTTCATTAGGGGAACTTGACATATTTTGTGAAGGAAATTGCATGTTGGAGAAAATGAAGTACAGCGTATTTGGCCGTGGCTGCAGACATGTAGAGACTGAAGCCCAAGGCATCTAATTCCAGCCCCATTCGCTGTCTGTGCACGATCACTTACTAGAGAGATGGTGCTTCATAGCTAACTTAAGTGCATCTTATGGAGCTAGAGATGAGTGAGATAGAGTTGAATAAGCCCCAACACAGGTCAAACCTGTGTCAACTTAAATGGGGAAAACTGAAAAATGTCTCTGAATTATTTAAACTGTAGAAACATTCTGGGGGAATAAAGACCTATTAGAACAAATCACCTAGTAATATGAAAGAGTTGCATACAGTTCCCTTTTAATCCCTAGATTGTCAAGATACGATCAGCTAAGAAATAGTTCTGCTTTGTAGTTTATAATGTTTGATAAGAAATGCTATAATTTTGGACTGGTTCTATAATTTTAGCCTTGATTGGGTAAAAGATACTTTTAAAAAGCAACCTTCTAAATTAAGCAGCTGATCTATTTTCGTTGCATTGCAAAGCCAATAACAAGTGAGGCATTAAAAGGGTAATGATCATGTGTCTGTGGTATATATCCAAGAACCTTCCTGCTTAGAAATAATGAGAGCTCAGTCCTCAACTATAACCTGTAGAAACAATAAAGCATAGGGAGAGGCAAACTTCTTGGTATCTCGTCTAAAAAACCTATATCTGTAATTAAATGTAAATTAATAAATAGGTGGGTCTCATTCAATATTTGCTGAAAGTGCAAATGGAACCAGTGTTTCTGCTGGTAGAGTATATTTGCGCTGGGATCCCAAGATGTAAAAGGATCTTGGGCACAAGGTATCCGATTCCACACTAAACTAACCGGCTCAGGCAGTGATAACAGTGTAGCTGCAAAAGATTTCCCAAATGTCGGAGCATTTCTCCAGGACCTTGGGAGAGATTTTACAGTTTGTGCTATTACAGTTACACTGCTATCACTGTCAGAGCTGGACATTGTAAAGAAGGTCGTTTGGATTATGAAGTATAGATGCACCTTCAGAAAATTTAGCTTGAACTTGCATTCTTTATGCCCATTTAAGTTTTTATTCTTCTTTCCCAAATATTCTTCTGGATTTGTAAGGAAGCCTGCTCCCTTGCGTGTTGGCTTTCCAAGAAGCAGCTAGCAATGGGTGTTACCGTTTGGTCGGCTTGCCAGAACTGCCATTTCAGACGTGGGATTCCAGGGATTTTCTCCCGTCTAAGAGTTCTGTTAATCAGGGCAAGGATTCATAAAGTAGGAAGAGAAAAATAGTTTTGAAACCAGTCAAAACAGCTGAGCAGCTACGCAAGGAAAACTTTAGAAACAACTGCTGTTCATGAGCTAATCCCAAGGTGACTTTTGCTTCCTTTTTTTTTTTTTTTTTGCCTTTTTCTTTTTGCCTTTTTTTTCGGTGACCTCTGAAGATAAGCCATAGGAGTTTTCTGAAACATGCCCTTTTTGTGGGTTGCAGGGAAGTAGTTCATAAATGTATATTAGTGGCCATATTAGCATTCCAGCTGCACAACAAAGTAGAAGATGCAGTGCTAAGACTGGCAGTTGGCCTAAGATGTGCTGACATCTGAAGAGATGGAGAGAAGCAGCTGGTAAAGTATTAGGTAGATTAAACCTTCTTGGCTTGCAGGATATCGGTCTGTGATGTTCTTTGAAAAATGGACATTTTTTTTAGGGAAGAGGCAAATCTGAAAACCTAGCATTCATCATGTTCATCACAGTTAGCATGCATCAGTAATGCTGTAGAAAACCCAGTTAGCAGCTCAATTACTTCATTTCAGGAGCAGCTGAGGGTGCTTTTACCCTATTTCTGTTAAGATAGGGAGAGTGACAAATCCCTGACTGGATCCTTTCTATTATAGACAGTCACTTCCCTTGCACTGGCTACAAAAAGAAGAAATGCGAAGAGATACTGCAGCATTCCCCATGCCAGAAGCTCTGAGGTCAAAGCATCTGACTTCTCAGCCCTCTGATCTTACAGCAGTATAACGCAAACTGGCCAACAACCATTCGTGGATTGAGGTTGCCCTACTAACTGAGGAATTATCCCATTTTCCCATTTCCCAACATTGTACAGATGTGTACAAGTCATAGTCAAAATGGCACAAGCATTACAGGTCAATTGACTGGATATAACCTGGAACATTTATTCCAAAGTAGACCTGTTGATTTCTCTTAAATCCCTGAGTCAGGGAACCAAATGACACACAGTGCCGACTTGTATCAGTCTCTGTTGACTTCTTTAAACTTCTTTAAAGTGTGTCTAAACCTAGTGCGAATGTCTTCAGTGAAAGCTTCTGAAGAAACAGAGGTCTTTGTCCAGTTCTACTAACAAAATAAACTCACATAATTGACAACTCTGAGTCACAGAAAGCAGGAAAGCCAAAATCAAAGGCAGTAAGACAACTGGAATTAGTATTTTGCCTGCAGACTATCATTATTGAAGAAAGAATGAAAGTAGATGAAAAGTACATGCAAAAGGAAGAAGAAAATGTTACCTGAGGGGGAATAAAGGATTGAGAACAGACACTATTAGATGAAGCTGATAAAGTAGAACAGGCACTTATTACATCATGCTGAGCAAAGTACAAGAGCTAATAAATAATTTTAGCTTTTTGATATTTTAATCCAAGTTCTAGCAATATTTAGTAGAGCCCAAGCATCAAAGAACATGCATGTGGCTGTATTTGTCTTTGTTTTTCCCCACTATCCCACACTAGAGGTAAGAAATTCACTTTTATCATGGATGTGTGCAAAGGAGTCTGATTTATGCGAAGACCACTTTCTGTGTAAGGGAGTGTAACTTTATATGTGCAATGACTCTGTGACCCTTTAACACACCCAAGACTGTACATCACTATAAATATAGGTCCCAAGACTTTTTCTGCCTATCTGCAGAAGTAGCAGGAATGAGAAGGGATTTCAGCTTGAGGTTGTGTTCAGAGATTCTGCTTTTTGTCTTTGGGAGACTTTATTTTAATCCTCCTCTTTACCTTGCGCTCTACTGGGAAGACTCCCCTAATCACCCAGTAGCTCTGGCACCCATTTTTGCCTCCCTTCCACACCACGTTCAGCCAAAGGGAGGTAGTTCACCTCTCCTGAAACCAGCAGGCTGTTTGCTGTACCACTGTCTCCTGTTTTGTCTTTGTGAAGCACTTGGGTCCTCTTCAGTTTGGTGTCAGATCCCAGAGAGCCAACAGGCAGCCCAGCTGTTGGGTATTCCCAGATAACCCCTACTAAAGACGTTGTACTGAAGCGGCAGCGCGCGGCCGCTCGTGGGAGTCGGGAGCTTAAGGGTCTAGTTGTAGCTCTTATGTGGAACAAATCACCGCTTTTCTCAGCGTATCTGTCTATGTAAAATGAGGATTATTATAATTCTTTGCTGTCTCCACTCTGAGCAAATGAGAATATATTCTTTCTGGAAATGGTGAATGTTTGAGTCTGAACAGGGAACCAAACCTAATGGAGAAAAAAATGCTGAAGGTCTTGGTCTGAAAATTACTCTGTATATTTCATCCATAGGCAGAGAAGAGGAGATAAGAGACATGTAATTCATGTCTAGGGAGATATATAAGTTTATATTGGAAATTTGGTAGGTTTTTGTACAAACAGGTCAAGTTAAATGTCTTAGAGTTGGTCTTGTTTATTCCAATCCAAAGTCAGGTATAATTTTAGCTTAAAATCCAAGTATGATTACATATCTGTGTAGCCTCATTATTTCTCTTTTTTTTTTTTTTTTTTTTTTAAAAAAGGTAAAAGTTATTGGCCTAAATTTGTTGTGGTGAATAGAAGGGGGTAATTCATCAAAGCAAGTTTTGTGTTGGATCAGATTTGTTTAGATGGCAAAAAACATCATCAATTACCAGCAAGTTAAAATGTTAACAAATATATCTTATAGTCTGACAGACTGAGTTCTCATGACAAAGCCTTTATTAGAAACAAAATTGTTTCTTAGTGTTTGAGAACATAATTTCTGAGCACAGGGGTATCTTCAAGAAATGACTGCTAATACTCAATTTTAGCGGATAAAATTGTGACATTAAAATCTGCTCATGACAAGCAAATGCACAGTATATGGATTATGACTTTGAAAAATAAGGTCTAAGGAGTTGGCCAAGTGCTTCTAAAAGTTAGTAAACGCTTTTAAGTGATTAAACCCAAATGCCTTTCATAGAATGAGTATCAGCAAAATTGGTAAGATATAAGTAGATACAGTCCATGTCTGAGTTGTATTTCTTATTCTGGTAGTTTTTTTATGACTTAAAGCTTAATGCAAATTGTAGATTGAAGATGCTAAATGGACTGACACTATATACAGTGTGCAATCTATAGAAATTAAATTACATACTCGATTTAGAAAGCAATTTGAAACATGCTAATTGTGCTCAATTAGAAGGCTCTCCTACATGTATCTGTTGCGTTATATATTTGAGCAAGCGAGGTTCAGTCATCATTGCTGCCAGTTTCCTTCAGAGTGTAAAATACGGTTGGTTCTCATTTCATCTATGGAAGTTTAGCTGGATTAAGCACCTGTGGAAGGAGTTTGCCAAGCTCCAGGGATTATTAGTTCAGATGCAGTACTGCTTAAATTCAGCCATACTGTTTCCAGGGTGGTTTGGGTCCACAAGCTATGTAGCTGCATCTGAGCTGCGCAGAGCCTGTGTCATGTACAAACCCTGCAGACCAGAGTTGACTCTGTACAGCTCTAACATCAGGCTGTCAGCACTATACTTCTGGAGCTAAATAACTCTAAAATATGTACTAAATACCTCTCCCACAACCTGGAGCACTGGGCAGCATGCTGCAGAAGTAGCCCAGGGACTCTGCAGGAGCCAGCTTGTGTTCAGCTGGACCTATTCACTCCAGCTTTGGGCTGGACATGTTGCTGCATTGTGTTTTACCAACGCCTTTGGGTTTTTTCAGGTTCTTAACATATTTCAGCTCCCTCTTGTGTTGGATAATGGAGCTATATAATGGGCTTCAAACTATATTTTGGGAATCACCTACCAAAAGATAATTTAATTTACAAGTGGCACTCTGGTTGACCTATAGTAAATCATTATTTAATCTGAATGAAACAGTAATTCTTTTTGAAGCAAGATAATCCAGAAATGGTTCTCACTGAAGTCTTTACTCTGCTTAATTCTCTCATTTAGTAGTGCTGATGTCCCTTCCTGTTTGTGCCTCCCTTCAGCACATTCATGTCTGCACAGCACTCTGAAAAAGGTTTCAAAATCTGCCTTTACAGCCCCTATCTTGAGATTTTCAGATAGAAAGGAAATAGTTTGACCCTCCAGTTGCTCTAATGAGTACTGAACTTGTGAAAGATAAATTTGCCAGGAGAAAGTCAACTATAGGAATAGGCCCCTGCACCCCAAACTGAGGACTGCTGAAACTTTTCAACAAACGAATGCTCACTTTGTGGTTTAACATCTGCTGTAATGCTGGGTCCTTTACACAGTGAAGCCAAATTTGTAACCTTTTCTTGGATTAATGCTTAGATGTCATAGTTTTGGATCAGCAAAGCTTCTCTTACAGGGAATAACAAACAAAACACTAGCTCTGACACGACATCAGTACTCTCTTGTAGAGAGCACTGGATGAAGGACAGGTGAGTCCAAATAGATTTTTGTTTGTTTTTTGATTACGTATGATACATCTGCTGGCTTTGCCTTTAGCCACATGTGCAGGTGGAGATGTTCCACAGAGAAAGGCTCTGCCTCTGGTTGCCAAAACGTCAGTCTAAGGTAACCTAAGGTAGATGCTGCAGCACTGACCTCAGCTGTTGCAGTTGTTGCTCAGAGCCTCGTACGACTACCAAGCTACATGGGACTCTGTATGTAAAGGTCAGCAGTTTGAATTCCTCCTACAAGTTAGTACAAAGCATGCCTATTGCGTGCAGTAAATGCAGAATGTGCCTCTCCTGCTACTTGCAATATGTCATAAAAACCCTCTGGAAATTTAAGTTGGCAAAGTGGTCATTCTTCCGCTCTTTTGGATTTGCTACACAAAGGCTTGTTGTGGTTTAGGAATCATTTCCATGAAGTTGTCCAAAGCCTGAGAACACGTGTACACATTTGTATGGATTCACTTCCACGGTACTCACGTTTAATTTCTTTTCTCTTTGTGTAAGTAAATGGTCAACAAATGTGAAGATGTGAACATGCATGGAAAACAAATTTCAAAGCTGCATATGTAAATATTTGTGGAATAGCTGTTTTTATTTTGTGCACATGACTACTTGCACCAGAGATTTCTGTGCACTCAGTCAAAAAAGAAAGATTGCTGTGGTATTAGGCCAATTCCAAAAAAGTCAACACAGTCAAAAAAAACCCAAAAACATACAATGCACAGGGATGCACATGTATAAGTCTCAGACCACAGGGTCATAAATGATGCACCCAAACATTTTCTAAATATGCCAGTTCAATTAATATATATTTAATATCTGAAGCCATCTGTTCATGGCTATTCCAGTGGGAAAAGGTGGCCATATACTGCCCAGATAAAGTATTTAGTAATGTACCTGATTCTAAGCCCACTTAAGTCAGCGGAGTTCTTCGGTCACTTTTAGTGGATTTTCCACGTTGAAGGTACAGAGCCTGGCTACAATTATGGTTAGTCTTTGACTGCATGATCCCTAGGAGGCTAAACAGATGACTGCTTACCCCACTTTAAACTTGGCAGAAATGTCTGGCAACTCTTCCACTGCAATTAAGATTCAAAAGATGAGTAAGTCTAGAGGTTATTACTTTCTCATTGCTAACTGGAACTCCGATATTTGTATATAGGGTGAGGATGTTGCATGAAGAAATCTCTTAAAGAAGCTTACAGATAAGAGATCTATTCCATGGAGGCTTGTTGTCCAGGAAAGTGGAGAACTGCTGGTCATTTTTAACATGAGCTTAGCATCTTGTCTTACCAGATGTCATCAGCAGAATGTAGGGCTATCCATTCTCATTAGTCCTTGTTGTCTGATTTAGTTTTTATTTATAAGCAGAATTGTTTATGCTTGCTTTTGAAAGTGCTGTCTTTTGGAGAGGTTGCTTCACCTTTATATGGGGAAGAGTTGCTGCGTCGTCCTTTGGAGCACACCGTGTAGATCACTATGCTTGACGTGATACTGAACAATGTGGACCCTTTGTCTGGTCTGTGATGGTATTTTCTATGAAGACTTGTATGCCAAACCACAAACTTGTTGGTTTATAAAAGTAACTTTTGCTTTATAGGGCAAGGATTTTTTGCAGGATATTGTTGCTTCACACTCTTCTCATAAATTCATGCTTATAAATACGGTAGACGTAGACTGCTGTGACTCAACGTTGTCTTTGTTCCATGTGCTTAGGCAGCTTTTTTACGGTTACTTGTATCTGGGCAGTCTTGCCTTCACTGAATTGCGAATCCAGTGAATTTCCTTTACTGAATCTGGCACAAAAATTTCCCTATAAAAATGTGTTTTATTTCTTACGCAGAAAGAATGGGTTACAGCCCTGAGAACAAGGGCTATCAGAAGCAAATAGCTGTAGCTCAATGTGTTCTTGACAGTTTCACTAACTATTTTGTTTAAAAACCTGCCAGGATTTGTTCATAGAGCAGATCATGCTTTTTACAGGAACAGTGCATTATGAGAAGAATAGTGCTTTTGTTCCTCCAAATTGATATTTTTGATTGTCAGCCTAAATGAAAGCAAGATGGTAACAAACTCTTCCCAGACACAAGACCTGAGGGAGCAAATATAAAGTATGTCCACATTCAGATGAAGTGTTTAAATAGGAATGATAGAATAGGTATAGGAACTTTTCTTCCAGTGATGCATTTCTGTTCTTCTCAAAAATGTGGTTTTTAGTGAATCATTTTAACATATATAGAATGGATAGAAGGTCGTTTGCATTCTGTGTGGTCAATTCCAAGCCCGAGGAAGTAACGGAAGTGCTGCGTGTCTCCAAAGCGATGTGGAATTCACGTTTGGTTCCTAACTGGATTTCTCTTATGACTTACTGCTACTAGAGGAAGAGCACCAGTTGTTAGCAGATTTTGGAGTTCGTTCTTTGCTAACTTTTCAGTGTATAAATATTTTATAATTGATTTCAACCATCTCTAATGAGGTATTGTAGAGGGCCCACTCGAGCCTGTATTCCTGTTGCAAGCAGCTCTCCCATTGACGTCAATGGGATCTTGGCCTGAATTGAGCCTGAAGGATGGCAACCAGACTGATTAAAATGAAACACTCTAGAAGAGTGTAGAAACACTTCAACTCAAATTATTGCCCAACTCTTAAGGCTTTAAAACAACAGCCAAATATGTTTGTCAGAGTCCCTCTGTCACTGTCTTGGCATGGGACTTAGTTTGAAGTGATTTCTTCCAAGTCTGAGAGGCTTAGAGATTTCTTTGCCACCGGCACTCCCCCGCTTCCCCCCCGGACAGCTGGAAGATTTGGCCTACATTCTCAGTAAGGTTTCCCATCTCTCTAAGTGGTGAGAATCATCATACTTCTTTGAACTTAGTGGTACCTTTCCTTGAAGTACTAGGTAAAATACAAGGTCCGAGTACTCTCAGCTATTCGTACAGTTTATCCCTGTGCTGGTGGAGGTAGAGTTGGAGAGTCAGCTCTGGCAGCTGCATCGATGGAGGAAAACACCTACTCTACATCAGTGCTCAGAGCAGCTTTGTGTGAAGGAGACTTGTCCCAAAGAGGAGAAGCCTCATAGATGTCTCTTTCCCATAAGTGTAACCACGGCAGCGGTTGGCCTGTGGCCTGTTTCGGAGGTATCTCTTTTCACTTATTCTCCCACAGCAAAATAGATGTTTAGTGTTTCTGTTCTGCCTGCTTAGAGCTCAGCCTGCCTACCAGGGGCCAAAAGTTCTCCTATGCTCTCGATGTCAATACCCTGAGGAAGGACCAGTTATTCAGTCTAAAACTTAGGATTTCTGGCTGTAGGGAGTAGACTGACCTGACACACACTATTCTTATCAGGAACTGTAGTTCTCCTCTGACAAAGACTTGTTTTAAAAAATGACAAACGGCTAGCTACCAGGAAGACTTGGGTGTAATTTCTACACGAACGCTTGGGTGAAGTTCAGCAATAGTTCAAGCAGTAGTGCAAGATGGTGTAAGGACTCCCAGTAGTCATAAAGAAAGACCCAAGAAAAAACTAGTGAAAAAAGTAGACCCAAGAAAGACTAATGTAACTGAACTGTCAGTGTTCAAAGCTTCCTTGAAGAGGTTTTCAGAGGGAATAATAACCGGTAACAATATACTGCATCCAACAATGAGGCATCATTTTGCAAACCTGCTATACTGATGCAAAGTTAATGTTACATCATCAGTTCTGTTTCCTGACCCTGTTGCGCACAATATGAAACTTCGCAATTGGAAGATGCAGCTCTCCCTGTTACGAAAAGATCGTGGGAGTGAGTTGGGTTATTTGTTGTTACAAGCAAGAGAAGAAATCCTATTTTCTGAATTGGGTTCTGTCTGTTTATTAGGTTGGGTCTGAAAACACACAAACTTTGCATAAGTTTGGGTCCACACCTGAGCCTTGCAGCTGGACTTGGTGAGCTAATCCAAACACTGGATAAGTGAACAGACTGCCCCTTGAGATTCCCTGTTTTTGCAGATGGGAAGCGGATCTCATGGACTGCATTGAGTAGTGGTTATTTTCCTTTTTGCAATATAACCTAGTTGCTAGTAACTACAGGGCCTACGAATGTCAGTATGCCCCAAAATTCAGGCACCAAATCATAACAAAAATCAAAGTCCCTTTTTTTTCCTTCTCTGACTAAGGTACCTTTTAAAAACTGTGCCTTGAATGTATTTCATGGTGAGGAAAGAACCCAAGTATTTCAAGTTTCGGTGTACGGGCAGAATCACAAGTTGAGCTCTGCCTTACCACTCAGTGGAACTTAACTCAGATTAAAATACGTTGAATAGATTGAATGTTTACTTCATCCGCTACAAATGCAAAATCATATCCCAAGCATGAAAAAATGGGCAAATGGACAGAGTCACTTTAAATCATTAACAAGCAAAGCAAGAATATGGGGATTGCCTTTTGTTTTAAAAAGGCTTAAACACAAGCAAATTATAAATAACTTTTTTTTTCTTTTTTAAATGCTGTTCATATGGAAGCTGTGTAGTTCCCCATTTGAAGATGCTGAATATTATTTCTCATAGTTCACTCTGAAGTCATGTTCTTTAGCTGACTATGTACAGTATCCTTCTGCTATAAATAATCTTCTATTCGAGTTATCACCACATCATACAGTTTCTTTGTAAGGGCAGCAGATTTCCTGCCTGTCACTTTCTGGCACGGTAGTGAGTTTCTTCGAACTCAAAACCCCTTATTAATTCTTTTCAGAAATGGTTTCTGTTTACCCACACGTCTGCCAACAGGTTGCGGTGTCGCTCCTGCTGTGTGTGCGCTGTCTGCAGGGGAGAAGCAGCAGCCACAGATGTTGCAGTTATCCATGCAGACCCCAGGCTCTCCTCATACGTGAGCCAGCCGTGGTGTAACACGCACGGGGCTCTTGAGGGTAGCAGCGGTGTCCCCTCGTTCCCACTGGGTAGGGCTCACAGCTCAGCTGCTATCCTTCCATTCCCGACACAGAAATATTAATTGATTATTCAGATTAATCTAACAGCTGATTCAGTTAGCCTGATGCCCACCCTCCTTTCTCTATCTTATTCGAATCCCATTTTCCCCTGGCACAGAATGTGAATACATACACAGGTTTATATCCTTGTTTTGTACTTTATTTGTTCATTTGTGTACCTCCTTGCTTTTGATGTCAAGTGTTTAATTTGAGCATGCTTCTGCCTGTCTTGGCCCGTATTGCAGAATGCTCTTTCACTCAGGAATTAGAAAAAGCCCAGCTTTTTACAACTGTGGTGCTCTCCTCCCTGCTCAGTGCTTCATCTCACTTCATTGAACTACTGAAGCAGCTGAGCAAACAGAAGTCTACTCTGAGATATTTTGCAGGCAGAGAAACAGGCTAAATCTGTTGAAGAAATGATTATTTTCAAACTTTAGTCAGCTCAGTTAGGCATGCAATGGTCTTTTTCGTAATACTGCTGTGTATCCTTGTTCTGGCAAAACTGGCGTAAGCAGGAGTGGAGCGTGAGGGAAGATTTGTGTCTTTTGTGTCCAATTCCATGTGGCTCAGTGGCAAATACTGTATTTTTACTGGAGAAACTGAAGCCCACAGAGGCAAGAGTCTTAGTCACAAACAGACACAGATCAACAGTACAACTGCATTTTAATCTTTGTCTTCTGATGCTTATTTTAGAAGCTGGATAATAAGCAATTTTACCTTGCAGAGCAAACACTCTTAGACATAAAATTTTGAAGAAATAGCAAAGTCAAGTCAACACTTACTCATAAAATTCAGCAGCTGGAGTGAGCTTGTACTTAGAGTACTTGGTGCCATTGCCAAGCACTGATGCATTGAAGAGTTTGGGATCTGTACAGTTTGGGCTATTCCAACTGTTGCCGCAGTTCGTCCAGGGGAGCTCAAATGTGAATGATGAAAACAGATAATACAGAGACCAAGCTATGATAACGTTGTAGTAGAAACCCACGTAAAGAGCTATGAGTATCACTGCATAGCCTACACCTAAAGACAAAGGAAAACTAGATTATACATTGCATTTTGATGCAACAGTAGATGCAAACACTGTGGTTTAGAAAAATTAAGCCATACATTAGTTGCAAATTCATTTTAGATCTTCAGACTAGAAAGAACTTGTGATGTATACATACACACATGCACACAGTGTCTTTGACCTTAAAACAAATAATTGTATTAATGATTTTGAGAGAAGACTGGCTTCTAGCAAATCTACTTGTTTGCCAGAAAACAGAAATTAAGCAATTCAATGACAAAATTCTGCTCTTGTCCAACTCTGTTCCTGTTTTTTTCCAATGTGGAGGATTGCAAGCCCATGTTAGGAGTGAAACTCATTTCATAATGCCAGAGTCCTTGGCAGCTTTACTTGGGAAAGTAAAGCTTGAGGCTCGGGGAGGTTTCCCTGTGCCTCGTGCTCCCCGCAGAGCTGGTCTGCACTAGACATCGCTCCGCCTCGTGTTCCCTCCTCAGTGTTACTCTCCACGTTGGCCTCCGCCAGTTTGTTACTGCAAATATGCACGAGACATGAAGTCTGTGCTGATCCACTGAGGGACTCAGTGGTCCTTGGGCATGCTGGTAAACCTTGGTGAATCACAGTCTTGGGGCCAAACTGTCCTGGGACCTTCAAACCATTTCATTATTTCCACAGGATTACACAATAGAAATCATGGCAAAATTTTACTCTAAATCTTAAACATTGGGCATGGTATTTGGTGAATCCCACTATAATGCTCGCTCTGTTAGCCCTGAGCGTGTGTTTTGCATTTTTGCATGGTGAGGTGTGCTTGGAGCGTCTGTCTAGCGAGAGCCACAAAGACTGTTCTCCTCGTGAAAATGGACTTCTCCACTAGTTGGGGAGGAAGATCTGGTGCTAATACCAGAGCAGAACAAAGGTTTGCCGTCAGAATTGTTCAGGAAGCTTATTTCACCTTAGCTGGTGTGATTTGCCCTTTAATCTGTGGGCAGCTTTGTTCTCTGAATCCCATCCCAAAGGCATCTGTATTATGTTTAGCAGGTAGAGACTACAGTGCTCTTTTGTGGCTGTCATCGGTGCAGTATCACAACACCTAGGTGTAAACCTTTATTCTGATTTGCTTCAGTTTAGGTGTAGGTACTGCATCGGAGGCCTAACAGTCGCTTGCCAAAGCAGGGAAGAGCTCTTCAGGAGGTTTTTAATACAGAAGCCAGTTTGCTCATCCCTAACGTGAAAACAAAAATGAAACTGAATCTTCAAATCGTTGTTGCTCAAATGAATCCGGTACATTAACATTCGAACTCTAGTGATATATTGCAACAAATAGAATAGGAAAAAAAGTCATCCAAGAGGATGAATATGAAAATATTAAGTACAAATAATAAGCACTGCACTGAAACTGGATTTTCGTTGTTTGTTTAAAAGTGTTTCTGAAGCTCCTCCAGTTCAGGAGGACAATGATATTTAATATCAAAGATTCAAAATTACTAGACCAAATGTATCTTAAATGTCACTCCTCTGAGATCATAAGAATGTTCAGAAATGAATTTTCTCTCTTGTTGCTAGATCTAACATTTTTTTAATGTAATGCTGTACCACCCACACTCTCAAATAAACCCTGGAAAATGCAGAGATGGAAACAGACTGTGTTGCAAAGGTTACAGGATATATTTTTAATCGCATGCATTATGAGAACATCTCATTAGAATTAGAGTTCTTAGAGTTCATAGCAATAATATTCGTAGCTAAAATTAGTACTATAGCGCTGTTCATTTAGAGAAACTGTTATAAATTTGAGTGCAGATTGTGTACTTTTCACTTGAGTGAGAGATTTGAGTTAACCCAGAAATGTGTCAAAAGCATTATGAGGGTTTAGTTTAGCAGTAAAACATATTTAGGTTTTACCAGAAGATTAGATCAAAACCTTGTTAACAGTGCTGCTGAGTTTATACTACTGCTGACATGCAAATAATGCTCAATGTTTCATACTTTTTTTAGAGTCAAATAACTTATGCTACAGATATTATATATTCCAATAATAACATTTAAAAATCAACGCTAACGAATGTTTAGTCCACCCTGAAAATGTCAGTGTAAAACACAGCTGGAATGTCAACAAGACTATACATGAAATAAGCTCCGTTTTCCTTTCTCATCTTCCCTTCAATCCTGAAGTCAACAGATAGACTACTTCTGAGTTGAGTGGTATTTGGCTCAAGCACTTTGTGAGATCCTTACAGTCTAATTTTTGCAGTTAGGATTTCAAAATCCTCGTTGCCATCCAAGGGTATTAACTGATAGCGGCAGGAGTTTTGATAGAGCAAGGGTCTACCAAGTCCCTGGGCACTGGGGTGGATTTGGGCTCCCATGAGGGGATTATAGCAGGGTTAGGTAAATCTGTGTGAATGCATTTTCCATTTTTTAGGTACTTTTTTTTTAGCTTGCTTATTTATGTTTATCTGTCTAATTTTCCTGTGAGTTTTGGGTTTGACTGATAAGCAAAAAGCTGCAGCTCTCCTATTCTGCAGTGCTAGCTGCCTTAAAGGAGAAAGCTGCACTTTGAGAAAGAAGTCTAACATTTACTCAGTGTAACCTATATCCAAGTACCGGATCTGCTGCGTTTGGATGGCTATTGTTAAGCTCTTCAGCTTTTGTCAGTCGTGGGATGAACGTGATCTGAATTTTAAGCTTCTGAGAAAATCAGTAAATCGGCTGAGCTTGGGTGCTTTCGCTTCAGTCACTTCTGACAGCTCTGGGTTGAAAAGGCTCGCACTTAAGGTTTTAGGTACAATCTGTTATAAATGTAGAGCAGCTCACAGTTTTTGCTGGTGAATAGCTCTTAAGAAAAGTCCTGCGGTTCCTTAAGACATTTGTGCTCAGAAAGTGTGCAGTTTTGTCTGCCCAGGGGCTTTCTTTTAGCTGTGGTCAGTGCCCCCAGCTCGCTCTGGGGTGCTGAACGGTTGCAGCTCAGCGTGCGGGATGGCACTGCACAGCCTTCTGTGCCATGACCCTGGAGAGCTAATCCTTGTGCAAAATACTCAGTGGTCATAATAATATGCAGATTTTAATAAACGCTTTTCATTGCTAGGTTTGAAAAGCACTTTTCAAAGCCTGTCAGAATTGTTACTCCCATTTCATAGGCAGGAAAACTGAGGTACCAAGGCACAGATGAGTTATTTGATGTTACCAGTCATGGGGCCAAACTAAAGTCTTCCAAACTCCACTTTAGCGGCTTACCGCTGGAGCGCGTTGCCTTTGCAACGAAAGCTCCACGGACTGACCTGCCTGGAGTCAGCGGTTACGTTAGTCCCTGGGGGGGAGAAGACCGGAATGACCTGCCTGCGATTTGGTGTGTTTGAATGTTTGCACTGCCAGCCCCTCCGTCTGCCCAGAGAAAGCCAGCGCCCCTCCTTGCCCAGCACGGGCGAGAGGGGGGACGGGGCCGAACTGCTGCTCCAGCTCACTGCTCCCCGCTGCGCTGCTCGGGGCTCCCCCCGAAGACCACTCCTGTGCCTTTTCCCATTTTCTCTCCCACCTGTGATAACAAACAGGCTTCCGACTGTAAGAGTTGCGGAAAAGGTCAGCAAATACCACGCTGTGTGCGGAGAGACGTGGGAGACCTTTGCTGTGTTTGCGGAGGGGCGCGCGGGCGGACGCTTACCTTTGAAAAGCGGGCAGATTTTCCACACCGTGGCGGCCCCTTCGCGGTTGTACTGCCCCAGCGCTAGCTCCATGTAGAACAGGGGCATGCCGGCAATGATCAGGAAGAGGATATAGGGGATGAGAAAAGCACCTGCAAACAGAATAACTGGACACTGTAGTCTACATTTTGGCTGCATTTAGCTTTCCCTACCCTTCTCCCTTTAACCAACTAGAGAGAGAGCCGCTGCCTTGGGAACTAGAAGGGGAACTTCAGGAAAGAGCCACCTGTGTTTTCTCGTCCCTTTCCAGTATTTTTTAAGGTCTCAAAAACAAAATCCCTGAACAAAGGTGTAGAGCACAGTTGTGATTTCCCACTAATGTTCCCCCTGGGCTTTTTGGTTCCAAAGGGGAAAACTGTCCCTGGAAATTGATCCCTAACCGCAGGAAAAGCGATGCAGAACACACCCGCACAGCTAAAAGGGA
The DNA here is from genome assembly GCF_036370855.1 of Dromaius novaehollandiae. Classification (NCBI taxonomy): domain Eukaryota; kingdom Metazoa; phylum Chordata; class Aves; order Casuariiformes; family Dromaiidae; genus Dromaius; species Dromaius novaehollandiae. The sequence goes on from NC_088110.1 coordinate 5,403,046, forward strand.
ACGGGATCACGCACAGTTCTGTCAAGCTGCTTTTGGCATAGTGCGGAGAGACAGGGCTGGAGTATGGGTCCTTTTTAATGAGGAATGTTTAACCTCTCGAGGCCAGTAACAGAAAGAAAAGTGGCTGTGTAAGCTCCTGTAAGTGCCCTTTAAATCGTACTGTAAGGTGCCTGCGGGAATCCTCTGGCTTGCAAGCGACCGACTTCTGTTCCGCCGTTTGGGAATTGGACTTCTATATTTTGGTTGCTGCTATAATAATTGCCCTTATTTTTATGAAGTGTGTTAGACAAAACCCCCTTCTCTGACGTGGCGATCCTCATCCCCGTCGTTGCGGAGCGTGTATGATGCTTGGCCTGGTTTCAGTGCTAGTCAAAAGCACAGCACCTTTGTATTGCAGTGGGACAGACCAGGGCCCGCCTGCACCTTCCTGAAATACCTCCTCTTCCTCGCTGAAGGATGCTCATCCCCTGACTTCTTGCCACAGAGATTGTCAGCTGTGGAGAAACCCTGCTGGCAACGCTACTCTCAGAAAAATTGTTGCCGATTGAAAAGCAAAAGGATAATTTAATGTAGAACCTATGTGAAAATTTTTTTAACTGTATTACATGGTCTGAGCCACTGAAACAACACTTCCCCCCAGAGCATGGCTGTCTCACAAAACCATTGTAGCTGGTGTCAGGTTTAACAAATGGATACTCTGTCAATCATCTGCTTTGTGCTACCTTTTAAGTGTAGTTCGTTCCTTATTGCATTGCTTACTTGGTCCAGAGCAGTTTGGTGGTTTGAAAATTTGTGAGTATAAAAAACAAGTAGATTGTCATGATAATTGAGGAATTGATAGAATAACATATCTAGCATGTCTGACAGGTCTCTTTAGGAGTTACCTATCAGAAAGAAAACAGATTGTGAAAGTTTTGGTTAAACTGTTCAGCAAAAGAAAAAAGAAATGGCAACAGCTGTCTTTCCCTTCCTCCCAACAGCACGTAACAGTAGGAAGCTGTACAAACCCTTAAAATCTGCTGTACTGGTTTATGCATTTGAAAACTTTTCTTGCAAAAGGAAATGTTAAGTTTGCACTGTGTTTCTAAACATGAAAACTTACAGAAGGTTTATGGAGTCTTTAAAAATATAAAATCTAAAAGCATAACTGCAGCTGTCTAACACATGCCAATAAGCAGGACGAACTGAATATTTTAAAAATATTTCTGAAAGTACTGTCATGTTTCTAAGAGGGAAGAGTTGTTATTCCTTTATCTTTCATGTTTGCTTTTCACAGATATTACTAGCATGAGCTGTTGAGCGTGACTGTTCAGAGAGGAAATTTTGTGTACACACTGGAGAACAGGAATAGAAAAGCAGATGCTGTTTTCTGTCATACCACAAATCCAATTCTAAGGGTAACGTAATGTAACATAACAGCAAGGCCTATGTATTCGGCATTCAGTCGGAAGTTTAGACATTTGAAAACTGAAATCTTGCAATGATTCAGAGAGACAAGGTAAATCAACAGAAACAAAGAATAGTTTAGAGGTTTGAAAATGTATCATAAAAGCTGAATTATATTGGCTGTATCATTTTGGGAGGAAGTGTCTTTATCATGCTATTTAGATGAAGTGTGGTGTAAATGCAACCTGCAGTCACAGGAACAATTACAGTGCAAATGATACATGTTTTAGTAATATTTCAGTCTAATTTGTAATCCTTCTTCTGTCTTTGTACTGTTTGAACTGTCCTGTGTTTGAATATTGTACATGAAGAAATATTTGTATTTCAACAAATACTCAATACCCAGTAATACTCAGCTAATTCAATCTGGAAAAGTGCATATTGTTTCCACTATATCCAGGATCTAAAAATACCATTTCAGGTGGGTTTACTTTCATAGATCTTGTACATGACAGCCTTTCAATTGCCATACTTGTCTCGCTTGGGTAGTATGACAGTGCGTGGAGCTGACTCACACGCCTAGTGTGGTATATTTGGGAGGTATTTGTTGGAGCTTGCACAGAGCGCTATTTGACTAACTTTAATGTCAAGAGACCATGATGCCACAAATTAAATAGGGAAATTTGTATTTGAGAAAATTAATCCTGGAGATGTGTACTGGACATAAATTTGAAATTGTAGTTTGAAGTGTGTGTTTTCTAAGTGTGACTGATACCTTGATAGACTGTGAAGTGTGCTGTACTTAAATGATGCTTAAGCAAGCATGCTTATTTGGCTGCAAATCATTTCAGGCTTTAGTTACAGGAATTCTTCCCCCCCCCCCTCTTTTTCCCCCCATGAGAGATTAATAAGATGTGGTGTAATTTTAAGCAAAGAGTAGTTGCACAATGTGGCAGAGTTTCACAGCTGGGGTTTCCTTTCAAGTAACTGTAAGATGGTGAGTGAGGTGTTTTAACGTCCAGATGAATATCAAAGTACAGGTGCTTATTCACAGTAAGTTGTCTCAGAAATGTTTTGGAAACTTCTGGCAATTTCTTGTTCACCAGCTTCTGATTAGACTAAAAAATAACAAAAAGTCAGGTATTTTGTCAGTATTTTGTTATTTCCTCTTCTCTTCCTTGCTGATAATCAGAATCAAACAGAAATAATAAGAGTGTGTTAAACCTAGTCTGAGACTTACAGAGAAGGTTTAGTACGTTTTTCCTGATCTATACGACACAGCTACCTCAAGGTGTTCCCTGAACCCTTTCTGAGATCTCGGGCACTTCCGAGGAAAATATGGTGATGGTCAAAGTATCATCTAAATTACTACAAACTAGAATGGGTGCAAATGCTTCTAAACAACATGTGTGTGACGTGATCAACCTCACTCTGTGACTGCGCAGAGGCTCCATCATAGGGCTGCTGTCTGTGCAGTATCTTCTGGACTATTGGTGGTGTTTGGAAAGGAGACCTGATACTGTCCTGTGTGTGTGTGTGTGTGTGTGTGTGTGTGTGTGTGTGTGTGTGTTTCTAATGACCTGTGGGCAAGGGAGAAAACTGACTGGCATCCTCATAGGCCTCTTGCTACATGTCTGTTGGTGTGAATTTAAGCATCGTTCCAGATTTCTATGAAAGAATAACCTCACTATTAGTGCCTACCTGGTCTACAAAGTCGAAACACGTTAGGAAGGGTGACATGATGCCAAGAATGTCACTTTGGTGCCACTGGCTATAGAAAGTGCTGTGCTTTAACTGTATGAAGCCAAGGGGCCAGTCAGGTTCATATGGACCAGCCAGCTGGACTCCTGGGTGGCACGCGGTCTGGCTAACGCTTCAAACGAGAAGAGTAGCTTGCCAAGATCTCCCTACCTCCAAGCTGAGGGATGGCAGCCTGTGGGATTACCATGTTGGCAGTCCTCCCCTGAGATGGCTTCCACACCCCTTTGCGTGATGGAACTCACAAGGCAGCACTGGTCTCAGCAGTCCCTAATGATGCCTCATTCTCCCGCACAGCTGAAAACTGGAGTAATTAGCAACCATAATACAGCCCTGGCATAGGAGCCATACTTCAGCCTGCTACTGAGTCGCATGCAGCTCAAAAGCCATAGGCTGGCCACTTGTGGGCTATTGCAAATGGCTATTTCTGTCCATTAACAGATTTCATGAAATCCATATATATATGTGTGTGTGTGTGTAAATATATATATACACACATGTGCACACACATGTATCTACACACATGCGCACCTATATATAGACATATATATATATAAAAATACACACAAACCCTTAAGGTGTACCAGTGTCTACATGGATTTGAGTGGATTTGAGTCTCCCACAGAAGGTTTTTTTTTTTTTTTTTTAGAAAACAATTATGTTTCATTAATGCAGGACAAAATATAAGAAAGGGTTTGCATTCCTGTTCAGTGCCAAAAAAACCTTTTTAATTTTGGTATAACAAAATCCACTCAGAGTCTCTTCCCTCTGTTCTTCAACATTCACAGCATCCCTGGGCGGGGGAAGCAGAGAGGAGAACAGCTCTAAATACCTCTTAGTCCTAAAAGGACTCATCTTCCTTTTAAATACCAGGGAGAAAGAACCACTGACTTACTAATGATTGAAAAAGTGTCATTAAAACAGCTATCGTTATCCTAAAAGGATTTGTTGATGCAGATATGAGAAGCAGGCCAGGCCAGAGGTAGCTGAAACGACGTTGAACAATTTGTGCTGGTCCGTTATTAGCCGCCTGCGTTTGCGTCCCTGAATATTCTGGTCAAAATGCGAACTGGCAAGGAGGTCTGCTAAAATAACAAACTTTGAGCAAATATTGTGGTATATTTTCAGATAGGAGTGTTTCCAGTATTTGTGCTGGAAATGAGTTTAAAAACAATGATCTTCCAATTGGCGAATTGAAATATAAGCTGGTCTCCGTATCTGATCAACATTGCTTGTTTTTTTCCAAACTGTGAATAAATAGTACTTGAAACAGTATCAGCAAACAGTCGACAGAATGAAATATGTTTGCTTGGCCAACAAGGAAAATGTGTGGAAACTGTAATCTGTGCACGCTCTTACGAATGGAAAAGGAAGTCCCTGCCGCAGAGATCCTGAAATCTCGGGTGTACAAGGTCACCAGAGAGAGGGCAGCACAGGCAGGCGGCCGCCGAGTCCTGCGGACGGGGTGGCAGGGTAGACCTAAGTCTTTACTGACTGTAGAGTAGAAACAATAAGGGTTTGCATGGTACAGCAAAAGAGAAGTCAGAGATGCAAAAGGAGCAGGATGTAGCCACAGTGTCAAAGCCAAGAAGATGACTTTAGCAGCACCTGTATGATGACGTTGCGCCCAGCCAGCAGCGATTATAGTAGTCAAATATAACCTTCTGCAAAATGGATTGCACGACATACTATACAAACTTCAGCAGCTCTTTGCGTGTATAAATTCTCCCAAGTCTGCAACAGTCTTCCAAGTATGCAACCTTTCTTATGGAAAATATTTCTAAACCATAAAACCAGTGGTGCTGTACCATCATGAGTTACATATTTCTTTTGAGGCCCTTATATTTGGCTACGCCCTCCAATAACCCATTGCTAGATTTGAACCTATTTATATTTCTATTCTCAGTTTAGGCTCGGAGCCTTCAGTTTTTCCAGGATTCCAGGATTTTTTATAGAGGTCCCTTCACTCAAAAGAAAGTGAAAACAAATAGTTTCCAGAAATGGTTCAGTGCTGTTCATGGGCTGATGTCAACTGGAGCCCGCAGTTTTTGTCTTGAGTTGTTAACCTGCTGCTGAAATCCCTTGCAGTGCCTCATGTGCAGCCCGTTTAGAAGCTGGGCACTGGGTCGTAACGGAAGGGGTTAACTGAGCTCTTCCATGCAAACCCATCCCCTCTTTTGCTTTTTGTTACAAGAATAATGAGTTAAAGAAACCCATTAGCAGCTATTTTGAACAAATTAGAGTTAAATATATGCAGCCGCTCAGAGCAGCGTGATTCATTCATAAATAGTGCCCAAGTCATTGGTTAAGGTCCTATTTACATAAATTAACAAAAAGCTCACACTTTACAGCCGTGCGTAGTTTAAAGATTATCACAGGAGCAGACAAGAACTGAACCTAGGCCCATGTCATTTGATGGGAAATTGAAAATAAAGCGAAAACATGATGGGTTTGAGAGACTGTAGGTCGGGTTCATTGGAGCCGGCCAGGGTGGCAACGGTAGCACGGGAGCGAGCTGAGGCTTTGGGCCTCGGAACCCGTTTGTTGATTTGTGTTTTGTCTCGCTCAGTTGTAAACTAAAATGAACATTTTCACCATTCATGGATCTGTCTGACGCTGGCGGCAGAAGGGACTGTTCGATGCTCTGAGGTGGCCTCCTGTGGAAGGTAGACCACGGGCTCCCGCTGCCCACCTTCGCAGCACGCTCGCTGCTGCTTGCGCCGGGACTCAATTAAGCCATCCCCTTCTTCTGCTGGGAGCGCAGAGAGTCAAAAATCACCTTTGCCAGGCTGCAGTGATAGCATTTGTTTTTACGTTATACCTCCTTATGGCCGAGTTGCTGTTGTAGTTGGCCTCTTTACTTCTAAATAAGTGAATTGGGATGGAGGTGAGTTTTGACAGTTGTTTGATAAGTAAATAGCCGACAGCTTGAACAATGTGAAGGTCTAGCTGCTAACATTCCTGCCCAAATCCATCTGTTGATTTTGTGCCTTTTCCTTTTTTAACAACATGGCCAGTTTAAACAAGAAGTAAGAGAGAGCCAGCAAGTGAACAGGAACGTGGAGCCAGACCGCAGACTGTTTTGTTATGTGATTTATGCAGTCCCTATTGCTAATGTTCAATAGGGCAGGGTTTGAGAGGAGAGGTAGTATCCTCTCCTGGGGAAGCTGACACAGTTGAGGAAAAAATAGCAAACTTTCCCCTTCCCAAGCCCCGCAGAAGGGAAGGGCGCAGTACTGAACTGTGGGGTCACGGCACAGCTGCTCAGACGGAGGAGGCTGCTGCTTCACAACAGACAGGGCTGGAAGCTGAAGAGACGCTAAATTAAGACAAAAAATACCATTGTATCCTTTTATTAGTAAGACTGTGCCATTGTGGGTAACCTTACCCCAACTTTGCAGTCACTAGGGGTGACACAAGTATATATTCTCCTGCAAATGAATCAAATGAACAAAACCACCCATGAAAGCTGTAGGCTGTACTTGAGATGTATAAAATCAGTGTTTGTCGAAGTGTACCTTGATTTATTGGAGGCAGAATATCCTTGGCTAAAAAGTACTTTTGAGTGAAAACATCAGAAGCTACTTGCTATGAGCTTGTAGATCAAAACAAGTAGTTTTGCTGGATTGCAGCACTGGAAAATCCCTAACGTAACCTCCTGTGATAGCTTTTCTTTGAAATGTGATGTGCAGAAAAGTTATTTTGTGCTGTACAGAATATAGCCGTGTACCTGAAAGGCAGTAGTACTTCATCAGCTTTAACTGTCTCTTTTAGTGTAGAGAAGTCCCTGCTTGGTGCCAGAGAGATGCTGGCAACTACAGCTTTACTTTGGTTAGGATACAGGCTGTTAGTCATAGTTTTCTCTCTCTTTCCCTCTCTCCTTCTCAGAGAACCTGTAAGTTCATTTTTGTTTCGTATCACTCAGCTGTAAACTGAAATAAATGTTTTCATTATTCATGTATCCATCTGATTTTGGTGCTGGGAGGGACTGTTCAGATACTCTGCTCTGACTTCTTATATAATGTAAACCACAGCATTTCAGCCAGAAAGACGTACAGTCCTGATTCGATGATACCAGGAGAATCCTTTGCTTTCTTTGGTAGTTTATTCCATCGGTTAATATCCTGCAGTGTTAAAATGTATAAATAAAAGATACCATATTTCAAATGTATCTGACATTTGATTCTTGCTGTGCTTTCCCCGCTGAATTAAGAAGCCCTGTAATACTTGCTTTTTTCCCTGTGAAGATGCTTAAGCACTGCTATCAAGTGTGTCAGCTTGCTTTTCTTAATCTAAACAGACCGAGTAAACTGAACTACTGAATTATAGTGTAATGGTGATTCCCGCTTTTCTGTCTCAAATTCCCTCCCTATTCAGAGGTATTTCTTGGAGTAGCAGCTTGCCGTGTTGGCAGGTTGAAGAGTTGTGTGGGCACTTTCAGCGTGCGCACAAGTCGCGTACCTACTTGGAGCTGCGTATGTAATGGTTTAGGACGGGACTGCCGCAGCGCAGCTAGCGAGATGCACAGGAGCTAGTGCGCCCAGCGAGACGAGGCAGCGCAAATGCCCCGTCCTGGTGCGCACGTAACTGAGTACGGTCTCTGGTTCACAGCACAACCTCAAACAGAGAGCGTCTCATTTAAAGGCCGCTTTTCTTTTTCAGGTTGTCTTTAGCTGTCAAAACAAAAAACAGCCCCAAAGTCAAGCACCCTCTGGAGAGGACGCAGTACCCATTTTAGGCAGCATGAGAGTCGTAACTGTGCCAAGATGAAACAAAGCGCTTAAGACATCTTAAATCAGCTCTAGACGAGTGCCAGGCAGCTTTCAAGAAGATTAATACCCAAACCAATAGGGGGTTAATGCTTCAAAATTCTACTAGAGAAGAATCGAGTATAAACATCCTGGGGTACACTTAAAACTTGCCTTACCATTTAGTGATTAATCCAATTTTAAATTGTAAATCCAATTTTTGGACTCAATGACCAAAGCAAAACATTCCTTTTCCTTCCAGGCTTTATTGGAGATTTATTTGTAATACTGTAATACTTTCTGGACTATCTTAATCTTTACAAACTGTTGCACAACACAACCCTCTAAATTCTTGCTGTCAGTGCAGGGATATGTTCTATCGCAGAAGTATAAGACAGTTTTAAGTTCTTATCTGTAAGAATTCCCATAGATCAAAGTGCAGTTTTACTGTAGCCGTTATAAATGAAGCCTTCAGGACCAATGTCCTTTCTGCTGCCAGTACAGGAAGCAGACTAACCATACTGTAAACTAAATATAGTGCATATTTATACAGGGCTTTAGAGTAGAAGGCAAACACAGATGCATACAGTTTTAAACTGTTCCCCATGTTTTACTAAAGCCCACCTATGTTTTCTGTCAACACTACTGAGAAATATTCTTCATCTACAGTTTTCTGGTGCATCTATATTTCTTAAACATGCTATATATACTTCAGAGTACGCATGTATTTTACACACAGAGATTTTGAAATTAAGTAGGTTATCTAACCATAAGTAATACTTTCTTATTTACACAAGACAACTTTCATGGCTGTGTGTGATTCTGTTAGCAACTATTTTGGCAAATTTGCCATTTCAGTGATGGCTGCTACTGCACAATCGTCTAGAGCAATGCAAAACTCTGCCCTCTATTAAGTGTCAAAGATTATAGTCGCTATCAGATTGTGCTGAAACTGTAAAGGGCTGGTTGAGGATGGTTTCCAAATGGCTCTGGCTTCTTTACTTGGTACCCTTCTATTAGCACTGCTGAGCGCAAGAATTTCACAAAGATTGTCCCAATGTTTTTGACAGAAACTCTTTCCACTTCGAAAAAAACTGTTTTTAATTTGGACTAGTAGTCCAATACCAGTACTAGTAGTACTGGTAATATTCTGGATGCAATGCACAGCCATTGAGTGGGGTCTCTGAGAAATTAGGCATCGTGGGCGCAAAGCATAGCTTTTCCGTAACGCCCTGCAGCAGCAGGATGGTCGGAGCTAGCTCTCCTGATGCTCCTTGCTCCAGAGGGTAAACTGAGTCTCACCTAAACCCACCTCCAACCACAACCTTGCTGCAGCAGCCTGGCTGTAGTGACTAGCCACATCCTTATTCACGCTTCCTGTCCCACTACTCTCCCTGTTCTGTGGGAATTAATTGGACACAAGTTTTTATTCAAGTTTGAAACAAAGCTTTATGTTTGTCCTTATTTAATGGACTGTTTTCATAATAGGCTGCAAGCAATAAAGTAAATTTTCCCCAGTGCAGAGCGTCCAGTACATACTCTATCACTGCCATTCTGCCTGGGGCCTCCTAGCTTGAAATGCCATAGAAGAATGTGAAAATGACCTCAGGGCTATAATAGCTCATTGCTAAGATGAAACAGGGGCCTGTTAAAAGTTTGAAGCAAAATTCTTCTTGTTTCATCAGTGCACGCTTTTGCTAGGTCCAGTTGTGGGGAAATTTTGTTCACTGATTACACAGACCTTTAGATATATCAGTGTGGGTGAGCCTGGTGTTTTTAAAACATCACACAGCTTATTCTTTTTATGTTTCTGAACAGTTTTTAATCACATAATACCTTATCCCTACGGAAAAAAAAACTAGGAGGAAAAAATGTAGGTAATCTTGAAGACATCCAAATCTGTAAATTTAAGGTTAGAGACAGTGATTTTATCATCAGACTCAATATATGTCAGTGAAGGATTAAACTGTAATTTAGGAATAACCCGGTAACCGTTTTCTGTCACCTTCTTTTAGGAAAGAATGAAGGAAGGGAAAGAGAGACTTATGCCGGCTGTATTCCTACACTTGGCAATCTAAAAGTTCAAAAAAATTAAATGTGTTTGGCCCCAGAATAATTTAAAGTGGCTTAAAATATAAGAACCTCTGATCTAATACTTTTATTTGCCTTTTGACTTTTAGAGTCTTGTACTTGCTTTATCTTTTCCCAGCTTTTCTCTCCAGCCTTGAGAGCCAGAAAGAGGTTCTTACCTAACCATTTGTCTCTATGAAACTGTGAGAGTAAAAAGCATTTCTTAAAATAATATTTTTTGTTGCTTGAACCCTATGTAGGCGAGTGCCCATCATCTATGTAAGCGCTGACATGCTGCTTATTAGGTGAAGTCCCAAGCTGTTGCACTGCGTGAAGATCAGCTCCTAGTCAGCGGGAATCTTCCCCCTCGGTGCAGTCGGATTGCTTTTCTGTGCCTTTCCTCGGCTGCTCTTCTCACATAACTCGGAGTCTGGAAACTCTGCCTACTTAAAAGTCCTTCAGAGAGGCCGCGTCTGTTATTTGGGTTGAAATTCTGGCTCTGGTGACGTCAATGGAAAAAAACACCCATTGACTTCAGCTGGGTCAGGATTTCTCCCTTGTGGTTTACGCATCTATTGATTTTAACTAAAGCTGTAGAGTCGTACACAAATGAGAAACAAACTGCGGAAGAGGAACAAATGATCAAACTCTTCCCCCAAACAAAATCCTGGAGTGTCTCTGTTCTCGCCAACACCTGCCCCATGATCTCATTGACACATCTGCATTGCTCTTTGGAGAAGAGACAAAAGCACTCCAGAGCACAAGCTCTTCCTTAGTTTTGTGATAAATCTTATTTATCAGATGTCCATAGGCAGCTATTTCTGCAACAATCCCATCACTAATCACTCTCCATTTGGGGGCACAAGAGCTTTTGCGCTTTCTCTAGCATCTGGCTCATTGGACATCAGTGGCCAGATAGAGTCCTATGTACTGAGGAAGACGCACGTAACAAAGACGCTTTCAAATGGTTCCTAACCTGTGATCTCGATGTTTTGATTACGCTTGACCTGAACTTTTTGATATCATAGTTATTCTGATACAGTTAGCTGCTCTTGCTCGCTGAAACTCTTTGCACTTTCTGGTGTTTTGAAATAATGATGCTTCTGCGATGAAGGCCACATGCTGAGAGATGCTGAAAGGCATGTTACTTTAACACAAAAAGCAAACAGAAAGGTATGGCTCTTTATTCTAGAACGGGCATGACAGTCTGTTACTTGCCTGTTTTCCAAAGCTACATCTTCTGTGGGGGTAAGGGGACTGCAACAGCCAACCTCCTAAATTTAAAGTCTTTGAGGAAGTACTTCAGCCTGTATCGTTCTTTGGAGGGAAGAGGCGGTATCTCCATTTTAATGTCGCACTAATTCAAAAGAGTGAGTTCATGGGGTAACATACTGTTATCTGTGTATTATTTCCTTGCTATCACTGTGGAAGGGCTGAGAAGCCCCCTCCTTGATGCGAGTTAGGCATCACTGAAAACTGCCGTTCCTGGAGTTTACTAATAATGAAATGAATCAGGAGATCCAAGCAGAGTCTGCTTGGGAGCGATCACTGCTGTTAGTGGGCAGCTCCGCACCTGAAAGCCGTGAGCCGCCTTACTAGGTTCCCCAGTCAGTCGTTTCTGTCACGGCAGCGCGTTGCCTCCGCGTCCGCTACCCGCTTGCAAGGACCCGCTGCTCCACCTTGTGGCCCGGGAAAAGGCTTGGTCTGGCTTTCGGGCTGTAGAGCGGCGTGTCAGAAAGCCCTGCCCTCTCCGCGAGGCTCTCCCCTGTCGTTACACTGGAGTTTGACATCGGTATCCTACTTGCCCCAAGACATGTAGATTTTAAAGGGAAGTGCTGGGTTGTCACCTTTGACGTGCCGACATTGCAAGAGATGTTTGATTACAGAAGAGCAAAAGGAAGAAGGAAAAACAAAAGTTAAATCGGTGAGGAGTGCTATGCAGTACATACAGCTCAGGAGGTGCAGAATAAATTAGAATTAGCTAGCAAAAAATACAGTACCACACTACAGCAAGGCTCGGCTGATTTTTTCAGTACGTACAATAGGCCCATGGCAACTGCTTGTTTCTCTGGTGAGGAAGACAATCGGACGGGGTGTAGCCTTCCACGTTGCGGAGGGGCGAGCAAAGCAGCTGCTGACCTCCCGCCATCCTGCAGCAAAGATGAACGCTGTGCAAGCACCCGGCCAGCCCCGCCGGCCCGGCAGTGCCCCGAAAGCCGCTCCTCAGGCAGCAGCGCTCGAGCAAGACGGGGCTTTTTACTCTCTGTCAGTAGTTGCAGTGCTTGGAAATCACGCAGTGTTTTTGTCCAGCTCTGAAATAAAGGCTGTAAAGGGGTAATATTCTGCTGTTGAAATCCCAACTCCTGTGCACTTCAGTGGGACAGGATCAAACCAGTGCTGCTCTTCTGAGCCGGTGTTTGTTATGCTAACGTGACGTGCGTGTTCTAGGGAAGTAGCTTATAACAAAGCAGGCTAAGAAAGGCTTTTTCTTTGAGTAGTCTAACAACAGCAGTCTGATAGTGTTGGATACCCATTTTGAATGCTTAAATTAGCATATATTCTTAAACAATAGTCATAGCCAAACAATAGCAATCAGTTAATACACATTAAGAGCAGAGCTTTTGTTAGCGTTTGTATTTTTGCAAGTGAGTGTGCTCGTAAAGCCTTAAAGAGCACTGGAAACTACCATCTTCTATCCAAGCAATATTATATAATACAGGCAGCTTACTTTACTGCATACCAGCAATCAGGACTCTAGTCAAAGAAAATGTTTACGGACTGGCAAAAGACAACTGCTGTCCATTTCTGTCTGAATTTTGTTTAGTAATGTGGTATCACAGAACTCTGTGCACTGGAAACTTGGTAACATCTTTTGGATGAAAACAAGCCTAAAGAAATACATGGCTTACGCAGCCAGAGCTCTGTGCCGACTCTTTCTGAACAGCAGACCCTGGTTAGCGAAGCAGAGCACTGTGCTGTCACCTTTGTCATGCTTCAGGAGGGACATTGCAAAACTCGTTTCAATACAGAATAGGGGAAAGGAGAAGGAAAAGTGGAAATAAAACAAAGAATAGCCTTGATAAGTAGTTTAGAGGTTCTTTCCTATGACCTTCATGAAATAGACTTCTTGAAGATGGGAAAAAAATAGTATGTCACAATGCAAGGAACTCAACTCTGCCCCTCGCCTTCCCCTCGCCCTTTAGGGAATGAAGACAAAGGTTTCAAAATTTGTGTGGCTAAAATTAAGCAGATGGAATCCATATAAAAGTTAAGATGCTGAGCTATGCTGCAGTTATCTGCCCAGGATTTCCATGAGAAGAGGGGTCGCTCAGCATTACTGGCTGGCTAGGCACTGTTGGTGCTGCTTTCTTGAAGCACTTAAATGTTTTTAAGTCCTTCAAGCTTCATATCTGTCTTTAGGAAGCCAAGTTTTGTTAGTGTCAGTACAAAGCCTTTCACTTGAACCTATTTTGACTTGGGCATGAGTGCCTAGGATTTACCCAGTCCGGATGAAATCTTGCCATGAAAGCCGTAACTCAGCAGCAGGGAGAAGGAAAGGGGAAGATCAAGGAGTTGTAGTTGGAGGAGGGAATTACAGGTTGTCAGGACAAGGCTAATAGGCTGCTAACACAGATCCTGTGTCTCCAAATGCTTTGAGGAAGGGAGCTGAAGGCTTGTAATCACGGCGATAATCCTGGAATCCTTACGTAATCGTCACTGACGCTGGATGGGCGGGCAGGGGGTTGTCCCGAATACAACTTATTTGAACTTTAACAATAACCATTTCTTGTTGTCACATTTCAGCTCAAGAAGTCAAGAGTTAGTTGCAAATTAATCATAACTCTTGTCATGTTTTTTTATATTCTGTATAAAGAATACGATTGATACAGAGCCGATAGAAAATACTAGGAGCAAGGTAGCGCTAAAAGATCTAGAGCTGTATTACAAAAAGACTCCTTTTAAACTTGTCTCCTGCTGCCTGAATTGCAATGTTTTAAAATAAACATGTCTCTAAGTATAGAATGTACTAGGTCACAGTTTATTATTTTGTAATGTTATGAGAGCAATTAGATACAAAATTATCTAATAATTACAGTATATCTAAATGCTATGATGTTTACAGTGGAAACTGATATTAGAAAGCCGTACTACAATTTTTGACTCTATTTAAGCAATTGGTGAGCTTGGGGAAAAGGCATTAGAATTTAATGAAGAGATTAAAAAGATATGAGTGAGAAAATAGACTAGAATGAGATGAAGCTTGGGTGCTTGCTGTTCCAGCTTGGATAAGTAGCCAAAACCTGAGATCCCTAGTCAAACTTTAAGGAACCTCCTGTATCTGTTTTAGTAGGTGTTAATACGAACATAGACAGCTTCCAAATTTAGACTTTCAGAACTCGCGTCTTCAGGATGGCTACACATCCGATTGGGATGGCTTTCTAGGGACATTTTGGTACTTTAGTTTTGTGGCAGAACTGAGAAGAGCATACAGGAATGAAGGCGGAAGCAGGGAGACCTTAAGCAAAAAATTTAAATTTCCAGACAACTGATCTAAGACACCAATTTGCTGTTTGATGCCTTTTTTTGCCTCTTACTTTGGTATGCGCTTCAGAATAATAATCCAAATGTGTTTGTTCAGCATGGTTAGAAATGGGACATCTCTGCTTTTGTTGGAACAGCTTATTCGGTTCACACCAGCTCGGTTAATCGCCTTGCTAACGTGGAGCAGGGAAGGTGGCGCGCTGGTTTTGGCGGTTGCTATCGCACCCCTGGGAGCTGTTCCAAATCCTTGCCCTGCATCAATCACAGGACTGTCCTCTTAAGGTGTAACCTCAATTTAAATACCATGAACCTTCTCTAGAAACTGTATAATATCAAACTAAGGGTTGTTAGACTTGGTCTGGGACAGGTAACTTCCATTCAGGCAGGTTATTTAGCTAAGAGCCTCTGTCACGGGCTAATCACTTGTACGCTATTTCATAATACCTTACACCAGAGCCAAAAACTAGGTTTAGAAGTGAGGATGGGTCTGGGGAAGGGAGATTCAGTCCTTCCTTATCCAGCGTTCCTGATACTTCCTATGTGACAGGCGCAAGGTGCGGCAGCTTATAACCCTGGAGGCAGGACGGCTCTGCAGGGCCACTTTGCAGAGGCAACGAGGCTGCTGGGCCGGCGCGGGGGAACAGCAGGGAGCTGCCGAGGAGCAGCTGGCACCTCTGGCACGCGAGCCACCGGCCAGGCGGCGAGTCGGGGTGACGGCAGCACCCTGTAGCCACCAGGAGCCTAATGGCGAGTCCAGGGAAAGAAAGAGAAGTGAGGAAGTCCTGGGCGAAAAGGAGGAGAGCAGCTGTGAGCTGGCCACCAGTCTGGCCTGGGGAAGGAGGGGCTGTCACGTGACATAAATGAGTACTGTCCCAAATGTCACACGATGCCCCGGAGCCTAAGGCTGTGTCTCCAGTGTGGAGATCAGCATAGCGGTCTAGAGGCTGCAGGAGGGCACTGGTTTCACATGGGAATGGGATCTGAGAACCCTGCGTTAGGAAACCAAAGTCGCTAGATTTGCATCCAAGCTTTGAGGGGTTGATGAATCAAACTCTTGGTGCAGGCTTTTTGGTGAGATTACTTCAAAGTTGATTTATTATCATCACTGTTGTTGTTTTGAAAGGTAAAACCCCAAAATGGAGTCAGCCACCTTTGAAGGGTAACGTGCCAGGTTGTATTCTTCTTTCTCAAATAAGAGATAAAATTTGCTGGCAGAGACTCGGCAAAACGCAGGAGAGCGAGCATCTTAAAAAGGCAAGGTGCCGCTGATGGGCAGTGTTGCATACGGCTGGCCAGGCGCCCGGCTGCGAGAGGCAGCGCTCGCTTCCGCAGGGGTCCTCTCGTCCCCGGCCCCGGCTCCCAGCTGCTGCCTCCCTGCTGAGGGGGAGTCGGGTTTGGTTGTGTGCTCTCTCTAGTGCCTGGGCTGCACACTGCTAGGTCCTGCCTTACAGCTTATGGAAGTACGGATAAGAAAGGGAGCGTTAGGACAAGCTGTAGGATGCTTCTGGTCTGAAAGCTATTGATTGCTGCCGAACCGTTCTGTAAAGCACATAATTTGTCCTAGAAATGCTGTTGTCTAAAGACGCACAAGAAAATAATGTCTTACATGAGTTTAAAAGTGCATATTATGATAGCTAGAGAACTGCTAAAATATTTATCTGCAGCTTTTTTCTGAATTCATGAAAAGCTTAATCTGATTCTTATGATACAATAAGTCTCTAGTGACTAATCTGACAATTACATGCTTCCTAATGAATAGTCTGAACAGCACTGACCTTGCAAATAGTTTGGCTCACAAAAAGAAGTGCTATATTGTTACAGATTCTTTTTTTCAGGACTCTCAGCGGGAAATATTAATTTTGCCCATGACTGCAAGAAAGCTAAATAAAAACGAACATTAATACTAGGAGTATCTTGTACAGAACCTACAATAGCTTTGTTAACTAGCACTGAGCATCGTCCTCCCCCACAGAGAGTTAATCATACCAGGCATTACTCAACGTCATTTGGCAGCAGTATAATTTTAGATGTATTCCAAACTATCAGGGTAAATCCTTCCCTAAGTTGATGAGAATCCAATTTTAATACTCTTCTTGTTCTTTACTTCACTATAGCCTCTTACTGAACTGGAGAACACTTAAGAGGTTGGACATGTTACAAAGACTTATCTTGAGTACAGTGATGTTGTCTGCTTAAAAACAGGCTCATAGAGTTTGGGAGTCCTTTTTTTCCTCCTCCTTTTTTTTTTCTTTTCTTTTCCTTTTATAAGGAAAGCTCTTGCCAGAAATGAATCCTGATGAGGATACAGCACTTGTGAGAATAGCCGAGCCAGTAGAAATGATTGAACTTGATGATTTCTCCAGTGACATGCCCTGCTCTTTTAAACTTGCAGAAATGGTCTGCACAAGAAGTGTTTGATCTGCTGCAAGCAGTACTTTTCCTCTGTGTTGTGAAGAGCAGTCAAATGTATGTACTCTGCAATGTTTATTGATGAGCCCAACTGCGGAGGCAATCAGTGTGCAAGAATCCCCCCCCCCCGGAGTATCGGCGTATCACCTTAGCTGCTTAATGAGAACTTGCAGAAAGCTGCCATCTGTACGTCGCCTCCCTGCCGTTTTATAAAGTGGTTTAGAGCACACAGCATACATCCTGCTCCCAAAAAATCCGCGAGGGCAAGATCTCACCCAGTCTGCTCATTACTAAACTGGCCTGAAGCTTTTCTGGGGCCTGTTTCACAGTACAAAGCAGCCACTGTATCAGTGTCTGCCGCTGTAAGGCAGGCAAGTTCTTTGAAAGTAAGTAACTGATACAAACAAATAAACACGATAGCTTTCTGGATCTTACTAAAGATTTGGGGATTTTTTATAGCGGAAGAATGTTTCCAGAAATCACAGTTGTTCACAGGAGGGTTACATCCTGCCATCTATCCTTGTGCAGAAGTCCCATTGGGGTCTCTCAGCAGGCTACTCCCAAAACACAGATGTTTCTGGCTATTCATTCAGCGTTTTCTTGCTGCTAGATCCTTCTTACTCGCTAGCTTTTTTGTTTCTGGGAGCTTATTAAAATGCAAATAGCTTTTTGTTAACGCCACCAGTGCTGTCTCCAAAGTTACGCACCATTAGAAAAGGTTTATGAAGCTGCCGCTGGGTGGTGTACACCTAGAAGGAGTAAAAGTCACGGAAGTAAGCTGATGGCAACTTCGTATGCGTGGAACTCCGAGATCTAACCCAAAGGCTGTATGTCTGGATTGTGATCAGGACACTTCCCTGGGGCTCATCAAAGAAAGAAGCTCAAAGATTTGGCTAGTAAGGGGCGGGCATGTATATGCATCTACATTCTTGTAAATTCAACTGTGAATGAGGGAATGCAGTGTGTATTTATACTTTCCTTCTAAGTTCCCTTAAGTTCTCATGCTTTATCAAGAACCGCCTATTTTTACAAGCAGAGAAAGGCAATAAGTGTGTCTGGTGGCATCTTAATCATAGCCAGTCCTAGGTATGTAACAGTCCTCAAGTCACCTAGGTCACCCTTTTCAGATGTGAAGGGGGATGCCCTTTTCTGTCTCACAGTTTTGTGCACTTACATATCCTCAAACGCTCTGATAGAACATTTAACAGCCCTTGTATAACTTTCTTGAGTGTAGACTTTGGAAGAATAATAGAATTTCTTTCTGCTGAGATTGCACAGGCTATGCTGCAAACAACAGTGTTATAATATCTTAGTGGCTTAGAACTTCTGGCATTGCAAGATACTTGCTTTTTGCTGCCTATTTCATATCAATCTGTTGAAGATATACAGCTCTGTAAGCCACATTTGCCTTCGAGGTCTGCTGTAGTTGTAAGCCATTGGCGGGGCTTCAGAATAAAGAGAAACTGAGGGAGGAAGAGGAAAGGAAACATTTTCCTTCTGCTGATTCAATACAACTCAAGTTTAATCTCTTTAGTATTTTCCTTTATCTAGTAGCTCCTGATCCTTATTAAAAGGCAAACTGTAACCTTATTATGAGCTGCTTTTAAAGCTTTTTTAAAGAGCAAGTCTTAGCAGTCTATACAAAGTATGTCACCTCCAACACCAGAAACCCTGCCTGATTTGGTCTCTTTAGCTTGCTCAGCAGACCAGCAAAAGTACTAAGACAATGTAACCACGTGTTTGTCCATGTCTGTTAGTGCCTCTATTTTTATGACATCTCCCATACAGATACGTAAGCCAGCAGTTACATGAAACCTGCTGGATTCTTCCTTTGAGTTAGCAAAACTTGTCCTAGTCCTGGTAAGGTTCCCTCCTGCAGGAGCAGTGTGAAAAAAGATGTTTAAGAGTGTCTGTGGATGCAGGACTGGAAAGATGGCAATGAAAGCCAACAATATCCCACTGCCCTCAGTGCTCACTGCCTCTTCTTCTTTGCTCTTGTAGTAAAATTGCCCACAGAGCACACCCCCCTCCAAACCCAGTTTGACAGAGAGAAGGAATTGAGTTGGCTTGAAACTCAGGAAAGTACTTTTAGAACAAGAGTTACTACTAAATGAGATTGATATATATGTCCAGCATGGAGGCAATGGATGGGAAATTTTTAAGATACCATAGAGAGAATTATTGTAAAGAGATGGAAGTGAGCTGTTAACCAGTCTCTGCTCATATTTCTATTCCCTGCTTCTCAGGTCAGGTCTACCCTGGAAATTCTGCCATGATTGAATACTATGGGCTGAAATACTGGTGGTCATGGTCTATAAAACAGCATAGAAAAAGACTATTGATCTCCACTGTCTAGATATGATTAAACATCACTAAAGCAAACACAATCAAATTGTAAAAATCAGTTTGTCCTCATTTTAGCCAAAGCTGCTGTGTCTCCATCCAGCTTTGTTAGCTAATGTCCTCCCTGAGAACATCTCTTCCGGAAGAGCCCACCGTTAATGATTTTTGAGCCTCAGGATTAATCTCTCTTTGATTTCGTGGGAAAATAAACCTTTTCAAGTGCCAGTAAAGAATGCTGTGGTGTTACGTATGTGTTCAAAAATGATGTCCTAGGTATTGAGACACTGTATGTTTTCCATGGAAGGGCAGAGGAAATGTAATAGTGTTTGTCATCTCAGCGTCATCAAGCAGTTCTCAGTCAGTCTGTGCAGTCAGACAGCATAGGGCCTTCTGCTGTTCCTTATAAGGGTCCCGATATCCACTTTGATAGTATGGAAGACTTTGTGGAAACTTTCCACTGAGAACTGCCTCTTGTACCTGTGAAGTTGTTAGCTTTCTATCTACTTCAGTTTGGAAGTACTTAATTTAAAAGATGCTAACAAAGATCCAGGTTTCTCTAGCTGAGTTGACAGGAGATAACACATGGAGCATAAACAAAACGCAAGGGCATTGCTGCCTGCTCTGCCTGAGCTAGCAGCAAAGCCTGGAGGAAATGAGTTAGGAGTCTGATGAAAAGTGATCCTAGGTATGACAGCATAGAGTCGAAGGGCTGTGGATGTCAGTTTGTCCTATGTGAAATAGGGGAGTGTATCTCTTTCTCAGATCTCCTGGTCATCTTGCAATCTCTAGGAAATGGTGCACACGTACAGAGCTGCACGAACGATACTTCTGTTCAGCTTGCCGCTATGGAAGCCTCCGGGTTTCGGGAGGAATGGATGCGTATTGTGCAGCTGGAGTGTGAAGTGCTTGAATTATTTTTGGACATAAGGATGGAGTTTATTTTTCTATACTAACTACTTCAGGCTCTCCAGGTGGCAAGTGGGTAGGTTATCCGGCTCTCCTCAGAAGTTTTGGAGGTACCAAATCAGACCAAGTGTTTCAGTACCAGCGCTTTCTAGTTTCCTTTTAAGTTGTAAGGCCTGGTGTAACTCAGTGTTAATTGATAGGGATTTCCCTGTCCTGCATTCCTTTTTTCATAGGAAGCAAATATTTTATGGTGCAAGTGCGAACCACTAGCCTTTATCACCAGGCAACCACATTATCAAGACATACATAGCTATCTTACAGAACATGCTTTCTATCTAGCAGTTCTCCGCTTGGTATCATTCACCATTTACACAAACAGTCTCCCATCTGCCAGGTATGGTCTGTTCTTCCCATGTGTGATTCGCAGGCACCCCGGCACCTGCCCAGCTTGCAGATGGTGTTACTCCATCACGGCACAGTCATCACCGACACCGCGCTGCATTTCAGGGCATGAAAGGGCCTCATGGAGCTAAGGTCTTACTAAAGAGGTGCCAGGCTGCTCGAGCTAATTGTAGTCACTGTGTGTAATTTTTTGCTGCTGTCCTTCCCAAAACGTGCAGGAGGCGAGGTTTTGTTTTTAACAAGTTTTCTACCTACTCGGGGGAAGACTAACCCTGCAACTGCACAGTCTAGTGCAGAAGCCCAGAGCCCCCTCGAAACTGCCCCAAGGAAACCTTCTGCTGGTGCAGTGGTAACTTTTCTAGATGCCTTTCTACGGCTCAAGGCTGCTTTGCTTTTCTTTTCTTTTCTTGACGCTGTTTTTTGCAAGCGGGAACGTGTTAGGCCAGCTGAAGCGGCCGCGGCAGGCACACACGCCCGGGGAGGGCTCAGCGGGCAGCGGCGGGGGGGAGCGCGGCGGCCGCGGCGCCTCTGCCCGCACCGCGGGCGCCGGGCGGCGGCTTCACCCCCCGGCTGCGGGACGGGCCCGGCGCCGCCGCGGCTTCGGGGCTTGGGGCGGGGGTGGGGGGGGCGCGCGGCGGCTCCGGAGCGGTGCTCTTACCCCCTCCATTTTTGTAGCAGAGGTAGGGGAACCGCCAGACGTTGGCCAGGTCGACGGCGAAGCCGATGACGGAGAGGAGGAAGTCGATCTTCTTGCCCCAGGTCTCCCTGTCGCGGCGGGCGGCGGGGCGCGGCGCGGGGGCGGCGGGCAGCAGGCTGCTGCTGGTGTACTGCACGCCGTTGTGCTCCTTCACCAGCAGCAGCTCCACGTCCTTCTTGGGGGGCGGCTGCCCGGCGCGCTCGGGCAGGGGGGCCACCACCGACACTTTGCGGTCGGGCTGCAGCGGCTTGTTCATCCTCGCCTGGAAGGGCCGGAGAGCGCGAGCTGCGGTGCGGAGCGGAGCGGAGCGGAGCGGGCGCCGGGAGCGCACTTCCCGCTGGCGGCGGCTCCGCGCCCCAGCCCGCCGGTGTCAGCGCCGCAGGAGCGCGCCGCGGCCGTAATAAGAGTCATGCAAATGAGGCGGGAGAGGGGGGACCCGCGGCGCCCGCACACGCCGGGCGCCCCCGGGGAGCGGGCCGGGCCGAGCCCTGCCTCGGGGGCAGCGGGGCGGGCGCCGCGCCGCTCCCCCGCTGCCGCGCCCGGGGCGCACCTGGGGGCAGGGCAGGGCTGGGCAGGGCAGGGCAGGCCGCCCCCCGCCGCGCCCCCGGGGCCGCCCGCCCGCCCGCCTGCCCGCCCGGGCTGCCGCGGGAGCGGAGCGGCTCCGCGCTCGCCCGCCGCGGCGCCGCTCGCACCGGGGCGGCGGAGGAGCAGCGCTCCGCGGCCGGGGCTGCCGGGGGCTGCGGGGCTGCCGGCGCCTCGCCTGCCCGCCGGGGCGGAGGCGCGTCCCGCGCAGACGGGCTGCCGGGGCTGCTGGCCGGCGACAGGTACCGGCGGGCTGGGCCGCCCCGGGCCCGCAGCGCGGAGGCAGCCTCCGCCGTGTGCCGGCCGGGCTGCGGCGAGCAGCGGGACGTGAGTGTGGGGCCGGGACCCCGTGGGGCGCAGCGGGAATGGCGGAGCCGGGGCGATGGGGGCCCGGCTTTCTCGTTCCCGCAAAGCCTGGGCCTGGGGGAGTCGCCTGTCAGGGCAGGGCGTTTGCAGGGCATTAACTGTTTGCTGCTATTCCAAGTATAGGGGAGCTGGGTCTTCTGGGTGTAAAAGGAGCAAAGAGTTAGCTAACAGAGTGACAGTGCTCGGGGCCGAAAGTCAGCTAAATACAGCTGCGGAAAGGGGTTTGGGGGACTTTTTGTTACAGCTGTGAGCAGTAACTGTCCGTTCAGTGTCTGTTTAGGCAATAACATTTGAGCACAGGAGGCAGGTACTGGCTCCCCCCCAGCGGCTGGTGCTGTTAAACAGCTTTGCTTCCCCCAGCATCAGTGAGGACAGGTCAGATCACAGAGGAGTCTCTGTGGGGTTACAGCCTGCCCTTCTTACTCACTCTTCTGGGATCGGTAATATGTTATTATAATACTAATATATGTAGAGGTGCTCATATATGTCAAAGGTAGAAAGGAATGCTAGGTTCTTCTCCCGACTCACAGTATGAAAAAGAAGCCTAATCCAGAGAGAGTTAAAGTTCACAAATTCACATCATCCCCTCCCGGCTTGAGGCCACAGACTGCAAAGATGCTAGTAAGACAGCTATTGCAAATCTGGGGATCTTCTGCCTTCACAAAAAGCTCTCAGCATCACAAAAAGGCATCATCCAGAGTGTTTTGTGCTCCTCAGCTGTAACTCGTATCCTAAAGCCCTTATCTAGACAAAATATGTGAGCAGTGACCGAGCTGTGGTGGAGCAGTGCTGTATGCCCAGAACACATGGCTCGCATGCTCTCTCTTGGTGAGCCCACAGCTTCCTGCCCTCGTCTGCTCGCAATGCACCACATCAACCATTTTTGTATCTCCTCTGATACCTCAGGCCATGGATGCTGCAAATACTTGTCGCGTGCACGGTATTGCATAGCGTCCTATAAACACTCTGTGTTTGCCCATGCCGTACAACCCACCTTTTTGCATATTTACATTTACTTTACTACACCCCTGCCTACAAGCGCACTCCTCGTACCACCCATCATATCGAGCAAACGCATCAAATACACGCCAGTGACACCGGTGGCATGCTCTGGTGTCCCCGGAGATGCCCGCGCCCCCGTTCTCGCGTATCAAGCACGGGGAAGCTCTGCCTCCAGGCCGGAGAAAGGAGGGCCTCGGCTGCCAGCCGCAGCGCCCCGGGGCCGCCTCGCTGCCACACTCACCAGGTAGCACTGGGGGTGTCTCTGTCCCATCGCCTGGCGCCTGACGGGAGGGGGAAGACGAGCGCAAGGGGCCTTCTCCCTCGTGGCTGCACCGCGCTGGGGCTGCAGTCGCTGGGAGCCGAAGCTGCAGCCTAGCCAGGAAGGAGCTTTTTAAACCGGGTTCCCCTCTCTCCACGTGACTCTTACTCTCCTAATAATCTGCCCAGACTTCCTTTGCGAGACACCACCACTCGCACGTTGCTTCTGGAAAAACAAGGCCTTGCTAAGGAACATCCTTTTCCCCACAAGGGTCTCAATTAGCTGAGCTTCGTCATGATGTCTGGAGTGGGAGGAATTTAGAAAGTCCCTGCTTATTTCCGAAGAGAATTAAATCACTGTGCGTATGCATATATATATATATATATGTCTTTAGTTCTTGAGCTCTTGCATGGAAAGTGCGCGCAATCTGGTTAATATAATATCTGCTGCACCCTCAAGGTAAGAAAGTCCTCAATTGGATTTTAAAAAAAAGTTGCTTAATCTTGAATCTGTCTGGATCCTGTTACGCTTAATAGAGCCTGACAGTGGTTTGAGTTAAAGTCAGGGAAGGGAATACTGTATTCAGAAACCTCGAGGGAGCCAGGCAAGATGGCAGGGTGTTAGTGATATTCCACTGTTGACTGGTGGAAATAGGGTGTAGCTTACTTTAGAAAACTTTAGAAAAATTAAGTGTTGTTAGGTTAGGCATCGTTACTCAAATTCACGTCTGTCGTTCTCTTTGCAGGGCGTAGGGGAATACACTGTAAAAGTAGTCTGGGACTGTCACTTTCATGCCTTAGTGTCTATGGGGAAAAAAAAACAACAGGCAACATTTGTTTTCCTCCCACATCTCCGTTTGTGGGCAGAAGGGGTTGAATTCAGCACCTCCAGCAGCGCAGCCCAGCCCTCAGCCGCGGAGGCAGCTGCCGAGAAGGGCTCTCGCGAGCAGCATTCGCGTGTCAGAGCTGGCGCTTCACACTTGGTGCGTCTGAAGGGTTCTTGCCTTCACGTTACGCCTGATGTATCTGATGAAGGAGCTTGGTAGCTGAGTCAGTCGAAACAATGACTGAGAGGGGGTATGATTGCTTTGGAAATAAATTGAGGTAAATGTCACTGAGAAAAAAGAAAAGCATTTAAACCAAAGGACAAAAGAATTGTGATAAATTTAGTTGGGAAATGAGAGGAAGAGTTTGAATTATCAGAGCAATGAGTACAGTGGGAGCTAAAACCCTGGATTTTAGAATGGGAGTTAATTGCTTTATGAGCAGAGGTGTATGATGAAGTCGCCCGTGACAGCAGGGTTCTGGACTTGTACACCCAGGGCATTGCTTGCTTTCTTGTTATAATCCAGTATATCATGAAAAGATTAAAAAAAGACAAGGGATATATACACCAAGTCTTTAATTTCCAACCCTGATATGTCCACAGGAACTCTGAGCTCATTCTGGCCTTGAGGCTCACCAGCACTGAAGGACTAAACATTTTTCAAATGAACTGCATGAGCTGAACGAAGTTAGGTTTGGTTGTGCTTTGATAAAAGAAGCTCAGGCAATAGCCAGTTGCTGTAGGAACTGGGAGCAAAGTCAAAAACAGCCTTCTTACTGAATCAATGTTAAAACAATTTCCCGGTGATAGGAACATGGCAGTGGCAGGGGCGCCCATCTTTCTAGGTTAGCGAGTGCAGGGTACTATCCTGTAGACTGTATCCGACACCTTTTGATGACAGTCGATATGTCAGCTCCAACTTCTTGGCCTGTTTTGAGTAGGTTGGGCAGGTTTGCTTAGTATTATCCCTAAAATCACAATGCGATTCCAAATACAGTGTTTACTTAGTATTTTAAAGCTTTATGTTGTATTGTCTGTAGGCTATTGTAATAGTGTTCCTTCCCTAAGCAATATGTCTCTTCTGCCCGTTTCTCTTGGTCTAAGCCTACATTTTGACAATCAGAGTGTGTCGTGCTACGAAGTGCCTTCAGGCTGAAAATAAATATTACCGAAGCTCTCCGAGAAGTTGTGGCATTCCACTTACACAAGGAAGCCAAGATCTAGGGGAAGAGTCTCAAGCAACTACTGAGTTGCGAGCTTACTTACAAGGCACCCAAGCTGATTTAACCTAGGATCTGCTACACCCAGGCGTGAGGGAGCTTCTTCAAGGGAGCTATCAGTGTGACTTAGGTAAGGTATCCCGTGGTATCTTTGTTCATTTTAGAGTTAAAGAAAAACTGGCTCTAGCTGGGGAATCTGTGGCTGGTGGTGCTCTTTGCAAGAAGGCTGAAGTAGCCAGGACACGTTCCATCAGCATGGAGAACGCCCATTGCAGGGATCCAAAATTAAGTGTTCAGAGCCCCCAGATAAAATGTGTGTGCGTGTGGAGGGTGATGTGGAAGTCTAGCAGCTTTCCTTCACGCTGCCCCCTCTCTCTGTACACACACGCTTTTCACCGCGCTTCAGTCTCTTTGCCAGCACTACTCATCTTTTTCAAATTATAACCGTACTTTGGAACATTTCACACCAGCAGTAGTTAAGTTTCAGATTCAACAACGTTCTTGCTCACTACCTCCTTGAATTGCTAGCCGTTGCTGCTGGATGCTGCTTTACTCCACCCCAGGGATGGCTGAATGAGAGCAATTTGGAAAGTGGTGAATAAGTGGGGTGGAACTGGGAGCACTCCATGTTTCAGTCTGTCCCTGCGCGAGGTGCACACCATCTGCCTCCCTTCACCTCGGCTTGTGCAGGAGGGAAATCTAGGTGCCAGGTCCAGAAGGGAGCCAGGGCACGCACTGACCCACTCCCCGCTTTGAGAAACAGCACATTTGGGTTTAGCGTGGGCCATCCTCTTGGCTCACCGTGCCGTATCTCCATGTAAGCCTTCTCTTTACCAGGTGGGACAAACCTTTCTTGAATAAAGATGACCTAGATTTCAAATGAAGTCTTACAAACCTGTAGCAAAACAGTAGTACTTCACCTTCTTGTGAAACCCATGGCTGATAATCCTGGGATTTCACTTGCCTTTTTCATACCTGTATTAAATATTTGTCCTTTAGTTTAGGATTTTAGAACATCTGTTTTTTCCTGTGTGAGTCTCATTCTTTGATTTGGTACTGCCTCCCATCTTCCTCTCCAAATTTCATTAGCAAACACAAACCTTTTATGTGCATATAATTAATGCAAATATTTGATAAGACCATTCCCAATAACAGATCTTTCAGGGCTAGTAACCTCATTCCAAGTCTGTAATTATCCTTACAGCACAACATAGCATTAAATGCTCTTTAGCCAGTTCCTCTCCTGTCTTAACAATTCTTCTATTTATCTCCTCTTCTCTGCTCAAACCAACAATTACAAGTGTCATTGTAGCAGCTGCTTTTCTGAAGTCATGATAGATTATATCTACCACATTTTCCTTGTTTTTATAAAAGGCAATTATCAGAATAAGATACCAGATCAGTCTGGCTTCCTTTGAGAAACTTGTTTTGCATGTAGTAGTCATCTGTCCTTATATGCCTGCGGAGGGAATTCTGGAAAAGTGTTTTAACTTGTTGCTTGTAAGAATTGTGGGAACACCATGGTGCTGTAGGATTACGTTTATCTCCCTAAATCAAGTCTTTTGTAAGATATTTCGTAATTTCTGTTGTTTGCAGACCCTAAAACAGACACCTAACACAATGTCCAAAGCCATGCTGAGAGATGACCCAAAGTATGTCATATGAAAGCTTTCTGAATTTCAGATGACCCTAAGATTTGCTTTTTTTTTTTTCCCCCCCCCCACTGCACTGCTGATGGCAAGGTGCTGGATATTATTTTCCTCCCTTTGAAAAGACTAAGCAAAAAAACAGAAGCAATCAGTCCTTGCTTGCTGGGAGGACCTGCCCTTTCTCTTGGTGCCAGTCTCTCACTGATATCTCTGCTTGTACAGCACATGAAATATGTCCAATTGTGCAGGCTGCAAAAGAGACTGAGAATGGGCACTGATATCTTGCTTAAGTAGAAATAGGCACCTTAACATAGGCTTCTGATCCTAAATTTATTGTGTACCACACTGTTTATTGAACGCATTCACAGCCAATCTTTACATGGTCTCCGTCACTTGAAGAGGTATCCTGCACCTACATCTGAGGGACACAATAGTACTGAACAGATCATTCTTTTTCCAAATGCAAAACAGCTGATCTCACCGATTACGCTAAAGCCCAAACAAACAGCGAGAACATTTAAGTTATTCACTGGGGGTGATTTCTGCTAGCCTTAATATTAACATTTGGGACCCAATTATTTCCTCTGGTGTGGAAACAGAACTCCCTTTGTGGCCAGTGAGAATGGTATGCACAGATTTGAAGAGGAGACGTAGATATGAAAGCCTCACTTATCTGAATTCATTTTTGGCTTTTCTAAGAGTGCTCATAGACAAGTGAATTGCGCTCAATACACAAGTTGCCTTTTCAATGAGGGAGGGCATGTGAGCAGCAGCTCACACTACTGTTGTCAGTGCTTCTGCTGCGGTTGTGTCCGAGTCAGGATTGTGTTGTGCTGAATGCTGAACATGCACAGGAGAAAGTCAGGTTCACTTTATCCACCTAGAAACAATTAACTTTGCATTAGGGGTGGCTGGAGGGAAAGGAAGTAAAATTTTGTTTTAAAGAAGAACAAGTCTGCTAGTGGTCCTAAGGCCACTGATTTCCTTAAGCTTTTGATGTTGTGGTTCCATCTCTGTGAGAAAGACAGACAAAAAATTGGTAGCTAATTGAAGATGGTCTCCTCCAAAATGTTGAACAAGACCAGTTCTTTCTCTCTTTTAAAAACAAAGTGAATTTTTATAAATATAAACATTCAAAAGGTCCCACATCTAGTCACTGGTATTAGTTGAAGAGCCAAAAATAATTTTTCTCAATGTTTAAAAACTTTTGTGTGTTTTGCCTTATGTCAGCTTACATGTCTATCTTGCATGTATTTTTGCAGGGTCTCATCAAGTATGGGTTCAAAGGGGTTTTACTTCTTTGCCCTGTGCAAAGCCTCTCCAGGTCTGTAGCGGCAGCTATAGTGCAGGTAGAGTTGTGAACTGATGCAGTACTTGGAAACCTCCAGTTGCCCTCAGTTGTAGCATCTATCCCAGTGTAGCACCAAGTAGCAAATTAGCTTCCCAGCTAACATTGACTAGTTTGGACAGTTATAAGTAAATTGTTTTTGTCGAGCTGATTGTTTTAAAATTAAGCCTCCAAGCACCGTAAGAATCAACAGTGCCGAAGGAGACTCGGAGCCGCTCTTCAAAGTTATGACAAGTCAGGCACTTGGCAGTTTTCACCATGACCTATATTTTAATATGGGCTATTGGATTATTTCTAAAGAGGCTTCTTAGCCATAAAAGAATTATGCTCATTGGCTGGGCTGTGGCAAAAATACAATTGAATTAAGGGTTGAAATAATTTAGGATCCAGCTGGACAAGTTGTCCCTGCGGCTGAGCAGTAGCAGATGTATTAAGCATTGGAAATTACACAGAAAAAAGGTATAATTGATCTAAGGTAACCTCACTACTTTATATTAAGTAAATCAATGCTGATAAGCTGAAAGGTTAGAAGTAAGAAGCTGAATTGAAGGAGGGTGGACCTGGAAAAAAGCAAGCCTAGGTGGCGAAACAAGTTAACTTTTAGGTCCTGAATGTGGTGCGGAGAATGGGCGCTTTGCTCTGGCGCTGGCTGAGAGTTTGCAAAGCAGCAGGAGTTCAGGCGAGTGTCCTGGGGAGCACGGGGCGGGCAAACTGCATATCCCTGCGAAAGGGCCAGATTCTCAAAGTGTGAAAAAAATAGCCCTTTCTGGGTTAATTTGGGCATCCAAAATCATTAGTCACTTGAAAACCATAGCCATGCCACAGCCCTCACTCTCCCTCATGTTTATATACGTGCATGCATCTCTACGTTTCGGTTAAACTTCAAGGATTAAGACGGAGGGCTGTCTTGCAAGGAGAAAATTGCACGGAGCAGCTGATGTTGTAAGACTGCAACATCTATGTATGTGTATTAAAAGAAGTAGGTAACGCTGAATGTTGGCTGGGAGCGCAGGATATAGTAGATACCCTCTGGGGACGCGCGGTGCCAGGAGGCTATAAACAGAGCAGCGCTGGAGCGGGAGGCTGTAGGACTGGGTCAAGCAAAACCAGGATTTTTCTGTCTATTTCTGTTTAAAAAATCAGAGACAAACTTTACTCAGTGAGAGCAACTTCAAACAAACTTGTATGTGCGTATTTAACCTAGATGGAAATACTCAAGGGTAGTAGAGGACAGGATTTCCCCACTGTTACTCACTTTAACTTCTAATTCCTTTCTTACATTTCCAGACTAAGCGGAAATGGTTTTGTGCTTGTTAACCTTGTTCTGTGGAGAATGAAAAGACACGGAGACAATATTTCTATTACTGCTTTGGGTGTACATATAGTAAAATGACCTTAAACATGCATGACTGTTGAGACCGAGAGAAGGCGGCACCCGGCAAATTGGTAGAGACAGCGTCGGCTCCGTGGGAATTGTGCCGCCAGTCCTGTTGCCGTGTTTGCGGGGGCAGACAGAACAGCTGCCCAGATGGGTTACATTTGTCTAGGTCAGGGTTATTGATTAAGTGTCAGGGTAGATAATCGTTACAGTGCTTTGGCTTCCGCTCTCCGGGCTGCGCTGCTTTTCTGGCAGGAAGGCTTGCGCAGCTGGCTGTGGATATAGAGTAAGAGAAACTTTCAAGTAAATGCGGTGCAAGGAATGAGCAAAAAAGTCTCTTTTTTGGTTGCCCTAAAGCTCCATCTGCTGGTTGCAGTTCACGTCAGCTTCAGGGACTGGAAGGGGAAGGCTGCAGTGTGTCGACAAGGCTGCGCACAGCAGAGGGGTTTTCAGATGCTGCTGAACGTGGGCCGGGCAGACAAGTTGCGGAAGGGAAGCTAGCTCTCGGCTGACGCGCCGCTTCTCTTGCTCCGAGGGAATACTGTAGACCTCCAAAAGCTCTAGAGCTTGATGGTTTTCTGCAGAAACTAAGTCACTCGCTCTTAAGATAGAGAGGACACAAACTTCCTTAGTGATAGAGCAAATATGCTGATTTAGACTATGTATTTAGGACCTGTGACTGGCAATGTTAAAAGCCTGCCTGTGTTGCAAAGCCGAGGAATGAAAATTTGCG
This sequence comes from Dromaius novaehollandiae, assembly GCF_036370855.1. Classification (NCBI taxonomy): domain Eukaryota; kingdom Metazoa; phylum Chordata; class Aves; order Casuariiformes; family Dromaiidae; genus Dromaius; species Dromaius novaehollandiae. Next base: position 5,433,669 of record NC_088110.1, read on the forward strand.
AGATGCTGTCACGGTCATGCCTTGGTTGCTCTTTCGTTCCTCTCAAAGGGGTGAGTTGAGCTGTCACCAGCAGGTAAACCTGCAGGAACCCCTTCCTGCTGTCATCATTTAGTTTTCAAACTGGTCTTAATCAAAGTACATTGCTTGCGTGTCAGTAAAACATAAGCATAGATATGGCTGAAAAGAAAATTGTGTAACTAAAAAGAGATTATGATACTTTGCCCAGTCAAAGTTTTCATTTTCTACTGAAGGAGCAGTGATATCAGAAGATTCACTAACATGAGAGATTCCTTGTGAGACGTGCTCTGAAGGAAGGATGGGGCATTCAGATGTATCCTCAACGTTAAAAATCTCTCTCCCTCTTTCACTCTCTGAAGATTTGCATGTTGCCCTCTCTTGGTGTCTGATGGTTTTGATGAGAAGGTGTATGATTAAGGTCAAAAATGTTCATCGGTGAGGAAAGTAGGTGGGGAAATTGAGTATACTGAATGGCTTACCTATCCTGTCACTAATAATTTCTTTGTTCTTTCTAAGAGGATTTCGTGGCTTGTTTTAGAGTAGACTCCAGGGGCATTCCCTTTTAATAAGAAGTTCACAGTGAACTTGGTTCACATGCACAGTTGGAGACTGGGACAGATGGTTACAGTGGAAACAGATAAGAGAGAGAGGAGAAGAAATACAAGGACACTGGCTCAGATTGTGTCATGGAGCAGGTCAGCTGCTAGTCCGTGAACAGAATCAGATCCTCTGAAAGCTGTTTGCTGTATTTTCTGTGGACTATACTGTCTCTGCTCTTCCTGAATCCATCTCCGGCGTAGCTGAATAGAGGGATAATTGCTCTTCTGATACATGTTGGAGTGCAAAGTTTTTATCACTCCCAAGAACGATTGCAATGGCAAGTGCGGCAGTACTAGAATTTCACACAAGTAATTGGAGCCCCATTTTGCTTCAAGAGGTATAAGGAGGATTTACTCTGCTAAGAAGAGCTGAAAGCTACAGTTTTCCTTTTAATGTACACCTGCATTTTCAGTCTCCCTGTTCTCTACCCCAGTGGTGGTCTTTTATATGTCTCCACAGGTCATCGTTATTAACTTTGATTAGCCTGTGTAATCTCAGCAGAAGGGTGTTGTGTCTGCCTTCTTTGTGTCTGCAATCTGGATTTTTCAAATTCAGGCACGGAGAATATGACCGTGCACTGGAAAGGCGAGGTGACTTGCTAAGCAGTTGGTCTCCAAGCATGGCAGAACATCGTGCATTACGTCCACCCCCCTTCATCTGCGCTTTTGCATCTGCATGGACTGCAGCCACCATTCTTTAAGATTCAGGTGAAGAACGGGAACCCAAATGACACTACTCCCTCCAGTTTTAAGTGACACCATTTGTATGCGAAGGACCACGCAGTGGGGATGGGATGGGATCTGGGGCAAGGCATGGGTGCGCCTTCCCTCTTCTGACCACACAGAGGGACCCGGAGACATGGACATAGAGGGGAACAGTACTGCATGCTCTGAAAAGGATCTTCTGCAGTAGGGAATCTCTTTTACGAGAGGATCTGAGACCGTGCCAGCCGCAGCGGCGCCTGGCAGCGGGGTCCGGGTGGAAGGGGGCTCGGAGGGCTGCTGGGTGGCGAGGCTCGGCGCAGATGGGCCGCTCTGCTGCGAGTGCCCAGGGATCCTCCCCCGTTGTGGGTGGGCCTGGGGCTGCCAATTTGCCCAAACCTCACACCATTTAGAGTATTTTCTTAAAGTCCCACCTTCTGAATTCATGTGATTCTGCTAGAAACCCAACTCCCATTCAAGAATAAAAAGATACACTTCAAGCCCTTGAGCTGAAAATAGGAACCATAAGGGCATGAAAGTAAAATGGTAGTAAAAATAAATGCTTTACTATTTTTTGGAAGAAAAGAAACAAATGTGGTTTTTGGAGGGGTTTTTAGTGTAATTTTGAAACTCTTCAGGAGAGGGAAGCCACTTGAGCCTCTCTCTGTGCATTCAAGGGCACTTCTCAAGCATGGACCTTTTGAGATATTTTATGTTCTCCAGTTCTGCCACGGCAGGGAGGTAGAGCAGGGGAAGCAAGGGGAATTAGACCCTTAGTACACCGTGTCCTGCTCGGTTGTGCTGTCCTGCAGCTGTTCCATGCAGAAATTTCCTGCACAAGGAGCACATGGAAGTTTAAAAAATAACAAAACGGGGGAGGGGAGAGTGAGCTGAATATGTATGAAAGGATGTCAAGCCAAAAGCAAACAGAGCCATGCTGCGCGCTCTTGCAGAGAATCAAGATACGCCAGCGTACGCGGCGTGAGCTGCTGTAGCTCTGAGGGGTTGCAGCAGGCACTGAGAAGGAGGTCTGTGTCTGCGAGCAGCACGCTGCAAGTGTCCCCATGAGCGTCCAGGAGCTGTCTACAAACAGGGAAGGTGTGTGGACTTAACTTCCAACTGCGATAAACTTGGAGTAACTGCTTGTGTACGTCCATGTGCCTTGGCCCCTTCCTGCAGAACCTGCCTACGTGGCACCGTGTGTCTCAGTATCACCAGCTCGAATTTTGCTTTTCTCATCAGCGAGTGTTTCAGCATGCTCACTCCTGCTTCCCAGAAGAAGTTTCTGCTTGTAATGCTGGGCCGTTGTTAGTTGTTAGTCTGCATATTATTAATCTAGGCAGTTCTGTTTCTCAGTCTGTTCTTGTGATCTTAGCATTTTCTGGTATTTTTTTTTTTTTAATTTCCAAAGCTTGGCCGAGGGTGTCCCTGAGCTTCCTTGCCGTCTGCGGGAGGAAGTCCAAGGGCCAGTCTCACGCCAGGCTTCTGCATCTCGTTAGCCGTGCGCAGCTTCCACGGGGAGGGAGCGGGGAGCGCAGTCAGTGCCTCTTTGTGAGGGGCTCCGAGTCCTGCCGGGCCGCCCAGCGCTGCGGTCGCCTGGCGTTGCGCTGCAGCCAGGCGCCCAGCGTCCTTCCCGCGAGGCTCTGCGCCAAGGTGGGCTGATGCAGATGAGCTCAGTAAGGCTCCAGGCTTGCAGAGGAAGTTGGGCTAACTTTGCAGGGTTTTTTGTTTTGTTTTTTTTTTTTTTTTTGAGCAAGAGACAGAGAGAGAGAAGAAGAGGTGGGGAGAGGTACAGCTTGGTTGGGACTCTGGCTAGGATGTGCCACAGTGAAGAGCTGAGCTATTTATTTTGGTTACAAGCAGGAACAGGCTAGAGGATTTGCTGGGCTCTGCTCTCTGGGTGGCACGGGAGTCCTTTACCTAAATTAAGGAGCAGAGAGGGCCTTACGGGGGAGAGCGAGGAAGGGAGGTGGCTTGTCTGAGTGCGGGACTTCTGTAAAGCTTCCTGCATCTTTTTAGCTCTGGGCTCTGCTCTAGTAGACCAGCGTAAAATTTGAAAGGCAAACTCTACTTTGAAGGACTGTTATGTGTTTAGCTATGTCCGTATATGCTGACTCAACAAGACGAGAAGAGAAAAAGATAAGATTGAATCGAATTAAGTTGGTGTGGTTGATAACCTCGTCAGAGAGAAGGCTACCGCAAGCAAAGCTACCTGCGTTTGGGTGTCTGGGTCGGTTCCCAGCTGCTCCGCTGCTTTCCATGCTGGAGCCGCTGCAGTCGTCCCCAGGCTCGGCCTTTGCTAGGGGAGGTCCGGCCGCCCCGCGGCTGCTTTCTGTGTGGCTGGAGGGAGCATGGGCAGGTCCCTCTGGTTCCCCCCGCTGGGAAATTCCTCGCATCCCCCACGGGGGAGAAGGAGAAATGGGTCTGATGTGCGGAGCTGGCCGCGGTCTCCTTACTGGAAGCAGGTGGAGGACGGGAACAGAGAAGTGCTGGAAGCTTAGCGCTGTGCTGCTGTGGCAGAACACCGCGCTCCTGAGGTCACCCTAATCCATTTTTCTGCTGTTAGGAACCGCTAAGGCAGCTTTGCTGCTTCCTGAACTGCCGGTTCATTATTATACAATGTCATTAGCCGATTCTGCTCTGTAGTTTGTAGTCTGTGACCTGTTTTCTGGTTCTGTTTCTTGGCAGATACACCTAGCTGATGGCATAATTTCCAGAACTCTACAGTAAAGAGTCAAATCTTTGTGCTGAGTAAATTATTACTTGTATTTTGGTGGGGACTGGGGCCGTATTGTGATTCGCTCTGTAAATCATATAACAACAGGCCAGTCCGAGCGGTGAAGAACCCAAGTTTAAAAATAACAGACAAGAGTATGTAACGGGCTCGAGTCAAAATCCCACCTTTTTGAAGGAATTTCGTTCTAAATCAGAAATTGGCAGCTCTGGAGAGTTCATAATTAAAAATACCAAATAAACCTCTGATAAAAGAGCCTTAAAATGTCACTGCTGATATCAACTTTAAGGTGCCGTACTGGGATTGATAGAGACTTTCTTCCTTCTTGTTTAATATTGTATTTCCTGCTGGAGGAAAGCTGTGGTGGTAAAACTCTGCAAAGCCGACAATGTGTCTCATAAACAAATTCGCTTCCTTCTTCAAACATTGTTTCATTCAACAGCAAGACGTTCAAAATGCCTTTTTGCTCCGGATCTTTGGTCGGTTCCATTTGCAGGGAGTCTTTGCGTCGCCCCCCACGTTTGCCGAATTTGTTAAAGCTGCCGTGTTCGCTCCTGTTGGGAATCCGCCCCGGCCTGCGTCGCAGCAAGGGAATCAACTGCGTAACACATTGGGTGGATGGGTTTATTTGGAGTTTCTTAGGAAAAAACCCACACATTTGTTTATTTTTAATGGGGAGCATTTGCCTGTAAGATGTAAAAAATCGCCCTTAACTCTCTGCCAGTGATTCAGCACTTTATTAACCAAAGTACTGAGGTTTAGCGTCAGATGCTTAATTTTCAAGGAGGGAGTAATTAGTAATCTCTTCCCGTTATTGCTGAAGTCTTGTTTTGCCTAAAGACTGTGCGTGATGATAGTACAGGTCTCATTCCTAGACCGGAGGAAAGGCTTGTTGCTGCCTGTATCTGGAGGCCTCAGTAGGTGATGACTGTGTTCACTGCGTTTGACAGTGTGTTTGTTTCAGCGGTGCCTTCAGACCATGCCCGTGCTGTCACGTCGAGGGTCTGACACCGTGCAGCGTGGTGCCTCGCCGCCGGGGATTGCTTCCTCCGGAGGAGAGAGGGAGGGGTGCAGGATAGCTTTGGTTTGGTAGCGCTTGCTGTTTGTTTTAGATATGCACGCTGGGCCTGAAGAGGCTGAATTGACTTTAAGTCAAAGAAAGAGGTTTCTGATAACCGTTGACTTTGTCCCAAAGGTTCAGATAAGACTTTTCTTTTCTCTTGCAGTGCTGTGCCAAGAAGTACTATGCTCGTATCTGTCTCCGAGACTATTCTGACAGTCAGAAGCAGAAGAAATCCCTTGTTTGCTGCATAAGTACAGGCATGTGTTCGTGTGTTATAAAACTGGGCAGAAAAGTGTTTTTTTGTTTTTCTTACTCTTACAGAAGTCAGCCACAATTGAGTGATTAATCTTTGGCAAAGTGTTAATTTTTGTTTTAATAATACCTGATTTGTTCTGTAAGAAGCAGCTGAAGACGACAACCGTGGTGAGGCCGAGGAGGTTTTCCCTCCGCAGAGTGGTCTGGGGCCACGGCTTCGGTTCTGCGGAACTGCGGGCGGGTGGGTTCAGGCTTCCAGGGCTGCTGCGTCTCTGGATTCGCACGTGTTGTTAGCTGATGAAGAACTTTGTAAACTGCTCCGTTCCAAAATAAACCTCAGAAGGTGAAATGACACAGAGAAAAATGCCTACATATATGCGTATACATGCCTACATATATACGTACACGTGCCTAGCAAGCACCATGTTTCAGTAGCAGTGACTAAGTCAACATATTACTGTGCTACATAAATGCAATGAACTTCCTTATGCATAAATGATGCTTTCAGCACAGAAAATATGCGTGGTTTGTTGCACCGAATGGCAAACACCCTCCGTTATCCCCGTAGCGATGCTGACGGGAAATGAGTTGGCGTTCAGCAGGAGTCGGTACCTGTGCGGCAGAGAAGCCCGTGTCACGCTGCGGGTGTGCCGGTGGTCTCTGCTGCCTGGGTACCGGGACAAGTGTTTTGCTCCTCCACCAGGGATGGGAATGCTGCCTGGCTTCTCTTCAGTCTGTGTGCTATAAAAAGGAGAGGGGGAAGAGTGGTTTGTGCTTTTCTACTGTGTATAGATCCTCCAGAGAACTTATTTTTGCAACCAAAATTGAGTTAATAGGGATTTTCTTTTTCTCTTACACCACACCTTGCACTTTATTGGGGTGCATTTTCTGAAAAAACAAAGCGAAAATATATTTTAATGGTACTTGGTCTTCTAAATCACAGATAGCTTTTGGAAAATGGTACTTTAAGCACCTTTGAGGTCTAAACAAAATGACCTTCTGTCTCTGGGTGTTGCCATACATCATTTACCTGGAGATCTAGGTAAATTTTTACCTGTCTGAGATGCTATTTCTGAAGTAACTGCTTCTGGAGCAGTAGAAAAAAGGTCTTGATTTTTTAATTGTTCCCCACTGTCAGAAGGTGGGTATTACCCATGTGTGACAGATACCTGTCAAGCAGTAAACTTCTAACCTGAATGAATATTCTCATTTGATGCTTCACTTCACAGCTAAGGACATGAGCTATGAAGAGTCCCGGTAAGCAAAGACTCCATGTGTATATGTGTTTTATTCCTCAGAAGTTTTTTGGGTGACCTGATTGCCTTAGTACAGTAGTGCTGGGAGAGAAGAGCTGCTAGCCTTGTTGTCCCCTCTTTATTATAGCAAAGGTTGTTTCTGAAATAAAATTGCCACGATGGTTTCTTTATTGATCTTTTTAATTAGAAAGCACCACCAGGCTAAAACAGGTTCCGTTTTGCTACATCAGTATTGTAAATCATGAAGAGCATAATGAGCTGAAAAATATGCAGATGGTTTACAGCTGAATTCACTGACTTGTTTTATTTTATATTTTCTCACTTTGGAAGATTGTAGGATGCCATTAGACCTGTTGATAGGTCTGATCTGAATAGGAATAAAATAACATTTTTCATCTAAGAGTAGCATGGGAGTTTCAATGTTTTTGAGAAATGGAGTGAAACACTTATCACAATACCTATTGCACTTATACCAAGAGTGACTTGGAGAGTAACAACAAAGTGATTAAGAATGAATCAGTCTTGATGAATTGCATATATGACCATATGTTCCAGCTTTTGGCTCTTTAAACTCCTTGAGACTTGGAGGGGGAGGAAAAGCGTTTGCTCTGTTTGAGGCGCCCTTCACAAGGCTTCTAAGGAACATCATAAAAAGTCATAGCAGCATTATTAAATAATTAGAGCCATTTTCCCTCATGCATTGCAAAATTAAACATTTTGAGGAAAATGATATGTAATAATAATCGGCAGGTGTTTCTGAGACCTGCAATCCATCCGTTATCGCCTGAATAATCTCTTTGTAAAAGGATGACCATTTTTGCAATTTTCGACTAAGCAGTTCCCTTGTCAAGTTATGTAAGAGGTGTTGTTTGAAGAAGAGTGTTGTTTTTTTCTGAACTGTTCAGAGCTCTTCTCTTGCTGTGGAAGTGGGGACTTCTCATATCAGGTTCGTGTAGTTAGAGGTACGTAGCTATTTCAGTTTCACTGCACTGTGTGCGTCTGGTCACTTTTAATAACTTCAGAGTAATTGAATTGTTAATTCCTTTGTCTGACCACTGGTTTGCTCTCTATATGGCTTATGTAATGTATTGTTTCTAAACCGCTTTTCCAGTGTGGTGTCTGGGGACCAAAAAATACAGTGCTTGAAATGCAGTCTGCGAAGGCATCAAATGCTTTGCCCCAGTCCAGTGAACATGTGTTTGTGTTTAAGGATGTGCCTAGATCTGCCTGTATGGACATCTGCAATGAAGTGTATCCTTAAGTGCATGGGGCTTACTAGGTTGGAGCTGCTAATACCTATTAAATTTGGTTTGTTGTTTTGGTCTTACATTTATCAGTAGTTTCCACTTCGTATGTAGCTTTGTAGATGTTACTTGTCCTTGCTACGTGGTCACTCAGTAGGCTTTAAGATTTAAATGAAATATATCAAGTTCAGATCTTTCCATTTTGTTTTAAGTCATCTTCAGGGTTATGTTTGTAATTGTCATGAATTCTGAAAGTTGAAGAAGCATGGGACTTGCCTTTTACACTAGGGAATCATCTCTGTTATACAGATCATAAATGAAAAGGAAACAAGATAGTTGTGGGGGAGCTGTCAAAGGAGAGAGTTTTGAGATGCATGGGGGACAACACTGGCTGGTGCAAAACCAGGGTTAATTCTGGAATGAGGGGCGAGTCTCAGACCTTTGTGGCGTATAGAAGTGGTACATGGGGGGTGATTTTTTGAGTCTTGTAGAATAGCTTGCAATTTTGTTTAAATACTCCAATTAAACCTTAATTTGGGCCAAGAGAACCCCTTTGGTATATCTGAAATGACATAAGATTAATATAGCTTTAGACTTTTGTCAAGGTTGTGTTTGGGGACCTTTTAAATGTATGCTGCTATGAGACTTTCCATGGATCTATGTGAAATACCACCCCATAGGGCCTTTCAGAGACTCTCTTCGTTGTCTTGGTCTGCCAGATGTTATACTAGTTTCTGGAAAGGCTACATGGGAACACGAGAACGTAAGAATATCGGGGATTAGAGCGGTGGGTGCTTTTGTTCCCCCAGTGCTTGCCTTGCACGGGGATATCTCTAATGGACACTTTCAGCTGCCTTCATTTTCTTTTGTGCGAACAAAAAAACCCCAGTATGGTGTTTTCCCAAGAGGCTGAAGTACTTTCTGAGGAGAGAATACATTGTCCTCTTTGCATCAACAGTCCTTTTTGGGTACATTGTGGCAGCCTCTTTGCAGGATGTGCTTGTCACCGTGCTGTATGGGAGATGTGTGCGTAATGAACCCGCTGGAAATAAACACTGTTTTCCCCCCTCATGAATATTTGATCTATGATTTATTTGTCCACCCGGACTTGGACTAATGCATGTCAAATGCTGCCTGTTTGTTTTCCTGTTGACATATTTCTATCAGCGGTGTCTTCTGTATTATGGACAGGAAAAATATTAGCAGACCTATAAAACAATGGCTTAAAGAGAGCAGGGCTTTGATGTTAAGCTAGATTGACTCCACTTGGGAAAATAGTAAGAGATTGGGCGGAGGGGAGGGCTTTTTGTCTACTGTGAAATTATTCACATTAGCCTGGAAGAAGAGTAAATTGAGACTGACCGACTCCACCAGAAGGTCAGGCGTTGCCCGGTGCCTGCTGGAGCACACCCAGCCTACGAACCGCTGTGTAGCGGTGTGGGGACTGAGATCTCTTCCTTACGCACCTGAGCAGTTGATGGTATCACTAAAATAACACTGTCATAGTGGGAAGGATCAGGTCTGATATCACTGAAAATGCCTAGTGACAGCAAGCAAGTCAGAGAGAGTCACAGGTAGGAAGTGCAAGTATTTCAATATGGAAACAAATGCTAAAGGAGTCTGTAAATGCACTATCTTGCCATAAATGGTCAAATCTGTTAAATCTGTTCTTGTCATGATCTGATGCTGAGTCTGCCTCCTCACAGTTGAAAAAAACAGTGGGAGTGTTAAAGCAAAGAATATCAAATTCGAGTAGCGGGTTTGGGAGACCGCGAGCACTCGTGGGTAGTTCCCTGAAACGGGCGTCAGAACACCTGGATCTTTATCTCAGCTCTGCCCGGACCGTCTTGGGTCAGTTCAGGCAACGTAGTGAACTTCCCTGTCTCTTCCCTTTTGCCCTGTCTATTTATAAACTCTAAAATGTTCAGGAAAGGTAGAAACCTTCATTATGTGTTTAATGCAGTACTTTGTTCTGTGGCTGTTTCATCTGTCAGAACTAAGTCCTATTGTAATAAAACAAATAATAATAGAGAGTTTTATCAAATGCATAGTTCATTTTCAGTTAAAAGCTCTCTTTGTCCTCCCGTTGCTAGTCGTCGTCTGAAGGGGTGCTTCTCTTGGGTCCACAGGGCAGTTTTTCGTCGTCCCTGCTATGTAAAGCATAGGCGTTTGCCATTAGAATTGGCAATAGCAAAGGTAGGAGCGATGACTCGTGTTTGTATTTACTTCGTAGTCTGTTTTACGATGAGTTTAGATTTGAGGTAATAGTAGCCGAAACATGTGTTCAAACTGCATGGGTGAACGGGCTGCTGTTTCCCTCTCCTCCCTGTATGTCGACAAAATACTTCTGTGCTTACAAGAGACAGGTTGTCAGCGAAATGTAATTAAATAACGTTATGGAGGTTGGCATGTTTTCCTTCAGAAGACCAATGTACAAACTCTAAACACTGAAGTTGTTTCTGCTTTGAATAGCTGCTGTAGTTCGTGGCTGGTTATCTCCCCGTTCAGAAAGACTTCCGGCCCCGGGGAAAACAGCTCTCCCAAAAGCTTTGGGCCGTTCTGCTGTGACTCCTTCTAGTCTCCTGCACTTTTTCCTGTTCATTTCTTTTTTACGTTTTAAGAAAACATTTTGAATTTTCCTGCAATCTTTGATATCGGGAGATATGAGCAGAAGCCCAGACTTACGTATCTAATTGTGCACTTGGCCTTATCTTTGTCTGCAAGGCTGATGTTTACCTTTGAAAAGGAAATTATTCCTTTTGAACAATTATAGCCCCTAAGCTTTCATCATGTCTTTCTAATTTGCAGTGCTTTGCTTCTGGTTCACTGTTAGATGCTTAGTAAAGATTTAGGAAGATAATGTCCTTAACAAAAGGAAAGTAATTTTTTTTTTTAGAAGAAGAAAGCTCTTTTTAACAATAATCTGAGTTGATCACAATGTTCTTGATAGACTAATCTTTTAAATTCACTAAGGAAAAATCTCAGATATTGCAGTTAGGCAGGAACGAGCAGTTGTAGAAATAGAGAAAGAGGAAGAAATAGGGAAAGGCTGCAGTCCTTTAGGAAAGGATCTAGGGCTTGCCGAAGGTGATGGCTGCATGTGAGGGGACAACATCATGTTGTTGCAGAAAAGTCAAACCTTACACTGGGGACAGCTAAGCAGGAATATTGACTGCAAGCTGCGTAATGGCATCCTTGTGGTCTACCCAGGAATGGTAGGGCCTGAGCTGAAGGGCTGTCCCAAGTGTGAGGGCACACAGGTCAGGAGAGATGTGGGCTGGAGGACCTTGATGAGAATAATCAGAAGTGCAATTTGAGAGGAAGAGTGAAAGAGATGTTGCTATTTGGCCTAAGAAAGGAAGGCTGGAAGAAGCAAGAGGGAGACGACATGACGATAAGCTCTTACTGTGCGTGTGTTTCAATATACTCTGCAGAGAGGTGGAGATAATCAGCTCTCCTGGAGCATGGTGAAACCAACACCTAGGGACTCTAGTCGCAGTAGTAAAGATTCAGGTTAGGCCTTGAGAAAAACTTTTCCAACAGTAAAAATTGTTAAGCACTGGACTAGGTTGTTTGGCAAGGCTGTGCAGTCCCCCTCGTTGGAGGCCTTAATGACAGGTTTAATCTAATGAATGCTCACTTTTGCAGACAATTTCTATTTGCTGGGTTTTGGGGAAGGGAATGATTTTTATGTGTGTTTATTGGGTATTCCTGCTACTAGCAAATGCACAATGAAAAAGAAACGAAGTAACAGTCTCAAAGTGTCTCAATTTTGCAAGCAACCCCTACAAATACAAATTCCTCAAACTCCTGGATAAAATCCATGACTCTCAGAATGATTTGAATGATTCCTGTTGTCGGTGTAGTACGGGATGCACTGCTGCGAGGGAGTCTCACGCAGCCGCTGTGTAACCTCGAGGGAGAGCCATGCTCCTGGGGACTGTTAGAGGCTTGGGAAGCATGCTCTTACCCATGCCCAATTTAGAGCAAAGCAACACACTTGCAGGTATAGTTTTAAAGATAAGCCTCATTTAAACCCGGTTTTAACATGCAAAAGAACATTTTCAATAGAATATTTTCTAGATAATCTAATTTAAGTCTGATGAAGAAGGGTTAACATAAATGATTTCCTTGCAGCACATTGAAGTGTGTAATAGCATGAAAACTTAGAATAATAGAAATGAGAGAAAAAAGAGCAAGCATTTATCATCCTTAAACCTGTTGGGTAGGGGGGTCCGGGAGGTTAAAGAAGCAATGCTTAGGGTCCAGCTAAGGTAATGTAATACTTCATCTTACAACGTTTTCATGTGTCTCAGAAGTCACCAGTTAAGCTGTGGCTGTTACAGAGTATTTTATACTAAGAAGATGGCATAATAAATGAAAACTTTTATATAATTTAAACAGCTATGATATTGTTTTCCTTGGTGGTGGTGGTGTGATTCTTACCACCATTAATAATAACTTGCCTTGGAAATTTTTCATGTTTTCTAATTACTGATATTATTAGGTGCTTTTAATGAGCACCAAGTATCAGACTGCAGCTCCCAGGATTAAGCATACACCTAGGAGCTTAGCTGGAGTTGGGTCCTTAAATGACCCTTCTGTATTTCCTTTGTCATGGCGCTAAACCTACTGCGCTTCTTGAACTTTATCTGAATAAGTGCTGCCTACTGTATTTATATCAGACACATTTTTTTGTTTGCATTTTGGCTTTATGAAATGTCAGAATCAATCTTATACTAATGAAATGTCCAAATTTCATCTCAGCTATGAACATAGCTGCTAATCCTGTAAGATGTTTACTTTCTGCCTCTCTGGCTATGTATAGTAACAGAGAGTCTGCCAACTTAAGCACTACTGACAAACATCTCCCTACTGCTAGTCAGTCTAATAAATGTTACTTCATTGAGTAAAGATTTAAAATTAATTAATAAAATGTCATTAAAATCCCATACAACCTCTGACGAGTTTGATCTCACTGCGGGCCAGTGAAAATGGTTACCTGGATGCTGCAGAAGTGCCTCCAGATCCCACCCAGTCAAATATTTTTTATGTTTTTAATCTTACAGGTTTTTAACTTTAATCATATTGTGGATAAAGCTTCTGATGGTGGTGGTTGCTTTTTGGGGGGAGAGGTGGAGAGAGGAAGTAGAGGGAGAGGTGGGCTGTTGCAAAGGATAACAGCAATAGGAAACATAGGAAAAATATGAGCCAAACACTATTGTCAACATGGTTCAGCCTTCCTAGCAAGTCATAAGGAGTGTAACTGCAAACCTCCCAGGCCTGTCTTAAAAATAGTTTTTCAAAGTCGTCCCGTGGCATTCTCCATGTAATTCTGGCCGTGACGCCTCAGGTTGCCGGGCTTGCCGCAGGCTGTGGCTGCGCGGTCGACGGGCAGACTGGCCACAAAGGCGGGTGGCTGCGTTTGTGCATGCGCTGGCCTTTTCCCGTGTGGTTTGTAAGGCGCGGGCCCCGTTTTCCCACCTCCGCGCACCTCGGGTAGCCGGTGGCCCCGTGCAGGCGGCGCTGGCCGCCCGCTCAGCCGCGAGGACGGCGTGTTGGCATCGTGCCCGAGGAGTTCCCCTGGAGCAGGGCCCTCTCGCGCTGACCGCCGTACAAAACAGATCTAGGCAAATGTTTCTCACGTAAGAGCGCAGATCTTCAAGCAGTTTGGTCTGAGGTGAAGCCTGGGTGCATTACCTCTAGTTCTGCGTTCGTTTAGGCTGTGCCACTGATGCACCAAAGGAGGTACAAAAACAGTTTTAGGCCGGCGGACACCCTATTGATTCACCTTCCGTAAACAAGTTAATCAGGATTTACAATATTAGCATCTTCCTTGTTCCAGGGTGGACAAGGAAGGTCGAGTTTTCTAGATGACCAGCCATTACCTTTCATGTACTCAGAAACTGGAACCTAGCTTTTAAAAACTGTAAATGAGGTTTATTCATAGTGATAGTACACACTAGAATCATAGTTGTTGGAGAACTGGTAAAACAGCAGCCGATGGCCTCTGTTCTTGAGAATTAGTTGTGCTTTGCTCTTGCGCTGACCAGGCTGTTGGCCTAGTCGCGTACCCTTGTCACCCGTGTTCACTTAAGACTGCTGGAGTTTCTGTACACATAACGGTGTCTTAGTTTGCTATCTGAGAAGGATTTATCATCCAATTGATATTTTAACAGGGCAGAGTACTGATTACATAAATGGTGTGTCCTGTGGTGACATGGGACCAAAGGTGTTTCCAGCTGTAACGTGTGGGATTCAAAACTCTCCTGAAGCAGGCCTTGGGCTTGGGGACTTGTGCCTGCAGACGTCCCGGGCAGGCAGGCAGGGCTCTGAGGAGCAGGAAGGTGTCATCCCTCGGTGCTCGACTGAGAGCCGTTTTCTGTTCAGTGTTTTTAACCTTCTCCTCCTGTTTAGTTCCTGCTCTGCCCCTTAATGTAATGCCCGTTTACTGCAGACTGCTTTTAGTTTGCTCTTTATAAAAGCTCCCCGAGGCACAATGATGGCTAGAAATTAATGTATTCCTTTCCCGCACATCAAGCAGACGTGTGTATATTGAGTTAGTGTCTCTTAATGTTTAGCTGATTTCTCTTCAGAGCATAGTTGAGTCACTGCTACATACCAAACCCATTTGTGGCCTTTCTCACTTAATAGTATTAGGATATGTAGATTTATATATGCAGTCTTTCTTGCTTTAATTGCTTCTATTTGCCCATTTGCGTGACTTGAAGGTTTTTATAAAACCCCTAGCCCTACGCACACTCCTCTATTAGAGGGCATAGTGTTGAATGCTGTTGGATGCACCAGGAACATGGAGGAGGCACCTTTGGCATTTAAAGACCTGACATGGTTGTTTTTGTCATCTTTGTCCACCCATCTTTATTTTAACTTGTTGGAACAGAAACCTTTTTTTGAAAAGGTTACTGCCAAGGACTTTGGTTACTATGCCAGGCAAAGGCCTCCTTGCCAGGGAATTAACATGTATTTCACCTAACTGTACAGCCAAGTTAGGGTAACCCCAGCTTCTCCTTTTCCAAAGGGAGAGAAAACCCTCTCCTAATGTTCATGCTACAAAAAGCCACAATTGTTACTTCTCAGCTGTGGTTAGAGTCACTCATTTTGCCTGTAAACGATGATGCCTCATTTCCCATCCGAGAGCAGAGATCCTCTCTCCAGATATCTGCAGAACTTCTTTGTATCATATTCCCTCTTGCTTGAAGTAGTCAGCAGAAATAACTCTTTGGTGCTGAACTTTTTGGAAGAGCATCGACTCTGTCCTTTGGCTTTTCTAGCCTTACCATTGAGAAAAACACCGATCACACTCAGAACTAAGAATACGCGCCCCAAGTCGCACTGCGCTTATCCAGGTAATACAGCAGAAGGGTGATTTCCTGGAAATCTCCCCAGCACTTTGAGGTACACGGAGTACCCTGCCCACTGTGCTAAGTAGACTATGTTGTTCTAGTAAGTTTTTTAAAAATATATGTTTATTTTAAGCACATGAAACATCAGGATAGGCACAATAATAAACACAGGATATATTAAGCATGGCAATGCGCTTGCAACCAGACAATGCAGTAATTCAAAGGCCAGAGTCACTTCTGAAAACCAGCTGGAAATTGGTTCTTTTTGGTACCAGACATTCTAGACTTTGCTCATCTCAGTTTTAATTTGAAAACACCCTGTCATCCTACCCCTCCCAAGTCTTTATTTAAGAAGTTACTTGCATAAATACCTAATATTTAAAAATACTGTATAAAGTGCATTCAGATGAAGGACAGAGAAAGGTAAAGGTCAATATCCAGTGCGCTAGAGAGGACTGAGGCAAAACACACTCAAATCATTGACTGAAATGAGCCTTTTTTGAATCAGACCCTAAGAACACATTGAGTAATGGCACAGTAATGCAAATATGGTTCCTAGGAGACCATTTTAGAGTAGATATTAACTACTAGAACTATGGCTTGACAGCATATATAACTTTTACGTTTTCCAGAGCAAGGTCACATTCCTCTGTTGATAACTGCTAGAATAAAAATCTGCTGAAGTTTGTAATGTTACTCCTAATGTGGTCCTAACCAGTTGTTATTGTAAACAACATTCTATTTATTTTGAAACCATGCATTAATTCTTGGGTCTTATTGTCTGCATTTTCCTGTAGAAACTGTGAGCTACGCTGGAATTCCAATTAGTTTTTGTTGTTAGAAACAGAGCCATTTCCATATTTAACTGTCCTTCGAGCCTAAAGCCATTGCTGTGAACATCAGTGAATCAGCATGTCCTGTTCAGAAGCCTAGGCTTTTTAGTTCACAAGCAGTTAAGGGAAATCTTAGGACAGCTAAAAGAAAATACCAGCTTCAACTCTCAGCTTCCTGTAAGCTCATTTCTGTCTCCCTGAAGCTTCAGAAAGGCTCCCAGTATTTGCAAATTAAAACACAGGTATTTTTTTCCCTTAAGACATTTTAGGGACTTAAGAGGAACTGAGCAGCACCAAAAATTCCACGCGGTTTTACCCAAGGGGACTCCTCAGTCTCTATTCTGACGCGTGACTTGAGTGCTGAAGCCTGTTACCCTTCTTACCACAGCCGTTACTTTGGTGGAAGCATGAATTGGAGGACAGTGAGCAACGTGCCGAGTTGTGCAATGCTAACATCAGGGATAGAATAGTTACAGTGTTACTTCCCTTAGATTAATACAGGAATAATTCCTCTTCAACCTGATATGAAAGTACACAAAACTAAACAATTTTTTGAATTGTAACTTTCACCTGAATTTTATACAAATTGTGCTTACGAATAGCTGGGCAAAAACATTCCTGTAGAATTCAAGAACTAAATTCGTTGACTGTTCTCAGTCATCCTTTTTGTCCGAGGTACTAGAGTTGTCTTCTTCATTGCCTTCAGGATGGACTTTATTTCTTGCAGTTGGTGTTGTTTCTGAGCCTGGGACTGTACTCTTTCTAACTGGAGTGTGTTTGGCTTCAGGTGACTGAATGTCATCTTCCTCTGACATATGTAACTGGTATCTCTGTAGCTCTAGGTATGTAGTAAACAACTTGGCATATTCTGGGTGCTTGAACGCAAAGTCCTTAAACTCATCTGAAAAACATAAAAACCCACAGATACTATAATGCAACAATAGACTCAAAGAAAGTGTTGGTGCCTGCTTCCTAATGAAGCCAATCTCCAGTTACTTTTTTCTGAAGCATCTTGGGCAGATCACACAAAGTATCTAGGTCTGTGCTTCAACAGTTTTCCCCAGCCACAGGGTATGAGAACCATGGGACGTTTTCAGGGAGAAAACAGGTAGGAAACCGTCGCCGTCAAGATGGCTATCAGAGTGCAGTGGGATGTAACTTACCATAGGAGAGCCTTCCAGTTTCATCTGCATCTATTTCTTTAAAGAGTTTAGAAACATCAAGATCGGGCACCCCTAGAGCTGACTGAATGATACAAGCAAACTCATCTTCTGTTATAGTGCCATCATCGTCCATGTCAAAGAGCTGGAAAAAATGTACGTGTAGAAATATGTTAGTATCAGTTTGCCTGTGAACCTTCTGTGCAAACTGGCCACCCATGCTAGGTTTCTGTTACTCAGGAGGGGGATTTGCAAACACCCCCTGGGATTTGAAGAGACTGGTGCCATCTCAGCTGCTTTCTTTTGTCAGAGATGTTATGAATTTTCTCTGGATTGAAGTCTAACAGTTATTTATGTGATATAATTGGGATCAGGATATTCTGTACTGTGACAAGCATGCAGCAAACTTTTTGAAAATCACATTAGCTCACTATAAAATGAAGCCTACAGGCGTACGTTAATTGTCACCATGAGCTATACTGAGGGTCTACTTCAGCCTCTCTCTGTTGGAACATCTTAGGTTCTAGTCTTCATTTGCCCTACCTTTACAGCACTTGTGCCATCAGATAAACTTGCCATGGTTTATGCTACAATATTATGCATTCTGACACAAAATATATAACCTTTATTATATGGGATCTATCACCTACTCCAGCATTACTGTAATTAAGAAGGACTTTTGGTGACTGGCATGCAGGCAGCAGATGTATACTGATCACCCCGACAGTGAGCAACTGCTGTGAGTCATCTCCTTGAGGAACACAAGGGATGGACGGCAGGAATCCTTAAGTACTTGCTACAGGCAAACAGACCCATTGTGAGGGAAAGTACATTTAGTGGCAAAGAAAACAAAGTTGCAGAAGAAAACCCCTAGCTCTATTTCAGAGGAACATAGGCTTTTACCAGCTGAACCAGTCATTTCCCACTGGGGTTGGGAATTATGACAAATTACCCATTTCACAGTCAGTGCAACTGTTAAGATACTGAAGGGTATAGTCCAGAAAACAGAGCAGTGAAACAGCAAAGATAGCTGCTAGGCTTACTTCTTCCTAGGAATCTGTAGTGATAAAACATCCCTGAGAAAACACGAATCACCTTTTGTCTGAACAGCTGTAGCACTTATCTGTAAAGCAGCCAGTGGATATAATGGATTCACATAAAAATACTGGTATTTGCTGAATGAGTATCAGTACTAAAAAGGATCCAATTAAAGACTAACATGACCCGTATCTTATTACACTGTTCAAGGAATGCATAAGAAGGCAGCAGTGGGTAAAACAGCTGAATCGGTGTCAAAGATCCACTTAAGAAAAAAAAATCATTTGGGCACTTTCCTGCTCAGGGATTCACAACCTGGGCATGCCTTGTCACATGCTGCCCCTTTGCACCTGGGATTTGGAAGGTGCTATCATACCACTTCTTGTCTGCCTGCACTATCGGGACACCATAGGACAGCCCGACAGATTATCTTAGGCGCAGCCCAATTTTGGATGTGCCTGTCCTGAAAAGCCCTTCTTGATATCCCCCCCTGTCTTTGCTGCTAACAAGAGTGACTCTGCTGAGCGCTGGAGCCACAGAGGACACTGCTCCCTCTATTGTCTGCTTGCCACACTGAAGACTCACGGCACAAAAAAACCTCAGGGAAAAAACTGCAAGTGCTGCTGAATCATTTTTGAAGGTAGCCTGCCAAGTTACATATTCATTAGTGCCTTCACATGGCTTTTGAAACCCTTTCTATGAAGCTGATGCCTACAATTCTCCCCTCCCCTTCACACTCTAAATGTCAATTGGTTTAAGAGTATTACTCACATTTGCATAACAGATTGAAGCTATAAACGTATGATTTGAAAGCTAACAGATTTACAGTCAGTCTTGATTTGTCAGGTTTGTAGCTTTACAGTAAATTGAACTTACCTTAAATGCCATCCGAATAGTCTCTTCTGTGTTGGCTGGGTTACAAAGAATAGACAAACCAATCACGTACTCTCGGAAGTCGATAGTGCCATCTCCATTCTGTAACCAAAACACATATGGCAAGAGTTAATAGTTAATACTGCAGATCACTTTAAAAGCTGTTGTATAAATCAACTATACAATATGTACTAAGACAATTTACAACACTGTAGGTTTTCTTCTAAGAAAAAAAATACTAACAGCTCTTTAAATATATTTAATACTAGAGATGAAGTAGTAATATGTATTTTTAACATATAAAAATGGGAAATGAATTTCTATCTTACAAACACCAAAAAAAGATTTATAACAACTTACAAGTTCTACTTTAGCATATGACCTTCAAGAGGCCACTGACAGGAAGAACTGGAATACCTCTGCTTAAGGTAAACGTAACAGTTCATGTCGCACTGGCACTTGCTAAAGTTTGCAGACGAGTGCAACACCCTAGAACAAAAGGGCCAACAGCGAGGCTGTTGTCATGAGTTAATTCTTCCTGACAACCTTCAGCAATAAATATGTCTGAGAAAGTACAACCTGATGACAAAGTAAGTCTACATGGGCAATCTTAAGCCTTTCTTTGAAGCAAATACACTGTCCTAAATGCTATTAAAGTAAATAAGATAGTTTAGAAGCCAGAAATGCTATGAATTCATTGTAACAGCCTGTCTGATAATTGCAGTTTTGATCTGAATGAACATTTCAATGCATGAACTACAAAGCTACTTCAGCAAAGCATGTGAAGCTTTCTTTGAGGAGATGCATGATTAATTCTGTGCAAGCTGCACTGTATTGGCACATAGGGAAAAGGGCAAATACCAGTTAAAATGTATGGTTGAGACAACAGTGTTCTGTGACCATACTGAAAGTTTCTTGAGGGTTTTGGGAAATATCCAGTCTAGGGAAGAAGCAGTATGTAAGAGCTGGGTGATGGGAGACAGAGCGGTTAAAGAAAGCGTAGCTTGAGATGTCGAGTAGTTCATAGGTTGGACCATTCACAGTAAGGGCATTCGTGAAAAACATTTTAAAGGCAAACAAATGTGTAGAGTTGCGGTTGTGTTGTACGTTTTAAGAGGAAAAAGATTTTTAAAAAGCTGGACTCCCTACGGCTGAGAACAGCCCAGAACATTTTCAGCCAAGCAAAAGAGGGGTGGTCTCCTGGGTAAATCTGCAGGGAACAGCCAGAGCTAGAGTCTATTCCTGGCTCTCCCGCCAACTTCCAGCGTCCACTTGAGCACAGCAGTCTTAACCTTTCTGTTCGGGGTCTTCTGCTGCTGAACGTGCAGCTCCCCGGTGAAGCGCCGCGAAAGCCCTGCCTGCGGTGCAGCAGGGATTCCTGGTACTGAATGCAAATCCTGAGAAAGTCCTCAATTAACAACACGTGTAACGTGTAACAGTGTATTCAGTACTTACTTTTCTTCATCAAACTATATATTGGGCAGGATTTGAAACTGCTAAGACTGAAGTTTACTTAGCCTTCAAAACCAGTTCAGCACTGGTTTGCACAGACAACTTTTTCTTTGTATTGAGGATCCAAGCAATCTTTTTTGAAGACATGCAACATTTGAACATTTTAAAGACTTGTGGATTTTAAGGAAACTTTTTTAGCAAAAATATGAATAATCTGCAAGTTACTTTGCTGTGCGTCTAACCGGAGGTGATTTCTGACAGTTTTTTAACCATTAGAAGGAAAGGGCAATCTTCTCCCATAAATACTGTCCTATTTCCAAGTCTGTGCTCTCACCGTGCAGCAGGGTTTGCCTTAAATCACCTTACGCCTTACATCATAGTTCTCATAACAATAATAGAGTTAACTTTGAAATGTATCATTATAAACTTTAACTGTTAAAACAACTGAAATGAGAGTGAACAATTGTTCAGAGGTCCTTGGAATATTATTTTTGGACAGTTATACAGATTATATTCTTAGCAAAGGATTGTTTGATTCCATTAGAATTTACTGTTTTCATTGCTGTAGTTTCATTGTACACACGAATACTAACGAGGTTTGAAATGCAGTATCACTTTTTACATTTATTTTTTAAGTTAAGAATATGTGTCACCGGAAGAGAATTGGGCCATAAACTTTAAATAAAATAGTCTCATTCAAAAACACCTTCTGAAGTCAGTTAACACA
Source organism: Dromaius novaehollandiae (assembly GCF_036370855.1). NCBI lineage: Eukaryota > Metazoa > Chordata > Aves > Casuariiformes > Dromaiidae > Dromaius > Dromaius novaehollandiae. The sequence continues at coordinate 5,454,987 of NC_088110.1, forward strand.
GCCTTGGCTATACGTAGAAAAATGGCAAAAGTTAATAAGGGCCATGTTACCTCCATTAAAGTGTTAACACCCAATAATCAAAATTCAGTGCAGTCTGATGCACAGGACTCCAGACATCTGACTATGAAATAAAGTTCCTACACTTGCATGATCATGTTGTGACTAGCCATGGTAAACCCAAGGATGCTGGCTAACTTCCAAAGGCACTGGCATTTTGGTTAGGAAGGAATGATAGGGTTGTGGCCTGGAAAAAAGATGTGAGTTAAACTGAAAATGCAGGAAAAGACAGTCAGCGACTGTGTAGCACCACTGCAAAAGAGCATGCGCTAGTCTCTCTGCGCATACCTAGCCGTGTTTGCAGCCCACATACTCAAAGATATTTTAAGGAAGCAACATGTGAGCTGAGCTCCGATTCTCTAAATAGCAAAGGAGAACATAAATATTTATATATTTGTATTTATGTTAAATAAAATAACCAAAACATAGTGTAACATCAACAGCCTTTGTTTTCTTAAAGGAAACTAGTTTTCTGCTACTGTTTTCCCTAGAGTATGTTATGATAACTACGGTCTTGTTGTTGTTGTTTTTATGTGTAATACAGTAAATCTTACACTTTGGGGACAGGAAATTTTCCACCTTGTAGAGCTGCACAAGAAGATGAGGGCTAGACAATCAGCTCTGTGCAGCTGGCAAAGCCCTAAGCAAGACACACACAGTCAGTGAAGGTTAAAGTGCTGCTGCCCCCACATTTATTCTCACTGCATTGTACAATGCCATTGTACAATGCCCCTGAGCCACTTGCAGGGCTACACAGAGCAGCTCCAGCTGGACCATCTGGAGAGGGACTTCAGTTGCACCTCTCACTTTCATAGCCAGGCTCCTCAGATGGAAGGGTGCTGCTCTTTCAAACAACCGCCTGTTGCTACATGCACGTTGTAACTTGTCAGAAGGGGAAATTCTGAAACAGACCTGGCAGGATGGGGCTTACCTGGAGATGCTGCACTTTCCCTCATGCTCCCTCTTCTACCACCCACCGAGCCAAAATGCCCACGTGGATAACTGTGGTTTTCAGTTGCATAACTTGGATGGGTGGCGAATGCCATTAGGCAGGAATTAACCTCTTTCATCACGGTTTGAGCCAATACATGTATTTTTTTCTGTCACTCAGCTTCTTACAAAACATAGGGCAGGAGGAAGAAAATCTGAAAAGTTTTAAAGTACTTTTTCCTAAGTTGTAAGTAAAAGGCCTTTGCAAGTTTTCAGCAATTTGGAGAATACCATTCACCAAGTCTAACTGCAAGATTTAAAAATCAAAGCTACGGAAAGTTAGAAACAAAACATAACCACAGTAGCCCATTAGCATTCAGATGCCCCGCAGGTATTGCTTGGCATGTCTGTCCGGCACTGATGCCTCCCTGGGGAGGAGCGGGGGGATGTGGGTTCCTCTATCTGCGCACACAACGCACACAACGCTGCTCCGCTCCTCTTTTCACATTCCATTCAGCTAGCACACACCCAGGACAATTTTCTTTTAAAGCAGCAGAGCCCTGCTGAGAAATTTCCCTTGTTTCGCTGCGGTGTAAGAGCTGTTTATCATCAACTACGTAGTCCTTAATTGCAAAAAAAATGCACCTTTGACAGATCACATTACTCCTTGTTCTATTACTCAAAAATAGGCACCTTTAACGAACACAACTGCAGTAACGAGCTCAAGTGGGACGCCGTGCCCTGCTGACATTCAGCTCTGATGGCCTGAGGTTGATTTTGGCTGGCTGGCTGCTGTGTGACTGCATTATTTTAGCAAGCTTCTCTAAATATAAATTTAGTATTTTAAGTGGTTTTCAGTATAACCATTCTAAGGCTTCAAGGAAAGAGAGGAAAGACTAGTTAACAGAGGTGTAGGAAGGGGGAAAAAGGTTGTGAAAGGAGCCTTATGTAAGTTTTCAGTTTTGTCCTCCTGGCCAGCAGGTAGGACCGATGATACTACTCATTCATGTTTTGCTTGAGCAGAAAAGCATGAAAAAGCAGAAGTAGGAAGGAAATGAAATATGATTATGTAAATTAATTGATCATTATAGTCATTGCAACTCGGATGTTTTTCCCCTTATCAGAAATAACCACACAACTTAGGAATCCATTCAACTCTCTTTACTAGTGACTGCCTTCCAGGCAAGCAGAGCTTTATTCCAGCTTAGTGAATGCTGACAAAATGGAGCAGTAATGTCACAGAACCCCAAACCTACAGCTTTTTATAAAGAGTTATACTTGCATTCGAGCCACTCTCCTTAAAGAAAAAACTAAGCTATGATCCTTCAACATTCTCTCATTTCAGAGTCTAGAGACAGTTTTCTGATACAAACGTACACTTCTGTACAGCTGAGACAAGCTACGTAAACCCTTCAGTGAAGGAGACTAACGCACACACAGCAGGAATCATAGCACTCTAAGCTAAGCCAGGTACCTCTAGCAACATCTGCCTTAGAACAAGGGAAGGGCTACAGTTCAGCAATACAGGACTGTAGTCTTCCCTGTAAATCTTCCCGATGGAGCATATCCTTCTCTGCTGTGCTCTCATGAATACATGGTCAGCTGCAGCCAGTCTTGGATGGTCATGCTGATCTGTCCGTCGCCATCGTGGTCTAGGGACTTGAAGGCACGGAACATGCCGTCCAGTCGCACCAAGCAGCTAATGAAGTTGTTGAAATCCATGCTGCCGGTCTCGTCGGCATACCTGCGAGTGACCATCTGGCAGAGCTGCTCGCTCAGCTGGAACCCGGCAGCCTTCAGGGCCTCAGGAAGCTGTGCTCTCCCGATGGCGCCCGACTGATCAACATCGTACTGCTTGTACACACACTGCCATTTCTTGATGTTCTTCCACAGATACTTAAACTCTTCAAAGCCCAGTTTGCCGGTTGTATCACTGTCCATGATGGCTACCATGCTACGGCACGTATCTAAGCTGAAGCCATCTGTCTTCAGGTCTTGATGTCTGGAAACCACTCTGTTCAGGATGTGCATTAGCTCCGTGGCACACACTTCCATGTCATCTCCAGCCAGCTGGACAAAAAGGCGATGAAACTGTCTAACCTCCTCGCTCTCGTAAGCTTCCACATTCGTAAAATGGCCGCGAGGAGGTGGAGGCGGCTCTGGAGTATACTGAGCTGCTGCTTCACTTATCAGATTAACGAGACCTCCAACAAGTCCTCCAACATTGCCTCCTTGCCCGCCTCCTGTCAGGAGCCCCCCGAGGCCGCGCAGGAGGTCCCCTCCACGGCCACTGCTGCTTCCTCCGCTCAGCAAAGCTTTAGCAAGGAACATCGTGAAGATTTTTTGAAGGGAGTTAGGCAGATCCGATTCTTCGGTAACTCTCCAGAGCCGTACTGTGTCTGAGCTGGGTGTGAGCAAAATGCAGCTTATCTGCGTGCCTCGAATTCACCGTGTCTGTGCATGTCTCTAGCTGTCAGAGATCTCTCAGATCTCGGTAGTTTCCACCAATGGCTGAGGAGTTATAAAGGAACTTCCCTCTGTGCTTTTGTTTCTTCCTTCTTCCCTGCTTTATATGATTTGATAAATCTTTTTAGGAAAAAAAAATCAACAAGGCTCAAAGCTGCAGAGCAGAAGCCTCAAAATATATCTGCTCATAACTGAAGCAGTTTGAAAAGAGCCCGGTCACAATAGTGTGACTATTCCTCAGTTAAGCTGCTCTCCTCAAAGATGAATACCGAGCAAGCTTACTGGAGTCTGGTCTGTTCCTGCAGTCCTTTGTGCCTTCAACTTTTTAGTGATTTCAGCATTATGCTGCTAATTCTAGTCACCAAAGCATTTGTGCCAGACAGAGGAAGCGAAAGGTGGTTGTTATGGTTGCCACACCATACTTCTGTTGTATCCATACTGAGACTACATGTCTGTAGGAGCCAATGGCCAATGTGGAGAGACAAGAATGAAGACAAGACAAGACAAGTACCTTGTCTGCACGCCTTCAGTGCATTTAGCAAATATGGAAATACATCTGATCCATTTTGGTTTTAGAACTTACAAATCCTTTATACCTGGAAAAAATCCTGGAACAGTTTTAATCAGCATGTACACCACAGTGCCCTCCAAAGACTACGTATACTGTGAAAATAAGCTTGATCAGGAAGAAAGATGCTGAGCTGGCAGAGCTCCTAAGATAAGAAACAAACTCCAGTTCATAAACACTTGCAGTACAACATGCTGCTTGCATGGTGGCCCAGGTTGGATGCCTAGGAGATGAATTCCAGGCTATGCTCTAGTCTTTGAGGCTTCTTGTGCAGTTGGAGGGGCTCATGCACAGGGCAATTTATCCCACCTTCAGAGACAGGTCTAAAATGGGAGAGTTCACCACTGACTGTGGAGGAGAGCCTAAGTGATCAGATTAGCGTAGGCATATGCCTTTTTAATGGCTGGAGACAGGCAAAATGAATGCTTATAGCATCTAATAGCAGGCCTGCAAACACAGCAGGAACATATTCTCTAGTTAGTACAATCTGTCTGAAATTACATACTTGCAACAGCAACAGTTAATTATTAAGCTGTCAGAGTGCAAATGAGCTCGAAATTTGGGTAGGCAAAAGAAAACATTCAGCAAGTAGCAGCATGGAGATTATCATTTGATGGTGGTGCAACAACTTGTTCTGAGAGATGGCTGTCATCTCACAAACAACAAACTGACAGACCTTTTCCCTTTGAAACATAAAAAAGGTAACTATAAAGGTCACCTATCTTGCCTACAGGAATTACTAACCAAGAAGCATTTACTAAGCTGGACATAATGACTCTAAATATCCTTTTGGGATGTGATTCTTAACAAAACATTGCCAACAAGATTTCCAGTCAGTTAAACAGGCTAAATACTCACCCTGTCGAAGAGTAGAAACAGCTCTTTGAGGACATCAGAAATAGGCAGCTTCAAGTACTCTGCAAACTCCTCAATTCCAATTCTTCCCCCTTTGGAGGCACTTGCAATAGCAGCAAAGTTATCCAGCTGCTCTCTGACGTGATTCCATTTTAGGCTATGCAAACACGAGGGAGAGGAGATATTTCTATATGCCAGATCTTGGACAGACAGAATTTCAGTAGGAGTTATTACAGTGTTCAGAGACAAAAAATAGCCGAACAGAGCACGTGTGTTAGAAATGTGGTACTTCCAAGCTGGTATTTTGTATGACATCAGCAATTAAGGACTGCCCCCTGCCACGGTTATTAATATTAAAAGCAGGCAAGTTCTGTGCTTTGGTAAATCCAAACTCCTTAGAGTTACTTCCAAAACCTAGCATCCTCTTTCCAGTGACTAGACTAGTCTAGCAAAGAGCTTTTCATTGCCACAGATTGAGGTGCAGTGTTATTTTGCTGTATCATGCCATACTGTGAATATTTCCTGAAAAGATGGGAATGTGTCTTAAAGCCATAGCTAGCTCTCTACCCAAACACGGATATTGCTTCAGCCTGGGAAATATCTGATCCCTTTGCAGGAATGCAGCACTGCATCCTGGTAAGAATAAGTAGGATGGAACTACTGAAGATATTTCCAGAGAGCGCTGGATAAATGGATGTGTGGCACATGTGTGACAAGTCTAGAGTCAGTGTGCACACTCTGCAGATGTGACCACAGCTGTGCCAGGTCACTAGATGGAGTACAATTAAGTGAGTTAGTCCTCAAATTCCACCGACTGTTTCCAGAGAGAAAAAGTCACCACCACTAGGGAGACATGACTGCACAGTGCAACTAAGAACAGGAAGCCACTGGCTAAAGTCTCAGGCCAGAAAGAAGGGTTTTTTACTTCCTACTACATGTTGCCTGTGCATCTCTGCATGAGCAATTTAGATAAGGCACAAAGATTTCTATCAAGTGCCTAGACTGCGTACTGCTCTACCTTCTGCATCCTTTGGTGAGATGCATACATAAAAGGCCAGAAAAATGCATTTTCCTCTTGTAACACTGTCCATAAATCCTATTTGGGATTAGTTTTTATTGGAATTTTCTCATCTCTGATTTCTATATAGCTTATATATGTAAGTTATGTATGTAAATACATTATCTTGTAGATGGTCAAGTCAGCTGCCAGGTAATTCATCCTTTTGTAGATGGCCATCAACAACTGCAGCACTGCAGTAATTAAAATACCAACAGCTAGATTTCCCTTACTTGAGTTTCTTGCTGATTTTGGTGAACTCCACCAGCCCAGCCTCCATGGGTAAAGTCAGCTGTCCTGCCGAGATCATCAGTCTGCAGTCTTCAAAAGTATGATCAGTCACTGGTATGTTCAAAGCACTGAAACAACATTAGGGAAAAAGAAAATCAGCTTCTTGTATTAAAATGGCTTTTAGTTGACTGCTTCCCTTCTCACCTCCTTAGTTTGGCCTTAACACTAACATACAAAACAAGTGGTAATTCATTCCTGCACTGCTACAGGTAAGATTGGGCGCTGCGTACTGTTCTGTGAAACCATAGTGTGTAGCTACATTACAGTAGTCTCAAGATGCCTTAAGATTTACAGTCTTGTAATGCAGCCCAGTAGCCTCAGAGAACAAACCTCCCACTTATTCTTCTCAGGCCAGTGAGGGAGCAATTTATTCCAGCTTTTCCAAAAATTACATTCCAACATAAGACAACCTTTTTTATATTCTATATAGAAACAATCAGGGTGGTTTGGTATAGGAATTTGACACTAGAAAAATTCCTAATATATAGTACCTAGAACTTAACTGACTTGTGGGACAGCCTAACAGTACCTGAAGTGCTTTATGGCTAGGATATACTTGGAACTGCTGGATACATAAAAGAAAAGTTCTCAAAGCCTTTAGTCACGACCGAGTACGTACGTTGCCATGGTTTGTCGGACTCTGTTGGCAAAAAGAATGGGATCATTTTTTTCTTCCTCAGTAGGAACGTGAACAGGCAGAAACTGAAAGAGATGAGGTGTCCAGTCAATTCAACAGTCACCCCCTTGTTAACAACATGGGCAATTTTTTGTTATTGGCTGGAAGTAGGGGGAAAAACAAATCAAATTCCGTGCAATGATGGAACTGGACACTAGAGGTCTCAACCGCCTCAGAAACCACTCAGACTCTTTGGCACGAGCCACACAAATGGGATTTAGTCCAAACCTGGCTGTAAGAGTGGTAGGAGGTGCTTTAATATGAGAAATCAAAACCTCAGAGAAGGTTAATATATATACGTGTATAGTGTTTGACATTGAAACAATTTACTATGTATAGTAAATGCATAGTTAGAAAATTAAATGCTACATCAGTAAGAATGTGAGTCTGAAATACTGTACACTCCTTTTAAAAATCCTTTATAAGGGATATTATATACTGGAAAAGTGTGTGCAAGATTTTTAAAAACGTGCTGCAGTCAAACTTGGTACCTGTTAATTTAACATGTGACAGATAAGTTTCCTATACTTTTTTCCCTCCCTGATAACAACGATAAGGAATCTGAATTGTGAATTACAAGCAAAACACTAAACGTATACAAATACTGTAAAAGTCAGTATTTATTTTGGAACGCCAAGCAGACAGTAAAACAAACCAAAAAAACACAAAACAACCTCCCCCCCGCCCAATGCCAAATGGAAAACACACCAGGTATGTAAATGCGCAGACACATTTACAGTTGAGGACTCATTAAATGTTAACACGTAAGGAGTCAGATGCTAGCAGAGGAGCGTTGTACTAGAAACGTACCGTAGGTGAACTGTATGTGACATGCCATGAAACAGCATCTGTTTGTAAAGCAGAGTGTGTGAACAAGTATCTGTAATTTTGACTTCAGTCTGTCTAGTGTTTGCTTGCAGCTCTGTTTGCTATACTTTTTTCTCAGTTCTGTCTACTGCTATGCCCTACCCTCCTACTGCCCTTAAATCCTAGAATACAGCTATCTGAGAAGTGTAAGGTGTTGCTTATTGCTAGCTGGAGGCACAGTTACTAAGTATGCTCAGCACGTTTCCTCCGTTATATTCTAGTTGCTGGTGGTGCAATAATGTGCTGCTAGCTGTTTCCTATATAAATACAGCCCATCCTCAACAGCCTTTTTTGTTTGTTTTCGAGGAACGCTGCCTCTTTTTGATCATGAACAGTGAGTTTATGGAATCAGTTATCTGTCAGGTAGTCGTAACAATTTTCTGTTTAGTGCTAAGAGTTTTTTCTCCTGTAAGGACAGAGGGGTCCAGCTTTCTGCACGAAGGGCTGAGATTTCTCTCCTCCTACAAGCAGCCGTCTGCTTTGTTCAAGTCTGACCCGGGTCCCTGCTTATCACAACTCCCCTGCAGACGTCACGTAACTCTGTGAGGCTGAGGAAGCGCAGACTCTGTACAGACACAGAGAACTGCGTCATCATGGGATGAGATGAAGTCAAAACTCTGCTAAAGTTGCTCTACACAAACCTGGTCCATGACCTGGAAGGTGGTCATGACTTCATCGGAGGCTGAGGTCCTGCTCAGACAGCAAACTTAGATTTCTGGTAGGTGAAAAAACATCTGTGTCCTTCAGAAAACCCCAACAATTACTCAGAAAACCAGTTTGCCAGGAACCACAACTGGAGGTGAAGAGTTTGATGTCTTGGCCTCCTGAGGTGGCACGCAGGAGCTCACACGCCCCAGCTGCTTTTCTGGTGATAACTACCAAGTTATACCTTCCCTGCCAAATTCCAGCCCCGAAAGAAAAATTCTTCACAGCTCTTTCAACAGCAAAAATACTTCTCTGATCTATTTTTTAACCTAGTCTCTCTTCTTATGGAATTTGCCAAATGCTGTATCTTCTGCAGCCACAAAACTCACTGCCAGGTTCACTGTTTAATCTTCAGTACACAAAATTTGCTGGAATATGACAAACACGCTCCACTGGACTACAGGAGTACATCACTGCTCATGAACAGCAGGTAAATGGGCAGAGCCACGCTGAGAGGAGCGGAGAGGCTGCCTGTCCACGGTATTTGGTAGTAAATGAAGTGGCCACGGCCAAAAGGAATAATTATTCCCTCCCTCTCCAGGTAGAGCTGCCCCTTTCTCTTTTTAGATATGGAAGTACTTTTGCACTGACGCTAAGTAATTAATTCCCCTTCGGGGCATATGCTGCTGTGAAAGATGCATCATGTTTCAGTTTTATCTTTTGGAATTTGAACTCAAATTTATTTTCTATCAGGCAAATTTGAGTTCTGTTCTGAAGTCGGGAGAAGTAGACCTTCTGTGGAATGGCTACATTAACTACTACTTGCTCCCACATATAGCAATTATATACAGATCTGTCCTTCTGTACAAGAGCCTTAGGAGAATCAGATCTTTTGTAAACATTCTCTAAATAGAGATGTGTCCATTGCACATTATATACTATACAGGATGCTCCCTTAAAAATGGATTTATTTCATTGTTGCACAACAAGGATCATATTGCTAACTGTTAGTAGCAGTAACACTACTTTCCAACTTTGCTGAAGTCTGCATTTTGCAAATTAGCAGCAAAACATGTCAAATTTCTCCATTGCTCAGGTCCCTAAATCAACTTAGTCCATACTGGCAGTCCTTTGTGGTCTGTCAAGAAACGTGAAGCAGGACACACAGACAGAGCGATCATGCCTCAGTAAGCTGGCTCCTCACTCTGTGCTTTGAATGTTAACTCTTGGATGGGGAGCGAGCTGTTAGTGACAATTTATGCAGTGTGTATGTTCGTCTAGTTGTCTTTTGTGCTGCGCAGCTGATGAACAAAGGAATGAACAAGGCAACAGGTTCATTAAACAAGGCTCAGCTTTCTTCCCAACAGAAAAGCTAAAGTCTTTAAGTAAGCTCTTAGCTGCAGAAAGCTTTCAGAGCTGAGTCTGGTAAGATAGTGAGGAAAAGAAGGATAGTCTGAAGGGAGCAGGGAAATGAGAAGGTGGGGGAAAAAGAGAAAAAAGTCACCTTTTAGCGTAATATATTAAAACAATTCTTAGTTGAAGCATTGTAGAATGCACATAGAGATAGCAATGATTGCATAATACTTTCAAAATAAAGACTTCTGACAGCTTTCATTTAGCAACTCATCAGGTTAAGATATACAGAGATAAGGACAAATCTAAATATATTATTACTCACCGTCGTTCTCTTCTGGTTGCTGAGACATTTGTTTATTGTTCGTTATCAGTGACTAATAACATGAATAAGACCGTCTATTAAAGTATAAGCTCCCCAGTTACTGAATTTTAGTATAAAAATATTTGTAATTCTTACCTCAACTTCTACTCTTGTGAAGGGCTGACACAGTGTCATTAGGCACAGCTCGTTGCTGCAGGCAGTAAAGAAAGAAAAATACATTTTACTTATTTTAAGCAAAGGTTTTGCACATCAGTAGATGAAACTTTTTAAAGCATCAACCAAAACACATCTGATATTGGGCAAGGTTTTTAAATACCTTGCAGGGAAGTTTCCTGAAGTGTTGCTTCTGATACTTTTTCTACCAGGCTTCTGCATATACCTGCTGCTTTCTAACTGGGCAGGCAGCTTGTTGTCTTTGCACTTATCATGCACATTAACGGTACCCTATAACTCTTCAGCTACCAAAATGTGTATGTTATTTTATTTTTCAAGAGGTACTGAATTTTAAAGCTCTAACAGCTTTGATGCTGACAAGTAGCTCTACTTCTGTATCTTTTATTCTCTCATCTGCAAAATGGGACCAGTAACTTCCTTCTCAGAAGCGAAGCAAGGATTTGTTTATAGTTGCTGGCCATTCTGCACATTATAGTAGTGTTTACAGAAGGCTGTTAATGAAGCGTCAGTATGTCTGGGATCTTCTGTGTAAGAAATACTCGCTAATTTTAACATTAACAAGTAGGGGGAGGAAGAAGCTGGGAAAAAGGATAAGCGTAATTGCTTTCACCCCTGACTGGCTTGTTCATTTCCCTACAACTTTTATGCAGAAATACACATTTGCTCTTCACTTTGAATGTTGTAAATTATTGCTTATCCAGCAATCTTTCTTCTGTTCTCATTTTAGATTAAAAAGAATAGGAAAGAAAAGGCAAAATGTAGTGGAAGAACCAAGCGATCCTTTCTGCTACATGTAGGAAGCCGCTCTCAATGCTTGATTTTGTAACGCGTGATTTTAGGCATTCCTTCCACTAGGACACACAAGCAGGAAGGAAATAGTAAGTGAAAGCAGAATCTGGGTCAGGTTTCTAAGAAGGAGACTAATATCGTCCATCCCGGCAGCAATAGCCAGAGTGTGACCGTTCTGCACGTTGTCACGAGCAGATGTGCGGCGAAGCACCTTCTGCTCCCAGTTACAGATGTTTTTGTTAAGAATCTTGAGCTTCTGCACCACCCATCCCTTCTCATGATTTTTCCAAGCTCTTCCTTTTGACCTTCTCACAGGTTTCAGTTTGAGCCCTCACTATCCATCCACCATGCTTAGTGCAGTTCTCAATTTTTAGTGAACAGGCAACCTCCTCCTTTCCACAGGAATACCTCTGACTTCATTTCTTCCTTCATTGATTTCTACGCCATCTCTCATACCTGAAGAAACCCCTCCTATTCTTTGCAATATTCCAGCATAAATTCTTCATGGAGGGAAATCTACAGTATGCTATTGAACTTGCAATATAAATTACACGTAGTATGTTGATAACCAGATGTCAAAAGCAAAAAATTCTTGGGAAACTAAATAAAAGATTGACATTTTCAACAAGGTCAGCTTTCATAACGTCCATTCTACGAGTGTGTCGATACTAGGATTAACTAATAATAGCTTAAAAGGCGCTTATGATCTGCTCCAGTAGTTCAGTTATGGCTTGAATACATTTGAACTTGAAAAAACAAAAGCTGCCTCAGAAATTTTAGTTACTTTGTCAATCAGTACTGCTGTATTGTATATACTGTATGTATTCTGCAAATCCACATATTGTTTTAATGAAAATTTATAGGAATATTTTCCAGACAGTAGTTTAATATTTTCAGTACAGTTTATAAAGGTGGGGTTTTTTAGTAATTTAATAAAATGCTTGAGTATATTAGAGAGCCACCTGTGTTTAGAAATAAACAGAGATCCATAGCCTAAAGGGTCTGTTGAAACATTTTTCATTGTTTCAATGTCAAACGCTATATATAGCCTCTCCACTGGGATCTCAAAACAACAATTGCTTTTGTTTAGTCAGGCAAGATCGAAAACCTAAAGAAAGGTCCTAGAACATGGGAACAGAAAGAGGGGGAGTAGTCATACTTGTTTTGCATATCTGCATTTACTCCCATGTAACTCCTCAAATGAGGTGGAGGACTGAATAAACAGGAGGGATAAAATTATTTTTTCCTGTTTGTATACCATACAGGAAATTGTTAACATCTATGGGTTTTGATGACTATGATAGTCCCCAAAAGAAAAAGAATTTCAAATCCTTTCCTTGCTGTAGTGTAACAGGTATGTATAAAAGCAAAACATAGAAGAAAATGAAACAAAACAGAGGCAGAGCTGGAAATAGCTCTGTTGCAGACCCTTTCTATAGCCATTAAGCCATTCAGATTGGAAATCTGCTGCGTAACAGCATTATCCCCAAGTTTTCCTCCTCATAAAAACAAGTCTAGAAGAACATATGTCTTGGCTTAGCTGAATCCATTTGGCAAATTGTTCAGCAATGGAGAAAAGAAAAATCTCTATGTAATTTTCAGTAGGATCAGGAAACTCACAATGAATAGCCCTGCCATGTCCAGGTCACAGTATCCTAGGGAAAAAATAAAACAGAGATATATGACAAAATCAGATGAATGCTAGAGAACCAATAAGTTACAGTGTAAAACGTGCACAAGTTTAGTAAAAACAGATGATGGTTTTATAGTCCTGTAGTGAAAATAAAGGTGTTAATGACTAGGATTCCTTGCCTGAAAAAATTGGAGATTCCTTACCTGAAAAAATTGGGGATAAGCATGACAGACTTTGGAAATATCAATAATTGGGAATTAAATTTATGTAGTTAGTTAGATATTTTAAAGTACTTGTTCTAATCCAAACAGCAGAAGTGGGGGGGGGGGGGGAAAACGTTGATAAGACTTTTCCAGAAGACTTCTCTGGTCCCTTTAAAGAGGCACCCTCATAAATAAGGTGGATTTAGTTTTCAAGGGCATAACAGCACGGGTAATCTATCATGCCTTTTCTTTGCTTTTTTCCTTTACCTTTTTTTTTTCTTAGTCTGTTTATTGCTTCCTATATATCACTTTTACAAGGTACAGTGCAGACCCTTAAATCCTATCAGCGAGTGCAGCGCCAGTCCCCTTCGGCGGTTCCCTCACTGCTTGGCAAGTGACTGCAACAGCACTTCAAAAGGAACCTGTCACCCTGTGACAGCCTTGTAATAATAGTAACAGTAATAATAATACTCTCTTGGTTTTCACCTTACAAACCATTAGGAAGAAAAAGTTTGGTCTTTTCCATATTTACTGGATGACCAGAAAATAAAACATTAACAAGTTGCTGGGCTCGGGTCCCAGCATTGCCCCCGTCAGCGAAGCCGAACCGCACGCCTGCATCGCTGCGAGGCCGTTCAGCATTCCCTCGGCGAGACCAGGGCCGGCTGCACGGAAAGAGCCATCCGCCGAGGGGCCTGAAGGAGCGGGGCGGCCGGCGCTGCCAGCTTCAGCTCTGCCTTCGCTCCGGAACGGCTGGCAAGCCCCTTTGCACAACAAGTACTTTGAACTTTGACAAAAAATGATGTCTAGTAGGAAAGCTGTGTGAATTTCAGAGTTCAAGAAATAGACTCTGTGGCTTTGCAGGAAGTTTCTAACTTCCGCCACGATACTTCTCCCTCTGCCGCCGCTCGCTCTTGCCTCAGCTCTAGCTCCGAGCAGAAGAGCCTGCGGTGCCTTTTCACAATCACCACAGCAGCTGCACCGCGCTGGCACTCGGAAGCCTGGCTGCTGCCAGCAGCACGCAAATGCTGAGCACAGGGCAATAGATTCCTCACTGACAAAGCAAAATATCATCTTAGATACATTAAGTCAGGATCTTGCCTGCCAGGTAAGCAGTTAGTGACAGAAGAAAGCTCTACGTACCAGCCTGTTGGGGTATCGGAGCAGCACCGGTTGCACGGGAACTTGTGGAATGAAGGCACCTATAACCACAGAGGTGTGCTAGTAAGACTGAGCTTAACAGAGCAGTTGCAAATTTTAAGTAATTCATGCAAGATGTAGTATCTGGCAGGAGAAATTTTTCAAAATGCCAGAAGAGTGGAGAGTTAGCTTTCGGTTGTTTTGCTTTAAATCAGCAAGGTGACTAGCAAGATGTCAGAACAGACAGAAAAGTGCTGGTCCCAGTCTCAAGGAGAAAGCTGCCTGTTCAAACTCCTTGTCTATGCATCATCTCCCCATTGACTGCCACTCGTTTCAGAGGATTAGATTTTCACGAGGCTGCTGAGCATTTCCTGAACCCTTCTCTGTTCTGATCATCTTGATAAGTGATAGGGACCGGAGCACGTAGTGCTGGTTTTGTAACTTTGCTACCTAGGACACTGCGTGAGAGTAAGAGGGGATAAGAAGGGACAGCACTTCAGCTGAGGTGCAGCATGACAGCCTAACGGTCAGCGATGCTATCAAGTACCTTCTGTGTTAAAAATAGTCTATCTGCCTACGTTGCTAAACACTACACAGAACAGATTTCATGATTTGGTTGCTAAGTCTTGCATAGCAAAGATTTACAGGAATTTAAGATGGCATGACTGTAAGCTGAGCTCAAAGAAGATCATCAGTAGCAGGCATTTTGGTAGTTTATCTCATAATAGTCAGTCAAGTGTTTGGGTAACTAAAATTACAGGACATATTAGAGGAAAACTGTACCCAGAAAGAAACTCAGCCAACCAACCAGTATATATCACAGACATTTTACATCCTACAAAATACCAAAAATCAGAAAAGTAAGCTGAAGAGTATAAAATAATGAAATTGAAGTTTTAGTGATGTAAGACGTTACTACAATGCTGTTGTATTTTACACATTATTTTCCAGCAAAGAATCAACAAAATCTCTCACCTTGCTTAAAGGTGATCAGACAGGATCGGTTTGTACAGGTGCCTTCTGGGAAAATCAGTATCTTGGATTTGGAGAGAAACAAAACAAATACATAGTCATTTCACATAAGGGTTATACTTTAGCATCAGTTACATGAAGGCTGACTTGTTATGCAAGCTCTGCGACATGTTGCACTGCATCACGAGAATATTATCACTGTGTCAACAGGAACTGGATGCATTAGTGAGAGATGCCCACAGTAACAGTCATCTGATTCACCTTGGTTTGGAAACAAATGCTTTGAAAGAGAGGAATTTGGGGGAGAGACCTTTACCAATTCAGGAATATGCTACAAAAGGCTTTCACTGTTTCATCTGAGGTTTTTAGTGTTGGTAATATTATGAGAACTGTTTCTCTGCCAGCGGCTTCTTACCGAACTGCAGGGTGCCGCGCACAGCACGGAGCGCACGAGGCACCTGGGCGCTTCCCGGCGCGGGTGCTGGCGGCAGGAGTCGAGGCGCCGGCTGCCACGAGGCCACCACAGCTTGAGGGGCAGCAGCCAAAGGCCGAGAGAGGAGGTGCCTCTGCACCCCAAGGCATTACACACTTCTGCGTAGCCTCAGCCCCCGAAAGACTCACACACACCGAACACCCACGTTTCTGAATTAGCTTCTGAAAGATATTAGATGTGCAACGAGCTGCAATGCAGCACACTGAATCCAACCCTGCAGGGAACGCAAAGCAGCTGTACGTTTCTCCTAGCACTACAGGAGCCACAAAATCTCTGCACCAGAACTGGTCTGGATCAAAAGGGTGCTCAGGGTGTGCTCTCACTTCAGTCCAAACAGACAGGTCAAGGCTGGACGAGAGAGGGCATCGCTAGGTCACACCTGAGGGCCACAGGCTGTTCTAAGGTATCGCAGAGACAGCCAGCTGCGCAGGGATGCCTAGAACAACGTATCTGCTTACAATTAGTCCTGCATTAGGAGTTCTGTAATCGGAAATGGTTCGCTGATGCTGTGGATTCAAAAATGGATATGCTTCTGCTTGGCATATGTTGTAAGCCACAGAAAACATATCAGAGGCTGACCAAGCATTAAGAAATCATTCCCTCCTTCCCCTTTGTGCCGGTGGAGGGTTGGAAGAGGCAACAGTCAGGTCCGCATGCTATTAACAAGCACCAGCGTTGCCCACAGCCTGCTGTGTTGTGGTTTTAGGAAGAAGGAATTGGGAATCCATCTGCCCTTTCTTTTTTATTGTACCAAGAGAACGCAACCCAGGTCAACTGAAGGGCATGTGACAGGCATCATCTTGTGACCTGATTTCTCAAAAAAAACCCAGAAAACAAAAAAAAAACAAGGAGTAGGAAGATGTGGCCAGAGCACAGGACTAGGAATCAACCAACCAGTGACACCCCCAGTTCTCCTGCTGACTCAACCTGTCAGCCAAGTAATCTGGGCATCTCCAAGTCTATTTATGCCATAATATAGATCCAGTTTTTATACCAAGAGTAGAATTGGTGTAAAGCCAATTTCCCTTACCTCCCCATGCTCTTCTCAGCAGAGATTTAAGTCGACCAGAGCTCTGCTGGAACCATTTCATCCATAACTGCTTAGCAAATCATACGCATCAGCGCAGTTTCTAAGCACAGTATTACAAAAAAAGCCTTCCTAGCTTTGACGTGTGCTTATTTAAAATCCTCCATACCCTTGAAAATTTGGATAAAAAAAAAAAAAAAGATGGAGGCTCTAAAAATGTTTAAGGCAGCTTAGAAAAAGGCTTTTAGGAATCAAATCAAAGTAGCCCAAACACTAATTAAAGAGCTTCTTGTAAGTGAAAATGATGCATGAAATAAATAAATAAAGCCACTCCAGGAGAAGTGGCAAGCATCAGTCCCCCCTCAGACTGGCAAGCAGGGACACGGGGGCTTTCTCTGTTCCTAGAGAACCCGTGTAAATCAGAGCAGTGCATTCAGGTCCGGCAGTAGGGATCCCTGCCACTGGAGTCTGTTTTTTCCCTAGCCTGTTTTAATCTTCCTCAAGAACTGTTTATTGGAACAAAAGTGAAGCAAAAGTTAACTTTTCTCAATTAGTTAGGAAGTAGCCAACTATGACTAAACAGATCTCATTATTTTCACTGCTAAACCAGTCACTGTGTCAGCAAACTGAGCTTCACCTTTAACTATCACCCACAAACAAAATCAGCATTTTCAGCTTAAGTACTGCTTATGGGGCAACTCAGACCACCTGAGTTACTCATCTCATCCTGCAACATAGCTTCTCGCACACGAGCTAGCTTGAGGAAAGTGATTCATATATAAAAAATGTGAGTCAGTCATGTACTACACTGAAGACAGCGTATTAAGACTTAAATAGGGAAAAGAAAGTCTAGAGCACCTGCATTTTAGAACAGCAGTCAGTACTGGCTAGATTTTAACTGATTTATTGTCAACAAAACTCTGGGCACCAATCTCTTCTTGCCTTTCTAAACCTGTCATATACCTGAGAACTGACCTCATCTTCATACATCAACAGATCCCATTCACCTGGGCACTGCCTGCTACTGGGATTCACGGTGTGTATGGAAAAGGAATGTATTATAGGAAAATAGTAGTATATTTATTACCTGTGGCCACTGGCCTCCTGATACCGCCCGGTTAGTTATCTCAGCGACTGTATTCTTTCGTGAATCAGGGTCTTGACGTGACACTGATACAGGCTGAAGGGAACTTAAAATTGCTGTGAAAGAGATCCAAATTTTATTCATGTCACACTAGTGTGACACTAGTGTCCAGGCTAAACATGGGTTCAAGGCGCTCTTGTTACAAAAGCTTGGTATTCTCACACTAGGAGACAGACTCTGCACAGAAAGGTTTCAGACTAATTAGGTAGGAAGAAAATCATTCTTGTCTTTGTCTGCAAAACGGGGAGTAAGGCGCAGAGGCATACCGGCACTGCCAGGCGAGAAGCCCGGCGGCAGGCAGAAGCATGCCAAATTCGGGCAGCCAAACACATTCTACTTATGTGTCTTTCACTGAGCGTTTCCATGTAGGTCTAAGGAAGAGAGACGCTCAGGCATCTGCTCAGGGGTTAAGTTGTAGCCTGTTTGGCCACACTTGGGCGTAACCCACGCAGAAGAGGTGAGTGAGATGTGCCTTTTGCGACACAGAGCGTACACGGCTGCGTACGTGCTTGTGTGTAAACTGCGGAGAACAAAACTCAGTTGGTCTAGAGTCCACACCTGAATGTGTGGACATACCAGAGAGGTGACAAGAAACTTGGGGAAGAATTATCTCCCACGTCCCATTCCTGTGGTTTTAAGAGAAGAACAATATGTTACCACTTAGTTTATTTCCCCCAGAGTCTATTTTCTGTGTAGCTTACTGAGTTTAGTTTTGAGTCAGTGGTGGCTTTTTCTTTTAAGAGTCCTATAGAGAGAAAAGATATACAGGCAGCAGAAGTCCACAGCTGATTCTAGTAATAATACAACAGGAATTCTTTTTGTGCCAAAAGGAGGAGAAAATAATAGAAGCATGACTCATCTGATCGGTTCCATTCTCTGCACTCCCTTTAATTCCTTCCGTTTTACTCCCATTAAAAAAATCTGTAACAGTGCCTACAAGTTTCAACTTATGAACATGGTATTTTCCAGACTGCTGTAGGTCACGTCTGTTTTGAAACAACCTTCAGCAATCCGTGTTTTTCATTTGTGGACCAGACTGTTAATAGACGGCAGCCAAACAGATTTCTCAAGCTACCTAGGGGGAGAATTTTCAGAGAACATTTCTAGCGTGAGCAGTTATGAAACAAGCTTTCAATCTGAAGCAAATTTAAAGTGATATGATCTCCCATTTCAGAAAGGAAACAGCATACTTTCAGATGTTCTGACCAATACAGAAAGATTTCACTGGAAATTATTTGCTTTGAAAAATCTCAGTAGTGTCCGTCTGTATCTTTAGAACCTAAGGGCCTATCAAAGTCTGCCCTAAATCACTTTCAAAGTTAAGATTTTGGGTTCATGTCAACTTGCTGACTTTGAATATATATATTTTTTCATAAATACTTACTGCCAAATAGCGGAGCTGACAGGTTTTCTGCCCTAGACACCATTGACGGCATCCCAGTTAGGGCAGAAACGACAGCATCGAAAAAGCTTGAATGAGGCGCTGCAACAAAGATCGGGGCTTCCAGTGGACTTGCGATTTTCCCTTTCACTTTGACTCGGAAACCCATTACGAAGAACATGGTACGGGTTAGGCATGAAAGGGCTGTCTGGACCATCCTCCTTTAAAAAAAGAAACACAATAGTATCACCCATCTTATAGTTAGTATTTCTTTCATACTTTAAAACAGAAGCCCATAAAAGTAAGCTTTCTCAGTGTGCCAGGCACAGGGTAGCAATCCTACTCACAGAGAGACAACGGGGAAGGGAAGAAGTAACGGGGGGGAAGGGAAGAAGTAACGGGGGGGAAGGGAAGAAGTAACGGGGGGGAAGGGAAGAAGTAACGGGAGGGAAGGGAAGAAGTAACGGGAGGGAAGGGAACATCGGCTATTCGTGTTGGAAGCAGGTTACAACGTTAAAGACAAGGCAACACACAGCTCCTTCTGAGGACACCCTCCCGCGTGTGCTCTTGCCGTATTTTGTAGCATTGCAGCATGACAGCACAGGGCAGGGGGGGATTACCAGATTCAGCATCCTTCTCGTAAGAACTAAATGTCTGAACCAAAAATACCTCATATGAATTCTGATACTCTTCTTTTACTATCAGTTTTAAGCAAATGAGATTAAATGACAGTGTTCCCTTACCGGGGACATGTTCCCTAACAGGACTTTCCATAATCTCTTGGCCTTTCTAGAATTCCCTTCCCATTTTTCCTTCCTCTGTGTGTAGTTGCAATGAGTCACATCTAGAAGGGAACCAAGTTACTTTGAGGCCACAAGTCAAGCGACTAAAACCTTGAGTCCACACATGCAGCTGTAAAATAGCCCTTCGAGGGGAACGTAGCTAAGAGAGGCGCTGTCAAAGCTAATTTTGTCACCAGGGAGAGCACAGCAGGAATGACAACGGCTACACAGGACCTCAGCCTCCTGTGCAACAGAAGTTTTCTTACTTAGTTTCCTTTCTCAAATATTCCTAGCTGCATTATTACTAAAATCAGTCCTGGCTTACAGATAGTCTTTTTTATAAAGATTTTTAAAAGATTTTGTTTTAGACTCAGGGCATTAAAAAAGCATTTAAGATGATCTGGTATTTATGGGAGATTAGAGAAGCTTCACTATTATTATAAAATATACTCATCAAAAAATTGCTCTACCTAAATGGGTAAAATATGTTCTTACATAAACTTAAAGTATGTTCTTACATAAACTAAGATTTGTCTGAGGATTCCCACTTTAATCAAAAGGAGAAAAGGGGTGGAAACAAAAGTTTAAGACCCTAGTTTTGTGTTAAAAAAAAAAAAAAGGCAAGCATAGGGGGTTTTCCACAAGCATCAGTCACTTTTTACCTTCTCCATCCTTTAAGTGGCACAGATCCTTTTCCAGGGTGACGAAAAGTTGCAATGGATGCAAATACCCATGCTAGCAATAAAATGAATGCAAGGCATATGGCACGGAGGGGTAGCAAAATAATCCCTAGAAGAACGGTCTGGAAAGAAAAGAAGGGAAAAACCTAAGAAATGGTATCAACAGGACTTTCATATCTATTTTGTTATATAACACGGACTTTAAAATACTTACATTACATACATGGTTTAATAAGAAAAGCACTAGATTCCGGTGTTCATCGCCTACACGGAAGGGGGAGGTCAGTCGTGCATGGCCTTTCACAAGCTGGGGCTGGAAGCACTGGGGTTTGGGGCTCGGATATTGCAGAACCGCGACGGCATGTGCAGTTCTTTGGCTTTAGTTCACACTTACACCCGCTCACTAGCATCCAACCAGCTCCCATCGGTCTGCCCAGCTGATACGTGTGTCCACTACTGAGCCTTCTGCCACAAAGTGCGACCTGTCTTAAGCCAAGCAGGACTGCTAAGAGGATTAAAATGTACTTTTGTCTTTCTAAAATGACAAATCTTGTGCTGAGTCGCACTAATGCTGTAATTGCTCCTCACTGCTACTGCTTGGAGCAGCGCACAGGCGAAACAGCTTCAGCTTCCCTAGCTGGGACCTAGCACTCATGCAAAAGGCAGTTTTCAGTAAAACTGGGACTGTGGTTTAAGGCCTGGGTCTGGGCTGCCCGGGGCCTCGGGAGGCTGCAGGAGCCGCTCTCGGCTGTTTGCCACCGCCTGGAAGGGGTTCGCTCACCACTGGCTGTACACGTATGGTAGGAGCCTTCTGAGTACGGGGACTAGCTTCTTGTCTCCGTCCCTTGGCAGGATCTTGGATATTAAGCTCTTTGCTAGGACGTCCTTGAATTTTTCAGAACAAATGCAGAAAGCTTCGTTCCCCTTCCTCCCCCCAGGCAGAAGGCTGTTATTAGCTTGCGGCAGCTGAAGTACGCCTAACCGAAGCAGGCAAACCACTGGGCGAGCTGCCGTGGTCCCAAGCAGCCGAGGCACAGCCACGCGGGCTCCGGCAGCGAGGCCAGCACGCGCAGACGCAGCCTCTCCCTGCAGGTTCTGCTTCCTCAGTTCTTCAGGTACCACTGTCCGGGGAGCGGGGCAGAATCACCAGCATGCCCTTGTTGTGATTAATCCCTAAACACCACCCCCAGCCCCCAGGCTGGAAGGGATTTCCCACCTGCATTACACCTGCACAGCTCCACGAAGCAGGTGTACTGGCACGGTGCTAGCAGCTAGCTGCGGGGCACGGCAGGGCAGGGAGAAATCCTTAATTGCTTTACCCTAGTAAATTAGCTTAGAAACTGTATCCTGGAGGTTGGCCTTTATGGCGCAACCCAGCACCGCGCAGGCCGAGCAAGCCAGGTCCCCGGAGGTAGCTGCGCCGCGGCAGCAGCCCGGGAGGGAGGCGCAGCGTCACGCTCGAGGCAAGCCGGTACCTGCTTAAACTCCTTGTGGCTCAGCTACCACACGCGGATGAGGGCTGCCTCCGTATTTATACGTGAGCACAACACAGTATGCACCCAGAGCAGCACTGTCATAGTGAGTAACTTTTATCTGGACTATATTTCTGAAACTCCCTCAAACTTAGTACACAGCTGCACTGGTAATCACGGACTGCCAGCTCCGCCACTTCAGAACTACTGTAAATGTTACTCAGGGAGAATTATGCTAGTTTTACTTTAACTGTTTTGGTAAACGTTTACCCGGCCATGCTGTAGTAACATCCTTTGTTCCTCAGATCTGAGATACGGAGCACACGTGGTGAGTTCATCTAAAAAGCCTGCACACGGCATGTCCCTCGGGGAGGTATCGTCAGCCTAACTACAGCTACAGTAAGAATTTGTTTCATTGCTTTTAATCTAAAGATTTACACAGTGGCTAATCAAATAAATAGTTGTAAGTGATCTGCTAAGTTCCCATTTTGGAAGTTAAATCCGAATGCTCTCTAGTCACAAAACGCCAGCAATTGTCAAGCGGATTTTACTGGGGTGAAGGAACGGGCGAGTTTTTGTGAGGACGCAGTGCCAGAGGAGGCGGCGAGTTTGGACTAGCCGACCTGTGAGCTTCACAATTTCCTTAAAAAAACTACAACTGAGCAACAGCATTCCTCTCAAAACCAGCCTTTCTAGTCTGCTCTTTAGAAATGACGAGTTAACTGTGCAGGAAAAGCAAGGCTCAGAATAATAAGCGAGTTTTACAAAACTTTACAAAAGTTTGCAACTTATATACGTGAACTATGATTATTAAGCAACAGAGTGGATTTTAGCTTACCTCTCCCCTCTAAAAGGAGTAAGTGTTTGTGGTACATTTGGGAGATAAGCATTTCTGAGTGTTACTGATCCCATTCTTTGATGTACTAGGTTTGGTCTAATTTCCCCTCCCCAGACACAGTCCTTTCCCATCACCCACATTCCTTCATTCTTGTCATACTACCATCGTACTGCAGCTCAGCATTCAAAAGAGCCTCTGGCCTTGGTCTCTAAAGCCTGCAGTACCAACAAGGTCCTGTCTAAACAGGAACTGTGGCCCTTCGGTACTGGGGTCTGTGCTCCAAAAAGCACAGTGACAACACACCAGACACAGAAGGGGATACTCAGCGTAAGTAAATGGGGATGAGAAGCGTGCGTGCTGTGGTGCTACTTATGTCCTGTAAGCACCGCAGCGTAGCAAGTTTCCAGGAGAGATGTGAGCATCCCCCAGGGGTTTCGTGCAATGGAGAATTGTGAATGTTAAATTTCACAGCTATGATTAGTCTGTTCTTGAAGCATACAATGTTTTTGCTATAAAAGTCGTGTATAACTAGCTATGGATGTTTAACCAGGACCAGAGGCAACAGGCCAAACTGAAACACAGGAAGGTCTGTCTGAATGTAAGGAAAAGATTTTTTTTACTGTAAGGGTGACAGAGCACTGGACCAAGGTTGCCCAGAGAGGTTGTGGTGTCTCCATCCTTGGAGATATTCAAAAGCCCTCTGGACACGGTCCTGGGCAACGTGCTGTAGGTGACTCTGCTTGAGCAGGGGGATTGGACGAGCTGATCTCCAGAGGTCCCTTCCAACCTCAACCATTCTGTGATCTGGTGAACTCTAACTTCATGGACAACAGGAAAGGGGCTGCTCGGGATCACAGAAGGGGATGCAGTAGCTGGGTCTCAGAGATTTAGCCTTGGGGATATATTGTTCTTACCCTCTCTTGCTGCCTATCACAGAGAATGTGAAAAAGTCGGGTAATGAGTTAAACCAACCAAGATGTCTTGCTTGTCTCCCAAAACCCAATGAATATTCTTTCCTCCATATGTGTCCTCTTGTAGATGATCTACAGCCACAGCTCAACACTTCATTTCAATTCAATAACGCAGGATAGGCAACATCAGCATAAGTCAGTGTGTTTTGGTTTAAACTATCTTTTTCTTTATGAAAAAAGGGAGGGAATATATATGCACTGACCTACAATGAAAATAAAGGGTGCAGTAACAACAACAACAAAAAAACTCCCTCAAGACTTTGATAAAGTCATTAATCTATTTTAGGCAGATGCACAGGTGGCACTGATGTGCTGATGCAGGCTAGTGGCTTTCCGGGTCACTGTGTAATGAGGCAGAGCTGAGTTCTGCTCCGTCAGCTGCCGAGCAGGGTAAGAAAAGGACAGACAGAGAAAGGTCAAGGTAGGTTAAGAAAGAAAAAGTGCAGGAGGAAAATATACAGGAGAAAATACAAGTTTAGGAGTTACTAAATAGGATCAGACCCATTCCAGTTTCTGTATACAGTAATTACAGAGAGAATTATGTTGAGTCATCTGAAGAACCCTTCCCCAAGTTTGGGGTCACCTGTATACTTTTTATTTAAGGGGTCTACACTGAACACATAACCTGTCACTGCTGCACCTAGTACTTCTTGCAGCGTAGGTCCCTGTCCCGCTGCAGACTGACCCTCGAGTGACACATGGGGTTACGCTGTCAGTGATGTCAGGGAAGGGGAAAAGCAGCTTTATCAGAAAGCCACAGCATCCAGTCTGAATTTCCGCTCAACTTCAGCTGTCGGCAGGTTATCGAGGAAGCGGCATAAGAGCCTAAAACACCGTGAGCAGATGTGCTGCCGTCCAAAGCAGCACACGCGGAGCACGGCAGGGCCTCCAAGGCGCGTCCGCGCGCGCCCTCGCTCCCGGCTGCCAATCTGCCTCTTTACTTTGACGTTAAAAATATTCCCGCTTTTAACATGCTGGCTTTTTCCACTACATACTTGACCATTACATAAATCCACAGAGCACCTTTTCTGAATAAATCTGAATCATTACTAATAATGATTTAACTACTACTTGGGCTTTGCAGTGCGATTCTGACGTTAGGAGGACAAGTCGGCAATGAGGATGAACAGAACAACAACAAAAAAAATCCCAGGAACAAATTGCCCCCCATTTAAGTCAGGGGATGGAAACTTGAAGGATTTTAATAATGCTTTTAAAATCTTGTTTTGTGCATGCAGATGTTCAGCACAGGACAGCTGATCCGTGTTTTGTATACACCAAAGAAACAAAATCTCACTGGCTGGTAAACTATTAGCAACTTAAGGATTTACAAAAAAACTTGTAAAATCCACTCCACTTTTTAGTCTGGCTACAACCTGTTTTTATAGTTGAAGCTGAGTCAAATGCCAGCAGCTAACCTGTTTCATTTTCCTGCTCCATTCGGTAGGGGATCGCAGTCTTGCCATTCAAGGAGCTCACCAACCTACGAAAACCCAGCTTTGACCTCCAGAGAGGGTTTTGAGAGTACCTGTTTCTATCAATGTTTGTTAAAGGAGTAATCTAGCTTGGGGGACTGTAACAAAACAAGCAAGAATCAAGATGTACTACACTTGACTTAAATGGAAGGAGAAGGGACATTTCCCTTCGTTCAGGTTTAAAGTAACACTCTGGTAAGGCTCCAAGTCCCAACTAGCCTGGTATACATTGCAGGGCGGAAGAGGAACAGGCATTTAGAGGATAAAGGAGACAGTGGGAAGTGTCCTACAGTCCTCACAGCTGCAGGGAAAAAGAACAGGAAGGAGCAACAGTGAGACACCCTACAAAAAGTTTGCATCTCTCTGCACATAGCTCTGTTGTGATGTGCTTCAAAGTTCAGTGCCACTGGGCCCTATCCCAGCTGGGTGCTTTTCTTTCCAGGTGCGTTGTGGAGTTATGTATGGAGCGCACCTTGCTTTAAAACATACCATCTGTTTTTTATCCCTTTCTCCTGAAGGAAAAAAATTAGGATGTATTCATTACAGATAAAGTGGAGATTGAAGGCTAAAGCTGCAAGCTTCCAAAAGCAGTCTGTGCATCCTCTACAGAGAGCCACACACACAAAGCTGCCCATTTCTGGGATCACGTTAAGAAACTGGTACTCTTTATCTTGGGGCTCATGCCTACAGATACTGAATCTGATTTAACACCTGAGAGGTGTGTAAGGCTGCTAGTAAAATATAAGGCAAAAGACTAAAATTGTTTTCCACGTCCCTCGTATTTCCTCTACCCCGCTACCTCCAGGGCAAGCGTTGTTTGTAACCTGAGGAAGCACTATATAAAATAGAAAATATTTAGCTGCACATCAGCCTCAGGCATTTCAAAAAATCAGCAGAAAAAGCTGCAAGTTAGTCCACATACTGAAATGCATATTGTCTTCCTTGAGATCTCAGTTCATATTTGGTTCATCAGCTCAGTTTTTAAAGAGAAGATTAAAAAAAAAAACCAAAAGAAAACCCCCAAAGCCCAGGAATGTGATGCTTGCTTTCTTGCTGGTGGAGGTGCCCACACAGCCTTGCGCGTTCCAGCGCTGCGCTGGCCCTGCCTCCGTCTCCGCAGCGTGCTAACTCGCCTGGCTCAGTGACGCCGGACAGGGAAACTGGTGATACCCTTCTTGTTGTCCATGCTGCAGTTTGGGACCAAGAGATTAAACCCCCTCCCCAAAAGTAAACAGCCTGCCCCCAAGAAATGAGACTTAGAATCAGTCTAAAGTGAGTTAACTGTCTTAAATGGGATTACTGTAAAAAAGGAGAAGTTATTTTATATTTTTAGCCTATCGTATCTGGGAGAAGTTCTCCTCCTCCTCGCTCTCAAGCTGAGGCCTCTGAGCCAGCAGCTGGCATTGCATTCCTGAGATTAGAAGAGCGTGCAGGAATTCTGTTTTCCCCAGAAATAACACACTACTTGAAACACTAGTGCAAACCTTGTTTAAAGGCTCGCTGCAAAACTCGAGATGAAAGCTGCAGTGTAGGGTGGCCAGGCCTGCGTGCGCGTGTTGCAG
Organism: Dromaius novaehollandiae; assembly: GCF_036370855.1. Taxonomy (NCBI): domain Eukaryota; kingdom Metazoa; phylum Chordata; class Aves; order Casuariiformes; family Dromaiidae; genus Dromaius; species Dromaius novaehollandiae. Next base: position 5,481,813 of record NC_088110.1, read on the forward strand.
ACGAGCCCTTTGCACGTCCTGCAGCGGAGGGCTAGAACTTCACTTCCAAACATCGTGACTTCTCATGCCAAACATCTTTTGCATCTTTGCTTTGACCATACAAATGCCCTGTTCTCACTTCCCTATCACTAACCCAGATGAGGAAGCAAACTAGGCAGTACTTGGCAAGGAAATACTCTTACCACATTTCTTTTCCTGGAAAAGATAGAGCTATACATGTACTTACTGTAAAGCTTTCTAGGGTGTTTTTATTATTTTAAATATGAATCTCAACTCTAGTGCTGCGGCTGGATCCATCGATGGGACCAGGCTCAAACCGCAGCGCTCCTGTCAAACGGGCACCCGGCAGGAAGGAGGGCCATTTCCAGGGACCAAGCGGCAGCTTTAAACGTTTATTTACACAGCCACATCCACCTACTGGAAAGCGGCATTTTAAAGTGAGCGCTCAGCCTGAGAGCACGCTGGTGACAACCCTTCGATTCTGCGGGAAGAAATCCATGCTGGCATAGACAACTTGACAGGGGAGGATTAAAAGAAAAAAAGGCACCGCAGCCAGCGTCTGACAGCGCGCAGCTTCAGCGTGCAGCTGCCCCCGCAGCGGCGCCAGAGCCCGGCTGGCCCCCGCGGCCCCGCGCACCCCCGCCGCGGGCAGCGCCCCCGCCCCGGCCCCGGCCCCGCCGCGCCCCCCGGCAGCGCAGCGCAGAGCAGGGCAGGGCAGGGCGCGCCCCGCCGCCGCTGCCGCCGCCGCCGCCTTACCCGCAGCTTCTCCCCGGCGCTGAGGCGCCGCGGGTGGACGAAGGGGTTGGGGACGGTGGGCGGGTAGAAGGACTGCTGCCGGGGCAGCGGCAGCACCCGCTGCGCCATGCTCCCGCCGCGCCGCGCCGCCTCCCGCCGCCCAGTGCGCATGAGCCGCCGCCGGCGCCGGGGCGCTCCGGCCCTGCCCGCAGCAACCCGCCCGGCCCGGCCCGGCCCCGCCTCAGCCGGCCCCGCCCGGCCCCGGGGCAGGTGCCCTCGGGGGGGCAGGTGAAGGGCGAACGGGCCCGCGTGTGACTGTGTCGCAGGCCCGTGGCGGCCCTGAGCCTCGCCTGGCCTGGCCCGGCCCCCGGAGGAGAGGGGCTTCGGGCAGCGGCGCCCAGCCCGCGCAGGCCCTTCGCGCCCCTGCCCGCCCCTGCCCGCCCCGCCCCGTGCGCTGCCGTCGGGCGCCGAAGCGTGCGGGCGAGCCCAGGCGGGCCGCGGCCGTCCCTGGGGGAGGACGGGCAGCCCCAGGGGCTCTGCCGGCCGCTCGCCTCCCCCGCGGTGGCAGCGCCGGGCTGACCCACCCCAGAGGCGTGAGTGCTGCAGGCGCTGCGGCCCTGCTGCTGTGCAGCGCCCCGGGGGGTGACCAGCACTGACGGCTTGTGGCACGGGCAGTGCTCGGTGTCAGGGTGGTCTGTTGTGTGATAGGTAAAGAGGGCAGATACCGCAGCATGCAAAAGCAGTCGTTGCCAGGAAAAGAAAGGCCCAGGGCAGACGTTGAGGTCTTGAGGAGGTGGGCTCTAGGGGCCATAGAAATCTCCCGTTTTTGCTCTGTATTGATACCGACGAGCTGCACGGGCAGGGACAGCTGCTGCGGGGCGGGCTGGGGCGGGCAGGCCGGCCGCAGAGCAGAGGTGGGGACCTGGTGTGCCTTGAGGAGCGCTGTAACCTTGCCCAGCTCCTTCCCGTCAGTCCGGCGCCTTCAGACTCGCCTGCGGCTGGCTGCCTCTATTTTCAACCCCAGGGGAAGTTTCAGCCTGACCGTATTTAGGAAATGCCTTTTCAGGTTCTCACGCCACGCTGTTAGGACGGCGGAGGCGAGCCTGGTAGCCACCAGAGTCCTGTTGTGCCGTTGCTGGCTCCTGGCCCTTGAACAGCACTGGTTCGGACACCTCGTTTGGCTGTGGCACTCCTTCCTCTCTCACGGCTGTCCTTCAGGCGGAGGTTTCAGTCCTTCCTTTAGTGCAGCCTCGCTCCGTTTTTGCTGTACAGTTTACGTTCCTTAACAGAAATAGTCACGTAAGCCTCATGGTTCAGTTCCCAGTTTGATATCGCTGCTTCCACAAAGATATCATTAGGATTTCTGTTTATTAATTATTACAAAATTATTATTTGTGTTTTGCCATTGCGAGTGCTTAAGGAGTGATCATAGCAATAGATTTGGGCAAACTGACGCCTGCTTAAAACGGGAGGAGGGCAAGCGTAGGCTCTCCCTTGGCAGGTTTTCAGGGTCACTCAGTGGCTGCCAGTCCTTGCAACCAGCACTGTCATCAGAGAAGAACAAAGAACTGTGTATGAACCAGTTCAGCATAATTCTCACAGAAAGTAAGGCTAGAGGGGAACTCGAGAGAAGAAGGATCAATTCTACATCCGTCGTTCTTGACAGATGATATTTAGAGCTCTTCTAAAAAGCCTGCGACTTTCCCTAGCTGATATGTTCCAGCACTTTGCTGGTAATATCATGAGACAATTTTTTCTAATACCTAAGTAGAGTCTTTCTCATTGCAGTTTAAGGCCATTCTCAGTGAAGGTGGAAACTGCTCACTTCCCTCTTTGCAGCTACTTTTTGCACATTTGAGTGGTGTTTTTGTGGTTCTTTTAAGTCTTCACTAGACTCAGTAGACTAAACAGCCTTTCCCCCCCCCAGGTCTTAGATTCTAGATATCTGACTGTTCTTAATGTTTTCCTCTGGCCTTTCCCTAACGGGTCCATGCCTTTCTTGAAGTACCCAAGCTAGAAATATTACTCCTGAGGAGGGCTGACCAGTGCTATTTAGCGGGCAGGGAGGGTTGATTTGTGTCCCACACGTAATATTTATATATCCCTGTATAGTGTCTGCTTTTTTTCTCACCAGCCTGACCCTGTGACTCGCACTATGATTCATTATAATGCCTAGATCCATTTCTGGACAAGTATTTGTTGTTTGCGGTCCGGAGTCCTCAGAATAATACACTGCATTTGTCCTTATCAAATGACAATACTGATTTTACTTCTAGAACTGGGAGATACTAAAACATCTGGTTTTACAGACATGATGCTTTTACTATGTAGAAAAATCTGGTTTTGGTGATGTGTACCTTTGTGGAAAAAAACCAATAATATTGATTATAAATATTTTGCTCTCTTAAGGCCGATGCTGTTAGCCATAACATCATCAAAAAGGCTTAACTTTGCAGCCGCCGAGATACAAATACAGTGTACTAAAAATGTTTTAATGCTCAGAATATGTGAGAAGGTCAAAAGGACAAAAGGTTTTACATGCAGCCATGTGTAATTCATTAGTCTGAATTGATAGCAGTGTCTCTTTTGGATAATAACTACTTTTTAATCTGTGAGTCTATGGTAAAACAAACCTTGATCCATGGTCTGCTAACACAGAGCACTACCAAGCCGTTGTGAACCTGATGTCTTTAATCATGACAATTTTCCTCCACCGAAAGCTGCCTGTGGTGCTGGGGATGGGCATTGTGAGAGCAGTAGCAGTACCTGGTTTCTAATTACTTTTTTAGATTGAAGGAGTAGCCTTAATTCTGCATGCCTACAGGAAGATATACTCTCTCCCTGAAGATCTTTACCCAATATTGTCTTGATTCTGCCCAGAAGTCTGTTGCCATTACAGTAGTGACCCCAGAGAAGGTGTAACTTCTGTATTCAATGGAGGTGAATCATATTAGTGGTACCTGGCAGCCCAGTAAACATTTCCATGGCATAAGACAGGGATTCTTGTCTCAGATAAACTGACACAGCTTTTTAAAAGTCTGTGGAGATCTATAGTTTGTAGTGTAAATTATATATATAGGTTGAATTACATTAAGATTGTTCCCTCTGCTGCTTCTGGGACAGTTTATTCTCTCTTTTTGGCATATTTAGAGCGTACTCCAACATTATCTGTCTATTGTAATGATGTTAAATAAAGCCAAAGTAATTTCAGTATTTATTGGTTATCTGAAGTGTGAGATAGACAAAATTACATATCACAAAATATGAAATCCTTGCAAACGTTTTTTAAATCTTTCAGAAATTCCTAATCTGAACCTTAAGCTACGAGAAGTTGTCCTTTTTAGCATTTCCCTGACTAATTCTCCTGATTACCTCTGCTGTCTTACCTTTAGAAAACACACTCACAAGGGCATTTTGATAGAGAAATTGAAAATCCCCTTCGTATTTGAATTGCTCCCTGCTTGCATGAGACAAAAATGCCCCATCTTGTGGCCAGAGTGCTGTAAGAAAGGGCACTGCTGCACCGGAGATGCAGGGCAGCATCTGTTCCCTGCTGGAGAGGAAGGCTCAGCCCTTCCTCAGGGACTGGCTGCAAAACTTCTTTATGCAAAGTACCACCACGATTAAATGTACTGGTTCTCATTATTCCCTTACTTTCTGTGACATTAAGTGCAAACTACTTGAGCCAGATGGTTATGAGAACAGAAATAGATTCCCACTATATTTCCCCTGTCAATTGAACCAGCCCTTTCTTGCTTTCCAGGCCATGGTCCCCTAATGGCAGTTGACTCTCTGCATCCCTCCTGGACCAAAGCCAACTAATTCCTTCCAAGAGGAAATCTGGGTGCAGCTGATGGCATGTTCTCTCCAGGGAGCAGTACAGCCAAATACTGTAACGCAAGTCACATCGAGTCTGTGTCTCTGCGTCCAGGACAGTCTTCCGGTACTATTCTGGTAAGCCATGTACCTGCAGAGGTCTTCGTGCCTTGGCCTTGCAATACACAACCTCAGGATCAAGCTTTGTAAATACTGTTGTGGCAGGCTGCCACAGAGATTTTGAACTAAAAAGCTTCAAACATTTTTGATAATTATATCCCGGGATCAGAAGGGCGTTGTGTGAGGCTGCAAGAAGATTCTGGTTTAGTGCTAAGCAGTGGGGACATACTTGTCTGCCTCCTTGTAGTCCAGAGGGATAAACATGGTCTGTTGTGCAGACAATATTAGTTGCGATTGTGGATAAAATACTTACTAAGGAAGAGGAATTAGAATCACTCTGTACTGTTCCAAGATCTGTACTCAAAAAGGACAAACTAAGTGGCAGACCTTGGGGAAAAAGAGAGACCTGATTGCAGAAGGTAACTGAAAGAAACTTTACTCAACAGTGTCAAGAACTAGTGTCTATTTAGCATTGAATAAAAAGTGCCGTTCATTGGGATGTTCAGTGGGCTGGGAACGCAGGCTCTGAGTCGTTAGGGCTCTATCAATCAGTGTGAGTTTGCTGGGGATCTAGATCTGCACGTCTCTCAGTAGAATTTAATGTTTTAGTGCGACTTAAAACAAGAGAAGAGGAGTTCAGGCCTGTTCCCTTCACAGTGCTCAGGGAACTGCAGGCCGGAGGATGTGCTGAAGGCATACGTGTATCCATCCAAGCCGGCACACGCGTGTGGATGCATACGCATGCACGTGCATGCATGTATACGCAGACACACACACTTTCTTCTTCTCTTTTCCTTTGAATCTGTTCCAGAGATACATGTATCCTGGAGTTTTCCTTTTGTGTTAAATAAAACTAAAACACATCTAAAGCTAAGCTTTCTCCTGGGTGTTCCTAGATATTTCTTCGTACAAAAATTCCTTTCTCTGCCTGTTTCCCTTGTTCCCAATATATTTACCTTCTGTGCTAGCCTTACATCCTTTATGTCGATGCGTGTAGGTCTCACACACTCTTTGCCTGGACGTTTTGCAAAGGATTCACTACATCTGAGTGTTGCTTCTAGCTGTTGTTGTTAGGGGGAAGTTGTTGTCCCCACTCTGTTGAAATTTGAGAGTCCAGTCCAGTCTCTGGCATAGGTAAAATAGTCTAACAATATGCCTTTGTGGTACACCGAAGGGGGAAGCGTCATGCTAGGAGAGGTCCCTGAAGCTGCTTCTGCTGCATTCCTTTCTCCTTGCTCTGCTGAACTGACAGAAGGCAGGTAAAAGCAGAGGCAAGAATCTGGTCACTTAAGTCGGCAAGTCATGCCTGATAATGACCTCCACAAAGGCAAGCACTTAAGTAAATGCTTAACTTGCATGTTTTTAGTCCCACTGAAGTAAGTAGGACTTGTGTTAGATTTTGGGGCCTAGACAGGGAAAAGATTGCTGAGCTAGCTCTGTTAACAAGTTAGAAAAAATACATTAGCATTTGGTCTTGCTGATGCTGACTGAAAATAAAGGTAGTATTGACTCTGGGAATCCACTGGGGCTGTCCCTCTGGAGAATCCTCATCTGAAGTTCCTCACCTGAGGTGGCTGCAGGACTGGACAACTTGACAAGAATTTCTTTTCTATTTCTTGGGGTAAGAAAAGCTTCAGATTGATGATGGAGGATCTCCAACTCCCAGTGCTCTCAAACTGGCACCTTCCCTGATTATTGAATTCACTTGAAAACAAAAGAAAAAAGTAGATTTACAAGAAAAAGAGAGACTCCAGTGAATTGTGTGAGAATGAGATATAAAATTAACTGGTTTTTTTTTCCTTTGAACTGAACCCAGGAGCCTCAGTAAAGTTTACCCTATTTAAAGCATTAATTAGGGAGCTGACTGTACATAAAGATAAAACAGAACTCTTAAAGAAGTCTCCAGGGACTCCAAAAAACCCAGTTTTGTCTACATGAGGCAAAAGAATTTTAATTAGAAGCAACTGAATTGAAGTGAACTGATATGAGCAACAAAAAGAGAATTTATCCCACAATGTATTCAGGGAACATAATTGAATGTTCATTAGCTAAGAGTTATATACTGACTGTTAATGAGCAGAAATGAATATGTATTATTTCTTATTAAGCTGGAAATGTATGGAACTAATTGCATTTAAATATAGTAGCTATAAAGCTGTGTTTATTAAGTGTCACTACTAAGAACAGGAAAGGCATGTAGGTGGATTTGTATTCTTTACTGCAGTATCATTTTAAATATTTATTATGCTAAGTGGTATTAATACACTGCTTTCTGTGGAAATGGTTATTATATTGTGCTAGTAGGACTTGGTGATGCCTTCATTTGGATAGGATTTATGCTTTGTTTATTATAAAGTAGGGGAGGCAACATAGCCAGCAGAAGCTCTTGGATTACTGTAAAACAGCATTATAATTCTTGCTGCTCGTAATGAGAGTCCTCTGTTATTCATGATCAAATGGCACTTGGCTTATTGATAGTTTGCCTTGGTGATAATCTCATGGGAGAGTTTTGGTAAGGTTTCTTTGTTGAAGAATTACAGAAGAAAGCTGTCTTGTTATAAGATGTGTTGCTAGAAGAGTAAAGTCACTTTGCATTAGTGCAGGGGCTGGAATGGGCAGCTGAGGCGAACGTGCTGTGGGTGCACCCAGGAAGGGACTGTGCCCGCCTGGAAAAGCTTAGGGTTAGGTTAGGGTTAGGTTGGAAGCTGGTAGTGCGTAGTGGCCCCTTTATTTTAGGCGAGGACAAGGGTGGCAGTAAGAAATGGTAGCAGAGGGTGCAGGAGGAAGGGCGAAGCGGAGGGAAGGGGTGACGTAGCTGGCCAGAGCCTTAGGGCAAAGTGTGAAAGGGGAACTCTGGCTGTCCGGCAGCGGAGCTGGCCCTCGCTTTCTCCCCTCTTTGCAGTTTTGTGGGACGAGGGGCTGTGACAATGTCGGCACATTTTACGGCTTTGACAACGGTTTCAGTGGTCTGTTGGGAAAGGAGGGGGCAGTGGAGGGCAAGGGAGAAGCAAAGGAGCAGCAGTAGCTTGAGTGGGTGCAAAGCAGCAAGGAGGGAAGAAGTGCCACAGGCGGAGGGGCCTTAAAAATCACTCAGCAGAGGCCCAGCCGGTGGCTTCCCAGCGTTGCCTTAGCTTGTCTTCTGCGGGAGCTGCCGTGGCGCGCTGGGCCGAGAGACACCTCGTCCTGACCGGGGGGCTGCAGGCAAGGCTGGATGCAGACCCGCGGTTATTCGAAGGAGCTGAAAGGCCACTGTTCTCCTGCATGACAGAAAATAGGTATTTTCACCTCGGAAATCAGATCCTCTTGCGCCTTTTCAAATTGAAGAATGTCCTGCGGCTGCGTTCAGGGAGGGCTAGCACGTCTTTGAGCTGGTCTGTGCCGTTTGGGATCGTTGCTGTAGGCGGTGATTTGGGGGAATTTAGTTTGCTGTCTTCCTGCTTAAATGGAGAAGGTATCTTGTTGGGTCAGTGCTTCTGCCACCTCTGATTTGAATTTGAATTGTTTTGATGTTGCCACTTACTTCCTTCAGATAAAGTTTTTACAGCTGCTTATAGAAAACAGTGGTTCTACCTTTACTAATCCAAATTTATGTTTATCAATCATACAGATAATTTTTTTACCACAATTTACAAGTTTCTTTAATAGCAACAAGTGCTTATGTTCATTTTCTGGAAGGTTGCAACTTTTTTCATATTCACAAGAGGGCGATAAATCCCTAGTCATCTTTATTCAGCCTCTGTATTAGTGATTCGCGTGTTACTGTAAAATGTCACAAAAAGCAGCTTGCTGTCAGTTAACTGATATAACTGTGTAACATATTGTGACTTTTTCTTTTGTTTTATGGGAAGTTTAGGCTAGGCTTTGCTCATTTCATAGTACAGCTATTTATAGTATTCCCTCCACTATTGCAAGTGTTTTCTTTGTGGTATGCATTTACTAGTACTCCATTCAGATGAATTTCAAGTGCCTCAAATAATGTGATTTCCAGCATACTCTTCAGGAGAGTTTCCCACAGCCTAAAAGTTGTTGTTTATGTTTATTTTTATCTCATAGTGCAACTATTTTTATAATCATCAGAATTTTCCATTTCTTAACTTTAATCCTTTGCTTCAATTACAGTGACTCCTCTGTTGCACCTCTTCTCTTAATTGCAGTATTATTTCATCTAAATACATACACCATAACTTTAAGCCTTTTTGTGTTGATGATAATAATATGGGCATAGTGCTGTGATTTCTCTATTAGTATAGACAATTTTGTCATTTTAGCTATGTATCATCCTTTTCTTTTAAATATTTAGATTTATTCACTTTCACATCCATTCTCTCTCTGCAGTAATTTCTGTTTTGCATTGTTCTTTTAACAAGAATAGCTTCAGTGGTTTTATGTGGAATATCTTTAAGAGTAGGGGAAGGCAAAAGAACAACTGGGTCACTGCTGAATTCTTTTGTGTCTCTCTTGACGTTACGTGAGCTCCTTCCAGCGCCTGAGTTTGAAGGAGCTGGACTCCTTCCAGGTCTTAGGTTCCAAGGACCCAGCCCATGCAATTTTTAAGCTGTCAGTATTAGAACAAATTCTTAATAATTTATGGCATAGTGTGGCCTCTGAAGAATATTTTCACTGTCTCAATATGAAAAATAAATAAATGTCCAAAGTCTCTAGCAAAGCACTGAGGCATTTGCTCAAGGCATTAGTACTGTGTCCAACTGAGTTGAAGTGCCACAAATGATGTGACTTCCAATTTATCTTTGAAATAGTAAGAAAAATGCATGACTCTTGAGGCTCTTTCTACAGTCTGAATGGCCTCATAGGGCTGTCTCGCATGGCTGAGACACAAACACCTTGATATTGTCTTTCAACGACTTTTAGCCGTCTTTGGTTGCAGAGCTTCCGAGCCTTGCCCGCCCCCCTGCCCGGGCTCTCCTTGCCACAGGCCCGTGGTAGCCAGGAGCTGTTAGAGGGCAGGGCCACGCTCACCTTATTTCTTCCGCTGTTATCGTGCCGGCCCTGTGCCGACCTTCGCCGTTCACCTCCGTCACCCTCCTCGCTGCTGGTTCCCGCAGGGTCCAAGCTGCCCCGGAGCTTCGCACCAGTTCTGCTGCGCTGCTTCTGGCGAGCGTGGCACCGGCGGGAGAGGGGCTGCCCGGCACACGAACCGCGCTTGAGACGGGGGCAGGAGGAACCCTCATCTCCCTCCCTCTGTGTACGGGGAAATGGGAGTCTCTCCCTTTCCTTTCCTAACCGCCAGGCAAGGTCTATGGCCGCTTTGCTCTGTTTTCTCAGCTCCAGAGCCGAAGGGGTTTGAGGACTGTCTTGCCACAGCCAGTAGTTGCTAGGCTAGGAGCTCCGCTTCACACAAGCCCCTTCAGGGAGGTTCGCTCAGCACGGTCAGGCATTTGGGCTATTTTAGCTAAGACCAAAATTATATAACAAAAACATGTGACTGTATGTTGGTTTACCATCAGCTCTCCTCCAGACAGCAGCAGTCCTGTGTGCTGCATTAACGTCTCGCAACCTCTTTGGCAGATGTAGCCACAGTTCTGCTATGCGTCCAAGGGTATGAAGGTCTTAATAGGGCAAATTCAATTGTCGCTATGGTGTGCCTCACTATAACGTATAACTCATGTGCATCCAGTTAAGGAGAACAAACCCTTCTTACCACAAACTGTGTGCCCTGCAGGACTCCATCCATACGTCCGAGCATTACTCAAGGGTCATGTTTTGTCATAGTATTTAAGGCTGTAAGTATCCTGCAGCAGTAGGAGAGCCAGTATGCTGATGGCCCAAGTCTTTATATACTTGCAAGAAATCAAGAGGAATTGAGAGGGAAAAAGCAACAGCGAGTGAACTGTTTCCCACCAGCTTGCTAAATGTGACTCAGCTTGAGGTATCTGAGGAAAGTAAAATATTGTAACTATAATTAAGGGGACAAGACGGGCAATAAACATTTTCTGCCCAGCAACTGTAGGAAGAACTCCTCCAACTTCAGTGAATTTTGTTGAAGTGCATAGACTCCTTATGGCGGGTACGATAAGAAAGTCATGACAAACTTGTTTGAGCAGTAGAAAGATGAAGATTCAGCAGCGTCCCTGACTAAACAAAACCAGGTGGAAGCCCTAGGACACAGTGCAGCTTGTGTCAAAGTGTGAACTCCATTTTATCCTGTGTGTTGGTACAAGTCTGGGTGTGACCAACAACAGTCTATTCTGCAGCATTACAGATAGCTGCCTTGCCCTCTTAAGGTGCTGGATACCCTTTTAAGTGCTAACACCTTTGTTAAGAGAGGTGTGGCTGCAGTGTTGTAGGGATAGCAGTACAGTTCAGGTGCGTGGGCTCAGCTGATGCTATGGTAATCTGCCCTGGAGGACATGAATGCTGCAGATACATTGCTAATGGTGATAAGGCTGGGTAATTTAAAGCAGGCTCAGGTGTCTCTGTACTATTTGGTAGTCAGTGAAGACCATGCTAGCATCTCTTCTACGCAGGTACTCACAAATAAGGCTGGTATGGTGTAGGGAGGGGGCTAGCATTTTGCAGTGAAGCACATAACAGACTGTTAACTTTGGAGGGCAGGTTATAAGAAGTATTTTTTTAGAGGAAAAGAACAGGAAGGGTGGAAACAGTGGCAATCTTGCAAGAGAAAAGGAGTGAAGATGAGGGAAAAGGCTTGATAGAGCTTGGTGGTTTTCAAGGAGCTGTTGCTATTTAGGCATCAAGAATAAATATTCTGCTTTTTTGCCAACTGTAGCCAAAGTAGGTGGCATGCAAAAAGGCAAGGGAAGCTCTGAGGAGGAGCACGCAGGCGACAAGGAAATTTCAGATACCAATTATTGGTGCTTTGCACAAGCGTTGAAGCTCCTCATTTCAAAGCAGTTTTGAGCCTGGAAGCGTGCTTTGGGGCTATAGATACTGCCTTGGCTCTGCCCAGCTGGCTTGGACAACGTTTTGGACCCTGAGAGGCAGGTACGACAGGCTGGTATTGGGCCTCAAATAGTAAAACAGTAACTTCTGCCTCTTTTTCTCCAGTAGAATCAGATCACAAATGCAGATGTTAATGAAGGATTATGGAGCCATGGCTCAGTTGTCATTAAGCGAAAGGATGATGAGTTACTGAGGCTTGTGAGCGTGTTTATCCCAGCAGCAGAGGGGCTGGGGCAGGCTGCTACCATTCCACCTTGCTGTGCTGGGTAAATGGGAGCAGCTCTCTCTGCTGCTTTTCTGGTCTGTAGTAGCATGCAGTTATTTTGGAGGAGGGGTTGAAAGGCATAATCAATTGTAAAATGCACTGAGACAGAAAGTGCTATCTCAGTGCAAAGTGTTTCTGTCTGCTGCTGCACACCCAAAGGATTTAATTTTGAGGTGGAGACACATTTCTTAATTCCTGTGATTTGACTGAAACGATTGGAAATAATAAAGCCTTGGGTCAGTGGTGTTGGGACCTTGCTCTTATTGAGGCCAATGGCAAACCTGTCACTGATTTCAGTGGAAGAGGATTGGGCCATTTTGTCAGGAAGCGTTAGGTAAATACCAAAGCTTTCAAAACTAGGAGTCTGGGATTTTTGAAAGGCTAAATTATGCAGTGCCAGGCCCTACCCAAGTAGTCAGTTGGTGCAGTATAGCTCAATATGTCAATTAATTTACTTAGTGATTCCTTAAGTGACAATTTTAAGGAAACCACTGGTTTCACTGTTGTCTGCAAACGAAGCATCCAGAGTGGAGAACCTCTGAATAGCCTCGGGATTTTGGCAGAAAGTGAACCGAAGGTACAGGAAGGTAACTAGAAAGGGTGCGTGTGATCCATTTAAATGGATCGTATGGTTTGTGAGAGACGTTACAGATGGGTATGGTGCACCACCGCTGTGGAAATGGGAAAGTTAAGGTAGATAGGGAGAAACCAAAGGGGGGACGATGACGATGACTTGATGAGGTATACCCCAGGATAAGTGTAGTTTAATGTGCATTGATGTTCGGGAGATGTCTCTGACAATTATGGAGTCAAGCAAGAAGCATGGCTTCTGCTCTGAGGAATGTCAGAGTATATAGATCTGCTAACAATTGGTATATCAAAGCAGCCACCAAATGGGCTAGAGAGGCAGAGCAACAAATCATTTCCAGACACAGCCATTATCTGGGTTTGCAAGTAATGCTAGAGTTAATCTCAGTGTTGCTACAACAGAGAATATTAATATATATTTTTAAAATAAAATCTGACTTTAATTTGGGCATGGGGGCTTAGAACTCCTTGGAACTGGTCTTGGAAAGCCATGTTCCAGCTATGCCAGCTGGAGTTTTTAGACATAAAAATGACAGGCAGAAATCTGGAAAGTTTTCTAAACTACATGTACTGTCTTGTTAAATCATGCTGCAGTGTTTCAGCTGACCATTCGAGGCACATAGAATAAGCTGAACTAACAGACAGGTGCACAGGTGACTTTCTTATTAAAAATCAGAGTGCCCCTCATTCATTTCTGATGTTTTTATGAAGGATTTGTGCTTCCAGATGATTTTATGCCTTTGGATTCATCTCTTATTTTGGAAAGGGAGATCTCTTAATAACCCTTAGTGTGAACCTTCCCTTCCCCAGCAATTCGTGCTGCTCTGGTGAAAGTGGTGTTCCTCTGCAAAAGCTCATAACATGCTATATGAAATGTCAAGAATGATTAAGCAAAACAAAGAGCCTCTCGAAGAAAATGTGCTGCCATCAATATCTGAAATCTGCTGAACTGCTGCTTTATTATACTTAAATTTCAATAAATACTTTTCCTAAGAGTTTGTGTTTCAGTAGGCAGGGAAACATGTGTTCTGTGTAAATAGCAGTGTTTGTCTTTTCTTTAAAAATGTATTCTTGCCACAGTAGTAAATCGTACAAGCAGACTAAAACACAGTTTAGGCCATGAGATATGGAATAAAATCTGCGCAACTGCTATCTGTGCTTGTTGGATTGCCATTCACGTCAGTAGAGCAAAAATGCCAGGGAGAACTGATCTTCCCAATGTTTTTACGTACCCTCAAGTTTTGAAAATAAGAGAGAAGAGGAAGCCAAAACCTTCAAAAGGGCACTAATAGGCTCATTTTGCCTTCTTTGTTTTATGTCTTGCTCCAGATTTTATAGCGGCACTCTTAGCAGATAGGAATGTCACAAGATTTATTTCTGAGTGCTTATCGCACCTTAGTAGAAAGCATGTAAGTTTTTCCATAAGAATGCTTTCTATTCACCTTTTCCTTGATAGCATTTTTATCCACTTAATTTACCCCGAAGTATCACTTAGAACACTTCTCGGGGGCTGGTAAGGGTTAGCGTAACCATTAATGCATTAAAGTTGGAGACCGGAGGTGTTAATGCTCTGCTGCCAGCTGTGTTTCAGTACTGGCTATCTTGGGTGTCAAAGGATTTCCTTTCCTAAATGCAAGGCCAGCGTTGTCCTTGTCTGAAATCGCCCGCAGTTACTCTCCCAGTCGTTACTTCTAGTTTCACAGGAAATCAGACTTGTAGCTTTGGATCTTTGAAAATACATGTGCAGCTGTTTTGCAAATGTTTGCAAATATACTTGCTTAACCCTTTTCATTTACACCTGTGGAGGACCGATTTAGGAGCTGAGTGAGTGGATTTTTGTTTAGGGAAGAGAGCAAAGGATAGAAGGTAAAAAGGGTATAGTATAACAGGATGAATTTATGAGGATGTAAAGAGCTCTAAGTATGCTTGGATAGCCTAAAATGGAGAGGATCTTCTGGGGGAAAAGGAGACTCCTTTGTCATATTGTTTATCACAAAGTTTGTAGCTGAGTTTAAATGCTTGGGGGGGGGGGGGAAATAACTCTGCTGAAGGAACTTGGAGATGAAAGGCCAAGAATTTTAACTTTTTTTTATATGGGTAACTTTTGAATTTGTGATCTGGGATAATCCCAAGAGCTACACGTGTTCATTCTTGTTCATGCACAGTCATGCAACAGTGTTCTAGTTTGTTGTGCTTCATTAAAGAGAAGAAGCCATGTGAAGGACTGCTGATGTCCTGTGGCACAGAGGACAGATAAAATGCCCCCGAGCAGATCCATGGTACAGCAATGGTGGAAATCTTACTGAAATAGAGAAAAAGCTAATTGCAATTTTGGGCCATGCAGTTGTACACCGGATTGTCTGTCTTACCCATTTGGGAATGAACTGCCGTGTGGAATAAGCCAGAGAGCATAGCTGCAGAGGCTGGTGTTCCTATCACATATTCTGGAGAGAAGTCCAATAAATAACTAGTTTCTGTCAATAGCTGGGAGCGTTGGGTACGCTGACCTTGTCCTTCTGAGAAGGAGGCTGTATTCTGCTGTGCCTGTTCATGTTGTGCAGAGGCAGAGCATGGCCCCAGTTAGGCTGTCCGGTGCTGCTGGGTCCAAGAGCCGCCGGCTTTGGGGCTCTTCAGATTTATGGTAGTTTGCTACCAGCTACTTCAAATTGCACCACAATTAGATATCTCCATAGTTATGAGCTCTCTGCCACACGAGCCATTGATGGGGAGGGATTAACACCGATGCCGGTGGTTCCCTTTCAGTCCTTCAGGGAACGTGGTGTTCTGGATCCTGTGCCTGTTCCTCGGCAGCACCGGGCGTTTCGCTCTGTGCCTCCAGTTCTTCAGCTCCGCAAGCTCCCCTGCTCCCAGAAGTGCCCCGTGGATTAATTAGCTCATGTTTATAATGTGCCTTGAAGTAGAAAGTGTTGTTGTTACTACTTAAAGCTCTTAAACTACTTCTCGGTATAGAACTGCAAGACTAATAGGTTTTAATTACAAGAAATATGCTTTCTGGGAAACACAATCCCATTGTCGGAATTCCAGTGAGGTTTTCTGTGCGGTTTCCTATTGCTGTCCAGTTGACTGTTAAGATCATGTGATTTTTTTAGAATGGATATTGCCTAATGTTAAAATATTTAGATTTATTTTGATTTTATTTTTAATTGCGTGGAGAGCTGCTTTGATTGACAATATTTAGACTGAGAAAACCCTGTAACTGTATTTGTGCTCAGCTCTTCAGGAAATTGCTTGTCTGTTTTTGTTACTTAGCTATAATGCACTTAATGAAAACAGCTTTTTAGAGCAAATCCAGTGTAGGAGACTTTGGAAAGAAAATGGTACTGACTTCCAAAATAATAAGAAAAAAAGTGTAAATCAGTTTGTACGTGAGCCATGTTGTTTTGTAGTTCCTTCTGATTCATTGCAGCAGGAGCCTAGGAAGAGTTACAGTAGGCTTTGCTGTGGACGGACGATGTAAGTGATAAATAAAATGAACAGGGATTAATATGGAATATATGACAATCCCTCTGTTTTGAAGTTACTTATTGCACTGCCAGTCAATCACATGCGATATTGCAAGCTACTGAAAGCAAGAGCTTCGTTTGCTGCTTCCTCTCTTGAGGAATCGTTTCCTTGAGTTTGAGCCTCCCTGAAGGTTTATAGGGCCAGGCCTCAGACATGTCTTTGCCTGCAGAGGTGGGTATAGCAATATGGTGGAAGTACTTTTTTTCCCCTTCTACATATCAATGGTTGTATTTAATTCATTCTAATTTAACTTGAGTAACAGGTAATGTAAGGTGATAAGCAGAGCGGTGTGGTGTGCTACCACACACAAAGCTATAGGGATAACACACCAAAACACAACTGCGTCTGGGGTCTGAGAGCACAAATCAGCTGCTAGATCTCAGAGGGCAGGAAAAGGGGAGGAGAAACATCGTAGTGTGGAAGGTGTCAGGGAAACGCTCCCCCTTGTAAGAGAAGGGATCCTCGCGTGCATGCTTGCAGGGTCCCTGTTTGAAGAAGCTACTTTAGAATTTCTGACAGTTGGTAATCTCTGGGAGGAGGGTTCATTTTTCCTGCAAAGCTGAAAAAGTGAAGTTAACCTTGCTGAACCCTTTGGTTCTAGAAAGCTCAAGTAGTTCTAGCCTCTGCTTAGGGCATGAGTGTAAGCCTGAGTTAATGAATATTATAAAACAAAGTTGCTATCAACCAGCTACAGTGAAGCGCATTTTAGGAAACACATCTGCAGTCAATAATCCTGACGGGTAAATAGCATTATGGACAAATTCATTGAAAGCAAATTCCATACTGGATATGAAGTTCTTGTGCACATGTATAAACAGCGTAATTCTTATGCTCTTGAGGCCTGATACAGGGCTTTGGATCAACGCTCAGCTACCGGGGTTTGTGTGTTTGCACATAGTTCGTAAGCAGCAGCATGACTGGGAACCCGGGCATGTCTCTGTGGTCTCCTCAGATCCTTCGCACTGGATGAAAAATAAGCTGCCATTCATGGCACTGGGGAAACACAACTACTTAAAAAGACAATCATGGGATATGGTAAATTCTGTGTTGCTTATAGCCTTTAAATCAAGGGTGGATGCCTGTCTAAAAGTGACTGGGATAGATGTAATAACTGGTGGCTGAAATTTGAGGGGAAAGTCAAGGAGGTTAGGCTAAATTATCACAATGTTTCTTCAGGACTAAAAGGTGTCCAAACAATACTAAGCATATGCACAATCAGGCCTTTGTATGCGACATTTATGTTCAAAAGTGTATCTGCTGCTCAGGTATCAGCACTCTGATGGGTGTCCTTCACTTAACCCTCCCTTTCCCGAAGTCTGCATGAAGGCTAGGTTGTTCTGAAGTGCCGTGGCGAATGAAAGGAAGAGAACAGCCTGCCCTCATCCCTAGCTCAAGGCTGCTGTGTTTGCTTCTAGGGCAGTAGATTTGCCTTAATAAACAGGAGAATCTTGCTTTTTGATAAATTGAAGTATGTTTGGGAATAGCAGACTGTGATATAGACTGTTCATGTTAATAGAATGGGCCCATCCCACCAGGGAAACAGAGGGGTCTTGCTGGTGTAGATTAGGTCTTGATGGATATTAGACAGTAGGGGAGACTAGACTAATCTATATAAATTTGAAATATTTACTGGTATTTTTCAGCTCCAGATAGTGAAATGCTGGAGAGGTGCAGTTAAATTTCTGTTTATTGACAAGCATCTGCTGCAGTAAGGAGCTTGCCAGGAGCATGGTCTATGTTTGGACTTGATTTTATATTCTGATAACTCTCCATAGCTGTGGGAAACATGCCCTAGTAGTGCAATGGAAATCGGTAGTTCTGTCTAGAGTAACAGTTTATCTGCTGCTCTGTCTACAGCAACTCCTCTTCTGGCTGTTTGTCCCAAAGTCTGTGTGCTCCATCACTTCCCTTGCTCTTTTTCTGTGATCCTCCTCACTTATGGCCTCTATACCTTCCGGTTAATCTGGTGAAGTAGTTGGCCTGTAGCTCTGTACTTTCACTGTTAAGCCAAGCCTGGACGAGCAGTTGCTTTCTTCACTCTTCATTCTCCAGTGACGCGCGCAGTGGTGAGAACGTGCAGCAGTCATCACTCCCAGTTAGCAGGAGTCCTCGCTGCCTCTTTCCCAAGTGCAGAGCAATATTCCTGACAAAATTTTCACTGTGATGCCGTAGTTGCGCAACACCTTTTATGCATAGTAGCATGGCCTAATTGCCCATTCTCTGGGCTGAGGAGCTGCTGTGGCAGTCCCACTCCAAAGTCTCTAAAAGTGACTTTGGGAAGAGAGGTCTAGAATGAAATAAATGCTCTTTCATGTGTTGAGTAATGCTAGAGATCTGCGGTAAGGTGACCAGCTAACATTACATTCAGGTAGTGTGAGCTTAGAAACCAAAGACTTTAACAATATGCACGCCTGGAGAAAATTACAGATAACGGCTTAGAGAATAAATAGTGCACGGCTTCGATACTGCTGAGGCGTGGGCCGGACCTCTGGGCTCCTGGCAGCACGCTGGGTGGCTATAAAGACCATCTTTGCTCTCGAGGCTGGCAGGAGCTGTGGTGGAGGACTTACCTCCCACCACGAGGAAATGCCTCCAACTGCTCGCAGTTGCTCTCCACCCTCTTCTGGCTGCAGCGCCCAGCGGCTTTGGATGCCTTTCCTCCCTTGGCGTGGAAGGGTGGTCACTGAAACGCAGAGCCTGAGGAGGCAGGGACAAACGCCAGGATAAAGCTTCCCCTGAAGAGGTCCAGAGTATACGTAGTAGCTATATAGGAGAGTCATGAAAGAGAGCACGTCAGGGCTCCCTCTCTGGAAAGAAATATCTGTGTTAATGCATTTTCACACTTATTCCCAACAAAATACGCTTTCCTTTTGATGTTTCAAATACCCACTGTCTTTCTGAATAGCTTGGTATTACTCCAAAGTAACTGACAGAGCAAAATCCTGCGAGCCTCCTGCTTGGCAGCCTCCTGTTCTGCACTGAGGTCTCGGAGGGATACAGCTCTTTTCTGTGCTGCCTTTGGCACACAGGATTGTTCTGGGGATGTGATTTTGCTGTGGGGGAGGCGTGCGTTTGGGTTTGGGGAAGGCTCTTTTGATTAGCTCGCCCTGAACCAGCTCCCTACATTGGCTGTTGCAGTGATTTGTTTTGGCCTGCAAGTGGCATTGTTTGTCCGGTTACTGGACTCGATAGTCTAGTTTATCCAAAAACCTTCATAAAATAAAATATTTCAGAATTGCTCCTTCTTGCCAAATGTTTGTGTGTGACAGCCTGTTTGCTGACGCTGGAAGTAAAATGGAGCTAGAAGCAATGCTGTATCAACTGCCGTAATTCTCGCCCAGCTCTCGCTAACCCTATCGGTTATTGCAGACCCCCTTCTCTCCACAGCAAAAGCTTTTCTCCCCTTCAGCTTCACGAGCACTTCTGTTTTACTTCCTGGCTTCTCAAATGCTCTTCTGACTAAGCTGGGTACCTTGAGATTGGTCAGATGCAGCCTGTTTCCAAGCTTAGGAGAAAATAGGGCTGTATAAGTCCCATCACCTCTGGTTATCATTATTTCCACTGTAACTTCTGCAGAGGTTCCTGTGCCATGTGGTGTCCACACTAGCTCGATTCATGCCACAGTTGTTCGGGACGTACTCTGTTATTTCAGTATGATTCTTAGGAAAGTTAGCATTGGAGAGCAACAGAGCTACATTTTCCATCAGAATACAGGTATTAAAACAGTGTGTTTGTTTCTGGGAGCTACATCTCCTCATGGCACAGTTAATTTTAGCCATGTATCTTCTCAGAGAAATTTGAGTAGAAATTCTGAATAATTTGCTAATCATGGCCAGTGTACATAGCATTCCAGATGTACTCCAAAACAACTGTACATTTCTCATCTGTCCACCTTGGGTGACTTTTTCACCCTCATTTTCACTTTTGAGAAACTAAAATGTATTCTCAAGAAGAGTGTGAAAGCTCAGAAGGGCCCCTTTTCTCACGACATTTTGCTCGGGAAACGTGGGGAGGAGGTCCCCTCTGGGGCTGGGCTGTGCAGGGGATGGATATGGGGCTGCGAGCCTGCAGTCTTTACTGCCTCCCTGAGACACCTCTGTGCTTACAGAGCAAAGTATTGAGTTAGCATTCATAATATGCTTAAAGAGAAGGTATGAATCATTATCTTTAATTTTTTGAGTAGAGAAACTAGAGCCAGTTCAACACATGGGAAAAAAAGCTGAAGGTAATTTCAAAAATGAGCACGTAAATGGGTGCTGTAACATGCGTGTCCCAAAGCTCTTCAGACTCCACAGAGCACAGCCTTTGCCAGCTGAGATTGAAATACTAATGAGGAGGAATGAAATATTCCAAAAGGAGATGAGAAAGGTGAATTAATCTTGGTGTTTACTTGTGAGGTTTAAAAGGGTGAAAAAGAATGTGTTGCCTTGACTCTAGACCACTTCACTTCAAAAGAAAAGAAAAATTCCCTGTGAAGGTAGGACTTCAATGCTCGAGTGTAACAACCTTTGAATAGAGACACAGTTTTCTCAGGAGCACTAAAAGTTGCCAGTGTGCCCTAGAAATGCAATGTATTTTAGCAGTATTTATTATGATGTTAGTTTTAACTTTCAGAGACTACATCCAGTTTTACATGGCTAGTATTTACAGAGCAAAACTTTTCAAAGACTAGAATTATTTAATAAGACATACTTTCATTTTCCACACACAGAGTCCCTGTGAGGTTGCAGATTCCACAAAACCTTTAATTTTAGGAATATTCTTGCCTGTGTTGCAGGAACCTTTCACAGCCCTGAATCCAGTTGTGGGTTTTTTCCCCCCTAATTGAATCCAGGCTTCACTGCTGGAGACACATATTCTGTCAATTAGTGCAAATAAATTCTCAGAAGTCATTTAGTGGGTGCAAACAGTCTAGCTGGCACTGTTGGTAGCGCTGTGTCTTCAATGTATTCAGTGCAAATAGCTGAGAGCACTGGCGAAGGCCGTGGCTGGAAAAAGGCAGTCTTGCCACAGAGCAAGACCACCGAGGGATGTCACGTTTGCCAGGCAAGATTCCTGCTTTGTCTGGACGAAAGTTTGCAGTTTTGCCCTGCCTTATGAAAACTGATGGAGTGCCTTTGCACAGTTTTGTTACTAGCCTTAGCACGCTGAGAGCCCTCACCAGGGTAGAATCCACTGTGGTGTTTATTTCATGGGAGAATAAAGATCTCAGAGTATTATAAGCAATCCATATTTAATAGCTTTCTGGATGTATTGGTGAGTGTGGCTTTCAATAATTTAATGTGAAGAATTGCTAACACAGTGGAAAAATCAATTGCATTTATTGTGCTGAAGGTAATCTGATAAGAATGCCATGTGCGAGTGTCTTTCGGATTGGCTTGGTGTACGAGCGCATGGTTATGTCTATGACTGGAGAGAGATCAGATAAAGGGGTTATGATGAAATGTTCCTATTGCTTTAAATCTGAACTCATTTACTGGCAAAAAAAATCTTATTCTTCTCAGCTAAAATCTGCCTATGTTCCTTAGCCATTATTGGAATCTCCCTAAGGCCGTTGTCTCTGGGCGGGGCGCACCTCTTCAGAGCCAAAACGCCGCACGGGCACTCGGCTCTTCACTGCGCCCTCACCCTTGGAAGTCAGTGGCAGTTCCTGCCTGGAAAAGAACTGCAGAATCGCATCCCAGCTAGGGGTGTGATGCTCTGCAGTTACCAAATCTTTGGAGACTTGTTTGTAACTTTCGTATGACAGCTTTTTAGATTTAGGGTTTAAATTTGCTGAGATTTCTTAATTAAATCCTTGGCTCTCTTCAGAAAAGTGTGGTTGCCACCAAGTCATCTGTGAGGTGGGCTGGGTTCATAGTAGATAAAGTGAAGATCCCTTGCTGAGGACGTGACCCTATTGTGATAAGCATCACTTTACCCTGGAGAGTAAATGTTTTTTAAAAGGGTGTTAAGTAACCTTATTTTGACATCTTTAGTTTAACGCAACCACATCAGTGTGAGTGGTTGTGTATCCAACCTGCCAAAAACAACGTGGCCAGAAGATGCAGGTAGGCCCCTGACGGGCCTTTTAAAAAGTGCTTCACGGGGTTAAGCAGAAGGTGGTCACCTTAGTCTAGTTTAGGCCCGTCTGCAGATTTTGTCTTCTAAATTTTTTAGAAAATATAACCTGAATCCTGATGTACTATTGACTTGCTATGCCTGTAACAGATTTTCTTGATGCTCTAGGTAGAGCAAATGTCTCCAACCTTTGCTGCCTTGCTGTCTTACATACGTATCTCGTTATCCGTGTTTGCCGCGTATTGCATAGGAAGTTTCCACTCCCAGTTGTGAAGTGCTGCTTAATGCAGTAATACAATAATATTTTATACACATGTAATATACATAAATAAGTATAAATATTTATTAGTATAACCAATGATAAAAATAAAGTATCATGTCATGAAAGCTCTTATATGGCCTCTCCAACTGGAATACATATAACCCTTTTTCTGAACTCCTAATTAAAAGTAGAAAAGAACGGTGTGTGTAGCAGATGTATTTAACAGCCAAGGGGGGCTGAGCTTGGCATGGAAAAGCTGTATTTACAGCTTCCTGATTTCACTAGAGAAATACAGGGGCTCAAGGACAGAATCTATCCATTTTACAACTTCTGCCACCTGATATTTCCAGATTTTTCCATTGATAGCACAAAATTTGCATATAAAAATTAAGAGTATATGCGGACAGGCGCATGTGGAAGTGATGTGGTCTTGTTTCGTAAAGTGGATTTGAACTCGATTTGCAGGTGTCAGCCTATCTCCTTCTCCCTGCCACCTTCTCTTTTTAGTGCCAGTGTCTAGCTAGTTGTGTGGGAAACAGCTGAAAGAACAGGAGAGTAGAGAGGGGGATATTTGTGCAGTGAAACCAAAGCAAAATCTGTAAATGCCACAAATGCTTTGCTATATAATGTGTTTCCTCAAAGGACTTGTTTCCTTCTGATTAAAGCACAGCCTGAAAGCTGAAGGTCCGTTATGTGGCTGTCATACCTCTGGATTGCAACCTTAGTCCCTTTAGCTGCAGGATGTTCCTAAATTCAAAACTACTGCATGAGAATGACAAGAACTGAAATTTTACCTGTTTGGGCATTGAACCAAGCCAACATTATACTCACATGATCAGTGATAAAACATAGTACAAGAGGTTGAGGACTGAGACGGTGAGACATAGCGATACATAGCGACCCATCCAAATGTAGGAATGGATCAAGGGCACAAGTCCTACGGAGTGCTACAAAGTAACTGAGGGTTTTAAAAGGACCTAGTGCAAAAACCTCTTTGACTGCATGGTGAACTGCAGAAAAAGGACTTTCAGGGTAGGTCCTCCTACTTCATGCTTCTGAGCTGCTGAACAAGAGAATTATCAGTGGCCTTGGAAAAGGTGGATTTCTAAATGCAAAGCATGAAAATGCAAGATAGGAGAATGTAATGAGCCTTACTGAGTCCTCACATAGTGAGAAAACACTCTATCCTTTTAGAGGAATAGGTTAGGCCATGCATTGACCACAGAGAGAAATCAGACTGAATTTTTCTTCTGCTTGTAAAACTTGCCTCTCAGTAAATTGCTTCAGCTTGGTTTGTCCAATATGAAAGTCGGTGCCTTGTTTCAGCAGCAAGGTCTCCTGCGGTGCGGTTCAGCGTGAGTCAAAGGAAGGGAGTTGAAGAGGGCAGTAGCCAGCCTCGTCTTTTATAGCTGGAACCACAGAAGAAATGATGTCTTCGTGGCACAGCTGACTGTGTGGTGTGACGCTGGATGGGAGAGCTGTGGTTAAATTTCCTAATTTCTTGGCTAGCGGTGATAAGAAATTTCATGCAGTGGAGATGACGGGTCTTCGTCCTTGCCCAGCATCCAAATGCAGGATGCAAAGCTGCTTTCTAGCTTCAGTCCTTCTGGCAACAGTATTATGGCTGTAGTAATGGTGCAGGCAAGACACAATGAAGCTGTGAGGAGTCCAGGATTAAAGCAGTGGTTAGAGAGAGAGAGAGAAAAAAAAAAGCCTGCTTGGATAGCCTAATATTGTGAATTTCTGTCTTCTAGAGGCGGAGGCCACCTCCAAGTAACTCCAGGGACAGGCAGCCAAGCTCCAGGCTAACGCAAATTAAAACAATTATCCTCTTAGAACGTAGAGTTTATTTTGGCAGTGCTGGTGAATCCTGAGCAGCGCAGCGAGTTCGTCACTCGGGAGCCGCTCTGGGGCGTCCCAGCAGAAAGCCCGGGGCAGTAACGCAGCTGAAGGCTTGCGAGCTTTCTGTTCCGTCACCCTCCGGTGCCTTGTGCCGACAGGCCGCAGCAGGGCTAGCGAGGGACATGCGGGACGCTAGTGACGTGTGGCCTCTTATTCCCGTCTTGCTTTTTCGGAGTAGCTTGTTGGTCGCCTGGTAGAGTCTGAACGTGGCTGTGCTGACGTTGGCTGAAGCTCAACTTTAGGAGTACAATAGGAATTTGGGGGGTTGCAAAACCAAGTGGAAGCATGATGCAGAGACTGTGTCAGCAGGCGCTCTGAGTACAGCCTTCCCGGCGCCTGTTAAGCAGCTCTGGGGAAGCTACTTGTCTTTCCAGCAATAAACCCAGTGACCCATTGGTTACCTGGAAATTCTCACCTGTTACCTCTACTTGTGCTGCCAGGGAAGAAACCTGTGCAGACTGCTCGTGGTTTCAGCACCATGTTGTCTTTTGCTGCTCAGGATGTGGCTTATTAGATGGAGAAGGGAGAAGAAACAGGTGCTATGCACTACATGGGTTATTATTTCACATGAATGTTTTAATTGAATGTTAATCAACATTAATGTTAACATTAAATAAGACAGTTTAGCCTAGCCAGGAGCTGTTTGTGTGTGTGCACCTGCAGGCATGTATTTAATACATAATTTTGAAAAGCTGTTGTATATACACCTCTAACACTGACACAAACTGATTTCATAGTGTAAGGCGTTCCAAGGCTAGAGGAGACCCTTGGCTCGCTTAGTCCGGTCCCCCCATAGCCCAGGCCAGGAATTTATTCCCAGTTACATTGTATTAACACCAGCCATGCTGGGTCTGAATGAAAGATATGCTCCAAAAAGGCAGCCAGCGGGGAACTGAAGACATCAAAAAATGGGCAATCTTTTGCTTCCTTTGGTAGCGTGGCACAGGCGTTTATCCCTCTTGCCATAAACAGCGTGCCTAGAAAATGTCTAGAAAATGGTTTCTGTCATAAACATTCTGTCTTACGTCTTCATGAGATGATATAGTTCTGTTATTACGTTAGTTTCTTAACTTTTGTCTCAGTGAAGAAAAGACTGATTGGAGATCTTTTGAGAAAAAGCCCGTGGGATTTGGGCCCGTGTTCCCCCAAGGTGCAGGCTTGCCGCCGCTCTCGGGGGGGCGGGGGAGCTACGCGCGTAGCTTCCCGGGTGGCTGTGCGTGACGTCCGAGCCGTTGGCGTGTAAATATCGGAACTGGACAATTTACCCTAAGACGCCATGTTTGTTCTCACTTCCTTTTCCGAAGGCCGTGCCAGAAGGGGACACGTTGCCGGTAATAAGTAGCCTGTGCCGCTTCGAGAGGCTCCGGTAGGCGGGAGCCTTGGTGTCGCTGTGGAGGCTGCTCCAGTTCTGCCTCTCCCCGCGCCATTTTTCTGATGGAGCCTCTGCGTTGCTGGTGGTGATGGTGGTGTTGTGGGGTTTTGTCCTGGTTTCATGTTTTTATCCTTACTACAGTTCTCTATCTTGAGATACCGTAGTTCTTATTTGCTTTCTACATAACCAGTCGGAGCAGAGTGTTCCCCCTTGTAGAAATAAATCGGTGCACATGCAGAGATCCCCGGGGCCCAAGGCCTGGTCGTCTGCTAGCGGAGTCTCTTCCCAAAGCTGAGGGACGTCCATTCACCCAATCTTTGCTGGGAAGAACATGCACGTCTGTGTTTGTAAGTAGAAATAACTTGTCCAAAATGGGCCCAGAGGAACTACTTTCTTGTGATTTAAAGAACAGCACAGTTGATGTCAATTGCTTAAATTTATGGGAAACTGCTGCTTTGTAAAATGAAGACAGACCAGCAGGCAGCAAATGTATTTTTAACAAAAACAGCTCTGGGAGCAAGAGTGTCTGAGTTTCTATCCATGTTGCCACAAGCCCCTGTGCAGCATGTGGGCAACCCTATCCTGCCACCAAAAGTCCTAAGTGAACCTGACTTTAACTTACCCCCATGGAGGCAGAGCAAGATAAGCAAGGGTTTGGTAGTTTTATGCTGGGATTTATGTGGCTTTGAGGAAAATGTTTAAACTTCAGGCTTTTTTTCCTTCCTCTGTGGAGGAAGATGAAAATGTTGACTGATTTTTGTAAATATTTTAGGGAAGCGTCGTGGGCAGGAAGAGCAGGATGCTCCCAAAGGAGCGAGCCAGGAGCCCGGGGAACGTGCAGGGGTGGTGGCTTCACCAACAGTCCTGCAGTGCCCAAGCAAGGGGATTACGAAGGGGAAGGGAGCCCTACAAAATCACTGAGGAAAGGTATTTCTTGGGTTTTGCCCATAGGGAAAAGGGTGGAATCCCTAACTGCAGAAAACGCAGTGGAGAAATTGTAGTTTCTGCTGCATTACCACGACTAGGTGATGCCAGGGTATCACCAAGGCGGTGGCGCAGGTTGTGTCCACGTTCCTACGGTGAATTTTAAAGGTGGCCACCAGCAAGTGGAATTAGACCTCAAACTTTTTACAGGACAAGTGTTGTGACTTTTGGCATTTACTGGTTGAATTTGAAAGGTTAATGAGAAGGGTCAGTATACCCCTCCAGCCAGTCCGATCTATAACCTAGGAAATGTTACAGTTTATCAGCAGACACAGATGCAGGCACAAATGGCCTGAGATGAGCTTAAGACTGCCAGTGTGAAACTGAACCCAAAGAAGTGTGGGTTGCTGTAAGGAAAGAAAATTCATTTCTGGTTTTCTGACAGCACCATAGCCACTGTGGAATGGATTTACAGTGACAAGACAAAAACAAGAAGCTGTGCACAACTCCTTAAACCCACCAGATGTGCAAAATTTTGTAGAATGATGGTCTTATTATTACAGAAAATATACTGGTAGATTGCCAGGGTTGCAAAACATATACGTAAGTTGGAGAGGAAAAGGAAACTATTTCAGTCATCAGTAGAATGTGATTTAGCAATTTCAGAGCTGAAAAGGCCTCTTGCAAGTGTTCCTCCTGGTATAACCATGATTCAAAACACTTCTTCGTATTAAATACAGATGCTAGAGCATACAGTTTGGGGCAGTATTAACACAAGAACACAGAGCTCTTCAGGGGACAGTTGCTTGAAGATGGTTACTTAAAACAGAGCTTAAATTCTCTAGGGGGAAATCATTGCAACACACGGCAGGAACTCCTGGCTGTCATTAAAGCTACAGAGTATATTCAGCAGAAGTTTAGGAAGATGTTTATAGTCAGGACAGACTGTGCATTCCTGCAATGGCTCACTAGCTTCTGGAGACCTGAGAAGGCTGCCAGGTGTCTGAAAAAACTGCAGTATCAACATATGGCAATTATAACTGCTCTGATCACATGCCTTGTCCCACTGACTCTAGTGCAGGGCTGCTTGGAGGGGCAAGTGCTGGTTGCTGAAGAGAATGAGGATGCTCAGGAGGAGATGTCAATCTCTTCTCTTGGCATAGGTGAAAGTAGTACTCCTTCATTCAGGTAATAATCACCTCTGTAATCCTCATAACTCCCACTTTGGGAAGCTTTTAGTTATCTCTGGATAGTGCGCAGTGGAAAGATTATTTGGCAAATGCAGCCACTTCAGAAGTGGTATCTCTTCAAAATATCTGGTTTAAAAAGCTCTGGTTAGAAGAGGAAAGCACTGAGATTAAACTTGATGTTGTAGAAGATGTAAGAAGAAATCAGCTGATCATTGGTTCAGGTATTAGTTGCTTAATAGCCAGTTTTTCAAAATGATGAACTTAGTGAGGAGGATCTGGATTGTGTGACACCGTCTACAGAGTCTCACAAAGCATTTCTTGTTCATGAAGCTGGGTGAGCTCCTTTGCAGAATGGCATCTCGCCTCATGTGTAGACATAACGTTTTCCCTCTCTGTTTCTCAGAGTTACTAAGAGCCCTGTGGGAGATGTGTGCCTGTGTGTCTATCCTGGCTGTGTGTGTTGTGGGGGGTAGCCTGGTGATAAGGAAGAAAAATGTGGATAACAGAAAAGCATGTACACTGTTCTGCAAAGGCAGTGGGCTTCATGGAAGCTTGTGGGCCATACCATCTGCTTGATATAAATTGGTGCAGTTCCGTTTTTAGAGGTAACAGAAAAATTAACCTAGGTTTCTAAATAAATCCAATATGCAGTTATATACTGGGGTGATATTGTCTTTCCACAGGTATTTCACTGTAACATGCTACTGAATTTCTAAATGCGAATGATTGAAGGAAGCAGGGCCATGAGAAGTGTTGACAGTGTCATTTGATTTTATTTGTCTCGTTGGCACTTCGTGTGTGGGACATTCTTTTCTGCTTTGTTTGAATGAGAAACATTCCATCAGATTGTGAAAAGAACATTTTTCTGTTGCCCAATGCATAAGCAAAAAATCTAACCAAACAAAAACCCAATATTATAAAGAACAGGAAGATAAGACAAGTTAAACAATAATACTTGACTTTTATGTATAACGCATTGACTTCAAAAATCTGAGTCATTCTGTCCATATAAACAAGTTATATAGTAGTAACAAAGTGCATGAAGCAAATTGCTAAATTTAACTAAGGTATTAAAATAAAAAGTACTTTAAAACAATACTTTAATAC
Organism: Dromaius novaehollandiae; assembly: GCF_036370855.1. NCBI lineage: Eukaryota > Metazoa > Chordata > Aves > Casuariiformes > Dromaiidae > Dromaius > Dromaius novaehollandiae. Next base: position 5,510,600 of record NC_088110.1, read on the forward strand.
AGTTTCTTGCCATGATTCCATCATGCATCAACACAAATCAAATCCTGAGGCAACCTGTGCCTTTGACAGTCTTTCTGTATTATTATGTAAATAAATGGAAGTAATGGTCAAACTCACGAGGGGGTGAAGAACATCAAGACAAACCACCTATTTATAACAGAGTTGTATTAAAAAAAAAAAATCAAAGTGCACTGCTGGTACATCTCATTTGAGCCTCTTTGGGATGTGTATAACACAGGGGCCTGATCCAGTCTCCAAAGGTTTCCGTTTAAGCACCAGGGGAGCAAAGAACGATGCGTGTTCTGTTACGAGCGTTACTATGACTAGCACAAAACTGAAAAATTGTACCAGAATATATACGTAAACATCTTTTGTATACTGAGGAGGCAGACACTCTTAAATTATCTGATGTGTACAGTACTGGTACTTAATGTTTTGGTGCCAGTACCAGACTGGTCCAGTAATTAGCATTCAGATCTATTTCTAATTACAGATAAGGCATATAACAAAAGAAGTAAATATTTGGTTATTAATAGCTCATACAGTTCAGCAGCCCAACCAGTCAGAATTTATCTTGCCAATTTTAACGATCTTCAAACTCTTGTCTTCCATTTGTAGATAGTACTGATCTTTGAAAAAGTAGGTGTAGCCTGTGAAGTAAATTAAAAAACATACTCAGGTAACGGACAGCGTAACGCTTAATCAAAACTTCTCTGTGCGTTTGATTTCATTAAGCCTAGCGGACTGGAAGAGGCATTTCCTGAAATGTTGATACAGTTTTTAAAAGGTACATAAGGAGTCCCTTTCTGGAGAACAGAGGTCTCGTTTTAGCTGGAGCCTCTACCATTTTCTAAGCCTGAATTTTCTGGGCAGAAACATTTGCTGATGCAATTGATGTCAAAAACGTAATCGCTGCGGGCTTCCTGACGTCAGCGGTGCTCGCAGACGCTTCTGCGTGCCTGCGCGCAGTGGGAGGGCGCTTAGGAGAAGGTGCCACGGCCTCAGCTGCAGCTGGTAAGGGGGGGAAAAGGAGCAAGTGCCACCTCTTTGTGCCTGTCGGGCAGGAGGTGGTCGCAGTTCTGGCCGTGGTGGGGCAGAATGATGCCGAAACGGTGCTGGGCCGTATCCTGGCTGTTGGGAACCTACAGACCTGTCAGGGGGCTGGGAAGCTTCCGAGTCGTAGGGACCATCCCGCTCACACCGTTTGGTGGCAGAGGAGCCTGTGTATCGGGCTGTGTGTGGCAGGAGCCACTTCTGTGACCGTCTCAAACTACGCTAAAAAGAGAGGCTGGTTTTCCCTGTGCCCAAAGCAGAAAAGCAAACAAAACCCAGATCTTGGCCTCAGTGGCATCTAGACAGCAAAGTGACTCGTCATCTGTTGCTCTCCTCCATATATTTAGCAGCCTAACGTCTGTGTAGCAGGTTTCTAGTCCTGTACAGCACAGCAGCAGAAAGCAGTAGGACACTTTCACAAGACGGTATATAGCCTTATGAAACTAACTTGCTTTTTTTTCCTACAAAAAGTTAACAAGAAGAAAAGGAAAAATGCTACTAAAAGCCATTTCTTGCCTTGTAAATTTTTCCGAAGTGTTTAACGTCAAGGAAGCAAATGATAAAGAAAGGTAGCAAATTTAAATTAAACGAGCTTTGTGAAAGGGATATTGGAATAGCTATTATTATTTGCTTGGACTGAAATATTTGGGAAAGATTGTGTTCCCTAAATGCTTCATTTTAAAAGGATAAATCTGTGGTTAGTAGAATATTTATCAATTGATATTTAATGGGAAAAGAAAGAGACAAAAAAGTTTGAGCCGGCAGTATGCAAAGCTGAATTAGGGTTTGGCTCCTGCTCATTAAGCGGGAGAGACTAGAGTCTCCAGCAGTTGTCTGCTGGGAAGCTTCAGAGGGCTCGTTAGTGACTTGCACCAGCTCGGCAGCTTACCACTGTCGCTGAGGCCCAGGACAGCATCGAGGTTATCTGGAACTCCGTTCCAAGAATCGGCGATGAATTTAGGGGATGCCAGCTCCATTTTCTTCTTCTCTTCATTGTACCTGAAGAAAATTATATCCCAGCATTATGAATCTGTATTTAGTGTTAAGATGTGACATTTTTTTCAAGGAGTCCTCAGCAGATGTGGCTATATAAAACAGTTCAACAGAAAATAAAATAGCAGAGATTGTAATATTCTTTCCATTCTGTTAGTTTCCCAGTTCCTTTAAAACCCTGTGATATTTTGCCTCTCTCACTTCGAGAAACACAATTGCTGCTGAATTGAAAATATGCTTTCTAAGCAAAAACATTTTTCAGAAGTTCAGCCTTAAAATTCGAAACACACAATTCCAGGGAAGGTAACAGGTTTTCAGGCAGGAACCAATATTTGAAGATGTCAGATTTTAATGTGAAATGGCTGTCTTTTTCAGATCTTATTTGACATTTTAGACTTGTAACCGATACAATAGATGGATTACTAGTAAATTACATACTCCTTTTTGTGATGTTTCATTCTCAAACCCTGTTATCTTCACGCAGTCCTGCCTCCCTCCCTCCCTCCCCGGCCGCAGGGAAGCGCTGGCCTGCAGAGGCAGGGCCGGGGTGCGGCTGCGGCCTGCCTTCCCCGCTGTGCGGGCCGGAGCGGGTGCCCCGGAGGGGGCCAGGGGGTCCCGGACCAGTCGCGCAGGGTGCACCAGCCTTCGCCACCGTGCCTGCGGGCCGCGGTGACCGCGAGCGTCGCCTCTTCAGGACAGCTGGCTTTGCGGGGTCTCCGGCAGGCGTCCTGGAGGGGGGCACTCATGTTCTTGCTTTCCCTTCATCCGTATCTGTGCGCGCCTTGCGTCGCCTTTCCCTCACTGCTGTATGCAACTACTTGGGTCGTGTCCAAAGTTACACCGGTGCAAATGAGCACTAAGTTGGTCAAAATCAACTTAGTAAGAAATTTAAAGTAATTATCTATTTTTTTCCTATGGATATTTAAAGAAAATCTAGTACTTTGCAGTGTATCTGTAAAACTTCAGCTGTGGAATTTGAGCCAGCTCCTCTTCTCCCTCACATACCTTCACTTTGTTTAACAGTCCTGCTAGGATGGCACTAAAATAGCTGGGGCCTGGAACGAGGGAGAAGAGAAGGCTTCCAAAATGTCCATTTAAATGAAGTATGTGTGATAACAGCGTGGGAAGGACTATGGCATGTGACTGTCCGGTTCCATGTGGCAGAGCCCTTGGGTAGAATGAAACAGCCACGTACTTAAGGGTTGTGATGTCTGTGTTAAACACGCACGCTTTTTTCCTCAGATATTTGTCAACTGCTTTCTTCTCTAAACAGATAGAAATTGCTTAAAGTTGCTTTGGTTTCTTAACAATAAACTATGCATTCTGCAGTGACTGCAATCGATAAGGCACGCTGATAAAAACACTCCCTGTGATTATTGGAGAGATAAATTGGAGGCCCCAGAGTACAGTTAATCCAAACAGTGGCTGGAGCAGAGGGGGCTGGCAGCTTGCTGGCTCCTGGTCTGTAGGTTTTGATAGGAATCTGAAGTATTGCAAATCACCGTTAAAACTACTTCAAGACATTCAACGAGATCAGCTCTACAGTATGACATTAAAAAAATATGAATAACAATCTTTAGGTTTTAAGTTCTTTATATATATATGTGTGTGTGTGTGTGTGTATATTTAGATAATGGAAAAGAGTGCTGTCCTTAAAGTAGCTGAAAGAAAATTATGATCAATTGGCAATTTGTGAAAGGGTATTTTATTTACTTACAGGAAACCGCTGCCATGAGGATATAAAATAGACGCTCATCCAATTTGATCATAACAGGAAATGACTGTTCATATAAAATGGACTCAATTATATTGATGCCTCCTTGATACTTCATAAAGTGTGTCTCTGCAAAGGGGCTCTAAAAGCTTGGAGAATCTTTTAAATTTCTGTTTGGTGATTCTGATCTTTTTTTTCTTTTTCTCACTCTTTTCCAAATTGTTAGTTAATGAGCGGTTCTACTTTCAGCCTGTCGTTAACGTGTGTGCTCCTGGCCTGAAGCCCTGCTCCTGACAGGGGCTTCTGGAGGCGAACCGGGGCTTGGTGCCTCGCTTCTGGGCCAGCTCGGCCCCCTTCACTGGAGCACCTAAGCATGGGTCTGCATTTTAAGATGATCTTTTGTGCCAAATCGTCCTGCCAGTTATGATCATGCAATTCTCTTATATATGTTTTTTACACTTAGGTGCAATGTGGGATATTTAATCCTACCACCTTGATAGACTTGAGGCATTTTAAAGACCTTCCTTCCTCATCTCTGAGGCAAATATCCTTCCTGTACAGAACATGTTCTGGTAGCAAGTTATCTGCCAGCTCAATTGCAGCACAGTTGTCTTGAAAATTACTCCGAATGTGTGGAATACAAAAGAGAAATGCAGTTCAGTACCTAGCCCTGCCGGAGGGTCCTGGATAGCTGTAGCTAAGTCACAAGATTCCTGAATTCCTGTGGGCCTTTTTCCTTTTCTCTTTTTATAAAACAGGCCTTTGCCTATCTAAAGCATAAAGCTTTTGGTGGAAGTGCTGACTATTGTCCTAACACAGGCAGCGCTCGTGTTGATTAGGGCTTCTGGGCTCCATGGGGATGCACGAGTTGGTTTAATGTGACGTGAGCTTGGCTGCTTGTGTTGCATCGTATTTGATTCTCGTACAGCCTTTCAGACAGCAGCCTTGGCACAGATGCACGCTTGCATGCAGCTGTGAACTTCTTTGCAACAAAACTCAGTATGGACTGGAAACTTGAGAAGGACTGTAGAGACCATGGAAATTAATCAATCTAAGGTTTCCCAAAGTACTAATGGACGCACTTCTTGCGATTTGCTCGGGTCTCCTTGGAGCCTGCTGCACTGGTAACACAGGCACATGGGCGACTGGTGCGTCGGCTGCAGGGAGGAATCCCGGCGCGCGGCGGTGGGCACGGATGCTGGCGTTGGCTTTTGCATGCAGCACCTCAAGCCCCATGGCTTAGCAAAAGGATTTCAAAGGCCGGCTGGTGGGGTTTTGGCTTCCGGTGTGAGGTCATCAGCCCTTTTCTTCAAATGCCCCATCAGCGACTGCGCACTGCCCGCGAGGACCTCTGTCCCCCGGGCACCTGGTGCTGGCGGGGGCAGGAGCGGGGACGTGGGGCTTGGGAGAGGAGTTGTTAATGGCGAGCAGCTCACAGAGAGATGCACGCGCGTCTCCTCTCCCTGGCAAGCCGGTTTCTCAGGTTCGTGCTGTTGTCTGAAGAGCTTTCCTAGCCATGCCGTCGGGCTCAGCAGTCTCGCCCGCTGTCAGCGCTGTGCTGGCAGCCCTCGGTTTGGGCTGCCCGAGGATGCGACCCCCTGCCTGTCCCCCCCCCCGCGTGGGCAGGCGGCCCTAGAGCGAGCTCGGCTAACGGCGCGCCGCCACCACCGCAGCGTAGCTTACTTCCAGTATCGGTCTCCGGCAAAAATGTACGTCCTCTTGTTCCTGCCCCAGTTGAAGGCCGCGTCGACGCGTTGCACGTCGGGGGGGAGGCCCAGGCTGCTGAGCTTCTTTGGGTAGCCCCGGTCCAGGTTGCTTGCCGAGTAGACCCAGTACTCGTTTCCTGCGCGGAGGGAACACAGCTAGGGTTACTAATCGGACATGGAGAAATATCCCTTCTTTTATACTTTGTTGTGGGACTTTTTATCACGCTAGTTGTGTTACTAGGCTTTCTAGCACTTTGCCGTCAGTGAAACCCTGGGTTGGAGTGCAGGTATACTACGATTACAGTACTGGTTTTATTTCCCAGTTGCTGCCTGCCTCTCAGCAGATAGCTTCACCTCTGCGTGCTTTTGCTTCCTCTCCTGCTTCTTGTCCGTCTCATTTATTTTTGTGAACTTTTTGAGACAGAGGCTGTCTTCATCTAATGTACAGCTCCTTGCAAGAAATGTAACAAATAGTATTGGTAATTTTCTATGCGATGGAGATGGTCATAAGCCATGCATGGGCACCTGCAGGTCAAATGCAGAAAGTCCTGCTCAGCCTCTCTATATAGCCATAGTTTTATTCAGGACTATTCTTGACCGGTTACTAGGAAGCTGGTGCTCGGAGTCCCTGCTTCTGTTGGCCTTTGCTGTACAGCGTTTTCTAACGTGCTTCCACACAGGTACTAGTGGGAGAGGTCCACTCTTTACGTGGAGTTGTAATTTGCTTAGTAAACACCCCCCCGGGCTCACAGAAAGCCGGGGGAGGTTCATTCAGGGCAGGACGTTTCTTCGGTTCTGTATCACCGTAACTGTGGGTGCCAGGAGAGCTCCGGGTGCTTCAGCGGCAGCTGGATCTGACAGTGAGCAGAGGGTTTGACCTGGGGAAGGTGTGAAGGGCAGCGTTTGAGCCCTGCGAAGGTCCTGGTTTGAGCATCCAGGAGCAATGCGTGGGTCTCCCTAGTAAGTGTTTTAGGATAGTTGAGCTGCAGGTTACTTTCAACCAGTCTTTGATTGATAATTCTCATTTTTAATTTTTTTTAAAGCAGGTTAGTTATATTTTCCTGGAAAATAGAGGGGGGAGAGAGAGACAGAGAGGGAGAGAGATGCAGATGCATTAGGATTTTATATATATATAGTAAATGAAATATTTAGTGTTTTCACCTGGCAGAAATAAAGGGTTTTTAGAGCTTGTTTTGTTTTATCTTGTAAAGTAAGGAAAATAGCCTTTCAGACATGTGGGATAGATTATTACTACTTTTTTTTCCCCTCCTGTACAGAAAGTGTACAGCAGCAGCAGCCATATGGCATTTACATGGCTGGAGATGTTTAGTCATGTTTTTGGTGTATACTGGAGCCCAGGTTTTGCTGGCTCCGTTTCTCGGCTGCTGCAAAGAGCCTCCCAGCTCCGCCGATCTGGCCGGTAGCGCCGAAGCACATGTGCGCGTGGGGCGGACGGGGAGCTGCCTCCTGGGAGCAGCACCCAGCGAGCCCGGGCGCCCGCTGCAGCCCCTCCTGGGAGCCCCGCGCCGGGTGCTCGCGGCTGGAGCAGCAGCCGGGCTTTGGCGAAAGAGAAGACGTGGAAAGGCACGGGGTAAAAAGACCTCGTCTTCTCAAGCAACATGTGCAGAGAGAATAGCTCAGGGTGAGAGGAGAGCAGAGAAGAACGGCGCTGAATAAGGAAACCGAGCTTCCACTGCTGGTTTGGGGCTGCTTTTTGTTTTAACTAATGAGTCTTGCCTAGTTCTGCTTGTTGCTGAACTTCTCCTTCCAGGTTTTTAAGTACCCTTTGGTGTAATAGAGACTGAGTGCTGTTCAAAGTCTTTCGTATCTAGCCTTTTTTGTAAAATCCCCCGTGGGGGATGTTTGGGATCTGCCACCCGTATCCCCTGGGCCATACGGCTCTCGGGCAGGCACTTCCCCGGCCCAGGCACAGCTTCCAGGAGCTGAGTTTGAACGTAGCATTTATGCACATGACTGTGTACGTTTTAAAGCATCAAACCAATACCTGCAAAAAATATAGCCTTCTCGTCTTGAGGGGCCTCGTAGACGGCATCAATTTTCTCGGGCAGGTCGGGCCAGAAGGTAGCAACCAGCAGAGGACCGGTGGGTTTGCCCCGGGGGTTCACGGTCCTCCAAAAGAATCTGAGCCAAACAGAAAGTTGTACAAGATTTGCAATGAACTAATTCACCAGCACATCTGCTTCTCAGCCTTTCCGGCAAAGGCCACATGCACATGTACACACACATGCACGCACGCACTTATAAGTGTTTTCCCATGGTGACTGAATAGGCAAATCATTCACTTAGAAGCATGTTACTGAAACAGTTGCCCAGTGTGCTGCGTGCTGGACCACCGGTAAAATTGCTGATGCTGATTGCTTTAGAGCTTGTGCTGCTGCTTGCATCAGAGCGAAATGCATCCTGTGTTTCAATTATACAAATAAACCCATTTGCAAGGCATTTAAACTATTAGAGGTTTCCTGGCGTTGCCTTTGGAGCAGACGGATGGGTGTCTGACAAAAGCAGAGATTTGCATTCTGTGAATTGCTCTTGCAATTACCCTTGTAGCAACTAAAAGTTCAAATTTATTAACAGCATATCAAACAGCTTGGAAGTGAGCTTAGCTGTAAAAGGAACGGCTAGCACTAAAAATGTTCATTAGAGAAATGCAAAGGGTGATTTATTGGCTATTTTATGTATAAGCAGAATCATCATTTGATTTAAGCTTTTAAAGATGTAATTATCTTTAAATGGCAGAGCTTTGTGCTGAGGGCTTTTGGTATTAAAAATGGCACTGTTATTTCCTCCTGCCAAGACCAACGAACCTTTCTTCCCTGACAGAATAAAAGTTTTGCCAACTTCATAAAATGAAAAACCAACAAGGTGGTGGAATCTCTCTCTCACCAAGCTGTAGCTATTAAATAAGCCTCAGGTCAAACAGCTTTTACTAATATTATTCAGTCATTAAGTCCTGCATGTTGCCGCATCTGAAGATGCTACTAGCATCTCACTTTCTGAGAAGTATAAACAGTTGTTACCCATTGCTACCTAGACTCATCATTCCCTTGTGAAACCCAGGAGTCGAAAGTGGATTTGGGTTTTGCCTAAAACTTTGGAAGATCGATGCTAAATTAATTTAATAAATTGTTGTATGATCATCAACAGAAATTTAACTGTGAGCAAATAAAGTTAACTGGGACATATGAAACACTCTGAAATACATTTGCAAGTATAATTATTTGCAACATAATCAGTTATTATAGTCTGTAGTATTTGTTTGCCAGTGCAACTGGTGAAATGCATTATTTTTGTGTTTTTTAATTAAAAATGAATATTTATTTAACTTGACTTATGGTACTCATAGCTAAGCTAGTAATATATTAACTCATTCTCATTTTGCATACATGTATGTATTTTTAACATGTACAAAAATGTCTATGATCATATCTTATTAGTTTTCATATTAAAAGGAGGCAAAGAATAATGCATTTAGCTAATTACTCTTACTCATATCAGTGTTTAAATATATATAAAAAGGCTGTAAAAGGTAATGATAAAATGTATTTCATGCATGTCTTTTTAGACACAAAAATGGATCCAATATGGTATGAAATGGAATATTCCAATATGGTATGGAAATCCATATAACAAATGTCTCTAACACTACATTAATAAAAGTAGCTCTTGATCAAATTTGGATCTGACATATCGATGAATCAGCGCTGATCATTACTGTCTATTTGGACTCCAAATTCTCCAGAGCCGACAGAGAGTTGAAGCAGGTCTTGTATGAAAGCACACATTTCATGAGACTTACTGTGATAGTGAGGTCTTCTTTTGAAATGGGAAATTTTGTCAAAACTGAATTTTCTTTTGTTTCAGAATGGTGTAGGGGATATTTTGCTTTCTGCTCATTGTCTTGAGGAAATGCTGAATTTAGTTATTTTGGTTTTCTTTTTCACTTTGAAAATTTTAATGTTTTAAGTCAGGTTAAATTTTATATTACATGTCCAGACAGATTTCATTCTTCATTACAGTCAGGATTTCAGATTATGTCTTAATATAATGAAGATTTTCCAACACTGACAAATGCAGTTATTTAAAGGGACCAAATCAGTGTTGTTGGGTCTTTAATTTATTTTAATTTCCTGGGAAACTTCAGAAGTTTAGATTTGTATTCCCGTTAAGAACAAAATAAGCTTTTAGCCTTGACTGTTCTCTATGGCTCATAGCACCTACAGGATTTCCCTTTTTATTTCCTTGGTTCGGGGTGTGATTTGAGGGGGGAGAGGAGAATCCTTTTTGGAGGGAATTCCTCTGGTCTGACCTCGGTTTTGCTGCTTGTTCCTCACGCCGGTGTAATGTGACGTTTGGGTGCCGTGGTCGTTTTTGTTATTAAGGCAGATGAGCCACAGAAGTCACACAACACATGATAGACATTTTGGGTTTTTTAATATCAGTAGTGAGTCATAGCGTTGCTTCCCTGGTATTTGGAAAGTCGAGAGACTTGTAGGCAAATTAATTCCAAAGCAAAACAAATAACTGTTGTCCGCTTTTGCCGAACGTTAGCGTAAAGCATGAGTCAGTTGGAACAGATTGTTCTGGTGTTTACGTCGGTCCTTGACCAGCTGTGTCTGAGTGTGCAGTGCTTTGAGTTGGTCCTGACTGCAGAAGACGGTGAAGTGCTGTCCTGGGTTAGGAACAGCTGCAGCATCGTGCCTTGGTGCATCCGGCCCTACGGGACTGCCAGCCCGGGGAGGCAGAAGCCGGGTGGCCGTCTGGCAGACGAGCAAAGCCCGCAGCTGAGCAGCAGACAGGCAGGATGCTGCGAACACTGCGTGTGAAACCAGCACGGTGGTTTCACTGCTGTGAGACTATTTTGAGGCACGGAGCCAGAGCGAAGGCTTCGGCTCTCGGCGGCCCGGGGTGGCAGCAGTGCAGACCCTGCTTTGGCCACCTGCCCGGGCCGGTGCCTGGGGCCGGCTCTGGGCAGCTCCCTGGTGGCACGGTCCAGCGTCGGCTTTCTGTAATGCCGGGCTGCAGGTACAGTGGGGCCGTTTCTTGCCCAAAAAAGGGCTCTTTTTTGCCATTATGGATCACTGGATTATAGGGAGTCCTAGCCTGCTGCTGGGGCTGAGAGGGATAGCACAAGAGGTATCACAGGTGTCCCCACACAGACGTGTTTAATGCAGCCTTTTTGCCCTTAGCAGCCGTAATAGAAACGGGGAACATGATATTCTTATAACCAGGACGTTTTAATCACAGTTTTTTCCATTGCTAGAACACAATGTCTGCAATAAAGATTAAGTCAAATTGCAAACCCAAAGCACGTTGTCTGGGTGTCACATAGACAGGAACCAGAAGTAATTGTATCCAAGGAACTGCTGTATACCAGGGACTGTAAAGTTACCCATACCTGCCCCGGACTTTTCATTGTGAAAAGCCAGTGGGTGGAATTAAACAGTGCAGCATAGTAATAAATCCTTCACATCTTCCGGATGGAAATGTAAGATCTGGAGGAGATGGCTGGACATTACACCACCTGCAGATGCTAGTAACTGTTAAACTGCTGGTTTCAGAAAGGGCGTTTTGTGAGGGGGCCACGTTTGTCAGTTCCTGCTGGCTTTAAGTTTCAGCTCGGACACGTGGTGAGGAGCAGTGAACGGTGAGTTTTGGTACTTTCTCAGCCTCAGTTGCTTGTAAATGTTGCTACATGTTAGGACATAGCGTTTGATGTGGGCACACGCAGTTGTCCCAGATCTTCATCTCCATTGGGAATGTTCAGGGTAATGGAGGAAAAAGATATGAAGTTGGGCATTGATTTATGGCAAGGGGAGAAAAGAGCTGTAGTGTCTATGGTGCTACCAAGCGCATCAGGAGATGCTCTTCGTTACTGAGCAACTACTGGGTAATACAGGCCCTGGCAGCAGCAACAGGAGCCACAGCTGTGCAGCCTCCTCGTTTTGTCGGGGCAGTCTCCACCCTTGCACCAAAAACGCTGTTTGGGCTGGCTGCCTTGGAGCCCTTGCATGCATGGAGCCTGTCCTAACCACCTGTGTCCTTGAGGTGTCAGTGCAGCAGCCTTGCGTCACCTGATGCTATTATTGAATTATTTTAAACTCATGCCAGACTAAACCAGTTGGGGACAAGATGGTATTCAGAAATGTCCATAACTGTGTCCTTATGGACACGGAAAACAAACAGACCCTCTGCAGACCAGACAAGCCATCGTAATGCCTGCACTGCAGTTTTGCTCCATGGTGGAACAGATATTTGGGGTTATTACCACTAGCTTTGGATGTATTACTTTTGGGGGAGTCTTTTAGAAATTGCTATTAGAATTGGCTATTGGAATTTTTGTCCAATTTTCCTGCAGTTGGCTTTGAAGCTTGCACCAGCCTGTAGAATAAGTGCAGACTATAGAGAATGAAATCCGGAAGGGCAGTGCCTCCAGAACTCTACTCCGCTGCAAATGATGACATTTCCATTGCTGAATTACAGTCCTTGTGTGTATGCTGTAAAAGGCATCCGGAAGTATTTTATAGGGAATGAATCCTTCTTTGGCAGAGAATAGACTAACTAATGCATCTCTTCCATCACTAATTTTGTGATTAATGTTACAGATGGGTAAACCTCTAAAGATGCAGGGGTTAGATCTGTTTTGAGTAGACATTTAGAAGTTTGGACGCTTCTCCCATCTACTTGACCCTTTTGAGCTGGTTGCAGCTCTCGTGTGACTCCACAGAAGCCAGCACAGTGACATCAGGGGTAACTTTGGCTCTCTAGTCTGTAAAATTGGGCTGAAAATACCATGAAAGCAGGCGCTTTTTTGTGAGGTTTCTGGCATTTCCTTGTTCTGATTTTTGGCCAGAATCACCACCAGCCCAGTCGTTGTCATAGCATCTTGGCATGAGCAATCCCAGTGTAGGCCAGAAACCAGAAGTGAAAAACCAGCACAAAACTGCCTAAAACAATGAGTGAAGTTGAACGTTCCAAAATCTCAAAAAAGTTTTTGTGTGTAGCTGTAAGAAAAGGTGAATTTGGGCCATAATCATTGTTTATGTCAGCTAGCTCACCTCTCCCTAATTAAAGACAATCTTTTCCACCTTATTTAACCATAAACGCAGAATTTGTCATCTCCTTCCCATAGGCGTTGATTAGGACGCTTTGCTGTCTCTGAGCCCACAGAAGAAAGGGCAGAGGTTGCGCCTGATCATAACTTTCCAGGTTTTGACAAATAGGTCTAACAGAGTCCTCCACTCGAGACCGCGTCAGTAAGCTGATAGGTGTCTCACTTACCTGTCCTTGAAGAAAAAGATTTCTCCTCTAATCTGTGCGACTCCATCAAAAACAATGTCATGCTTGCAGAGCTCTGGAGTGACAGGTCCAAGGGTTGGACGAGGGCCTGGCCCCGGGCCTGGCCCTGGCCCTGGTTCAACGTCGGTCGACACTTCTGCAATGGTGAACAGAAATATTCTGTAAGTCTGAAATACAGTGCCGCCTTGGTAACACGAGCTATCAGAAGGTATAGAAGGGCAATGATTTGGAGACGACACTTGAAGGGAAAAAATTACAATATGATCTTTTCTGAAGCAGGGTGGCAGAGTATAGCTCAGACGGCCTTAGCTTCGAGTCCTGGCGCTACACGGCTGAGTGGCCTCATTCAAGACACTGCGTCTGCATGCCTCTGTTTTCCCTCCTATCTATGTTGAGCTGCCTGTTTAGCTTCAAAGACGTTCAGAAGCGGCTATATTTGGTTGAAGTGTTAACCTCGACGTTTTTTATTTTACTGACTTCTAGAAAGAGGAGAAATCCACTTTTTTCCACTCTGAATCTCTCTATTCAGAATTATCTGCACCTCAGCTGAGAGAGACATCAAAGCGGATTTCTCCTCTTTCTGGAAGTGCTAACAGTTTACAAGTTTTAAAGGTACGTTTTGAGGCAATTGTATGTTTTTTTCTGCCTTCATCAGTAATCAAACATGCATGCGCTTTGCCATCTGGTTTATTTTGGTTTATTATTTGGCTGCTCCTGTGTTGCCTTAATAAGGCATTTGGCTTTTTCTTAGATGTCAGGTTGATGTACCTAATTGAACAAAATGTGAGTGTATAGCTGGTATGAGATAATCTTGAATAGTGAAAGAAAACAAAGTTTTCTGAATGTTTGTTTCATATAGAGAGCTGTTTCTAAAGGGTTAAGTCAGTTATAAAACAGCAAGAAAGATAGTTTTGTCTCAGGTTTTGAACTGTGACTTGAGAGACCTGGGTTAAAGTCAGAGCTCTATCAGAGATGGGCTGTGCAAGCTTAGAAAATGCACTTAGCTTTGCCCACCTCTCAATTCCCAGCCTTATTTAAAGCACCCAAGAACAGAGAAAGGGAAAATTCAAATCAGATTTTTGATAATTTTTTTTATCTAGTAATTATTTTGACTTATTAATTCTAAGGTGTTGAGTACAGTAGAGCGTAGTCGCATACAATTAGGAAGATATCTCAATATAAAAGTGAAAAGCATAGAAACAGAAATGGTATAGATTTTCCTAAACTGCTCAGTAGACTAAAGTATACTTGTGCTCTACAAGGTGGGAAGTACGGAAATGGAATGGACTCCAGTTGCAGTAATTCCCACTCATTTCACTAAGAGCGTCTGTAGAGAAAACAATCAATTTTAAAGATGTACCGACATAAAACCCACTTCTTCCCCTGGAGCTTGCCAAGCACATTTATACACAAGTATCAGCTCCCACACGTTGTTTGCAAATGTAATTGTGACTGTACAGCTCGAGCTGCGGTGGGAAGGGAATGCAAAGGGTTTTCCAGCTGGAGCAGGAAACGAAGCCCTTCCCCTCTTACCCGGAGAGGCAAGCTGGGAAGCCCAGGGTGATGTAGAGCAAAACACCCACGCCAGGTATTTCAAGCTGGGGAAGAGCACAACATCTCATTGGCCCAGTAAAGGCACTATAAATTTTCTTCTATGGGTTTGGCATTTATCAAGGGAGTTTGTGAGCTTCTAGTAATTCGGTAGATTTAGTGACTCCTCATCCTTAAATTGTGTTATTAGTGAGAAATAGGAGCTTGGCTAATAACATGACGGAGGCAGGGAAGGGAACAGGGACTGTTTCTGTCATCTGAGATACTTCAATTACTGCAAGTCCTGAATCCCCAAATTCAGCCTTTGCTGCCTGTTTTTCTGATGAATTCAGCTGACGAAGGAAGACATTACCGTATAGCTCCTGGATCCCTTTAATGTCGTCCTGAGAAAGGCGGAAGTTTTTGGTGTAGGTGTAGATCGGGGCCATGAGAGCTCCTGGGTCCTCAGAGTGCTCCAACCCCATGGCATGGCCAAACTCGTGAGCGGCAACCAGGAAGAGGCTGTATCCTGAGCAACACAGGTTAAAAAGGTATTGCACCGGCTATTCGCTGTACGCTCGCTTCATTTTCCTTGCTACCCATCAAAAATCTCCCCATAATAAAGATCGTACTGAAATAAATCATAGTTAATAGTTACAGCCTCTAGTTTTGTATGTCATACATGTTGCCAGAAATGACATTTCATGAAATAGAGGTTTTCCAAACGCGCTTGCGTGGTCGCTGTGGGCTTGTTACGGTCTCCCATGAAAGTGACTTTGGCCATAGCCTAAATCCTTCGGGGAAAAAGGAAGTGTAACAAATCAAATCATAGATTTTTTTTTTCCTAGCACAGAAGATTTAAACTATAGTCTAGACCTCAAATCTTGTTTTGTGTCCTGAAATAGCATCCAAGTGTTAAACGGGTCAACGTGCATGTGTTCGCTCTGAGCAGTGCCTGAATCAATACTCTCATGCCAAGTGGTTAGGTTAAAAACAATCCACTTTATCATAAGACAGCGTTTTCTCAATTATCTCCAAAAAGGCAAGTCTCTGAAGTTTGGCAGTTATTTTCAATCCCAAAAGACAAAGAGAAATGCTCATATCCTGAAACCTGGTTTTAGCAGTTGTTTATAAATGTCTGAAAAAAGCCTTTTGCTTTATTTCATCTTAGCCACGTTACAAATAAGGGCAAAGATTAACGAAAAAATTTTAAATATTCATTTTCACCATGCAAATTTAACAGTTTCTCTTTTTTTACATTTTCTTTGTCTTTGGCATTATCGGTCACAAATGTTTCTTTGTGTGGTTGGTTTTTTTACATTGAGCACTTGTTCCTTGTTTGGCCGATATCACAGTCTCATTCTTAGGAACTATTGAAATACTGCAGTACATGTGGGTTTTAGCCTGGTAGGGGAAAAATTGGTGAGGAGAGAAACATTGGTCTTTGATTTTCTTTTTTTAAAGTTTCTTTATATTTTGGAAAGATACTTCTTATAAATTTGGAAAAATTAAATTATCAGGTAGAGGAGCTCTGGGATTGTCTGTTTAACTAATGCCTCTTTCATGTTTAAGTGCAGGGTGTTTGCTCAGATACTTGGGAGAGGGGAAAGTAATATCGCCAGCCAGGTTACATAAGTATGGCAGTAAAATCATGCTGAGCGTGGTGTCATCCATGTGGTCCATATACCGTCACCAGTGTGTTGCTGTTTACCTTGATCGGGACAGAAGCCCCACTTGCGGTCGTCATCATAGCTGCTGGTGCAAGCACACCACATCTTGCCGTCGTTGCGACCTGCGCTGGTGCAGGACTCGTATTTATTGCCGAGGAAAATGAAAGGGAATACGCAAGGTGCTCCCTCAGAGTTTCCACCAACTGTTGACATTGCTGTGGAAAACAAGAGGAAAATACAGTGAGAAGGGAATCCCCTTGATGCATCTTCTCCTAAACTATATATAAAGCAAGCAGAAAATCTGAAATCCTCTTAAGAACATGAAGAGTAAGAGTCAAAGTAATTGAAAAAAAATTGCCTGACACAGAAGAGTGGGATGATCTGGCTGGGGCCATTGAAATGAACTTCTTAGTTTGGTTGCATCTTATAAATTGAGGAGTTGCTTTATGTTGACAGCAGGATGCAGTTTAAAAGCATATGGTTTTAAACGTTCTTTAATGAAAGGGATATAAAATGTGGATGACGCTTTCTTTTAGAATACTTTTGCAAAACCCAGCAAGCTTTTCCCCTAAGTTCTTCCTCCTCTATTTAGTATATCAGAAATAACATTTGTCTGTGCATGTACAAGTATTTTGTAGAGGGAAGGACACGAAACTAAATGGAAAACTACACTCTAAAGTATGTATCACAAACAGAATATGGAAAGAATATAAAACTCATTTTAATTTGCATCTATTGCTACTAAATAATTACAATATTGAAATTATGTTGTAGCTTCTTGGAGGATGCAGGAGAGCGGCACAGAGACAAAGCTGGTTATCTCCCTCATGTATAATTATTTATTTCTCATTCATTATTATTAATAAGGCCGAAATTAAAGAACAGATGAACACAGCTACCTCAGGTGATAGCTGAAAACACTTCAGCTGAGTGTGTTTCTTGGCTCCAGTGATAGAGACTGTGTTATGTAGGAGTTTGGGAGCCTTGATATACTGATTTTCAATATAATGGCTCTTGGCTTGTCATTTAGATTTTTCCCTTTCTAACTCTGAGCTTGACCCTTTCTCTCTTTCTTGCTTTCTCTGTCTTTTTAATTATCTGTAAGGTAAAATTGAAGGGTTGCAGCTGAACAGCAGAGGTAACAGGAAGCCAAACAAAACTGCACCGAATCCCTCTTAGAGGTGGTTCGGGCGCTTTGGAAAGGCCCCGGGGGGGTGGGGGGGGCGCGGGGGTTTGCTCCCGGCCAGCCTTCGCGCCCGGGCCGGGCCGCTGGGCTGGTTAAAAGGCCGAGACTGTATAGGTGCGATAGCAATTTATGAAGTCGAAATGAATGATTGTGGCTCCAAGTCTGCATCTTAAAATGTGGCACCTGCCCAGTTATACACGGCTATAAATTAATTTTGTTCCTTTATGTATTAAAAATCAAGTTAAAAAGTATTGAAAATTGTGAAGAAAGCAGAAATCTTATTCTCCTGGAGGAACCATTTCACTTAGCTCTCCTGAACAGCTAGACAGATTTGATAACTCAGCCTTATCATACTGAACAGGATTTTTGTTCAAGTGTAAATGTTAAGTATTACTCATTGGCAGTTATGAGCTAAAATAGCCTTCACGCTTTCTTTCCTCGTGTGAGGCTTCTCTTCCAGGGCCATTAAAAATTGTAACTTATTATCCCGCAGGGCGGCAGACGCTTCGTCCTGTGGTTCAGTGCCATTTGTGCATCCCTGATCAATTTGGTACACTTTGGCACGCGACGTCCTTTACATGGGCCACTGTCGCTTTGGTTAGTTCCTCAGCCCCCTGTGCTGAAATTGTGCCTAATCCATCAGGTTTTGTGCGTTTTGGGGAAGGTGTGAGAAGGGAGGTCGGCGCTGGTCAGGGCATGGGCAAGGGAGACAGCGCTGCGAAAGCAGAACACCTCCTACCAGTCTCTGGGCAAAATCCGTATTTCTTATCTCGGTCGTAGTCTTCGGTAGTGCCGCACCACCGGTACCCGTCCGTCCGGCCTTCGGTCGTGCACTGCTCGTAGGACTTGCCTTGGAATTTGAAGGGGAATTTGCACGGCTGGCCGTCGCCGTTGCCGCCCATCGTGAAGAGGGCTGGAGGGGAGAGGAGAGAGAAAACTGTCAACACCGAGCGCCCCGTATCGATGAGCAGTCGTGATGTGCCGCCCGTGACGGCAAGGTCCTGGCAGAGACGTTAGATGTATTAGATATCCCTTGTGTGCTGTGATGTTCACACGTATTTCACAGCAAAAATGAAACGTTTTGGCAAGATAGACAAGGGATGTTCCAGTCTCACAAGCAGGGAAAGAAGTGTAGGAAGGAAGGACTGGTTCCTCTTTATGAGTGAGCTGGGAATGAAGGAAATACCCCCAGGCTGTGTGAACGTGGCCTGAAGTGTGCGGCTCCTGTATAGCCTGCCTCATAACATAACATTAACATCCCCTCTGGAGACAACGTCTAGAAGGAGGATGCTGAGGAAGCCACTCCCTTCCTTGGTGTTATGCTGATTAGTTTACCTTGCATCAAAAATATTATTAAACAGGATTATAAGCTTTTGTACAGAGCCAGGGAGAACCTAGATCAGTTTTCCTAAGAGCTGTCTTGCATAGATTTTTCTCTGTTTTGTTAAGATGCTGACGTACAATAACACTGAAGAAAGACAATACAACCTGTCGGCTTTTTCCGTAGGCTCTGCTTTGCATTTTTGCGAGCCCAGGCAGCTGGGCTTGGGCACTGGCTAGGCGGGCCCGGTGGCAGGAGCATCCCTCCTGCGGGAGAGCCTTGCTCAGGGAGCGAGCGTGCACGTCAAGCGCTCTTCTGGAGGCTGCCCGCCGTCCGCCCCCACGCGCGGGCGAGCCCCGGTGACTCATCCCCCAGCCACAAACATCTCGTGGAAGAAGGAGCATAGGATAAACAGAGTTGAGTTCTGCTCTCTACCTTAGGATTTCAGTGAACCTTCTGGAGTAAAATCAGTCAGGCCAATTTTTCCAAAAAATTGGTGTCCAAATTGAACTTCTGGAGAATACAGGTGGCTCAGAGCATCTCACAGTGCCTCCCGAATCTCCTGGCTGCTGCAGCTGCTGCTATCCGTGGTGGTGGGACTGCCCCGAGGGCCACGTACGGACGGGAGCAAACTGGGGCACCGCGGGGCGCCAGGCCGGGCGCTGAACCGCGACCCAGACCGTGCCACGCAGGCCGGGCGCTAGTTCCCCTGGGAACTGAGAACAGCACCTCGGCATGAGACGCATCTGCCTGATTGCCAGTGTAAAAAAAGCGTGATTTGGCCGTGTTTCCTTACATGCAAAGGGGGACACCACTCTTCCTTTCCTTCCCCAGTCTGAATCTAAAGCCAAGACGCACCTTGTTACGTGGACGGCTTGGCAGGTTGTTCAGAACTTCACTGTAGTCATCTGGATGCCTGAAAAGTCACGGGAGCCCCGGGGTCTGTGCAGGATTTCAGTGGAGGGGTTTTTTTGGTGTCCCCCCCACCCTTTGCTCAGTCTGCTGGGCTGCTGGGAGGGGGCACTGGTTGTGAGCCTGCTCCACTCTGTTAGAGTAGCGATGAATAGGGACCCGAGACCTTTTCTGGCTGAAGGGTGACAGAGAGGCTGCAATGATGGGCGTATTGTGACACGGATGACTCATTTTGCCTTTCTTTTCCACTTAAGTGAGTAATTGGCCATGGCCACAGCATTAAGGGCATGAACCTGAAGTTCCCCGAGCAAGCTGCCGTCGCCCTGAGGAGAGGGCTCGGCGCTCGCGGGCCTGGCTCGCGCGCGGTTCCCCTGAGCCCGGGCCTGGCCGAGCTCTCCCGGTGTCCCTGTGCGTCCCGGACGGGGAAGCAGCCACGCGCAGCGCCTACCGCCGGGCAAGGCTGCGCCCCGCGAGGTGACGGGAGCACGCCGGCAGTGCCTTGCTGTGCCTCCCCAAAGGGGCAAGGCACCAGCTTCGTGCTCACACGCCAGGTCCCGCACTGGGTTAGGAAACCCGCGTTAGCTGGGGCTGTGTCTGTACAGATCGAGGAAAGACTTTTTTTTTTTTTTAACGATAGAATTGGAAAGCAAAATTAAGCTGAGTTGTTTAGATGACTCACTTGCCGCATGAGCTGCTTCCAGCTCTAGATCTGGCAAACTCTGTATTTTAATAGCCTTTTTTTATTGCTTTAAACATGGCTAAGTTGCAGAAACCCATATGGAAAGTCCGTCTCTTACTGCTCTGCGCGGAATCCTTCTGAGTCACGGTCAAAGCGCAGTTTGTCTTTCTGCCTGCGATAACATCATGTGATGCTCACAATCCCGTGTTTCAGCACTGGTCCTCAAAGCTTTCGGAGTCCCCCCCGCCCCGGTTAACTGGAAAACTCTTTGCCTTATTGCAAATTAAAATTAAAGATACTGCATCAGTTTCTCCTGAAGCTAAACAGAAGTGTCAGGGGCTTGTGCGGAAGTGGTACAGGGGGTGACTGCTGTCCTGCGCCCGGGCGAGCGGGACATCTTGAAAGTTAGGGAAGCGACATGCGAGAGCAGATTCAGGTTGGACGTTGCGGTGCCGTAAGCTGCGTGACAGCGTTAGCGCTCCCGGAAACATCAGCCCGTCGTGGTGTGGGGAAACCTCGGGGCTGGAAGGCGGCTAGAGCCGCTGCGGGGCAGGTCCCAGGCGGAGGTGGCTGCATCGCAGGAGGCCTCTGCCTGCGAGAGCCGGGGGAGCAGCCGGGGGAGCAGCCGCAGCAGCTTGCGAGAGCTGCGACCGCTGCCAGGGAGGGATTCGGGCTGCGCGACTTGCGGAGGAAACCTCTCGGTCTTTTCTGCTCCTATTCGGGCTGCTCCCTGGGTTTCTGAGCTGGTCCCACACAGCCTGCTGACTTGAATCAAGGTGTTTAAGGTGACCTAACGGGGAAAGCCAGCCTGGGTTCACCCCCCAGCACCACTCAGCAGCGCTGCGTGCCTGGCCGGCGAGCGTGGGGCCTGTCCCTGGCAGGGGAGGCTGTGGGAGCACGGCAGAGTACCGGTGTCGGTAACGGGAGATAGCAGAGGGCCGAGGTTAGGAGCCCTGTGCTGTCAGCAGAGCTCGGCAAAGAGAGCGACTTGGCTTCCCTGGCTGCCAGATGGCGAAGGAGAGGCCCAGCACACCTCCAGACGCTTCCTGCAGCAGGTAGAGAACTTTCTGCTTTCCCTCCTTCTGCTTTGCCCAGTGGTAGTTGAGTCAGTCTACAAAACTGGGGTACAGATCTGCGATCCGTTTTGGAAAACCCTAGTGCAGCACTGTACCTTTAAAAATACTGCCAGATATGCAGTGTGGCTGGGTAACAAGAGAAGAGAGGAAACTAACTTAAGTGACTTAAAGGGGAGAGAAAAAAACACTGGCAATTAGGAATCGTGCTCCCACCACGCAGCCTATAGGATGTGCCTGCTGCCCTGTCTGTATTTAAGAGCAGGATTTAGCCCTTGGCGTCTGGGAACAATGAGTGAACAATACCCCTCCGGATTTAATCAGAAACAGCTGTGCATAACTGCTCCAGGATCTTGCAAAACAATTATGTCACAAGCAAAAGGCCGAAACCCATCTGCTGGGTTTCAGAAACCTTGACACAAGCGTTTCCGAGATTCATAACTCTCTCTGACAAAGGAGACTGCTTCACCGCTTACGTTTTCTGTCTTCTGTGATCTTGGGGTTTTAGCATGGCATTAACCAGGGTACACAGATGTCTGTTTGTCCAGCTACCTATAATCTGTGGTTCATTCCTACAATATCTGAGCATTTGAGGTATTTTAAAGAAAGAAGCCTACTTGTTCTCTTTTCCAGCTGGAAGGTTATCCTATAGGAGAGGAGATCTGGGGAAAGCAGGGAGTGAAAGAGATGACCAAGGGTGTGTGTGCACGTGCGCACGTGTGCATGTAATTCACGGAAGTAGATGTTGGGCTAAAGGAGCTAGCTTTTGGTGAATTCAAGTCTGTTAAAAGTTCATACTCCTACTTGTGCAACCCCCAATGAACATTTTAGAAATTAAAGACCATTTTTGTCATGTTAGGACTAAAAGACTGATATGTTCTACAACAGATTTTCTTTGAGAGCCAGTAGCATCCTGGTATAGAGAAACTGAAATCCCTTATTGGAAATCATATGGTTTTGCAAATGAACTTCAGAAATCGCCCAAAGTTGTCAGGCAGGAAGCTGTGTCTTGTTTGGCTGCAGCAGGCTAGCAGGGGAGGTTCGAAGACAGGGTAGTTGAACTCTTTCTGCACACACGCCTGCGATATTTCAAAAACTTGCGGGTGTTTAATCGATATGTACATATTAACACACATACATGTGTGTTTTTTGCAGTACATGCTGGGGCTTGCCTGGGACATGTTGGGCCGTACTTATGCATTCTTGGTCTGGCAAAACCCTAAGCCTGTCTTGTTTTGTTAGCTTTGCATTCGAAGCATCACAGATTTGCTTTCAGCAGTCTGCATTCCCTTCCCTTATGCAGACTGCATGTAGCCATAATATTATAAACAAGTTCAGTGCTATTGTTCCAGGCAGAGTTAGCATGATTAGATTAGATTTCAACAAAAGCTCCGTTGTTTGCTGTTTCATTCTCTTTCATAACTCTATTATTATTCATTAGGACATAGCAGTAGCATGTAGCAGTTCCAAATGACACCGCGGGCCCATTGCTCAGGACGTTGGGTAACGTGTGATGAAACAGCCCCTGCTGCCAAGAGCTTAAAGCAATTAGTTATGTTCAGTGGAAAAAAATGGATGGGGGAAACTGCAGTACTGGGAATGTATGTGAATAGAGATGCCAGCACTGGAGTTGGCAAACACGAGATGGAATAAGTGGCTGAAAGCCCCTCACCTTCTCTTCTCATCTTCCATCTGCTAAATTAGCCCTGTAGGCTACTGCCTATTGTACTCACTTGTCTCTCTAAAGGTTTCTTGCTGTGTGATACATAGGAGATCAAATTAACACTCATATAGCAACTAATTGTCTGAAATTTTGTATCCAGTACACTTATCATCAAGATTTTCAAGCACATATTTATATGTTTCCAGTGTTTAAAGGGAAACGCATTGCCCTATCATTTCACTGTAGAGATAATGACATTATGTATATTTTTTAAAAAATTATGGCTGCATGAAAGCATTATACAAATTGTCTCATCTGTAAATGAGTGCTTCCGAAGTCAGTCCAAATATGAAATAAATTGCTTATGAAACCTAGAATTCTGTTTGGATGTCGAAAAACTGGAGATTAATTATGATCTCGGCTTTCTAAACCCTCTAACACTTTTTCACTGATACAGAGCTGTGACTTCTGAAACGCACCGTGTCATTCCTGTATCTAAAGTGAGCAATCGGAACTGTTTCACGAGGAAAAGAATCCTAAGGCATGTGTTAAAAATAAAAACCTAGACTCTAAAAACGTGAATGCTTTCCTAGCTAGCAATTTGCAATGTACCAATATATAAATAACTTTGTACCAAGATTGATTTTTCAGTTGAAATCCAATCAGTTTTATTCTGAAAAGCAGTAAGAGGACATTTCAAGAGTGGTGTGTGACAATAATAGTGTCACCTTGCAATAAAAGGGCTCCTGGGCTCAAACAGAGGACCTAGGCCACCAGTTAGTAAAATCTGATGTGCTCGTATATAGTACGTGAAGTTTCAGAGATTTTGGCTTACTGGGTTTCTTCCTTAACTACTAGTTTTTTCATTTGCTGCTCTTGACGGAGATGCAATTGGTAGTGGAATGGCTGCAATACTGGGATAGATTTCCACACCTTAGTGTGCTCCACCTCCGTGTTCGGCCCTATTCCTACTCTAAAAGGTGGCTGTAGTTCCTAGATCATGAAACTGAACCTATAGTGTCTTAGATGTCTATATGAGGCCTGCCTCAGACATATCTTCAACATGTCTTGGATTTTAGAGAAGGGAGTTGGCACAGGTCATCATCAGTTACAAACCTTTCTATATGAAGGGGGTCTTTAGAGAGTTAAGTCTCTTCAGATACTGAGGAGATATTGAAGACAGGTAAATCTGAATGTGCCAACAAGGAGGTGAAAAAGTACAAGGAGAAGTGGATAGGCAAAAATAAGTAGGGAACAGTCTCCTAGAAAAAACATTAGAAACAGTATTGCACTTACACTCGTGGGGACAAAAGCCGTATTTGCCATCTGTGTCGAAGTCTTTGGTTGTTGAACACCAGAGGAACCCGTCGCTGCGGCCTGCGTCTGTGCAGCTGTTGTATTCCTTACCATTGAACCAGAAGGGGAATTTGCAGTATTCGCCATCCGCATTTCCATACTTCACCCTAACCACTGTGAAGAGAACAGATACCGTGGTGAGACTAGTCACCCACTAGTCACCACCTCCCATTCCTGGAGGATACTGGTACAGAAATGTCGTCTGGGTTTCCACTTTGAAATTCTATACTCTGCTGGTCTCTCTATTGGCAAGGTGGTCATAGCTGAAATAATAACTGGTAATTTTGAAAGAATTACATGGATATTACTCATTGTGAACTGTTAGAATGAGCAGTCCTTAAAATCAGCCCAGAAAAATATGTATGTATTCGTTACTATGGCAATGCAAACTTGCAAACATGCTGTTAATATATTTAGTAGTTTAGCTTCTTGGTTAATATGGTTTGAGATGTTCAGTACAGTTTAAAAGGTTCCAGGCAGTACTTGAGCGTGAGCTGAATGTGCCTAGTGCCTCCTAAACCACTTTGCTATTTCCAATTTGACTTAAATGAGATCTGCTGCTGCACTGGGGGATATGGTGGTAACGCAGACACACCCGGACCCTGGGATTTAGTTCAGTTTGTCACATATAAACACTTTTTTTTAAGCCTGCAGTACTGGTGCTGTAACATATGTTAGTGTGCAGACAGGCTCCTTATCCGTAGCATTTTTTTATTGGCAGTAACTATTTGGACATTTGTGCAATACATCCACTAATACAAAGAAGAGTTTCCCCCCAGGCTCGTTGTGATTCAGCCCAATTACTACAGCCACCAGTCAGTGCTTCTGCTAAAGTTAAAAGAAAGCCAGAGACAGAATATGACTATTTTGGTGTTAAAGTTCAATTATTTTTTGAGTTTGGAGGAGAGCTGAGAAAATGGCATTTCACGTGAAAGACAAGCACAAGTTTGCATTCTTATTCTAAGTTTTGCAAATTATTTTACAGTACAAAGAGTTATAATTAGTGAGAAATGATTGTGGTGAAGCTTAAGCAGAAAAAACAGGTGCCAAACAGCTAATACTTGGTATGGTTTGTCTAATTTAGGTGATATGCTCTGGACTTCAGTTGTTTCCTTAAAAAGGGTATGGCAAGCTGCCTGCTAAAGATTCTTGGGAGAAGTCCTTAGTCCAGCATTTGATACAGACTTTGTTTCAATCATCAGCATGACGAATTTGTAATTCAATATTTTTTGACGGATACCATGAGTGTATAAATCCTTATTCAGGTGGCTGGTTCTATTTTTAAAAATTGGAGTCACAGCTTAAGTCGTTTTAAAAGGGTACATCTGCAGAAAAGCACGGGACAGTCTGCCTTTTACAGATGAATTTAAAGATGATGTAGCTTGGGTACCCCAAAACTGAGGCACTCAGCGTTGTAGTCATGGCTTTGTACTTCTCTCATGCTTTGTTAAGGTTGTGCAGCGTCAGGCCTATTATTAATTCTGTTTTTCAAGGGGTAACAGGAGCAGAAAGGGGAATCCTATGAAACACTTATTTAAAATTATATAAACATTTTATAGAGAACAATTTAAATTGCAAGAATTAATTTTCATCTGTAATAATATTTTCCATAACATTTACTGATGACTTAAACCATGTCAATGAAAACATTTAGTGCAGTGCTTGAAATGGCATTAAAGCACAGCAGTTAGCAGGCCATATGCTCTGAAACACTGAAGTTTTGTACCTTGCCCCTCTCCAAGAGTCCACAGTTCATCATCATCAAAATGGGAGTCTCCTCCAATTCCTGGCCCCGGCGCAAAAGCGTGAGCCAGGAGACCATCTTTGCCATCGAATGGATAGCCATCACCATGTTCTGCAGGAGAAAGCATACAAAAAAAGAGCAATTTCTAATGACTTCAGCTCTGTCAGCATGTAATTGCAAATGATGATCATCATGTGCACCCGTGTTCCCATCCAAGAGAGCAGCAGCATGTTCTGGTGAGGGAGTTTATTGGTATGGGCTGGGCTGGCAAGCCTCAGCCCGAGGAGAAGCAGCCAATTCATACAGAGGAAGAACATAAAGTGACTGTGCTGCAGTTGTCGCAGCATGTTACTTTATATATCCGAAGTATTGTGGGAGCGACTCAAAGGCAGCCCGGACCAGTGAAGTATTGTAGGCCGGCTGTCCGAACGCCTACACAATGCAAAACATTGTAGATGAGTGCTGTTTGCAGAGAGCTCATGCCAGCTTACAACACCGAGAAGGGAAAGCAAGGACAGGTTTCTTTTTGCAGCTTCTCTTCCGATACACCTCAGCCTGCTGCGCTTTCCTTTGCGCAGGGCACCGACTTCTCTAAGCAGGAAAGCAAATCGGCTGAGCGTTTCTCACTCCGGTGAGAAACCTGTGGAAAGCTGACTCTTACTCAGTGCCCCGAATCCCGTGCAGGGGCCTGTCCCTCCTCCCCGCTGACCACTCCGAGGCTCAGCCTGCCTGCAGGGCAACAGCATTTTAAGTAGCTCTCCTGTTATTACACTGTAGGCTTTTCTTGGAAGTACACCGCATGCGGCCAGAGCAGGCTGGCAAGGGCATAGCCCTGGTATTCATAGCTTTCCCACCACACTGACCTGTGCATCAAAGCTGGCTGCCAGCATCTCCCGTTGCATCATTTCAAGCCTTTTAGTCTGATGTCTTGCCATTTGACAGAAGCCCTAAATACACAGGCCTGATTCTGTACTCTGCTACACGCATTTCATGCTGGGGTTGGTCTCTTGATATTAGTTCAGTTTATTCATTTCACTAGAGTAATGTCAGTTGTCAAGGGCCAGTTTTTAACATATATTTAGGTGCTTAATTCTCATTTATTTCAAAGCAGTTTCTTTGCTTAAAAGAAAGCTTAGCTATGAATAAGCTTGAGGAAGTCTCAACTCCTGTGAATCTGACATGCAGTAAAGTGATAAGAATGAATGTGGAAGAAGCTTTTCCCCCAACTGTTTCAGAGCAAATACTAAAACCAGCAGGAACACTTCTGCTTTTGTAAGAGTTCACTTTTGAGACCCAAGCCAGTCTGGGTGAGGATCTGAAGTTTTGGGTACTGTACAGAATCTCTGAAGCTTTTGAGGTCAGCTCATCAGTAGCTAAAGCAAAGAAAACTAGCTTGAAAGGGAGACTTCTACACAGAGCTCAGTTATTCTTCAAGCCTTTCACTTCAGTTCCAAGCTCTACCTCCCAAGTGACTGGCTGCACGAGTGTCTTCATTGGTATTAAAAATCTTATGGCTATCCGCAATAAGTTAAAATGCTGCAGGTATACACTGAAAAGCTATATATATTCTTTCAGGAGAAACCAAAATTAATTCGGAAGACATGTAGAACTAACATGAACCATGTCACCTATCATGAGCTGGACCCAAACCAGAAATCAGTTTGAGGTCTGTACTTTGAAATTCCTCAAGACTAAAGAGTACGTTGCAAGCCTTCGTTCTGCTATGCTAAAGGGCAGAGATGAGCTATGGAGTTAAAGCTGGAAGTCACAAATTCATTTTTAAGGTCCAGCATGTTAGAATCTCTTCCACTAACTCTGGAAGACTGAGCAGGGTGTTATAGATGAAGAGCTTGATGGCATTCCTCTCTCTTCCATGGAGGGAAGCCAATTCACATCATCTGAAGATCTGTACCAATATTTCCCGGTTTTAGTTCTGATTGGTACATTTAAAAATAAAATGTTGCCCCTGGCAATTCTCTTTTGGAAAGATAAATATAGCATAAGGATATTGTATAAATATTTCTCTCTCTCTGTCTCTCTCTCTCAATTATAAGAAAGAAAAAAAAAATCTCAGTGAAATTAGATCTCAGCCTGTATAAGCCAAGTGCAAACAAGGACAAGGTTTGCCAGAAAGGCTCACGGGTAGTGCTTATTGTGGGTAGATCATTCCAATACTGAGAATTAATGAAAGGAACAAAACCAAAAACACATGTAAAAATAGAAAAATATACCCCATCTGCCAAAATTAATCATAATGTCTGCTTCTCCATCATTTATTCGGTTAAATCTCAGCGGCGTGACATCACTCCAGACTTGAAAGGCTCGGGCAAAGGCATCATCTACTGTCTCAGGATCCAAATCCGGTGTATAACCTATAATCCTGAGAGGTAAAAGGGAGAGTTAAACAACGCATAAACCCCCTCCCCGTATTTCTGGCTTACTGACCAAAATGCAGAGTGCACCGTGAAACACACTGAGAGGTGAAACCACTGCGTGTAAGAGCTAGATTTCCCCTGGTCCAGAAGGGTGTTTAGATGTGGCACTTGATGTTTGTTTTCCTTCAAAATTATTGCAGCGGCATGAAGCAAAATGATCACCTAGCCAGAGGCTGCGAAACTTGCATGCCCGTGGGCCATGTACAAAATATTCGGGGTTTTAGCTTAGTGCTGAGGTGCTGGAAAGACGGTGCCTGATGGTCTCTTGCTCCACTGAGGTTTACGCTTTTGTAAACTTTTTAAAGACTTTCAAGTCACGGTCACATTTTAGCCTTGAACATACAAGCACATCGCTGATTTGTCAGAGCACCTGAGCCTCCTATTTGCCAGAAAAGCGCTCAATATAGTTCTGAAGGTTTCTGGAGTGGACCGTTTTGCGCTTTAATTAGACAACAGCCCTTCTCCCTTGCCGCTTTGCTGGCTATATATTGTTTCATGGCAACTGAATGTTAATCCTTCACCAGTGTGCCAGTTACGTTGCCAGTAGAAGATACAGGGAAGTAGCAAAAGAAGGCAAAAGCATGTAAGAGAAAGTCGTGGACTTGACATAAAAGAGGGGCGAGCTCTTAAGTGCATTGCTTGCTGCTTCTTGATATATTCTAATTGGATTTAGTAGTGCCTTGTGTTGCAGCCAGCTAACCTCCGTCTAAGGAGAAGCTTCCAACTCTTTGCTGCTGCTGCGCATAGTGAATGAAGCTACTTTGTGTCCAAGGAAATTGTTATCGGAGGAGGCCCATCAGCGTGAGGAGGCTGACAGCCACCGCAGTCTTAGAGCCAGAGTCTGTTAGACAAGTCGCAGAGCGGAGGATGCTTTGAGTCATCGCTAGCAAGGCAGCAGCAGACCAAGCAACGCAGCTGAGACAAACCTGCTCTTGCTCTCGCTGATGCTAAAGGTTTGTTCCTGGGTGCCTAAGCCAACGGGATTTTTTCTTCTGACTTCAATAAGAGCGACATTCGTCCCTAATTCTTTAGGGTGATAGTAAGAAATGAAAATATGCCAAACCTATTGCAGTAGGTTTGCTTTTAGGCCTGTCGCTTGACCCGTAGCTAGTGGTCACACGTATGTGCTCAGTTTGTGACAAATGTGAGGCGATGTGGGGCCGTTTCGAGCCCTGAACGATGGTGTGCTAGTCCAGCCTTATTTCATGGGGGGGCTGAGATGCTTTGCATTTGCCACAGTCAGGAGTATGGAAACAGAAGATTAAGTAAGTACAGTTGCTCACTGGACCGGGGTAATGTGACTACCTCTTAGCCATTAGAAAATCCTGTGGGCATAGATGCGACTTCTTAAACTATTAGGAATTATGTGCATAATGGATTTACCTTTTTTTTTTAAACTACTTTTTAAATTTTCAAGTTCTTCACGTAGTTAGACTTAGATCTTTAGATTAGATTAGATGTTAGATTCTAACATGAAAAATATCCATCCTGCAGTTTATTTTAGCAGTGTTTACTCCCAGTGTTGCTGACTGATCATTTCTCATTTATGGCCAGCTACTTAAGTAGAATTTTATTTCATCTGATTCCTGACTGTTGAAGAGCCTAACATGAGAGACCAATCAACAGCGACTGGTAAATGAGCAACAATGTCATTTGTTTTATTTTAAAAAGTGTTTGATGACGTCCGTTTTCATGCCTGCTGAATACGGAGGAGTTTGTCCTCCTACACAAGCTCTGCAGTGGCAAAGTACTCTTGTGCCTGTTGAGCGGACGGGCAGGTGAGCTGCTCCTGCTCCAGATCCCACAGCATGCTTGCAGCAGAGCACAGAACAAAACCAACATCTCGTTTGTCTCAACCAGAACCATGAAGTTGAGCTTTACTTGATTATTCCTCAGATTTTATAATTTGAAATTTCAGAGGTGTTCGCTTGAGCAGCCAGTAGTTCTCCAAACACAAAGAGGTAATAACTCAAGAAGTTCTACCTAGCCCACCAAGCACTACCCTGCATCTGTCTGCCTCATTTAATTGGTTCTTAAAAGCAGTATATGTTTGTACATATGAGTGAAAAACAACATTGCGAGCCAGTACCTGTATGTTATATGATTTTTTTCCCATTTTGGCTTTCTTGGAAAGAAGTTGTAATTGGCCACATCTGGATTACCACAGCGCGGTTTCTTCATTGTCTCAATAGTATTTTGATCCAAATCTCCTGTTTCAGGCAGCCCAAAAAATTTCTGCATTTTCTTCAAAGTATCTTTCAGTACAAATAAATTGCAATTGTCTTTTGGGCACCCATAGTATTTGTTCAGGTATTGCTTGAAAAAAAAAAGGCACAGAACAAAGACTTTAAAATTCATGAAGGAGAGACTTAATCACTACAAATAAATGCTGCAATTCCATGTTAACTTCCACATCTGTAATTTGCAAGTTTTCTTTTCAAAATTACTATTATTAGTAACTGAGTAAGCAGCAGAATCGCCTTAATTGACATAAACCATCCTTGATCACACAACATTGCTAATTAAGCAATCATTCCCTCTATTAGCTATCACCTTTACTTAATGAATTGCTTTATTAATAAGTAGAGCATGGAGCTTTAATGTAGAACTACAAAGTAAAAATTAGTTTATCTTTTTTGGTTTCTTTATGATGTATAAATCTGCTTACAGTTTTAGATTTTGTATGTTTTTTTCCTGGAAGACTCTGTGGATTATTGAGGAACCTGTCAAGTTAAGGTATCAAAGCAACTTCACAAATGAGACTATGTTAATTGAGAAGAAAAAAGCATTGTTTATTCAAACTGCATAGAGCTATTTGAATGTTGTGTGTGTTTGCTTTTGAGTCAACCATTGCAAAGACCTGAGGAAGAAAGCCTTTGATAGCATTTCAGTTGCCTGGACACCTTATCCCATCAATACCTGCTTCCCATCAATATCTGCTTAATGTCTTCATTGGGTCCTCCAGCAGATTATGGCTAGACAACTCTTTCTGATGCATCTAAGGTGACAGACCACAAAATTCTCTCTTCTTAGAAAACAGTAGCCATAAAGGATCAAAAAGCAGCACAAATCCGTTATTTTCCAGTCTTTTCTAAAATAATATTAAAAACTGTACTGCACATTCCATTTCATTCAGGATGACCTAATCAGCAGGTGCAGTTCAATTTAAAAAAAAAAAGCCAAAAAGCGTGTGAGGCATCAGTTCTTCCCTTCTAACCACTGGAGGTGATTTACGGACACCACCAGGTTTGCCGTTTAAGCGTAGTAAGTCTGCCTCCGACTGCGGAGGAGCACTGGGTTAGTCTGTTCCCTGGCAATCGCTCCAGTTCAGCAGTCGCGTCTTTCAGATGCGTATTGCTCTGTTGCATCTTTCTGTTAAACTAAAGGTACACAGCTGTGGTCTCAAATATCCGTGCATGGTCCCCACCTTCTGTGCAGTCCACAAGTGACCTCACACAAACAATTTAGTATTTTTTCCCCATAGCATCAAATGTTGACAGACCGACTGTGAGCTTCTTGGGAAGGCACCAGCCCTGAGAGCCTGTCTGGCAGTCTCCGGCACGTGGTGACAGCTGCCATAGAAACACTCATTCAAATTAAAAAAGAATGACGGCTAACAAAAAGCAACTAAGAAGACTTCCAGGTGTATCTTTACACCCTGAGGGATAAATCCTTTATCAACTCTGTTCTTAACAGGGGAATACCAAAATGTGGCTACGCAGTAGGCTGCTTGCTCGATAAAGGTCTTGGATTCAACATTTGGATCCAGACTGAATTTGGGAAAAATTGTAGTTCAAGCTGTTGCCTTCGCTTGGACCTTTACACAGATAGAAAATCACACTGTTTAGATTAAATATAGGTTTCGACTGTTGAATTTGCATCCTTATTGAAGAGTAGATAAATGGACTAGGATGAAGACATTAGTTTGGGCACATCCTGAATGATAATAACCAATAACTAAATCATTGTCATTCACAAATTCCAAACAGCTTGACCAACTATCTGGAGACACAGGCTTTATCCAGTAGAGTGAACCTTATGATTCCCTTATACTTGCACAGAGATTTCCGAAGGTTTGGGTTTACAATATTCTGTACCTCACTCTAAAAGAAAAACCAAAGCTGCGTAAAAGAGCAGGTGTTCCCAAACTACTATTTAGGCCCCCCAAACTGGTATGTAGCATGGAACAGAGCAGAGAAGTGCTGTTGCCAACGATGCTGCTAGACAGGAGAGGTTGTGAGCTGCTCATCTTTTAGGTACAGTTGTCTGCAGAATAGGAAAAATCACCCGTCAAGTATTGTATCCAAAATACTAGCCAGAAACTCCAAGGTAGGAAAAAAATGTAAACAAGCTAAAGGTATATTTCCCCCAGATGTGTCAGAAATGTCAGAGGTAATTATTTTTAACCAAGGATTCCAAGAAACTTGACAGACCAACTGCACACTCAGGTCCCTGAGCCACATGCTGTTCCTGAGGGTACCTTTGTTTTACGTATCTAATTAATTGACTGAAATTCACCCAGGAGACCAGGGATAAGATCTCTGCATCAGCGAAATACAGCAAAAGATGTTCTATGACTGCAACAGTCAAGGCCTGGATTTCACCCACCTTCTCAGGTCAAGTCCTGGAGTACCTCACTCTACCCTGCATAGGAAATGGTTCAGAGATGTCTCGGGGAAAAAAAGATTTACTCAAGTTGTTGCACCGTTTCCTTGGGAAGGTCCTCCATCCACCTCCTGACTAAGCACCGACTGCATTTACTTTTTATGATTTTTATAACACCTTCTCCTGATGTGGTATTTCTCCAGTGGAGATGGCTGCGCTGGCAAGTAAAGGGCACACAGATCCCATGCTGGCTTCACCTTTGCTGCAACTGTGTTCCTTCTGGCTTCTCATAGTTAATGGGGCCTAGCAGCTTGATGTGAAGTACATTAAGAGCATAAACAGGCCAGTTCGCAGGATCTATTATCAGGATTTTAATCTTGATGTACTTTTGACATATTTTATTCTGCTTCTGTCTGTATCTCCCGATGAAGTACCGTGACACAGTATAGACCACGTATCAGAACTGAAGTTTACTGAAGCAGCAGGATGCTGCTCTTGCCAGTTTTGGTCTGGGAGCATGATAAATATAAAGCAATATAAAATGAGGCATGATAAAGAATTTTATTTGCTAGGATTATAAATATAAACCTAAGCCCTCTCAGTTTTTCCTAAAATGGTGATTTTACTGAAGATGAGGAATGAACATAACCAGCTGTTCTATGAGAAGAGAATCCTGAAGAAAATTTAGTGTCTCTGTAAACCACATCTTGGCCTCCACTGCAAACTGCAGTTTCCCCGGAGTCAGCAGGGAGCTGTGGTGATCTGGAATTTAGATCCAGCCCATTAATGAAACAGGGTCCAGCTGCAACACAGCAGTTTGTGTCCCGCTCCCGAGTGCTGGGGCTGCTCACGTGGAGGGGGTGAGGGAAAGGCAGCCAGTTAGCGTCACCCAAGAACACTGCACCAAAGACAAAGAAGAGCTGCAGTGTTAAAACAGCTTGTAATTTTCCTCGGAGTTCACATAATAAATAGGTTGTTTGAGAGAAATAAAGATGAGAGGAGATGTGGATTGCTGTTATTGAATAAAAGCCTGACTGTGCCTAAGAAAACAGATTATTTAAGAGTGGTTAAATTACCGTTAGACGTGTATGACCCCACTCTCCTCTCCCACACACGCTGCCCCCATCCTCTGGCTGTCGTGCTGCCAAGGCAAAACCTTGGATGATTTTAAGTGCTGAGGAGAGCCCTTTGGGGGTCAGTTCATCTGCTTTTCCTAAACTTTCCACTGCCCCCCCTCCCCGACTGCAAATTCTCAATCTGTCCTCCCCCAGACCTCCTTTAACCTGGCAGGGTTTCCCAAGATGCACACCAACTCCTAAAGCAAAGTGACCAACTTTCAACCCTTTATATGCTAAAATAAGAATAATTTATCTCAATCTTCCTTAAAATGGAGTTACTGCTGAAGAAGAGAAATGTCTATAATTTACATGCTAAAATAAGGATAATCCATCTCAATCTCCCCTTAAATGGACTTCCCCGTAATGTCATTTTTATGAAGGTCCACAGGGCTAAAATAAGGTTAGAATAAAATGCTGTAGAGCTATAGCTATAATTTCCTAATGTCACATTCAGAAATCCAAACTCCTTTTTTTGTTCCAGATTGAATTTAGAGAAGAATATGTCTTCAAAGCTGTGATAAGATTTTTTCTTCAAAGTTAGAACTAGTCATTATGGCTTCTGAAACTCGAGCCAGCTTTTGGCTGTAATTGCTCCTTAAAGCTGTGCTTGTGCAGTGCATGGTAAACAACCTGGAAAACAAAATTCTGCAAAGCTATGTGCTACATGCATTAAGCCCAGGTTTATGCAAGTGTGCCTCCGCAGCCTTCAGTTCGGTTTGGCTTAAGTCACATATTAGAGGCATCTTTTTGCCCTTCTCCCCTCTTAACCTTTGGAATCTTTTGACTATAGTCACAGTGATTTAGTGAAATTATTTTGTATGTTCGGACTTAAGACAAAAAAAAAAAGACTCTCTTTGCTGGCTTTAAAAATTTTAAGAGAGGAAACATTACTTGGCTCCAGTTTTTACTTTTGAAAGATGATACTTTGCTAGCTAGCTTGCTCTTCCAGAAACTCCAGCGAGAGAATGCTACAGTCGTTTCCCAGCCTCAGCTCAAACAAGAAAGAAACATCTGCTTATGAAGAACAACAATATACATCTGAAGCAAAGACGAAACCGGGACTTACCACTGCTAGTTCTTTGTCTGTTTTTGGAGTGCTGTCTCCAGGAAACTTAATGATTGGTGACGGTGCAGCTAAAGTTTTGTTAAAAAGATAGACGTGGATTAATAGGACTTTAAAAATGAAGCCAAAGACAACGTGAGTCTCCATTCTGCCTGAACTTGCGCTGTGCTCCTTGGAGAGAGGCTTTCCCGACCGGCTGTCAGTTACTTTAGCTACACGGTGCACCAGTTGCTTATCGGCACATCTTAACTCGCTGCACCGTTTTCTCTTTTGCTTGCTCTAGCAATTCCTTTGTATGTTTAAAACATCCAGATGCGCAGCCTCAAGCTACCACAAGAGGAAGTCTGAAAACTAGTGGAAACATGAGAAAAGGGCAGTTACAATTTGGGATTGCTGTGATTTTAAGGTAGCAACAGGCAGATACTTATTACTGCTGAAAGAGGCCACATTTTCTCCTCATACGCATATATGAACACATGTGGTTATGCCAAAGAGCAGCGAAGGGTGAAATCTGACCTAATAGTCAAGGGTCCCGGGTGCATTTTACATTTAAAAAAAAAATCCTAAACATTATTTTCTCGACTAAGCATTTGTATTATTTTTTAGCCCCTTTTCTTGCCACAGACATAAGAATCTGCTTTAGTCGTATGTGGTTTTGCTCCTAGCCAGTGCCTTTCGGTAAACATTTTGATTACAGATGTCGAGGCAGGGCATGCTCGGAGCGGTGCAGCCGAGCGAGGCTGCCCGTCCTGCCCCCGCCGAGGCTGCCCAGACTGCGGGGCTGGGTGCGGAGGGCTCGCGGGCGCTCGGCGGGCGCCGGGCGAGCGTGGTATATCGCCTTCCCCGTTGTCTGTGGGGTAAGAGCGAATTGGGCAGGTTCGGTGAATACAAATGATCCCCAGCAGCTGATGTCAGGGGAACTGTACCAAATTCCAGATTTGCTTATGCGGGGGGGTTGGTCCGCTGGTGTAGCTGCCTTAGTCTGAAATACTGCTATGAATATGTCCATCTTCATGGACAGTCTTTTTATTGTTTCGGTCATAATAATGCCAGCTTTGAGATGTTATTACAAGCTGAATGTTTTTTTTAGCTGAATATCCTTAATCTAGGGGCTTGGCTCGTGCCTTTTTAAGGCTGGAGGCTGGCAATTCTGCATGAATGAAAACTGTGTTCTAGCCAGCCAGATGTCACAGGCTCGGGGCTGTTAAACCCAAATCCCACCGTCCAGGTTCCTCTGAGCCGTATGTCAGCACGGAGGTTGTTACGGCTTTCCACTGAATGTTACTGATGAAAGCTTTCTGGATATGACTCTTGTTACCAAATAGGTCTGCTAATGAAAAGGAAATATTTTGTGGGTATTTGGTATTTATTCATAATATTTTGATATTTGATTGAAAATATTTAATATTTACAATTCTTTGGCTTACTCTAATATCAAGCCATTTTGCTAACTGCACCCCATCATCCACGAACTGACCAGTGCTAGAAGGGCGAGGTTTCAGACCGTGGCCTGGTGCTTCAGAGGGAAAGCACTAGCCGAAGCCTTTGCTGCCCGTGGCATTAATTTGGTTGAAAACCAACCATGGTAGGTCTATGGCCACTGGTGAATCAGCCATGGGAAGCAGCGCTTAACACGTAGGAAAGAAAGAGGAATTGTAGGAACTTTGACCGCAAAGAGAGCTTTCTTTGTAAAATAAGTAGCTTTGCGTTTATGCCCGCTCATCCTTCCACGTGCAATTCCAGTGGCACCAGAGCTACAATGAACGTCTTTCCCCTAATGGTTCAGCTTTGAAATTGCATCTCCTTTTTCAACTTGCCCTTCAGCAGAAAACACCATCCCTTCTAAGAGTTGCCTTAATAAACAGCAGTTCTGAAGACATGATCCGGTTTTTCCACAGCCGAGCCCTTGGTTCTGGAGAGCGACTCTCCTGCTTTGGTGTGATGACAGCTCCTTTTTGTGTCTGGCTGCAGGAAACTGGAAGAGAACAAAAGCTAAGGAAGCCTTCACTAGATGTGCCAAATCGCTCTTAGCTTATCCTTAATTAAACAAGTAAAAATATTATGTGCTGTGTCGCAAAGTTGTGCCGTTATCTCTGTTCTGCAGTAGGCCAAGGTCTGTTGTAAATCTTACAGCAGAAGAACTATCTCATTTTTGAAAGAATTTTAACTTAATTTATGGTAGCGTGGTAGCTTTCACTTTGAAGGGTAATGCAGCAAATGTGTCTGGCACATTCCTGTTGCGCTCATAAACCTCACTGAAACCTAATGAACGCTCCGACGTGCTCCGTGTGTCCTAACGAACATAGACTCAGAAATGGATGAGGCCACATGGGAATGGTCCGCAAGACTCTTGCAGTTTGAAAATCTCACTATATTTTGTTTCTTAACTTTGCCGGCAGGGAGAGAGCCTGGAGTTCACCTTTTAAACAAATTACCTCAAAAAAGCAGCAAGGCAGCAGAAACCATACAGACGTGCCGTGGAATGCTGTTTCTCACCTCTGGTTGCAATTTTGCTGGCAAACTACTTTGCTGGTGCTATTTCAGCTAGTAAGCAGCTAAGCAAATTCTGTTCAGTTATGAAATATAATAAATAATAGGATATTGGGTTTGTGAATACCAGGTGAACCCATATATTGACTTTCTGATCATTCAGTGAAAGGCCTTCTTATGTGTGATCACTTGAGATCGGTAATAGCTTACAAGATCATAGCTGAGGTGCCATCTTCAGATAATCAAAGCAAACTAAATGCTGGTGACACTTCTTTGTGAGAGTAGAAGTCCAACCACAGCATGACTAAATTCCAGTTTAAATGTTTCTTGTCTACTTAAATTTTTGGTTAAGTTCTGAGGGAGCATCCTCTCCTCAGCCTGCCACCTAGGTGGTTTTCCTCCGGCCGCCTCCGCAGTGCTGCTGAGTCCTGTGAGCAGGGAAACTCGGCCACTGCCAGACCCTGTAGCGGGCTCTGCTTTGAGCTGCGGTGGGACGAGATGATTTCCTAAGCTCTGTTACAGCCTGACTTACTCTATGATCCTACCAGCCTTGCTGAATTTGGAATGATGTGGTGCAATCTGCCTTCTGCTCCCTGAGTAGATAAGCTTAAAACCAGGCAGAATCTGAAGCATTTGAATTGACACATTTTGACATTTATAGATTGACAGTTTGACTGTCATTAATATTTACTTCATAAACATTTCTTAACACTCTCTACTCTGCAGAGTTTACCTCTTATGTAGACTACTGACTGCTGAATAGATGCATGGAAGTTAAAAATGAAAAAGAACCCAAAAACATGAAGAGGAAGAGGAGAAAGACCCACTGAGAGGGAACACAGGCCATCTAGCAACTTTGCGGAAGAGCTGAAAGAGAAACCTAGATCTTTTTTCTCTTAGCTTAATACTCAGTCTATAAATTATTTTGTCTGTGTACATAGTTGTTACCTCTGGATTAGCTACAGAAAGTGAATGCAGTTATAATTACAGCTACAACTTGTTTTTATCTGTGGAAAATTTTCATTTCAGTGTTGCAGGTAACCTCCATATCAAGTGAGAAATGTATTTGTTATGTGTGGTTTCTGCTGGTTTGGGAGAGAGGAACCCTGCTCTCCAGTTAACCATGTTTGTTTTGAGTTTGAACCGCTTCATATCCACATTTTAGAACCATCTACTTTACGAGTGAGATGCCAGCTTTGCGTTTGAAATGCCTGCTTTTATGCATTAGAAGGAACTGTATGGCAGAAACCACACATTAGGAGAAGGCAAATGCCTCTTGAGAACAAAAGCAGTAACAGCAAGGAGGGAATCATCATCATGTCTTGTGTTATTAAGCTGTAAGCTACGTATCTCAGTAAGTATACTGTCTAACTGTGAAAACAGACACATGAGCGTGTATTAACATGGTGTTTTTATCAAAAGATTTCTCTGTTTTAAAGAAAATTATTTTTGAAATGATTGAGGAGCGCTCTGCAGTTTCAGGATTAGACTTCAGATGGTGTCCTGGGTCATATGCTGCCAGTAAGTCATCCCAGAAAGGCACTGTAGCAATTCCTACTGCTACTAATTCCAAAATTGTATCAAAAGCTGATGATTTCCTTGTGTTTCAAGAGAAATGTTAGAACTGTGTCAGTGAGCACAGTTCATGGGAGGATAATAGATTTAGACTTAGTGGGCTTTTCATTATGCTTAGTGGGTTTTCGTGTTTTACCTTGAAACCTTTTGCTAGGCTAAATAAATAAATAATTATCAGGAAAATTAAGGTTGCAAGTAAGCACCTGATCATCTGATGGCAAAGTCATCTGCCCATAACAGGGTGTAGTGGGGTGTAAATCTCCAAGTAAACTCTTGCTGTACTTTATATATATCCCTTCTTACGTTTGCTACTTCAAGGGTCTGAGCTGTCAGTTTATGGCTTCCAGTTTAGGAAACAAACCAGCAGTTTGATTAATGGAGATGGAGTTGCACTGATTTTAGCAGGATTTTTCAAAAAGAAGTAACACATTAAAATTGTCAGAATATTGCCAGTGTAGTACTCTAAGGGTGTTGCTCCAAGGGATTGGAAGACCCGAAGCTGAGGTGGTGGAGAAGTTTGCTTGGGCTTGAGGAAGGGTGAGATTGGGGCTGTCCCGGGTCCAGTTTATCCAGGTCTTTGGCTCCTTCTCAATTTGCGAGGATTGCCTTGCAGCCCCTTTTCCTGTGCCCTGATCCTGTTCTGTAAGTTCTTCTGGGTCATCGCTCCAGTGCCTTCTTCCTTCTGGTCTGAGGAAGAGGAGTTCATAAGGATGGGGAAAACCAAAGAGCTCCAGGAAGAAAGCCTGGGAGTCAGCTAACCTAAGGGAAGCCGACGCTGTTTCCCACATGTCTGGCTTGCAGGGCGCGGCACCTCTCGGAGGGCTGCCGAAGGGGTGCCAGCCCGAAGCCCCAGGGAACCTGAGGTACCTGAGACTCACTTATCTACTGACTGCTGCTTTCTTAGGGGGACCTCTGCCGAGGGTGGACCATCTGTGCAAATAATAATGTTCATATACTAAGGGAATACATCTTTTTTTTCTGGTGGTTTACACTGGTAAAACAATAAGCTGCAAGTACTTGCCATCCACTTTATACTGTGCCTGTAACAGCAATAGCGGGTGTTTGCTGTAGCTGACTGATGGAGACGTGTACCCAGGTAGGAACAGAGACAGGCATCATATTAGCAGTTTATCCATTACAGTAAAAGTGTCTCCAGGAAGCAATGATTAGCCACAGCAGGCCCCATTTGACTTTAAAAGGATTAATAACTTCAGCAAGAGCTCATTTATATTGCAGTCAAGTCAGCTTACCTAAGACTTGTACGTTGAAGGGTTGATCCTAATGGGGAGTGTAAGACTTAAATATTCATACAATTTATGTCCACCTTATCTGGATATCCTCTCTGCCTGCTCAGTGCTGGCTCAAACCCTGTGATCCACATTTGCAATATGTGACCACTGTGTGAGGGAGTCTTTAAAGTGCTGGAAATCTGTGTGTGTGCGTGGGGGGGGTGTACGGAGGGCTGAGGGGGCACAACGTACAAAGGGCCAGCAGTTGCTGCCAGATGTGATCTTCAGCATTTAAGGTAGCAATTATATTTTTGCTTTTGTTTCTCTCATCTCTTGTGTTTTGGGAAGTTAGGTCCTAAGGACATGAAGTTCCATTGACACATGGATTTGGTTTGTTAGCTTGCTGCTAAATTAGAAATGAATTTTTGGTAATTCTCTTACTCTGGACAAGGCATTTTCCATTGCATATGTTTATTATACTTCTGTCTGAAGCAGAAATTCCAGCCTGTGTCCTCAGCTGCTGTTAATTGCCATCGCAAAGCTTCTGCTGGGTGAATTAGTTCAGCAGAACTACGCTGAGCGACTGCAGTCGAAACCCCGGGCCAAGCTTACGTGTGGCACCGGTGCAAACGTCTGTGTGCCCGCCTGCCGCTGGCAGACACTCGAGGGGAGGCTCAAAGTGCAAACTCTGTTGAGAAATTTCTCTCATCTCTACACAGTTAACCATTTTTCAATTTTTAAATTCCGAGGAGTGTAGTTCAGAGCAGTTTTAATTATTTAGTTTCAAGTATCTGATAGGACAAAATGAGGTCTGGTGAGTTCATTCCGCTAGAATTTGGGGCATTGTGGTTATTCATTGCTGTTGAACGTTCTGCTAGCTAGTTAGTTGAGGAACTCTGAAGCCTAACGAGATTTGGTTACCAGCTGATTTCCAGCACTCCTACTTGAAACAGAAGTTGGTCATTGCCTGCTCTTCCCCAAAATTTCAGTCATTAATGTAATAGATATAAAAATAAAACATATATTCTAGGTGTCTATTTAGGCTTAGGTTATAGTAAGCAGCAGATGCCTGAGCTATTAACTGTTAAGGTAACTAATAGAAATGTCTCTGGTGAAAATTTTGCCAGTAAGCCAAATATGGAAAGTACGGTGCCTTCACGAAAAAGCCATAGTTTAATAATGCAAGGGAGTAATTGTATTTTTTCTTTTTTCCAGCGTGAATATACTTGGGCCTTCTTTGGCCTTCCTTTGAAGACATAGGCTTTGCCAATATTTTCAATGCTTCCATTAGCCTGGAAGAATAATAGAAGTTTAACCCTTACCAGAATTTTTCCTTTGGTACCACAGGCTAATGACACTTACTTAACAAATGAAAAATGCAGTGACTTGCTTATTTTATAAAAGAAACTGAGGGAATGGTGTTTTAGCGAAGCTTTGTAAAATTGCCCTGCTAGCTCTGTTGCAATTTCAAATGTTCTAGGTGAATTAGCAATTCTGAGAGGAGACTTTAGGACCCTCTTTTTTACAGTGTGCTTTACTAATACCCTTTTGTGATGCTTTTATGGTCATGTTCTATACGTGTATTCTTGAGGACTAGATTTCATGAGTAGCCCATAAAACACAGGCGAACGGTTCTGCTAAGGTCCCACTGCAGCCAACAGAACATTTGCCGTCAGCTTGATGGGGAGCCGGAGCTGGACAATAGCCCAGAAACGTCTCCCAGGAAGCTGAAGACTTCATTGTGTCTTGGTGCCATGGCATCTTTGTAAAGGGTTTTTTTTGCTTCAGGACATCATTTTCAGGAATGTTGTTATTTTTAAGCCTTGCTTTTTCATAAAAAAATGAGTTTTTGCATAGTCATATGGATGTCCGTAATGAAGCAAGTGGGTACGCAGATGCTGTGGACGTTCTGCTCTTGATTACTAATAACAATTCAGACATTATGCAAAGCGTATTATTTATTCATTAATGGGACAAGTTGATAGCAAAAGCAACAGAAACCAAGTCTTCCTGACAGTGTATAATTAATATAACCTGTTAGGGGCCATACAGAAATGGCCTGGCGGTCCAGTATTTACAAAGATCTATTAAACATGTTCAATAGCAGGGCAATGATGTGGAAATTTTCCTAAACCGCCATAAATGGGACACAAAATAAGGCTGTCCCTTAGGGTGAATCTATGAAAATACTCAGAGGAATAGTTTCTATACAGTAATGACTAATATCAGACATCATAAACTGAACAGCTAGCATGGAATACTGCGAAATTGTGTGTTGATATGTTTTCCATTATTTCTGAATCCGAAGGACTCCCTTTTAGCATACAGGGCTGTTGAGTTTAAAGAAGGTCAT
This sequence comes from Dromaius novaehollandiae, assembly GCF_036370855.1. Taxonomy (NCBI): domain Eukaryota; kingdom Metazoa; phylum Chordata; class Aves; order Casuariiformes; family Dromaiidae; genus Dromaius; species Dromaius novaehollandiae. The sequence continues at coordinate 5,553,385 of NC_088110.1, forward strand.
GCTGGCCTATTGGTCAAGATTAGCAGCTTGATGAAAGAAAAGCTCAAGTGAGAAGATGGCCGTGGCTTTCTCAAGGGCCTTGCTTGCCAGCTCCAGCAGGTCCGGCCTGCCCACACAACTTGTCGTTCACCGAGAGAGAACAACGTTTAAGCCACTCCTCAGCAGTGCAGTAAGAAAAGGTTTTAGCGTCGAGCTTTCAGTTGCGGAGGAGCACGAGGAAACCTTTGTTTTGGCAGATGAATCAAGCTAATTGGAATAAGGATTTTTTAGTCTTGATTTCTTGGCATTCTCTGAGGACAGTGCACCTGTAAATGAGCTGTTTCCAAAATAAACCGACGCACTCAACATAAAACATAAAAATGTGCATCAACTTACATTATTTCAAAGAAAAATACAATGACTATTAGTACCTGATTTTATATTTCCCTCTTTTTTCCCTTTTCGCATATTAGCTCTTTCCATTATTTACCAGATCTGATTCCACAGTGACTTACAAATGGGGTTATTACTTACTGTAGTAGGTTTCCCAGTTGGTTTGAACATATGAAAAATACCTAGTTATTTTGTGTTGGGTGGTATTTCATTTTCTGAAGCGACTCCAAAAAAATAAGTGGGGCTACTTGTAGGGAAAGGCAGAGGCTTCTCACTGGTGGTTTCCCTAGTTGAAAGTGGATCTTACAGATAAAATATGCAGAACTAATTTGCCTTTACGAGAAACTCCACACCACTGGTGGCTTGGCAGAAGAAAGAAGCCTTGCTGCTGCTGTATTTGCCTAAGCTTGGTAAACTCAGCACGATCGTAAGTAGCTCTGGGGACAGATCCTGCTGTCCATGTTGATGTTGGCTGGTGTCGTATTTTGTCGGTGATCCTGTTGATCTTAATGAGGCATCTTGCAGTGAAAGATGTGAGTAAGCGTGCTGGGGTGCACCCCGTGGCCTGGAAGCCTCGTAGCCTCCATACGTTACGCACGGTAGTAAGAGCAAGAGCTCCTAAGCCACATCGGGCTTTGTAATTTCTGCTTTTTGAATTTCAGAGATAGACCCCAAGGGGCACCTCCCCGAGTGAGCCATTGATCGAATTCTGGGAAGATGCACGTTACTCACGAGCAGGGCCGCGCCGAAGCGGGCTGTTGCCCCCGCGCTCCTGCCCGTGTCCCGGCGAGAGCTCTTCCCCGTCACAGCCGGCAAGCGCAGTCCTGCGCGTGGCTGAATAATAGCTCTGCTTGCGTGGCTGCTGCCGCTGGGCAGCCGCTCGCTGGCGGGCACTGTGCAGCTCACGTGTCATTGTAATGCTAGTATTGAGACACCAAGGGGCCTTAATTAATGACTTTGAAGATCTGGTCTTTTATAATTCATGACAGAACTTTAATTAAAATCAAATGTATAGCAATTGAACTAGCAAAGGATTTAAAGTGCACAGTCATCGGTGGAGAAAGTGATTGCCTCTGACCGCTGGTGCTATATGCTGAATGCAAATTGCCTTTCATCCCAGCAGCGCCGGAGAGCAGAATAAGCTTTTTTAGAACAGAGAGGTCCCTGTTGTTATAAACTCTGGAAAAATGGTAAGGCCAAGGGGCCTGCAGTCATCTGATTCCCTCTCCCCCCACCCCTTTCTCCTTAAATTCTCATAGTTTAAAAGTCCACATTGGTAGACAAGAAAAGGCTACAGATTGGTATGAAGCTCAGTTACTGTTTGTAGAGATGGTGAGTGAAAATGCCGTCAGGTACTCGCTCCAGGGCTCTCGTGAAGGCGGTAGGACAGTTCCTCTTTCACATAAAGGGAAACTGAGTCACTGCTTTCACTCAAACAACGGAGGGGAAATTAATGAGTTTTGGAAGAGTTCAGCCTGGTGCAGCAATCAAGTACATTTTTTCTGGCCTATGTTATATAAGCTGGGCTTAAGCAAGTACAGTAACAGAATGTATTACGCTAGATTAAACCTGTTGTGCCAGGCTATGTGGTTTTTTTATGGGCCATTTAGTTTGTTTCAGTTTATTTGGCCTTTGTGTATACTTTGATTCACCTGGCGTTCATGCTTTTCTTCATGTTCACATGAAGAACATGCTTTTTATCCAGGGCCCTTAAAATACTGTCCAGTTAGTACGGGGGCTTCCATGAGGTCCTTTGGAGGGACTTCGTAGTCTTCCTGGTTCATCTGCCTTCCTGGGTAAACATTCAGAGGGCATTTGTGGCTTTGATTTTACAGTCGTGGGTTGTGTTTTAAGGATTATTGTTTGGTCTGCTAAGGGATCGGTCTTCCTCTCTGTGGGATTAGTTGATTGTTTGCATTCGCGGGGAGTAGAGGTGGGTGGGATCTTGCTGAATAGTCAGCCTGTGTTGCTGCATTTCCCCGTGCTGTGTATGGAAGCCAAGCAATGGTCTTTCCTTCAGAAAAGGAAAAAAACCCGCAATCCTTGACTACCTGCTACATATACAAAAGGTAATAAATTAAACAAAATTTACAGTCTAGGGGAACTAAGGAAAATTGGTCAATAAGTCACATAAAGGTCTTTCACAGAAAAAATTTGCCCTGAGAGGGGGATGAATAATGGAAAAAATTGTATTTGAATAAATTAGTCACTGCAAGCTGGCAAAATAGCTTATTTACTAGCTAAAGAAATGGTTTAACAGTAGGAAGATATGATTCACAAACCATTCTTCAAGATTTGATGAAAAAATGTTTAATAAACTATTTTGAACATCATTCAACCATCTGTAGTTGCCACCTTTACCTTTACTGCAGCAATAATTTCTTAGTATCATAAATATAAAAATAACTGCCCTGTAAAGGAGGCATTACCTGATTTCTTCAGTGCTTACTCCTGCTTATGTTGCAAAAGGTTGCAAAGTTTTTCTGTTTTATATTACTAACTCTTCACATAGTAATTCAACCAACTGCTAACACTACAATTTGAGAACTGTCAAAATCAAATTCCTGGGCACAGTCATGGGGGAAAAGACTTATCTGGAGTTTTTCTTCTATTTTTATTGTCAACATACTGAAGTTAACTGTTATGTGTATGTGATTATTTAAGGCTTTTTGGCTGGCAGATATATTTGTGTAGGAGTCTTAATACCCCTGGGCTGTTCCTGCAAGTCTAGCCGCTGTTAGGGCATTTGAAGCTGGGTTTGGAGCCTTTTCGGAATGCTAAATCCAACTAAAAGTAGCCTAACTGCAGGTTTTATTTTGATTGAGCATGATTTTGTGGCATTGTATTAGAAAACTTTGGGTTACTTTCAAGATCAGATGTGCCCAAGCATGTTCGATGTCTAGACCAAGGTTGTGCGGCTGTTTCAGGCATCGCACATGCAGCAGGAGCTGCTGCAAGGGACTGTTAAGTAGACTGGACTCATGGCTTTTATTTAGAGAGCTGCTTTCTTGTATAAGTAGGTATCAAGGTCAGCTTATTTTCCTTGAACAAGACCTACTAGGTCGATGGTCCAGCACAGAGGACTCAGGAACAGAGCTACAAGCTCAAAGATGCCAAAAAGGGGAAAAATCTCAGGGCACAAAGGGAATCCCAAAGGGGAGAAGCGGGGGAAGGATAACAGCCCTCGGGGGCTAAAAGGGAGGTATTGAGTTCAAAGGAAAGCTTCCATTAGAGTGAAAACCTGACCCAGCGGCACCACCTGCCTGTCCATTAGCTGTCTGTGTTAGTTGTTAATGGGAATCACCCAAGAAAAGCAGCATTTTAATGGTCAATGAGACTGTTTCTATGAAGGGATTAAATTCCAACTTTTTGTCTTTCAGCATTTTTATTACCCTTCCTGTGCATTTTATAGGCTGTTAATTTCTTTCATACTTGACTACTATTAATACAGGGCAAATAAATGGCTAAACTACTTCCAGAGGCAACTTGATGGGCCGTACAGTATGTCCACATTTCCTGTCCGGGAGCCTGATCCTAGAGCCATTTGCACAAGTTTTATATAGTTTTTCTTTGCAGATTTTAAGATAAATTTATTGCTACTGCTCTACACAAAATCAGGATCACATATTTTTTTCTGCGTTTCAAAGAAGAACGTGATTAAGGTTTTATACTGAAATCTAAATGGAAATTTACTTTATTTTTATTTCTGGAGTTCCTTTTTTGCCTCTGCCCTGATGCCATAGAGAAAGATTTGAGTTAGGAATCGTGATCCTAAGCAAATCAATCCGTGTTTTCCAGTGACAGGAAAATAAACAATGGGAACTTCTGTGTGCAGCGATTGATTGAAAGGCATTACAGAAAACATGTTGTTTTCTATACTGATGCAGCAGCATCTCTATGGTATTATTAAGTTTCCTTTTAGTTTTTTTAGTATTACCTCTTACTCTCTGCAATGGAGTAATCATCCTGTTCCAGAGCTGATTTGTGCTTTACAGAGGAGGGAACGTACATGCTGTAAAACCAAGTATGTCCTCTTGCTTTCAGCTCTTTGCAGTGAGAGGTTCTGCAGCCTCCCCTAGCCCAGCTAAGCATCTCGTGCTGCTGGATCTCCGCAGTCATGGCAGGCCACGTGGCACCCGGGACGGGACACGGGCGTTTGCCCCGGCCCCTGCTTTCGTTCTGGCCACTGCTCTGCTGAGCTTTTGTCAGCTCTGGCGATGGGGCCTGCAGTCTACAAATGTCTGTCAGGTGATTCACAGACCACAGCTCCGTAACCATCAAAACCAGCCTTCTGTGTTCTCAGGGGAGCGGTGATCTTTCAGGCTTTTTTGGCAAGGAAACAAGTGATTTGCTGTTTATTTCAGTCAGCAAAGTCTTCTCATAGATGAAGACAAGAAGCTTTTCTACACTCTTGGTTCACGATCAAATCCTCCCTCTCCACCAGCATTTGCTGCTGCATGATAACTGCATATATAAGTTAATTCTTACCATATTTCATAGAAGATTGATCCAATACCTTTCCTGGGGATGGAATTTAGCTTTTTGCTTCACTTAATAATACCAGCACTTGGGGGAAGGAGGGCTCTTCAGGTGTCCCAGTTTCTCAGAGGCTTTGTCATGGTTTGCATCCCATGGCCATTGGAGACCTTTGCACATCATCTCTTTCAGCTCATTGCTGCAGGCGCAACAGGCCCAGATTTCCCTGCAGAATTCTCCATTTCTAAGGGATATTTGCACATACATGGCTGATCGGTTCAACCTTTCTGTGACTTACCGGTAGACTGTTCTGTGTTAAGCTATTTCATAGCTGTGTTAGCTCCTATGCACAGAAATTTCCATTTTCATTTGTTTCACTGAAGTTTGTCAGGTTCAGCTTTTCACTAAGGCTGATGAGATCGTTCCAAGAAGCTCTTTAAGGGTGCATTCCCTGGTTCGGGGTGCAGAGCTGGGGCTCTGCTTACCTGGCTTGTCACATCTCAGGCTTTTGCAGGAGTTTTGGTATGGAAAAAATGAAAGATTATCCTCAGCCTTCTGGAATTTATTCTGATCAAGAAAACCTGTTTATATGGAAGTCAGATAAAATCCTAATAATCTGTAACATTGAGATTACAAACTGCAGCCCTAGTCACACTGAATCTCTCACCTAATACAGTGTTTCAGGAAAAGCAGAGTCTAAGTGAGCACTGTAATATTACTACCTGATTTAATACAGATATGAGAACTGATTCATACCAACTTTTTATTATTAATGTGAATATACAAGTTTGAATCAAAGGAATATGCATGGATATAGCTCATTTTGCTGCAAATACTGTAGAAGAATTCACATATGTTTTAACCCATGGGTTGCACAAACATCCTTCTACCCGAGATCAATTTTTTGATTGTATAAGAAACAGATAACTACTACTAACGTGTGACACAGGAGACAGCAGAAAAGATCTAAGACATTGTCTGTGTATCAGATGCTTATAGTTTTAGGCAATGCACCACATCTGACATGGCTGAGAAGGAAAATCTGGAGGAATGGCCAAGGGAAGAATCTGCCTCTTCCTTCAAACTTTTTAGTCCTCCTTTTTTCCCCCCTTCAAAGCCGAAGCAAGCCCTCACAGTGGGGGTTAGAGCTCTAGGTCACAAGTCAGGACTGTGATTGCAATTTTTTATCTTTTTTTTTTCAGTTATACAGATGTTATCCCACTTTCATTTCCGTGGGATGGTAACCAAATTATTAATCGTTCCTTCAAGCTTTGGAGGAGACCTTCTTTCAAATCACCAGGTTCAACCGCCAAATGCAGTTTATTCTTGCGAAAAATCTCATGGCCTCAATCTGACAAAGCACTTGAGGACTTGTTTTTACTCAACAGTCATGTGAAACAAAAGAGATTAGTCATATGTTTAAATGCTGGATTGGAATATATTTGCTTGAAGAAAATTAAATGCATTTATCAAAGCAAAGAATGTAAATTCTGTACTGTCAATTCTAATGGGCTGAAGTTCAGGCAGAAGAATAGCACTACCCATAAGCAGTAGGAAGAGGAAAGCAGGCATAATAATAATAAGAATATGTAATACTTCCAAAGTACTTTTCACCCAATGAGTTCACATTGCTGTATGCATAAAAATGATCAACATTTCAACAGCTCTGTGAACTAAGCTGAATATCTCCTTTCTCAGATGGGAAAGTCAAAGCACAAAGAGTTTGAATGATTTATCTGCATGAATTGGTAGCAGAGCTAAGAATCAAATCTTGGCTTGACTCAATCATGGTGTTATTGCTCATCCCAACTATTCAGTCATTTATACTATATGGGAGTGACAAGCTCTGTCATTCAGCTGGAGAAAAATAATTTTTAAACATGATTTCAGTACAGCTCTTACTTGCCTTTCTCCAAGTTTCTTTTGTAAGAAGTTTGCCTTTCTCTCTCCCATGGCACCAAGCTTTGGATTTAATTTTTACTCTATTCATTCTGGTTTTTGATTTTGCTGAATAGTAAGTTTGAGCTGGCTGAGTCAACTTGTCCAACATTAATACACTGCTATAATAAAAATGTGAATAACAGGAAGACTATGTGGAAAATCATGCCCCTCATCCTGGCATATAATACTAGTTGTGAAGTTTGTTACTTGGTTCCTGTTAGAGTTATGCAGCCATATATATTTAGAAGATATGTAATACTCCATTGAAACACAGGCAGAACCTGCCATCAGCCAACCTGCTGATTTGTTGCTCTTCCTGGGCTCCCACACGCTGAACGTGCTACCTGTGCTCTCCCCCTTTGTGAGTAAGTCACCAGACGGGAATTTTGATAGTTCTTTCACAGAATTCTTTGCGTAGAGCATACTCCTAAAAATAGCTTGATCTCATGGTGTAGTAAACACTGCAATTTCTATTTCCTGAGGAAAACTGCATAACTAAGAACCTAAGAATTATGTGTTCTTAAAGCAAAAGTCTTTGCATTTTGACCAAGAGCTTTTCAAGTGTGGTACAGCAAATGGGCAGCATTTTGCTCCTGAGAGTTTTGACAGTGGACAGCTCTTTCTGCAGCCCACAGAAGGTTGGTCATTCATTTAATTGGGGAACAGGACAGAGTCTCTTACTTTAAGGGCTTTTAATTTCTTTAAGGTTTAAGATTTCTATTGCATGGAAGCCAGATGCTTTCCTTAGCTCTGCTGTCTGTCACACAGTGCCCACATGCAGGTCCTGCTTCTAGTTTACATACTGCAAGTAACTTCTTCTTAAAAGCCATAAGAGTGAGGGAAGGGGCTGTAAAACAATGGCACTCACCCCATAGACCTGCTCCTCATATGTCTGACGTATCTGCTTACTTAATGTAAATGCGCTTTTACTGCTGCTAACAATTAAGAGACAATATAGTTGTGGGAAAGTGAGCTGCTTTTCTGCCCTGTCTGGCACAGCAGACAGCATCACTGTCAGATAATTTCGGTTGCCAGATTTTTATTACTGGTGATGATACTTGAGCCATTAGGATCAGACTTCAGATCCCAGGTTACATTTGCAGAGCTGGCAGCGTGGAAAAAAAAAGGAAAAAGAAAATCATTTGCTTTGTAAATTGAGTAGGCTTAGCCTGGAAGACATTGAGAGACACTAGGGGTTCATTAAAGCACGTTTTTATCATGTTTAAGTTCAAACAAAGTGTGGAGCAAAAAAATAGTACTTGTTAATGTGCTGTAGGAAAAAAAATGCTTCAAGGTGTGAGGGACATGATGATGGCTTGTGAATCTTTCTTAAAAGGTTGACCTGCGCTTTCTCCATTATGCTCTCTGTTATGTGGTGCTCTTCCAGGACGTCAGCCTCGCCCCATCATCTGGCCGCACACACCTGGGGGTCCTCCTGCCCCTCCGGCACACTCTGTAGAGGCACAGCTCCAGTGTGCGTTCAGTATAAAACTCAGCGCAACCACATTTCAGAGTACCAGCAGAGTCATGCTGTTTCTACTTCTTGTTACCCTACTATGGTGTTTTCTATGACCAGCATTTTCTTTAATACAGTTTTTTTGTTGCCAAGGTCACAGTACAAAAAAATTCAGGCATTATATAGTTATTCTTGAGAATTTGGCCATAAAGGTTAGCACCAGCTCTAATAGTGAAATTCAAGCTGTTGTGGTTTCATCACTAGGTTGTTGGTGATGTAAGTCAAGAACACTTGCTAAATGGTTGTTAAGGAGAGCTTTAACCCATGCCATGCTTTAGCCACATCCCAGAATTACGGACAACATGCTCCTGCTGTTTCTTGCAGATGTGACGTTTTGAAATTCCTTCTCTTCTTCAAAGGAGAATGTTCCTTGGAAGTTCCAGCCTGCGGAAAGCAGAAACTGCCACACCACAGCCAAGGCTGGTGAAATCTTCCCAGAGTGAGGTACTTGCACCTTGATCTGTGTCTATAATATCGAGAGTCTAGGAAATGTTGCATTTTTACTGGAGATTGTTGCCTGTTCTTGCCTGCATTTTGAACAGTTGAGAGATCAAGACATGGGGATGATGGTAGTATGACAGGCAGCAAAGGCAAGGTTAGGAAGTGATCCCAGCTGTACGTAAAAAAGAACAAGACAGAGACAACATAGGATGTGAAATCCCACATTTTTTGAACTGACCCATAATTATAACAAAAGGAAAAAACACTCAGAATGTTGCTGGGTTTTTCAAAACCAGCACAGCACGATCAAGGTGTGATTAGTTAAAAATGGGTACATTTTGGTTTGGCCTAACTGACAATATTTGGGAAAGAACTAAATGCTTTTCTTAGTCAAGAGGGTAAGAAAATATCTGCCTTTTCAGAAGTCCCCAAAATGTTTACAATTGCAAAGCTGTTTTGTGAATATGTTCGTCTGAGGGTGCCTGTGGGAACATAGTGGGTTTGTCTTTAATCCTGGAGAAAGTTTGAAATGCAGCTTTGATTCGTGGTAAAGGTGTGCTGGATTGGATGGCATCACGGTACATTGCAGTAGAGCAGACAGCACAGCCCAGAAACACTTCCTGAAGTTGTGAAAAAAGAAAGCTGCCATTCTTGGTGTTTTCATTTCTCCACTAAGAAGTCCATGTGTTATTGAAAGGGTTGTTCCAATCTGTCCACGTGGTTTTGCTTATTGAACAGAGTATGGTCAGTTCCTTTGCAATGGACAATGTTATAAGCAAAACATGAACTCCTAGTGTCTTCTCTCTAGTGCATGATACTCAGGAAAAAATACAGTGCCCTGCTAGAGAGCCTGATGTCTGCAGCAGCTTCAGGTACAAAGGAGCTGGCAAAATGTCAGTAGAAACAATAATAGATAGAGTTTCCTGTGGGCTGCTAACTCTTTTGCTAATTCTCAGAACTCCTCCTTTAATAAGACATGAGGTTACGGACCGTACAACTTGCTTTGTTTCCATATTAGAATGCTGCCATGCTTCATTTATGAGCATTTGCGTAAATCAGTACAGCTCATTCTTAAATGAAATGTGCAATGCGAAGATCTTAACTTAGGCTAGAGTTGCTTCTTTCCTCATATTTAATGGAGCACACGGATTTGATTTTTAAATTTTTAATTCTAACACATTTTATTAAACGTGCAAGCATAGAGAAGCACCACCAGTCAAAGACATCATTATTATATGCATGGAGGGTTATCTTCTGCCTTTCTGCCCTCATCATTCATTAATGATGCACAGAGGCTTGTTATTTGTCTTTTCAATTCTTTGACTTTATTTTATTGCTCATATTTTATGACACATGGAGAGCTGTGTAGCTAGCATTCATCATCAGCCATACATATCTAAGGGAATATCATCTCTATTAGGCCAGAAAAAGTAGCTTTTGTTCTCTTTGTATTTTACCTATGAACTTAGTCCAACACCAGTTTCTTATTGATGCTGTTTCTTGCAGTCTTTAATGTTCTAACAAAAGTAATATCACAGCTCTGCTGTACACCAGGAGAGAACTAATCCATTCAGCCTCACCTTTACCTCATTTCACAGCTGCTTATTCGTCCCTCCGCACTGGGTATGTTCACCTCAGCCCTAACTCCAACGTGCCATGCAGATAGTGACCTGAAGTAACGATTAAGATGTTGCCCAGTCTTTGTAAAACTGCCAGATCGAGATATCTTTTGCCAAGTCTGTTGGGTGCGTGTCTTTGCAAGGCACGCTGTGGTCCACTGGGAACAGTGAGGAGACTCTTAAACGACTTCTGACTCCCACATGTCGCGTTGGAAAGCCCCCCAAGATACTCTAATCATGGAGTCTTTGGAGTGTTTTAACATTTCAAGTTCAGTTTAAAGAGCTTAATCAAGCTTTCTGACACAACTGGCACACATTAACATTTTTGAGCTGTAAACACACAAACCCAGGAATTTCTAATTGCGAGTAATTAAAGTGTGTGGTTGGTTTTGAAATGTTTTCCTATTTTGAAGAAGTCTGAAGTGGTACAGCTCCCCAGCGATGTTCCCAGGGAGACGGGGCCTGCCTGAGGCTGCCTTGCTGCCTCTCCAAAGGTAATAGGGAAGAAAGTGGGCTGTGTACTCATCTCGCATGAACATGTGAGCTGGGGCTACTGTGGTATATGTTCATAGCAAAAAGTTACTTGGATGACTTCTGTTTATTAAAAATGTGTTAGCTCACCATGCAGAATATCACTTTCTGCCTGATATGACATTTAAAAGGATCGTGGTGTGCATCACTGTTTTACAAGAGAAGCACCTCACTGAAGTGTTTCAGGAGCTCAGGAACACAAACCCATGTGGCTGGATGTGGGTAGCTCCCATCGCTTTATGAAACGCATTTACAAATGAAATGTTCTTTGGACTACAGCTGTCCCTGAATTACTCTGAGAGGATCCAGAGACCTACCAGGCTGGGGCCACGCTCTCTGCGTGTCCTCTCCGTTGTTTGAGCGCAGAGGGAGGCAGTCCCTCCCCGACGCTGCAGTGCTGTAGCCACATGCTGCCTGGGGGAAACGGAGGGAACGTCTACGTCTCCCAGGGATGTGCTACACCAGGACTGTCTCTGCTTCCTCTGCAGCGTCTGGTGCTGACGACTGCTAAGGGGAACTTGATAGGGGACACAGCCTAATCGAATATGGTAATTCCTTGATTGCCACGATAGCTTGACACTTGACAAAAGCCACTGCTGCTTTTCTGCCCTCCTTCCACGTGCTTGCAGAGGAGTCTTGCATAACCTAGCCCTAAGAAAGAGCAGAGCTGCTGAGCCAGGGCTTGGCAGTCTGTTCTCTGGGGATGCGCTCACAAGTATTTTTGCTTCTAAGAGCGGTATTTCTGGTGGCCACATCACAACTCAGTTTTCAAGTGCTTGTCTTTTATTATCTCTCAAAGGGTTTCTTGATCTTCCTTCCTCTTCTAGTCTGTTCAAAAATACGGTAAGAACAGCCTTTATTGTGGTATTCTGGCACTTCTGTTTTCAGTTTCAGCCATAGTGAGGAAGCCCAGAAGGGAAAATGCGTTTTTGGAAGAAGTTAACCATTTGGAGCCTGAACTGATTCAGCAAGTGCAATATGGGATGATGTTTCTTACTCTGTCTGAAGATTCAAATTGGAAAAAATACACATAATCCTAAGTTTCTGCACTTGCCACCAACATGAGATGCATTTAAAATGTTTACTATTTAGGTCATTAAAATGTTTTGTTTTGGGCTACTTCCTGTTGTAGGATTCATTTACCTGCAGCGTTAGCAATCCAGTACATAAGCAAGACCTTCCTTTACAGGTTGACCAGTCAGTAAGTGCACCCTCCTTTGGACTGTGGTCACGCATGTGCACAGAATGGGTGGGACCGCAAGGAAATGTTTGGCAGGGGACACTGTGGAGCCATCTGAATTTGATTTCTCGTCTGGCATCTTTCATCTCTGCTCCCCTTCCAGGCCAAAGAATTATATCTCTGATATAGCAGAAATGCTGTAGTTAACACATGAGCTAGAACTATGATTGCTTTCACTGTGAATGTCCTGCTTCCTGCAGATGAATATCTTCTGTGCCAGTGAAGTGAGTAAATACCTGAAAAACGTGTCTGACATCCTGACAAATGAAAGAGAGTGTAGTTTACCAAGAAGATTAGGTTTATAACTAAGTACTTAAAAGGGAAGTGTGTTGGGGGATTAAATGAAAAGTGTTAAATTCCAGCCACCTCACTGTTCTGAGGCATTTAGTAAGTATGTGTCCTCCAGGGTGTCCGTTTCCTGCTAGCTATGCCCAGTCAGAGCGGCCGATCAAGGGGAAACACATTAAACTGAACGTGTTTCCATGCAACATGGACTGGAAAAGAGCGAGAATCAGAAGCCTGACAAAGCATTTATTGCCTAGTATGAAGAACTGATGCACAGCTTTGATTTTATTGATTTTATTGATATTTTATTTTGCATTCTCCAGGCAGGGAATATGGAGTTACGTGTTTCTCACTGTGCTTTTCACAATAGAGGATCAGCTATGCCCCTGCTAGAGGAGCGCACGCATTCTGCAATGCTTTGAATCAGTCTGTGATAAAATGACTCAGGTGTTAGCAATTTGCCACTTCCTTTGGAAGCCTGTTTCACAGCTGAATAAACATGGCTATGGGAGTTCTTCCTGCTCTGCTTTCAGTCGGAGGAGAAGTGAAAAGGATCAGGGTCCCCCTTGTTCTGTAGAGCAGAAGCACACTGGGATCACTGGGAAACAACATGAAGGTGTTTGGAGAAGGAAAGGAGAAAGCCTAAATGAGTGGGAGAGACAATCTCTACTGAGGATTTATGCTTTTAAAACTAAACCAGATGCCAGCAGAATGAAAGTAAAATGTCTGTTCTAATGGGGCCAGCTGTAGAATAGCAGACAGATGGCAATTATGGGATGGCGATGTTTTCATTTATTCTTCTGCTTCCAGAAGCTCCCATTTGCAGGCGGTATCCATTGAGTGGCAACACTGAATACTCAAACACTAATCCCCTTACAGGCAGGCCAAATGCTTTTTAAACAATAAAATCTTGAAAGAACAGGAGTCTAAATGTCCTGTTTAGAGCTCTTCCATGACATTTTTCAAATTCCAACTTGGACATTTGGAAGTCCAGACCAGAATTCTCCCATTAGCCTCCCTGAAACCCGCTGGGTAATCTTACAGAGGTTACTCAGCAAGCAGCAGTGCCTCTGCCCCAGCTCTGCAGAGCCAGGCACTAGCTTCAGAGCGAGCAGCAAGTCCCTGAGGGTCCAAGTGAACTATTAGAAATAAGAGATTGCGAGGTCTTGGCAACAGTTGCTTGCAGCCAGGATCCAGGTGGGAGTCTGCCCTGCTTCTCTGCTATCCCAGGGTAGTAAAGATTTTTTCCACTTAGAGTATTTTAATGAGCATAATCACATACACTTACTGCATGTGGTTTATAATGCTCTGACTTCTCATCTCATGTTTGCAAAGCCACAAATCAGAATGCTATTTTTAGATGGAGACACTGTCTTGGATTCATACTGAGTATAAATATTTATAAGAAGATAGAGCCCAAATAATTCAAGAATGTTAGATTCATTTAAATACTTCCAACACTCGGGTGAAGTCAGCTGGCAAGTAAAAAAGGTTAAGCTTAATTTCCCCCTTCTCCTATGAGAGAATTTGCTGAACTTAAAGTTAATATACATTTTCCAGACTTATATTTACTCAAAGATAATTTGTACTAACTGCAGAAAAGAGATGTTCTAAAGATTTAGCATTATGTTCTACTTTGCTTCTTCTGTGTTGACTACTGCAAGATGCTTTTAATTCTGCAGGCAGCAGGCACCTAATGAAGGCATCACAAGTGTCTGAAGTGATGCTAAGATCTTTATGAAAGTTTGTTACAGCCAACCATGGGTGACTTTCAGACAGCCACCATCTCTTGTACGGTATATATCACCTGGAACTGTGTGCAGCTGCAAAGCATTAATGGTTTCACTCTTTGGAGGTGTCTGAGTCAGTTTTTCTTCTTAAAAGGTTCTTTGCTTGAGTGTCAAGATGTAGGAACCATGCTAAATGTGGTCAGACTTGGAGAGGATCCATGGAGTAGTGAGACAATGAGGTAGAGTGAAAGAAGGAAATTGCAACTTATTCTCCTTTTTCCAAACTGAAAATTCACCCAAGACAGATAAGACCTTTGCTCCCCTTATACTGTCGGCCGAAGTACCTTTAGGATTCTCATACATACGCTGTACACAGTGAAGGGAAGACATTTAGTGGGCAGCTAGTGTTACCCCTCGGTTTTGCAAGCTCTCTTCTAACCCAAATGCTACGTTGATAACTGTGCTTCCTTTGACTCTGCATGGTTAGTGTGCCAAATACAGCATCACTGAACCACGAAAAGAAGATCCAAAAATGATGGCTGTTTAGTGCTGCCAAGCAGGCTGTGTTTTCTCAGGTGCTAAAGTTGCTCATTAAGAGCACATGTGGTGATGAAAGCTCTTGGGCTACAGGTCTGTGAGCTCTTATGAGCAAGAAAGGTTATGGACTACCTGAAGAAGAATGGTATCAATGTGAGCTGGCTCAATATATATCATTCACTTGCACTGAGCAATGAAATAGAGCCTCTAGAATTGGTGTTCACAGCCCACAGATGAGGTAGGAAATGTTTATGTCAAGTAATATACACACAGTTGTAGTGAATAATGCCAGATCTGATGCTAACTCGAGTACTAAATTTATTGAGTTCATATAAGACAGATTAATCAGTGGCTGTTAAAGACAGTGGTCTAAAGGCATCCTGTAGCTCTGGCAGCCTCTGAAACACTGGACTCCTAGAAGCTTAGGAGGTTTATATGAGGAAAAATCATTCTATACATTTCATGTCTTTTATATTCTTACACTCTTGACCACCAGAGGCAGCCACAGTAGAGCTAGATGGGGTGTTTTGATGAACCATGATGGCTTTTCTTATGTTCTTAAGCTAAAGGCACTTAACTTTGAGTCCAAGCTGGGATGTGAATACAAGCGTTGAAGAATCAGAAATACTTTGTCTCAGATTCCCAGAACTTGAGAACATTTATTGCATGTGTCTCAGTGAACTTCACTGGGAGTGACTGCTGTGCTTTTCTAACCATGACCAAAATATTTCTCTCTCATCTCTGTAAAGCAGAAAGCACTGATTCTTCTGGCAGAAGCCAGATTCAGACATGGAGGGGTGACAGTCATTTGGGTCTTCCATGTTAAGATATGTTCGTTCTGATGCTCCTACACTGCTATAAGCTCACTGAAATCAATGGACAGGGCCATGTGGCGTTTGGGCAAGAAATAAGTGAACCAAAGGCCTGCCTTACAGGTTACAAATGGCTGTGAGAGAAAAGCAAGCAGAAATGTTCTAGATATGCAGCAGAATGATGGTCCCACTAA
The DNA here is from genome assembly GCF_036370855.1 of Dromaius novaehollandiae. Taxonomy (NCBI): domain Eukaryota; kingdom Metazoa; phylum Chordata; class Aves; order Casuariiformes; family Dromaiidae; genus Dromaius; species Dromaius novaehollandiae. Next base: position 5,569,079 of record NC_088110.1, read on the forward strand.
GTATTCTGCTGCAGGGTACTATCTGAGATGCAACATCAAAGAGGAAACGAACAGTCACCACAAAGAGATGATGATAAAGTTATTTTATAAGTGCCTAGCATAGCTTTTAGTAAATTAGTGAGAGATCTTTTTCTGTAATGCTTGGTGACACATGCACAAAACCCCTAGCACATCTGATTTCTAAGGCTTCAAACGCTGGCACATATTTCTCTGCCACTCGGAACATAAATAAATGTGAAAACGTCTCTTTATCTACTACTGATTATGGTCTCAATTCTGCGCAATATGGAGGAGATTAAAGGCTGATACGTCTGTGTACCGCCTAAGGCACTCGCACAGCGGGAGGATGGCGGTGGCCTTGTTCCACACACGGCTCCAAATGCCGTAAACGTCTCTCTCGCGGCAGTCACTTGCTACCGTGTAAAGATCACTCCCATTCTCTGCATCAGCTTTGCTAAGTGCTTGTTCTTATTAGCCTGAACAGTGACAGTTTGTTATTGTGGGCTGCGCTGGGACATTTCCCTCTCCGGTAGTACGTTGTTTGCCAAATCTACGTGTTACTGCGTTTGTCTGTGCAGTGCAGGCTGCCTGCTAAGATAGATTTTTTTTTAACTTGAACACTTTGTAGCTTTAGGCCAAATTCTGTTCTCAGTTACACCTGATTAGATCAAGACTAGCTTTAGTCATGTCATCCCTACATCCCAACTCCATTTACATCAGGATAGCGGCAGGCAGAATAGATCACTCAGCCTTAGATATCTCTTGCTTATCACAATGTAACAAAACATCTTTTCTGTTGTTTTTATTTCTAGAGTTTTCATCTAAACACTAAAACCGTCTAGACATTTAAGCATCATTAGAGTAACTTAAGAATACAGTAAAGTCATTTTCCAGGGAAAGGGTAACAGCGTGGTTTGATGAAGCAAATGAAATCCTTGCAGAGTTGCTGCTGTTCCAGGGTGGGTAGGGCAGCTGTGTTCCTAGGGATGTGCTCTGGCCGGCCGGCCAAATCTGGAGCAGTGTGCCTCATGGAGGAATACAGAGGCTTTACGTCCCCGCGAGCACCATTTTGTGATGTCTGCCATGTATCCTTAGCAGGGAGGGAAATGTGCTCAAAGTTTCCTTGCCTTCTTTTGCTGCCTTTTTCTCTGGAGAGGTAGAGCAATTCTGTAACAAAGCACTGATTTGTAAGCAAACAAGATGCTCTGAAACCCAGCATGACCAGGAACTGAACTGCACAAATGACTTCAGGTGCCAGCCATCCCTGTTGTAGCTGGTTGGCTTCTGCCTTACAGCTGCGCAGTCTTCTCAGGCAAGGCCCTCGCTCCCTGAACCATCTGCAGCACCAGGTCCCAATAGGTGAGTAATCCACGGGGATGTCCTCAGCTGGTGTAACTCATAACCAGCTCCGTTAGCCTCAAAGGGGATTGAAATCACTTGAGCTACCTTGATTTACAGCAGCTGAAAACTGAAGTAATACTCTGTATTTCAAAAAGAGGGGAGGTTTCCTTATCCTTCCTCCAGAAAGGCTGTTTTCCCTTAGGTGGAGTCAGTCTGGAGAGAACCTCTTCTGTGTGAGAAAAGTCAGTCCCAAGCTCTGATAACCCATGTTTAATTCTGAATGCTGAAGTGCATCAGAGTTGAAAATCTTATCTGCTACAAAGTAAGCTTTATAATTAATTTTTTTCTGTATGTCAGGTATTCTGTGTGTTTTAAAGACAACAGGAGAGACATAGAGTTTTTCAGAGTTCCTTGTTTTCTTCTTCTCAGTCACTTCTCCCAGTAGAAAGCAAGAGACTTTAGAAATCTCTCTTATAAAATTTCATTTGAAACAAAGATTTTTTCCATTTTTAATACATAACTACTTTTTCTGCTTGGTTCTTAATTAAGAAAGTTTTTTTTTTATCTTTGGGATTAAGTCAATGTCTATATCATGTAGTGAAAATGGAAGTGAAGCATCTTTTATGAAATAGAAACTATTTAATGTAACTTCACTGAAGTCAGCAGACCTGTGCTAGTTTTTGCCAGTTAAAATTTCAACTTTGAACATGTGCAGTAAGTAGAGAAATTAAGTTATAAGACATGTTTCTTTAAATGGGCTGCAGTGAGCTTTGTGGATCAACATTATGAAACAAGGTGGGCAGTTACTAAAAATATCTGTTTTTGAGAGAGAAATGCAATAAGTAAGTCAGGTTTGTAGGTATCTTGCTTCTTTCTCTTGCCTAACTGGTCCTAGACAAAGTTGTGATATGAGACAAGAAGCAGGTCACTGCATGTTTCCGGGACTATGGATTTTTGTGACGTTTAAGTGATAAACTGATTTGACCATTCGGCAATCTTAAACAAACTTTTGAAAGTAAAGAAACACTTCTGACATGGCAACTTGAAATTTTGCAGATTTTTTTCATTAGGCTAACTGAATGTTCTGAGGTTTCTAAGTCTCACTAAGGACTAAATCATGACTGCATCTTTTTTTAACACACTTATGATTTAATCTGAGGTGATTATTATATATTGCAATCCTGCCAGGAGCCCTGGAGGTACTGCAGACACTGTATCTGGACTTCTCAGCATTTGAGAAGAAAAGAAAACAAATGTGTGCAAGGGAACGCTTGCTAATGAGATATAATGTCTCGAGTATTTTGTTCCTCCTTAAAAATTGTATCTTGTATTGGGGTCTGATGTAATCTTAACACAGTAAGTTCAGACACTAGGTAAAGCAGCCGATTCTGAACCCATGTGTTTTGATTAGCAATTATTCCTCATTTCCTCTATGCAGTTTGTTTGGGTTACTTCCAGTTATGAAGAGTATCAACACTAGGTTGCTTATGTGGGCAGCATAAGAGATGCTATGTTTTTTTTTCCTCTTTCCTTTTTCTCTCCACCGCTTCAAGCGTTAACTTAGATTCCTCTGTCTGCAGCCCACTGAGTTCTTAGGAGCTAGCTTCAATTTCCAGACCCAAGTCTCCATCAAGAGAACATTGTAATAAATTATTTTGGGAAGTTTTGGAAGCATAAATTGCATGTGCATTTCTTAACAGTTCTAAGGGACGAAATTCTCAAAAGGGAGTGGGCATGGCTAGGAGAGCAAAACAGAATTCCTGACTGTATTTTGAGAGCTTTACTATATACATTTAAGGGAAGACATGCTCACTTGTGAAGCCAGCTTTTAACCTACTACAAGTCAGGGTGTACGTACAGTTGTGGAGCTGAAATGAGTACTTTTGTGTCAACTCAATTTGAAAAACAGTAAGTTTTCCAAGACAATCCCAGAACTAAAATGTTCTTGAGAACTAGTGTGTTACTTGTTTGCAGTTTGTAATGTGTAAGTAATAATCTCTGCTAAATTTGAGGTGCAGATTTAGAACATCACTGAAGTGTGAATGAATTGAAGAGTGTTTCTGATTGTGTGGTTTGATAGCAGATGCAATGGGCAATAAGAGGGCTACAGAGTGAAGCACAGCTCATTAATTTACCTGACCACTTAAAATGACTTCACCTGAATCAGGAAGTTACGAAATTTGGTTGGTGGAGAGGATTTAGGGAGTCAGAGGTTTGAAGTTATCAAGGTTGACAGTTGCAGTTTTTAGAACCTGAAGAAAATTATTTTTTTCTTTCAGCCTTTTGAGGTAATAAAGGGTCCAATCTTGTAGCAATGGAGGTCATCAGTAGATTTTTTCTTTTTCTTTTTTTTCCCTTTCTTTCTTTCCCCTCCTCTCTCTGTCCACTACAAGATCATCCAGGGCTGAAGTGCAGTTGGGAGTATGCCAAGCTTGTGTGGGTCAGCTGTTCTTTACTTGGACAGATCTGGTGCATTGCAAGCTAGAGGGATTACGAATTTCTTAATCGGAAACTCGGTAACTGCTGCTGATTATTTTTCTTACCAACAGTCTGTAACTTCCAGCTTAATTGTGTGGACATTTGATTGCAGTTAACAGAGCACATGCATTCCCTAGCAGATGTTGGGTCTTTTGCTTACTAGAAATAGGTTATGGAGCAATTCCTTGAACAAAATGGTCATGCTCAGAAACACAGATCTACTGTAACCCCATGTTAATCTTCTGAAAGTATTAATCAAAACTTGTCCACTGAAACAGCATGAGAAATAATGCTGTAAATCATTCTTCAGACAAAAAGGCAAAAAACCCTGAAAACAAAACACTCTTCTACTGTATGGATTTTATTTATTTATTTTAGAAAGTTAATTGTAGCCTTTTGGGATATAGATGAACCTTGTCAGTAAGGTTCAGAGAAGTTAAAGTTCAGGGAAGGTCAGTTCAGCAATGTGCTTGTGAACAAGACCATTGTGGTTTTGCACTTTTTTAATTGCCAACTCTGGGCAATGGTTAAATGTGTTTTTCAGAGTTTAAATAACCTTTGAGATATCTGTTGTCTGTGTTGGACCCAACCACTTACTGCTTTTCTGTGTGAATCCATTTCACTGGCACATGAATAATTCTGCTGTTGCATGTTGTAGTGGAGCTTTACTACTGGTCTGCATATTAGAGGAGGTTAAACATGGAAGATCCTATATTTTAAAATAGGAGGTGCAAAAGAAGAAAAGGTTAATTTGTCAAGTAACAGTAACGTGATCTGTTAAGAAAGCCTGGGCACTTCATTGTAAGTGGAAGTCTAGGTTACAGCTGCTCGTGTATGTAATCAGAGGAGGGGAAAGCAATAAATAAGTTTGACCCAACAGTTCACCAGAAATTTAAGCCCTTCTGAGGTCAGAACGAGCAGATGCCCTGCAGGCTGTGGTTAATGCAGGCGATGGCCCTGCCCTGGTCTGCGGAGCAGGTTCCGGCCTTGTCCCAGCCACGGCGAGGAGGCGACAGCGCTGCTCCCCTGCGCTCGTGCTCGGCTTCCCGCGCGGGGGCCGAAGCTGGTGCTTCACCGGGGAGGAATGCCCGGGCGGCAAGCGCCTGGCTGACGAACTTGCTGTGCGCTTGCCAGAATTGCACAGCAATTTAACACACCTCCGCGAAGCTGGGGAGGTGTTAAAAGCTTGTATCACCAACAGCACCAAAAAAGCTATGAGGGAATTTAAATGGCTCTTTTCCATGACTGCCTGTGAAGGAGATACAGAGAGGAGGAACTGAGATGCCATGTAATAACCTGTCTATTTTTAATAATTGGCCAGTACAGCCACTACAGTCTGTTTTGCTGAAGCTTAGGTCAGTGCCTCCCCGTCCAGGGCTCCCTGATGGGCGCCCCGAAGCTCGGAGCTGTTTAACATCACGTCCAAACTCTGCGGCTTCGGCCTGGCCTCGGGCTTCTGGAGTTTGTCATTTCAGCCCATCGGGCAATTCAAGTCAGATGGGACTTTATCTGGTGTAAACCAAATCCTTCTATGCCCTACTACCTTTATCTGCAGGATCACTTCATACACTTCTTTTCCTTGGCTTTAACACAGGCCATCTTTAAATAATTTACTACAGTGCAGGGGAAAGTATCTGGCATGATGGTTATAGTGGAAGTCGGGGGGCTCTGTACCTGCAGGTCCTCTTGTTACTTAGAGTAGTCAGTTTAACTTCTTTGCCTCCGTTTCAAAAAAACCTATTAAAACTGATGTAACAGAGCATTTTAAACATAATGTACTTTATTGCCTGAACTGGGCCCCTCAAAAAGTGATGCTGTTGAGCGTAAAGAAAGAAGGCAGAGTGTGGTGCTTACTGTTAGGGTTAGTGCTTTGCAATCCCAGGATGAAAGACATTATATAGCCACAAAGTTGTTTCAGTAAATATTTATTATCCAAAGTTGTTTTCTGTTTGGATATTTCCCTGAGCTCTTCAAAGAGCCCTTGTGTGTATTTTCTCTTTAAAGGCAGAAAGCCTTCGTGTGTATTTATATTTTTGTTTAAAAGGAGAAAATTGCGAAGTAAAACATGTTTGAAATGCAGCAGTTTTGTCTTTGCTCTTGTCCCGATGGTGGTTTTGGGCCCCGAGGCTCCCGATAACGCTCGCGGGCCGCCTGGGGAGCGCCGCGGGGGGAGCAGCCCTGCCTGGCCGCTGCCTCGGGCGCCGGCGCCGGGCGATGGAGCAGGGCTCGGGCTCGGCAGGCCTGCGCAGCGTTGCGCCGCGCCTCGTAAACGCTGCGGCGTGCTTCGTGAGGTCAGGCGCGTGCAGTCGGCTCCGAGGCGATACTTCACAAACGCTCTGAGAAGACGAGCGTGGAAAAGCAAAGGCTGGTTTTGGAAGTGCTTTGGAGCCCCCGTTAGCCATAACTCCTGGTAAGGGCAATGCGGCCCCGCTTTGGGGCGGCGTTAATCTGGCCGCGAGCGGCATCGGTGGCTTCCCGCTGGCGCTCGTAGCTGGCTGCAGCCGAGAGCCGCCTCGGTGGCCCGGCAGCTACGGCCCGGCTGCCTGTGCCATTTTCAGCGGCATCGACGGCTTTTGTGCATGCCGCGAGGGCCCTGCGACAGAGTGGGTACAGCGCGCGAGGGCTGGAAAACCCATCGAGTTTTCAGAAGAAACTTTCGTGGTCACAAGCGTTGAAAGTGTTTGGGGGCGGTGGTGCGTGGGGAGCCCGCGGGTCCCGCAGAGAGGCCTTTCTCCGTGCGGCCGGGGGCTTGCAATGCCCGCGCGAGTGGGGCGTGCCTGGGGAGGGTGCTGAGTCTCATCTCCCCTTCCCCTCTGTCAAGGCCATGCTTTAGCCTCGATTACCTGAATTATGCTGAAGGCTTCATTACAGTTTCACACATCTGCTTTATCCTGAATGGCAATGAATGGAGGAGGAGGAGGCGGCTTCCCCCCAGTTTCCAAAACATTTATGTCCAGATGGGAAAGACATTATGAAGAAGATAGGAGAAAACATCGCTTTAAAATATTTCCCAAGCTGGTCTTCCTATGGTATATGGCCTAATAAAATCCTACCGTAAAAGAGCAATTGGTCAGGGCATCTTTGAGGAAGTTAGGGCTGGTTTTGGTGTTCGGAGGGTTTGCGGCTGAGATGACATCATGCGAAAGCGGGACGTGCCAGGGCTCAAAGAGGCGGCGCGGGGAAGGGGGGGACGTTGCCCTCTTTATATATTAAAGAAATCAAGGTCATATGAATGAATTCAGGGAATTTATTATAACAAAGAGAGACATCAAAGCGTGGCATAACTTTGTCTTCCCAACGTTTGTAAAATTCGGTATTAAAGTCATTCAACTTGGGGAATAAAATTTGATGTGTGCACGTGTCAAGTGCTGTAATTCCTCAAACAGCATCAGGAAACTGAGCTTTCTCAGCCTTTGATCAAAGGTTAACTGCACGGGTTTCACTTTTTTTTTTTGTAACCGGTTTTCTTCTTTGCAAGTCCTCTAGGGCTTTTGCTAACAAGATGTTTTTAAAGTATTTAACAAACCCCCAAATAAATAAATAGTCTCAAACTGACAAATCTAGTGATTTAATGGAGAAAAATTTTAAAGAGAGAAAGTCCCTACTGCCCCGGTTGTATTATGACTTTCAGAAAAGAAAAAAATTTGGGATTCTTTAAGTGATATTTTTGGGATTGTTTCTACTGCTTCTTTTGTGAATGGTTCTCGTTTTCTTTTGAGGGTCCCTGTCAAAATAAATTGGAATTTGGTTCATAAATGCAGCTGGAGAAAGAAGTGGCATAAGATCCTTACGCAGAAAATGCTGAAATAGGTAGAAATGAAAACAATCTGGGAAGCGAGGAGAAAGTTTGGCCCCAGTGCTGCTCTCATTGGCTTGCGGGGTATTTTCTATCTAGAAATTCATGCTGTCAGGAGGCTGCCATACCTGTGTGTATGGTGGTTGTGCTCCACGGCAGGCTGATCAAGGGTTTGGTGGCACAGGTGGGCCAGGCTGGGGTCCAGCTTGCGTTGGGCTGCCTGGGCTCCCCTGCGGGGCTGCGGCTTCCTCCCGAGCCTCCGTTCCCTGCTGGAGGTGCTGTCTCCTTTCCCTTGGAAGGAGTGTTTCTGGCTTTCTGGGGAATACGGAACCTGGTTTCATAAATCTGAAGTAAACCAAATCCTGGATTTACTGGTCCTGTGTCCTAGTTGTTTTGGCCTACTCTTGAACTCCCAGCTCTTCCTCTTGTTTCTTGTCCCTCATGTCGTTCCCATCTGTGCATCTGTAATGGGATCCTCCTTTGTCCTTTCTCCCAGGACTTACTGAAGCATCTGATTTCCCTCCCTCTTTTTTTCCCTCTTTCTCTCTCTCCTCTCTCCCCTGCTATTTTGATTCCTCCCCCCCGCCCCTCCTCTCCCCCACCCCACCTCATCAAGGAAATTCTAACATCTTTCTCCATGGTGTTGTCAAGAAGCATAAGGCAGAGCCTGGTATCCTCCATTATTCCACCACTATTACTAAGGAGTGTTGTAATAAAGCTGGTGACTGTAGGGATTTTATGGAGATAGCTTTTCAAGGAATAAAATCAACTGGATTGGCAGCCTGCATAGTGGAGGCACATCAGAGGAATCGCCACATCCTGTGTTGGGGTGGATGCAGGCACATGAAAGACTGTATTAGATGCATCCCTTTTGGTCCCCAACTGTCCTCCCACAGGTCTGGTTTTGGCTGCATGCAGAGAATGACTGATTTCACCCATAGTTACTGTGTAGAAGTAAGCCCTCGCCTAGCAAACCATGCAGCCACTGTTCTGAGACTAGGAATTGTGAAGCAGCACAATGTATCAGGAGGTCAAACATCCCATGTTATTACTTCCAGTGTCTATACTACTAAATTGATGTTGTTATTCCTTCTATTATTTCTATCTGAAAGTTAAGGAATTAGTGACTTAAATGATCAGCTTAAATAACCATAACAAGGAGATCTCAGTATTTTTTTAATCAGTTTAAACAGTTTATCCTTTGCAGAGTATTCAATCAATGGCACATTCAGTCTTCTCTAATTATGGATGAAGAACAAATTTGGATGCTTATTAACAAACCTCCTGACCATCTGGGATTTTTCTGTGCACTAAAATCAGGGCTTGGACCAGATGATCTCCAGAGGTCCATTCCAGTCCTAACTGTTCTGTGATTCTGGATCTTCCAAACTAATCTGGTAATTTTCTGGAGACAGTCTTGATATTATCTCTCCCAGAATCAACCACAACCAACAGAAATTAAAGACAGTAGTTGGCTAGGCAGTTTTGAGCTACAAATGATGTCTGGTTTAAACTTGGATTAAAATTTTAGATTGTCCATCTCATCTTATTCCCCTTCTTTTGAGGTTATAGGAAATGGTTAGCTTCAAAAACCTGCTTCCTTTGAAGGCAGTAAATTTAGCTGAATAGGGATTAGGGTGTGACCTAAAGGTCTTAGAGGAAGATCATGGCCACCAGTGTGTGTGGTGGAAACATGGCTAGGGTTCCTCAAGTATCAGCCTGGCTTTTTAATAAACAAAAATTGAAAGAGTCTACTGTGGATGAGACAGGAATGTTATCCAATTCTTCTTGGCTGACCCCAAGAACTGAAATAATAGAAGTGGATGAGACTTAATAGTAGAAAATACATGTTGTTATACTTAGATGAATCACAGGAATGTGTGTCCTACGGTTAGGTAGGTCACTGACCAAGTAGATCAGTGGCATCTAGACATCTTTGCACATCTAGTAAACTCTGTCTGACCAGTTGTTTATACAGTGTCTGATACAATATTTTCCTGAATTTAATTGAAGCATCTAAGTATTGCACTAATCCATCCAAATGGTACAGTATAATTACAGTAAGTAGGGAAGAAACTCATGCATGGAGGAACCAATTTCTGGCAGAAAGCTAACGTGTGTGACTTGGTAAGAACCTTGGAGGTTTATCCAGATTGATATCAGAATTTTTTTATAAGGCTTCACCAAAAAATCTGCTGTAATTTGGGCACGCATACCCAGTGCTGCAGATCTCCTGGGAATGGGAATGGGAATCGCCCTAGTGTTTATTCAGGCAAGACTGTGCCCTTAGGTACAGCCCAAAGCAAGAAACAGTCAGTGAGCTGCATCAGATTTCCCAAATGTATTGCTTTCTTCTTGCTCCCAGAAGTAAAATTGCAGCCTGCAGAGTTTTAAATGAATGTCTATATACAATTTACCAACTCTTCAGAAGCACATCCTCTGAACTGAAGAAAGCAGAAGCATATCATGTTGCAATTACCTGATATAGAGTTTGAAAAAATACAGTGGTTAACTACCATCATACTGCTTTGGGCTGCAAGATAGATTTGGGAATAAAACAAGTCCCCAGCATAAGTGTAACATTGCAGAAGTAAAGAGAATAAAGGGTGGGAGCTGGCCCTCTCCAGAAACCTTCATTAAATGCCATGGTCAAAAAGGCAATACAAGCATTTAGGCCCAAATCCTGTCACTTGCTAGGCTGATTTCATACAGAGTTGGACAGACCTAACTGAGCAGAGACTGGCTTGCGGTCTCCCCTAGAACTACAATTTCCTGCATGCTTGACAACTGGCTTGTGGCCTTTGGCCTAGAAGCCAGTGTGTTACAACGTCTTAAATGTGTGCAATGTAATTTTTGTTAGTCCTAAGTGTCTTTTACTGTCATCGAGACTTTTGTAAGGCTAGCCCAGTCTCTGAAGGACTGCGCAGTGCGTTTTCAGTATCTTTGATAGAGACTGCATGGGATGAAGCTGAAGCAAGGCCTGTTGTGTACATACTAGTACTGGCAAGCAGCTGCGGCATCTCTCCTAGCTCAAGTCCCGTTCAGAAGTTCACAACTCACTGGCGTGAGGGCACCTGTCTCCGCTCGCTGCCCAAGCATCTATAGTTGAAATGCAAAACCTTTAGGGTGTTGGGTTATGTAACGACAGCCTTGCTAATGAATAACCCCACCCTAATCTTGGAGTCTCTTTTGCATGGAGAAGAAATGTGAATCCCCTGGTTGTCAGTAGATGCTGGAGATGTTTTCTGCAGGAATTTCACATGCTCTTTCCTAAGGAGTTGCTTCCTTTGTGGCTTCCCTACCTGCATGCCTGCTGCACAGCTTTCCTGTGCCCAGCGCTCCTGGCTGGGAAAAGCAGTGGTTGGGAACTGCCCGAACAGTCCCAAATTCTCCCTGGCTCTATTCTCAACTCTCTGCTGTGGGCAAATAGGAAAGAAAGAAGGGAAGTTGGTGAAGGAACTCCTGTCAGTTTTCATAGGTTCTGAAGTTAGTCCTGTTGAAATTTTAGGGAAGATGGCTAATATTTTTTCTATAAGGGCTTTTTTTCAAAAAAACCCAAAGTGATATTAAAGCTGGGCATTCTGTCTTTGTTATCGTTTCTCAATAGCCTTCAAGTTGCAAACTGGTTTTTAAAAAAAATACGAAATTAATTTTCTTGCTATTACACTGGAAACATGGAATTTGGACTTCAAGTTAGATTTTTCTGCCACAAAATGCAGCCATGTATTACAATGAAGCCTTATCAAATTAAGCACCCTGTCATCTCCTTGCCTGTGGTTCTCTCACTGCTTCTTACTTGTGATCAGGCCCCCCTTACTTAAAGGGGAGCTGGCAGAAAGGGTAGGCTTGAACTCTTTTTGACTTTGACAAAAGGTATGTGAGTAGGCAGCAGGTTTTGTAGAACCTAATGTGGATATAAATCCTCTACTCAATGATATTATTTTAAGCAGTATTCAGAAGCCTAGATCCTATAAGTTTGATACTGAACAATCATTTAGATATTCTTAAGGAACTTTGTTGCCAAGTTTGATCATGTCCTACATATCCATAGTAGCTGGATCTGGGACCACTTGCTCTGTAGCTAGAAATTCTGTGGTGCATTCAGCATTGCCAACCCAAAGCATTCAGAAATTGTGAGTCAGCCCTCAAAAAAAATCACAGGATTTTGAAAGCAATAAGCATTTATATCTCACAACTTGTTTCCAGGTTTTGAGTATTTATGATTCATATTTGCAAGCTTTTCTCTACAAATATTGACATTTAACTGCTTTTAAAACAACAACTGAAAATAGACCCTCATGTAGTCATATAGCTATCGAAGCTAGGTCTTCCCAGAAAGCGACAATCAATTTGTGCATTGGCAATACAATGAGCAGATTTCCTTCAAATGACAAACCAAATAAACTGAGCCATGAAAAGTTTGAATTTTCATTTGCAATTAACTGTTCTTCTGCAGGCTTGATTATTCATTTGCTCAGCCCAGTTTTGCTGAGGTTGAAGGCCAGCAAATAGAAATGACCAGTCTCATTTTGGAATTACAAACTGCAACTACAAAGCATGTGGCAAAACACAAACTGGATTTTAAGAAGTTATTTACATTTTAATAACCTGAAATGATAGGAATTTTGGTAGTGTTTTATGTTGACTGAGTGTTTAAAAATGAAATCAGATTCACAGAACATATAAGGTATTTATGTAGATAAAACTGTCCATGCGTTACTGTGAAACTATGACACGTGTTATGTATATTTGTAAATCTAACAGCTTGTTGTTTTCCTTGCTAGGGAGCAGGATTCTCCAGTTTGCTCCTGGAAGCACAGCCTCGCACCAGTTTTTGCTGTCTACCGGCATTGTGATCAGCACTGACACCTGAAAGATACGGCATTGAGAAACAAGTATGTTATTCTAAGGTAAGCTGAAAATAAGATTCATTTTGGATTGGTCTATGGCATCATAACTCTGTAGACAAATTCTCTCTGCAATTTCAGCGGTTTCCTTTTCTGCCTCGACGTTTTGTATAAAGATACAGTGTCAAAAGTTGTGGCATTAAAAGGCAGCAATGCCTGAACATTTCCCAGTGCTGTGCATAGACTGTAGATAAGGTGGCGGGTCTCCTACAAAATATAAACAACAAGAAAGCCTGTTGGAGTAATGGTGATACCGGCTGCCAGCTGCTCAGCCAGGCTCACAGCAGTTTCATTTCAGTGTGTTCCCCTAAAGTGGGTTCTCGAGCTTTTAAAAAGCCTCTTAGAAAGGCAGTTTCAGGAGAAGCTATTTTGGAGCTTAAGGAAGAGGCAGTCCACTTAACATTTCTATCCTACTGGGAAAGTGCTGTTTATGTTGATAAACTGCAGGGAGCTGCGCACTCCCATTTTGATAGGGCTGGCGAGTAGTCTAGCTACCACGCTGTCTTCCTGACAAGCTGCCTCTTTACGTAGAGACAAGAAGTCAAACGTCATGTCAAACATAAAAGTGGGACAGAACAGTCAGAAGTTAAAGGTCAGGCTTTGAGAGGAATCTTTCCTCAAGCTAAGCCTTGGCTTTTGACTGTGACGCTCCTTGGGCAGGACTTTCATGCCTTTTCCTTGAAGCTTTCAAAGAACTTGGCAAATACGACAACAAATACAAGGCGGGGGGGGGGGGGGGGGGAAGCTGGTTCACCTGCAATTCTTCAGAAGTAAGGCAGCTCTGAGCGAGTAGTTTGCAGTGAATTAGTGGGTAAGGTATCTAAGCATGAACTAATTAATCTTGCTCCATGTAATACTTGATCGCTTCAGTTCCAGGCTTTTCTTTCCACAAGACTTATTTCAACTTATTTCCAAGCTGTTTTCAGTTCTGATTCATGCTTTTTAATCTGTTTGCTTCAGAAGTCAAAAGCAGAGAAGCAGAAGACTGCTTATCCCTGGTAGTAAGGCTGAATCTGTTAAGGAGCAGTTGGTGATTAGAGTGGTTTGGTTTGTTTAAAATAATTTGCAGGCAGTCTTACATTGCAGCTTTATTCTAAACTTGCAAGATATGATCTGGACCCAGCTTGGCTCTCCAAATATAAGAAACTTTTAAATTAAGCTCATCTTTGCTTTGCATTAGGAAAGTTATATTAGATACACAGTACACACTTAGTAGGAGCCAGAGAAACTTTCTAGGCCTGTGTAAACCTGTGCGTTTATACACGGTAGTAAATTTGAAATGACAGCTTGGTTTGAAGTGCCCTCTAGTGGCAAATGAGATTTTGGCTGAGGCATCTGAAACGTTAACATCAGCCAGAAGGAAAGTAAGCTTCAAAGGGAGCTCCGTGGCCCTTTGGAAGTGACCAAGGTAATTAGGGCCCTGGTGCGTTAATTAGTGCACCAGCAGCACAGAGAGCTAGGGTAAGGATGGCCGGTAACCAAAGGTAAGGGTACCACGTCAGGCTGCGTTAATGTTTGCCAGGGAGCAGGCTGTGTTATTGCGTAGGTTTAAGAGAAGTGTGGTTTCACAACTCTTTAAAAAAAGAAAAAAAAAATGCCATCAGTGAGCTGGGTGGGCTCTGGGGGGCAAAGCGGTGCTCGCTATGGGCCAGGGCCCCAGGTTATCCTCTTGCAAACTCTGCTGCACTCAAGTGACTTGTAAGGTGCCTCTCCGGCGGCTCCGTGCTCGCGTGTGGCCCGAGCTGCCAACGCAGGCACGCACAGCTGGGACGGCATATCGAGCTGCAGCAGGGAGCAGGGGAATAAACTGCATCCTTGCCTTTCATCAAAGGGACGCCAAAGAGCCTAATTTTCTCTTTTAATACTTTTCGGTACAATTAATAAGCAGTGATGCTGACTGGGATACACTATAAAGCAAATACACATCCACGTATACAGTTGTACAGGGCAGCTTACTCCCCTGTCTAGGGCGGGCCTAGGAGCGAGCATTTGTGCCTGCAGCTGCCGGAGCTGCGAGTGATGAGCCAGGAACAGAGCTGCGAGATTTTGCCCATCTCTGGTATTTCTGGCTTGAGTCGCCCCTGCGCTTTGTCATGCATATGTGCCAGGTTTGGGCTGTGGAAACCCTTCCTAGATGTACGGCTAGCCGTGTTAATGCAGTGCCTACTTTAAGAACAATTTGTATGTTTTTTGCTAAGAGAAGCACCTTTTAATGCTGAAAGCTTAGGCCTGAAGTGTTTGTGTGGGAACCTCCACAGAAAAACAAGTGAGGGAAGTCTTTGCAATGTTCAAATTAAAGGGGTATTAGAATTTCATTTAAATTACAGGATTTTCAAAATAAAGCAATGATTATATTATATAAACATCATACAATATTGTATAATTATCAGCTAAAATGAGAGCTAAGACTACTTGGAAGTGATTTTTCTGTGATGCCAGACGCTGAGCAGTGGCGTTTCGGGCCTCAAGCCCTTATTTTTATTTCATTGCACCATCTAGTGGGGAAACGTATCCAAGTGCCTGGGCTGCCCGAGAGAAGTGCCGTCGTGCCAGGCGGTCTGTCTGGCTTGCTGCAGTGTGTGTGTCCAGCATGCTGCCTCTCGTGTGCCAGGAGCCTGGAGACAGTCAAATAGGCACAGTATTTTCCACAAAAAGTTGAATATGGGGACCATGTGCTTTGAGACACCAAACAGGGGTGGGGGGGTGTTTGTATGCTGAATATGTTCTGCCTCTGACTGGGGTATTGCGTGAGATTAGCCAGTAGAAGAACATCGTAATGATGTCTGCCCATTTAGGATGATGGCTGGGCTTGCTGATGCAAACATCTATTACTAAAACTGTTGCTGAAGTGCAGACAGATAGGAATGGAGTTAACGTAATCACCTATGGTTTTTGTATGGAGAAGATATTACTCCTGTTAGTTAACATGGTGAAACACAGTGGAAAATTGGAGTGAAGATATGTTGATGATAACTCGTATATGTTTGCTGGTGAAAATAGAGATTATTGGCTAGCTGCGGGCTGGGAAAGTAACTTTTGTTTTTTGGGTTTTTTTCCCCCTCAAAGATGAGGCTTCATATACATTCTCTGGGTGTCTGTAATCATTGTTACCTGCTATGACTTGTATAATACAATATAGTGAATACTTTTCATCTGCAGAGCTTCAAATGCTTTACAAATGAAGCAGATCATATGCTTTTTGTAATTCTGCTGTATTCTCTTAACTAATATCTCTATCCTTTTTTCTTTTGTAGAAAAGGTAGCATTCAAAACACAATTTACCTTTTAGTTTTTTAAAAAAGTAATTGATTTAGTATTGTTTGAACTCTGTTTGAAAGAAGCCTGAGTACTTTTGCATGTTACTCCAATAACAAGTAACACAAAGTATTTTTATTACCACAGTTTAGAATATATCAGGGCCAGGCTTGGGTAATGACTGTATGCGGAAACTGGATCATGTGAAAGGATTTATTCCTCTTCAGGAAATCCGGAGACCAGATTTAAGTCAGTGCACTAATTCTTCAGCCCTTGTTTCACACACACTGTGCTCTATTCTTTTCAGCACTTTACTTTGAAGGATCATTTTTAATGAAATGTATATATATTTCAAAAATTCCTTCAGAGGAAAAAAGTTTCCTCAAGTTAACATTACTTCCATCTTCATCAAATTGTACAGTCACAAACTAGTCTTCCTAATGCACAGGAAATCACTCAGGATCATTTGAAGTCCCTGCCTCAACTAAAAAGATCTTTTAAACAGAAATAGGTACACCATAATAGATCTGGCCTCTTGCAGAAAGAGGAAAAAGAAGATTCTGAGATGGTCTGTATTTTGAAAAAAGATATGTCATGGTATAAAATAATCTTTTTTTTGTTTTCCACAGAATGGTACAAAGAAGTCTAGCTTAGCAAACTTTTTAGTAAAGCACCCTGGGAATGGGAGGAGTCTGAGGCCTTTAAAAGCATGTGCTTTGCACTCTTGGCTCCTGCAAAAAAAATTATTGATGACTTAGACGTTGCTTTTGTTGCAGTTGCAAAGCACCCTGAGAGGTGTGTGTTGAAGCAGTAATACAGGTAAGGGGACTTTTCGCTTTCAAATTACTGATTCATCTAACTTTCTGGTCAGCCAAAGAGGGGATGCTTTACTTTCTGGTAAAGGAGGCAATAATTCTCTTTATATTTTGTTCTTTTGCACATAACAGAAGGTTTCTAGGATTGATGGGGAATAATTGTGCTGTTGTGGAGAAAAATATAATTAGCTTTGGCTGGAAAAAATTTCATGGAATGTGTTTTCCCCAAAAGATAGTATGACCCAAGATAATAGTCGTTAGGGTATTTGCTTAATGAATTCTCTATTTTTAAAAGAGGTAGAATGAACTTTTGAATAAGTTGAACTTTGCTCTAAAACAGCTGATGTAGGAAAATTCTCTTCTGGTTTTGTAATAACTTTTTGGATAGAAATTCAAATTGATTTAAAAAGTATTCATATATTACAAGGAAAGTGTTTCAGTTGATCTGACCTGCAGTTTTTGTTGTTCACATTTGTTTTATGAAGTACGAAGGCTTCGTAGAATCTTCTATGTCCTCAGTAAGGGTGGAATTTGTTTGTTGGTCGTTTTTAGTTTTATACGGTCTTGTGGGAAAAAGAAAACTGTTTCTCTCCACACCTCACCTTAATGAGCGCGCTCTCACCGTCGTGCTCTGAGGACAAAACTGTCCCAGATGGGGCAGACTGGCCAAAGGGCAGCAACTCTTGCTGCGCAGTGAGCAGGCTGACCCGCTCGTGGTGGCTCAAAGCAGCTGCGAGAGGTGGCCCGGAGGAGATGCCCTCTTTTCTTGGGCGTCGCCTTCCCAGCGCTGTTCCTCGCTCTGGTTTCATACAGAGCGCTGGCGTGGTTCCCGCAGGGCCCCGTCCTGTTTTCGGTTCCTGTGGTGACTGTTGAGCAGGTCAGCAGCACGATGGATCGGGTGCTCGGTCCAGAAGGTGCTGGCTCGGCTCTCCGTTGTCCCTCGGCTCCAGGTCTGCCGGAGTTTCAGGTGGCTTTTGCGGTGCCTGAGCACCCACGTGCGGAGCGCCGTCCGGTGACCCCTGCAGCGGTCGTACCTGGTGTGCGTGCTTCGTAGCCTAAAACAAAACACTACGTTTTGTCTGCGCGTTACGTGCCTGTCCCCGCTTCGCGTGACTCTGCGCTGAGCTCTTCTGTCCAAGGCTCCCCTTCGCACGTCTAGATTTATTTCAGCGTGAAATGTCAGGATGTCAAGCCCATATTGAACGCATTGCGACTGAAGAAAAACATCTCCGCGAAGCCCCATGATGCAGGAGCCTGGAGGCTCACGTGTGGGTCTGCGCCGGGGTTTGGCAGCTTCACATGTGGGGCCCCACCAGGCACCGTGGGCTGGGGGTGGACGTGGCCGGGCTGGGCCGGCACGGGGGCCGCGTGGCTGCTGCGAAGGGGGCCTGTAGTAAAATTGTCTCCTCTCTGCTACGCTGTGCGAGAGGTCTGTTGAAATGGGTAGTTGAAGCGGTTGCCGATCAGGTTACTTAGTTCTGCAGGGCTCTGGTGGGGGGGGGACGGCCCGAGTCGCCGGGGCTGCCCCGTCCCTGCCGGGTACCCCAGCCAGCCGCCGGGAGAGCGCCGGGCCCCGCCGGTGCTCGGTGGCGTTGCCGTCTGTCCCGGGTGTCCCGCTGTGCTCGGGCCGTCGGCGAGGTGCTGCCAGCCCGCCTGGCGCAGGAATGCAGCGAGGCACCGAGGCTGCGAGCGCACAGCTGAAACGAGAGCGATACCGAAACGCCACAGGAGTAAGATTTGCCAGAGCCGGTTGATACTGCTTTGGTCAAATCAAGCTTTTAAAAAAATTTTTAATCTCCTCCACTCTTTTGAAGCGTGTCACTGGCTTAGCGCGGGCTCCCACTCTTTGTGCTCGGTTTGGCCCTATCCTTTTCTAAACCGCTCTCTGTTTTGGGGGGGCGAGGGGGTGAATTTCGCAGCAGATCCTCCCCCGGGCCTGCTTCTCCTGGCACCCGCGTGCTACGCGTGCCCCTGCTGCGACGTGGTGCCTAATGCTGCCCTGTGGGGCTCCAGCTTCGGGTTTTGTCTGCGCCCCTGTGGGCGATGGGGAGCCTCAAGTTTTGCCTCTGCCCCGGCGTGCGCGTGGCAAGCAGCCTATCTGGAAGCCGTGGGAGGAGATTAGCTCCCGTCAAGGGGGCCTTGCTTGGAAGAGTGCACTCCAAGTTAGGCAGAAGATTGGGATCCACGTGTGTGCCATTTTGGGAAGGCGTTGGCTGCTGTTCTAGCATGAGTGCATCAGAATATATGTATTCTGTGTTTTATATGTAAATGCTGAAGCATCTTTTAGCATTGTGGAAGCCATGATAGTCCACTGAAAGTAGTATACAAGAGCAAGTAGCCGTTAGGGTGGAAGATGGCTGGCTGTAGCAGATAAGTGGTGGCTGGAGAAGTCTTATCAGAAATCCTCTAGGAAAAGCAGCCAAACGCCCATAGGGCCAGGAGAAGTCTACTCTGTCAATCAAACTAACACAGGAAAATTGTGCAGTGAAGCCAATGTTCAGTTTTGCCAGATCTCAGCCTTCTCCCCGGCTGTGTATTGTATAGAAATGCAATTGCATACCACGGGCTGAGCAAAGCACTTTCCTCAGGGAGGGGAGGAGGAGATGCTGGGTTACACTAAGAGCTGCTCATCCACAAAAAGACCCCAGGCTTTTATAAATCTGCCTGCACCCATATGCAGCCTTATGCCAGCTTCATATTTGTCTCTGCTGCAGCTCAAAGCACAGCACTACTGGAAAGTTAGCTCTTGGAGTGGTCAAGTTAAATAAAGCATAATAAGGGATGACCTGTCTGCCCTTTGTGCTCCCATGGGTGGCTCCAGTGAGGGTTACTAGCATAACTGTGGTAATTTCCAAATACCAGTAGTTCTGAGGGCAGTTTTCCAGATTTGGAGACTGCCACTCAGTCAAACTCTGGGGTTCCAATGCTGTGGAGACACCCTTGGGTGCAGAAGAAGAAAGTTCTCAGTAATATATTTTGGTTATGTGGTGTTTTCCCAATTTGTCCATCCAGTTTGTCTAGCCGAGTTTTGCTGTAAATCAGAGCCAGTAGTTATCATCATTACTGTGCTATGCTTTGTTTTGGCTTGTCAGAAATGCTAGTAACTAGGGACTTGCAAAATGCTTGTTTAGGCTTTGGTTTGATCTTATTGGACTTCTTGTCGATGATAGACAGAAATGACCAAACAATTGGTGAGCAACTTCTGCTGATATCATCGTTTAAAGCTTGGCCTGAATGGTTCGGGAAGGTTGCTTATGGAATCGGTGCTTGTTCAAAAGTTGCTGGGCTGGAAGTGGGGAGCTGACTACACGCATGGAAGTGGGGAGCTGACTTCACGCATGGAAGTGGGCAAGCCCTATGGGGTCTGTGAAATGCAGGACACTCCCATCAGCTGAAGTTGTGTTGGAATTTGAGCCAGTATTTTCAGGAGGAACTTGATACTTGGCAATTTTTCCCCTGTCTGAAGGGCAGGATTAACAGAATGACAACATCAGTTGTGAATAAATGTTCCTGCATGTGTAGCTTTAATATGGGTTGATGTAATGTTGAGATATGAAGACTTAATGTCAGAAATAGGTATTTTCACAGTGGGGTAGCTTTCTTCCAAAAAGATTAGTTCAGTACCCTCAAAATAGTATTCCAGAGTTTCAAAGACAGAGTGTGAATTTAGGAAGAGCCCACTTAACGCAATAGCTGTTAGGAACAGAAATGCCCAGCAACTACTAGGCAGAGATCTACCAAAGGATTTTGTTTCCTTTTTGTAGATTATCAACTGTATTTTAAGAATGGACATGCCTTTTAAACTTTGAAAATACTTCAGCATGTGGGAGGCTCTTGGTGGGAGCACTTTTTTTTTTTTTTTTAATGCAGTTACACAGTAATATTGAAGGCTCACAGTACCAGCAAACCATCAGAATTACCACATCTGAAGAGAAGTTCAGACAAGCACTACTGTAAAATGGAGCTACTCGGACCTCTGTCCAGTGCCCTCTGTACCGTTAGACTCAGTCTCTGCTTGGAATTTTAGAAAATTGTCTTAGACTGGCTTGAACTCGATCCTTCCCCTTGCTGTGCCACTTACGTGCCTACCTACGTCCTCGCACATCACCACTAGACCTTTCTAGCTGAACACATGGAGCTTCAAATAGGCTGTCACTTAATTCAAGGACCACAGGAAGAGAATGTATCGAAGACGGATGATCAAGGAGTCCTGCTCTGTATTTTAACTTGCACTTAAATAATCTTGTAACTCTTTGACATCTATTAAGGTTTCTGTATCTACTCATAAATACATCCAAAAGGCAAAGGAGACTGACAACGTAAGGGAGCCTAATACACAACATATTGCACCTCTTTGGTGACTCTGCTCCCTTACGCCTCGGTCGTTTGTTTTTTTGATAGGAGGTGCTGTATTACCGCTCCAAACAGATGTTTCCAGATGTTACTGAATCAAAATTAGAATCTGGATCTTGCTGGTTTGTATCTAATGGGAATTTTTTCTCGTGGTCAGAAACATTGTTTCCAGGGTTTGGAACTTGCAAACCCTGGAAGAGTCTGTCACCTGTATAAACCTGTCCATTTCCTTTGCCTAGATGTTGTTATGCGTTGCTGTTATTTTTGAGGTGCGGCTGCCATTACAACAGTCCACACTTCTCTTTAGAGCAGTATGCTAAAAATCTGCAGTGGTGCTACCTACAGGCTATTGGCCAAGTGACACAAGTGGAACAGTCCTATCAAAATTGCTCTTAGGACACCAGATATACCCTCAGTGGTACGAACCACAATTGGCTTCATTAATGCTATTTTTGAGGAAAATAAACTGGTTTAATGGACAGCAAGTTTGCCTCTTCGTTTCTACTGTCACTGCACCTTTTTAAATGTAAAATGTGGCTTCACTGTAGAAACCCATTAAAGAGAGATAATATTTCATTCAGGTGAGTATTGCCTTTCTGCTTAAAGGGAAAACACCATTGTGAGCTTAGTAAAGAATTTAATTTGATGTATATCTGCAGGAAGTAAGCCTTACATCAAAAAGTAAGTACCAGCAGCTGGGTTCAATATGGGATTTGACACTGTTTTCTATAAGCTCTTTACCAAATGTGTGCAGTTTCTGAAATAGCCACATGCCCACCTTATTATGATCCTTTCCTGGAAAGAGAAATACCTTTAATCTTAAATATGACATTCACATGCTTATTTTTTAAAGAATTGATTTAATATGAAGGATTTTATTTCCTGTTTTTTATTAAGATCCAGGTTCCTTGTCAAAGTACTGCCGTAAGTAACAAGCTATTGCACATCCTGTTCTTCATTAAAACAGGCAGGATATCAAAGTAAAAAACATAAGAAACATAAATGTAGAGGAATTTTAGGATTGAACTGTAATCTATACCATGCAAGTGACTTAATAAGGATCTCAAATGATAAAGGAATTCAAGTCTGGGCAACATAACCAGAACTGGAACAACTTTAAAAAAAAAAAAAAAAAAAAAGACAAAAAAACCATATGATCTAGTATTTTTTTTCTCCCTATGCTATTAAAAGCCATCATGTTCTTGGATTAATATTCATGATAACTTCTAGAGAAGATTGGAAGAGATGCAAAATCATGAAATCCTTCTAGTGCTGTTACTCTCATTAAGTTCTTGTTTTCCAGGAAGTTGCTCTTTTCTAGTCATATACTGGTATGGTTTCTGCTACAAGTGAATGACTGCAAATCTTTTTATGAATACCTGACTGTTTTAAGGAATTAATTTTGGCCAGTCTAGTATTATTTATGGTCACTTTCAGCAAACATTTTGTTTAATTTGCTGATACAAGTTTCCATATGAACCTAATTGTGAAGCAAATTTGAGCTCTCCAGGAATGATGTATATTTATCTATGCAGGATCAGACAGACAATAATATGCAATTGCCATTTTATCTTACCAGTTGCACCTAATGAATAAATTTCCACTAAGACTATGATGACAGTGGATGTGAAATATAGAATATCCTCATGGAGGTTGGATATGGCAGAGAACATGGGTATGTCTGTGGACGAGCATCCATGAGATTTAGTCTAGATATCATGGTTAACCATTGCAATGTAGGAGGAGCAGGGTAGGCTTCCAGGTACACTAGCAACAAGAGGATGCCTCCAGCAACTCTGATGGGCTCGGATGACCTACTTCTGGTAGCTGAAGGTAGCCTGAGTTGTACCCAACAGGGTTGTGTTGGAAGTGTGCCACAGAATACAAGTGAAGCTAAATTTCTCCTTTTAAGTTTTCTTTGCTGGCTATTTCTGCATTGTTTAACAAAAGAATCAAGTTAAATTTGCAGGAATTTAGTAGATGAAATGCAAAGAAGTTTTTAAAAAAAAAAAAAAAAAAAAACACTCGATTTACATTTTCAAGGCAATTGCTTCCTGAAGCTCTTGTTGCATCAAAAACACAAGGAAGATGAGGGGAATGAAGGATGGACCAGAGAGGAGCTACATTTACAATTGGGCAGGTCCTGGCTTTATACTATGATAAAATAAGCCACTATTCAGCTCTGTTGAGACTGGTGTGAGCACTTTCCTTGCACTGGAGATGTGTGTAAAGTATGCATGTGAAGCCTATGTTCCCTGGGAGACACGGTCTAGCAAGGGCTTAATCCGCTCTAATCCCCGATTGAAAAATTACACAGATACCACAAACTTTGAAGAAAGAATACATTAAAAGAAGCCTTGAAAGAGAGGAGAAAAAAATAGAAAAAAAAATCCAAAGCCTGAAAATTTTCAGGAGCAAGGGGACATTGGAAGCAAGTATTTCCAAAAACGCCCAAATGTTCTTGCTCTCTTTGCCCTTCTTTGCAAGAGCTGCTTCTCCCAGAGTGCAGGAAAGTTAACCTTAAAGCGTGTGGGAGCCCTGCCTCGGGAGCAAGGACGTGTGGCCTGCTTGTTTCTTTTTCTTTTTTGGGGGAGGGAATGTTTTGCAAGCCTAGGGCAAGCTTAATTTAAATCGATGGGGAATTTAGAAGTGAGGAAGGCGGGGGAAGGGAGGACAGGGCTGGGAGTCTGAGCAGCAGCAAACAAGAGCAAAGCGCTCTGTCGCAGAGCCCCAGGGGAAGCACGCCAGTCATGGCTTGGTTTGAGGGAATGGGATACAGGAAAGATAACATATGTCATGTACTGCGGGAATGGGAATTACAGCGAGGCAACACGGCAGGGTAGTGCCAAGTGACTTGCCCTGTGTCACAAGAGCCTAATAATTGCAGGGGCAGTTTGCTGCTTTGCTGCACCTTGGCACCAGGAGGCTGCAAGTGGGAACGCCAGCACATTGCTCCCTTCTCAGGCTGTTGTTGTGCCCCGTCTTCACCCGCTCTCCACATCCAGGTTGGATTTAAGTGAGGGGAAGTGGAGGAAAGCACAGCTGCTCAGGATAGCATGGGCAGAGCAGCGAGGTGCTACGTGCTCCGCGTTCCTCCCGGTCAGGAGGCTTGCGAGAGCTGGGGCTTTCCTACCGCACGTTCTTCAGGACGGGGCCTGGGCTCTGTTGTGGTTCATCTCGTGAGCTGCCGGCAGCCTTCTGGCTACGTTTTTCTTTGGTAATTTCCACGGGAAGAAAAGGCAAATGGGAGATGCAGTAAAGGAGAAGTCATCTCCATTCACTGTCCTAATCATCTGATAGAGATCAAAAAGTTATATTACTGTCTCATGGGAAGGGCTTCTTATCTGCAGATGCAGTTGGTGTTTGATGAGAGGCTGGTTGGGATATTAACTGGACCGAAAATGCAGCAGAGCTGCCTTACGCAGGTCACATACAAATTCTCCTGTTGGCTATATACATGCTGCTCCTATTGCTGGGACTAGGGAAGGCAGGTCTGAGAGCAGAATGAGCCTATGCCAAGGGAAACCTTACCTGTCAGGTCTCCAGTTTTTATGGATATTAAACAGTTTCTTCAAAAAGCACAAAATGCAGCCCTGAGAAAACAGAATTCTGATCTATTTCTAATAGCCACATGGGAAAATAAGCAAAACACCTTTGAATTGTTTTTCTTAGATCATTTTGCCTATCTGCAGATTTTCTTTATACACTAATAATATTTTACAGCTTTCATAAAGCCTCAAAATAGGTCAGATTTTGCAACCAGAGGATGCTCCCCAGTGTTCTGCTTACAGTCGTGTAGCAGCAAATGTAGACAATGTATAAAAACATGGCACATGTGTAAATTTGCCATCTCACTGCTTTTGCTGCTCTGGCTCTATTGTCAGTAATAATACCACAGCAAGGATGGTTGGAGGGAAGCCAAACGTTTATTTGGTCTTTAGGCTTTGATAGTATGTTGGCAGCTGTGTGATCTTTGTTAAATTCAGAAATGCAAAGTGGAGCTTGTTTGTAAGAATCAGATGAGACTGAGACAGATGCTTTTTGGAGCGAAACCCGGCGAGCTGTGACACACATGTGAATGGGGCTGTTCGTCCACTTGCCCGTGGATATTGACACTCGCCTGGTCTCTGGAGCTGTTTAATTAAGTCGGGATTCAGCGTTAGACAAACGAGGCATTGTGGGGCTGGACAAAGAGAGTTTGCCTTTGCGGGTGCCCATCAGCTGCGGGCTCCTCTTTGGGAGTCAAAGAGCGCGCTAGATAAATATTAGTCCTAGCTGTGACTCTTGCAGTGGTAATCCTTGAAGAGAACATGGAGATGTGTGGTTTTTCCTGACAAGGTTAGCCTTCTGCGTGCATTGTACACTGTGCCCGTAGTTAATCTCGTCGGTGAGCCTGCGGCTGGTCTCAGCGGTCGTTCACAGCGCCTCTAATTGTCCGAGGAAATGAGGATGCTCTTCCTTTCCCTCTTTGGTTTCTTTATCGTATATTTGTTCTCGTGTGGCCAGACTGAGCAAGGTCTCTTGTAAACATGAGCATACTGTGGCCTGAATGTTATATGTGAGCGACTAGCGTCTCTATTTATGTGGCAGGAGATGTGGGTGGGGTTTTTTTTGTTTTTTGTTTTTTTTTGTTTTTTGCCATCAATGGACCTGTAAATCTTTCTTTAATGTTGCGGTTGTGCTGAAGTTTTCTGTAATGATGCAGAGATGTAATGACTGAGTGCACGAGCGTGGTTGACCCTGGTTCTGTTCCCCGGGGTTCCTGTTTGACGCCTCTTCTTTTCCAGTCTCTGCCTATGGAAGGAAAAAGCAGGGTTTCAGTTTCGCACATCTGCAGTGGAGCAGCCAACAGCAAATAGCTGCA
The DNA here is from genome assembly GCF_036370855.1 of Dromaius novaehollandiae. Lineage (NCBI taxonomy): Eukaryota > Metazoa > Chordata > Aves > Casuariiformes > Dromaiidae > Dromaius > Dromaius novaehollandiae. The sequence goes on from NC_088110.1 coordinate 5,594,888, forward strand.
TGTGACACCCAGCTCCTGCTGCAGTCGGACTTTTAGCAGAAAATAAGACATGTTCTCCTTAACTTTCTTCCTACCCAAACAAGAAGGAACTGTACCAAAGTCTGCATGTTCCTCCTCGGTACGTATTTACAGACAGTTGGGAATGTGAATACCCAAAATTGTACAGTCAAGTAGATAGACTTACAGAATCAGACTGGCATGAAACTGGTTAACATGTATTCATTGGTCTCAATCTGTGTGTAATTTCATTTCTCTAGTTGGAGACTAAAGTCAAACTGAAGTGTCTTGAGTTGCACTGATAATTGCTTACTGAGGCCAGAGCGTGCCCTGGAAGAGAGTTCAAATACCACCAACTGCATAATTCACTGCACAAGCAAAGGAAAAGTCCAAGGAGTAAATTAAAATATTCAGGCAAGATTAGCTCTGCCAGACGGAGGCAGGATGCTGAATATTAAGGGGACCAGAATACTTTTGAAATGAGCTTGGCTAAGGTAAAACAAACAAAGAACTTAACTAGGAAACCAGTCTTTTGGGTCTTGTCCCCGTGAGACTTGCCGAGCCACATGTCCTTCTTTAAAATAGCGAAGTGGCCCAGAGCCACTATCTTGCAGAGCTGCAAGGTCAACTATAAAAAGCTGCAGGTTGCTGAACTCAGCAGCTATTTTTGTTATTGAGGTTGGTCTCTGCATGCCAACATGTTCAAGCTGAAATGTAACTTGCCCAGGAAATTAGTTATTGTGCACACAAATACAAGATTATAATTACAGCTACAGAATGCTGCTCACTGGAGAATTGAGCTTGGATGGGAAAGCTAGTCCTTTGCCCATTTTATTTGGAAAGGAAAGCAACAATGAAAGCTGCCAATATTTTGATGTCAGCATCCTTTGCTTTTTCTGGCTATCTGAGACCTCTTTGATCCTCATGATGCCAGAAACGTTGCTCTGGTCGTAGTCCTTCTTTCTAGTACATCAACTATTTTGCCACAGGTTGTGAGAATCAAAGTCTTTAACTTGATAAACTTTAGAGCATACATCTCTTAGGCACCCATTTTTGACCAGACCTCCTTGTGTTTTTAAACACACAAATGAATTTTTAAACCCTAGCAGTCCTTGGCCCAGGTGGAGCCCAAACTCAGGTGCTCTGCCTTTGCTCAGTGAAGAGACTCCATTTGGCATTGCAAATATTATTGCATGTGTAATGTTAATTAAATTCAGTGACCAGGGTATACGGACACAGAATGTCTTTTCAAATATCAGATTACAGAGCTAAAATCTGTAATTCATGGCACTGTCCTGCTGCCTTCTTTGGGACTTGTTGGGTGAATAAGACTCCAGCTATAAATAACTCAGCATAGTTACTAAGGTATATCTAGGCAAGAGCAAATTGATGTTTAGTCTTTTGTTTTAGGTGCTTTGTTAACATGTATCTCTAGTGTCTTCAGATAACTTTTGAGCTGGGACAGAAAGAAAAACTTCCCGCAAAGCAGAGGGCACATGTTGGTTAGTCTAGTTATTCTTGGTACTAGAAGCTCCAGCTATAATCTTCTAGGAGACAAATCATATTTTATATTATACAAGAAGAATATATTAATTTTTCATATTTGTCTAATTTTTCTTGTCTGACCATCTGTATATATAAAGTATTAGTGAGATTAATCTTGTGATAGTTGGAATCCAGTTGGATGTTTTTAGTTGAAACACATATAAATAACTGAACTAGTATCACACCATAATCCAAAGCACTGATTTACATTATAGTCATATATGAGAATCTTTTTTCTTTTTATCAGAGATGTTTTATAACATTTAATGATTACAACAGTGTAGGTGGTAGGATGAAATTGCACGTTGTGCAAAGGGCACTGCTGATGTAGGAAATTGCTTTTTGTATCCACAGATCAGAGTACTAAATCATTTAAGAATTGGTGCATATCCAAAATGCATCTGTTGACCCAGATTCTGTCCTCTGATAACGAGACTGAAGTGATTGTTTTTCCGAGAACCCAATAGATTTTATTTACATTAATGGAAGTGCCAGTAAGTGCTTGTTGTGGGATTTGTAGGATACTGCTTTTCTTAAAGAATGTGTTTGTGAAACTCGCCTTTGTGCTATCTCTGCTTATCTTTCTGATTTGTGGGAATATTACACCACAGATTTAATAACAATACTAGTATTCCAGCAGAGGAAAGGGGGAAAAACATGTTCCAGACAACCGCCCGCAGTGGCGTAACGTTTCCCTGGCAGCAAAAGTGACGTAAGCACCATGAACTGGATACTTATAACAGCCACTGTTTTTCAGAAATGCAAGGTGCCCTCATAATTCATACTTGAAATGCAGGAAGAAGGGAACTGAGATCGCCATGTTAATCCTCTTGATGTGTATTTTATTCTGGGCAATAGTGTGTTTAGCAATGGGGTTCCACCTGCTTTCTTTATTTCCCCGAAGTCAAGGGTCTCTTACGGCGATCGCTCTGCTCTGTATGCCTGCGCGCTCTTACTGAGTAACGTGTGTTCTTGCAGAATTAGTGCTGGCATGAAGTGTCTATACGGTGACCTGCAAAGAGCGAGTTGGCGCCCAGTTGCTGTTTCTTCCCATGCGGAGACATATTTCTGCCTCCCTGCTCTTTGTAGAAAAGCGTAAGCTCTGTATAATGAGGATACCAGATGTTTGCCTTTAGACAGAATTTGCATTATCATGGCTTCCAAGCTGCCAGGAAGGTCTGGACTCCAGCAGTGGGTTATTTCCTTACTGAGAGAGAAATGAGTAGACACAAGCCTGGGATAGTTTATGCTAGTCTGTATTTATTCACAATAATCTGCACTTCTGTAGATATAAAGTACTCTAGAGCAAAACAAGATGAGGTTACAACTCTGAGCTGAAGAAAACACATGTGCACCAGTCTGGCGCTTAGTTTCTCATTGCAGACTACACCCGGCGCTGAGATTCAGATCAGCCGCTCCGAGAGCCAGGTCGAAAGGGTATTTGTAGGCAAACCTGCAAGATGGACCCGAGAGGAGGGAATATGGACTGCACTGGGTTTCCTCCTCCTCCTTCTGGGAAAATGGGAGTAACCTGGTGCTGCCAGAGGACCTGGGAGGCCAGCACTGCTCTCAGCGTGGCCTTTTGCTCTTCGATCAGCTCCGTCTGACCCCTTGGACTTGCTGGACGTGCTTATCCAAGGTCTCTCCTGTCTAGTGACAAGCTGTTCAGGCTCGCCAAGGGCTCATTTCCCAGTGCAGAATGGGGCAGGGTAATAGAAAATACCAGTTCATGTTAATTTGATTGTTGATTCCCGTGTTACCCTTCCCATTCCACTGCAATAGGCTGTATCAGGAGGTAGCCCCTGAAGTGGCTGGAAAGGATGATGGGGGACAGCCCTTGTGCAGTCGTCACAGGTTGGTGCCTGAGGGAACCTTTTGTCAGTACATTAAATCCTTGGGTTATACCTAGATTCAGTCAACTGATGATTAAAATAGTCTTACTGAAACATGAGATTAAGGTGCTAATGTGCCAGCTTTGTCTGTCTCACCTACTGGTATGGGAGAAGCCCAGCTGTTCCTTCATGTTGGCCTGATAATGTCTTTCTGCAGGGAGGTATAGAAAAGGAGTCAGAGCTGGATGTGTACATATTTATGTAATGTGATGTACACAAATGTGCATTTTACATATATATGTGGGCTCACACCTCCTGTCTCCGACTGTAGGATGTCTTCATCTGTAGGCAGAGTTGAGTTTATTCTTTTTTTGTGGCTTATCTGGTTGCTTGCTGTGTTCTGCCATTTTGTACAGTTGAAATAATGAAAACGTGGGGCACATTTATCGAGTAATTTATACCAAATGAGATTTTTTTGAAGAAATGAAACATTTCCACTTTCAGATTACTTTTTCCAAGAGGCTTTTGATAGGCCTTGGTATTTTGGGCCCAACACTGTGCTATTGCAACTAATATGGCTTCTGAACTGGAGCTGGCTTGGGTCCAGCTCAACTCTGAGCATGGGCAGAGCTTGCTGGCAGCTGTCAGTACCCATCTGTGTAGGCATAACCAATAATACTCTTTGTATTTATAAAGACCCCTTGCTAGCAAATGTATTCAGCGTTCTGAAACAATAGTTCTTCCAACTAATTAAAAACAACATTACACTAACAATATTACATACTCAAGAAGTAAACAAACTATAAAACGATCAGCAAACACAGCAGTATTCATTTAGAAGTGTATCTGCTAGAGCAGAGGGTAGAAAATGAGCTAGACTTTGGGCTGGAGACTCTTCTGTGCCCCTGGGAACACCACCCAAAAGCTGGGATCGCTCACTGATCCTGGCACAGTGGCAGCACTCTGAAGCAGCAGGTCATAGATGAGTAAGAAATCCCATCTGGTAGGAACCGTGGCGATGATACCGTGTGTAACCAGGCTGACCTCAGCGAGAGCTTTTGGCTCCGACAGGTTCACCAGAGCATGCATTTAATAGGCAATTGCAAGAACATAAATCATGGTGGATACAATCGCTGTTCCTCCAGGCTCTGATCTAGATTGTCTCCAAGCTCTTTGCAATGTGTAAGGAAGGATGCCATGGTGGTTGGGAGCTGAAATCAAGAAAGCCAGTGCCGAAGGCCAGCGCTAGCCGTTCTCCAGGCCAGTATAATAGAAGACTAAACACTTCTTGCTGAATTTCTTTCTCATACCGAGGGATAACTAAAAATGTATGGTGCCTGTTATTTTTTTATATAAAATGACATATGAAAAACTGTGCAAAACTGAAACCCACTGTTTTTATACCTTGTTTGGTGTGGGACCTTGTTCGGAGAGAGTATGATGAGGAATTATAGCAAGATTTTTAAACTGATTCTTACTGTCTAAATGAGTTTCCTTGGACTGATCTGATCTGAAGGAGGAGTGAGTCACCTTGTCAAAATGATCTCCATCCAGGAACAGTCCTGTCTCCTCTGAAATGAGAACAAGGCAGCTCTGACCAGCCCAACTAGCAATTAAATACCAATAATTGAATAAGCAGAGAATGCAAAGCACATTCCCTGCTGCTAATTTATTTTGCAGTTTCAGACCTATCGCTTTGCCTTTTTTCCTCCTGTTATCATTGATTATTATTTTGCACTGTGCAATTGTTAGCAGCCCTGTTTTCCAGAGGGAGGAGAGAAAGACAAGTTGCAAGTCCATAATTGCATGAAACTCTAAAGAGCTAGGCTTGTGTTGTTGAATGAAATATGTTTTGCTTAAGTCATAAACTTAGCTGCTGTAAAATTGCATGCATAAATTTCTGTAGTACAAAATTATGACTTGGATATACTGGTGACATCAGTGACTGGTGGAGTAGAAAAAAATTACATGCTTTGTCTTTTAGCCATTCTTTTTCTAATCTCGGGTGTTGCTGGTGTTGCTCTTGTCATTGCCAGATACTAATGGATCTTCACTGTAAGACTAATCTGGATGGCAGCTGCTGATTTCCTAGGCAGTATTTCCTGGAGAAAATACCTTGTCCTGTACTGACGGGCTGTTGATGCCCTGGAGGTATTAAAGGCCTCAGCTGAGATGACAGAGCAAGGCAAGTGATGACACCTGACAATCTTTGCTTCTGAGTACCTGTATGGGAACAAGCAAAATAAAGCAGGGCTTAAGGAAAGGCTTTTTGTTAAATCTACTGATGTTGTTGGAGGATACAGTCAAGATTTCAGACATGCAAAAACTTCTGATCTGAATCCTGACCTTGAGGAGAAAGTTGTATTCCTGAAAAATGGCCTAACGAAGCACATTATCTTTTTGCACCGGCCTTGTCACATATCCCTTCACCATTGAGACTACAAGCCTACAGCAGGTAGAGTTTAGGAAAAGATCATGTTTCACTCTTAAATTCTGTGTCCACAGCTTTTATTAGCATTTGTTTAATATAGGCAATTACCAAAAGGGTGTTTTAAATGTATACGTTGCTGTGGCATCATGCCAAGGATGTGACAGTTGCTAATACTGAAATATAATGAACTATTTATTTTGTTCATCTGAAAATTCTCTTCCCAACTTGAGTTCCCCCTTGGTTGAATTTACTGTAGCAGTGTCTGGTTCCTAATAGCAGGGCTTTAGTGGTAACTGCAATTTGCACAGGAACAATGAACTCTTTGTCACAATGAAGCATTTTGATTAGATGAGCTCAGTTGAAAATGAAAATAAATTCTTCCAACTTAGGAAAGGTATCATCTGAGTTATAGCTGGGTCAGGTCAGAGCTGAGTGTGTATTCTCAGTAATTCCTCTGTGGAATTATTACCATCACCATAATAATATCTCAATGGAATAAAAATGGAGATATTTGTCCTGATAGCCTTTCACTTTTTATTTGGAAAATCATTATAGTTACATTATCTCAGGGTTTATGGAGGAAAGATAACACCTGCTCCAGGAATCTGGTGAAAAGTTATTTCAAGGGGAAAACTATTAAACTAGAAATTAGACAGATATTAAAACCATAATACTGTTTTCCTTTGTGACAAAACTCAGGCTGAAGTTGCATAAAACTCCAAGTTAATCACAACTGTTCTTTCCGCCTTTGCATATAGCAAGAACCATCATTTCCAGCACACTTTGCCCTACATATCACTGTCCACTCATAGGAAAGTACATGTAGTGTGAAGTGAGTTTTCTAACATGATGAGGTATCAGCTCTAATGAGAAATTCAGTTTGGCTCCGTTCTTTCTGGAATAGTTTATTTTCCCCAATGCATCTGCTGGAAAGGTAGATATCCCATTATCTGTTTATTGTTTCTTTTCCAGGCCCTGTCTAGAATGATACATATTTAGTTCTTTGGGTGTTATGAACTTGGTCTTTGTATTTCCACCTAGAGTTCAATTTAAAAAGTCTTCTGTCATTTCATGTCCCTTCTTTTCCTTCCACCCCTGGAAAAAAGAGCCCACCAGCCCTTCCTCCACTTTAAATGCCAAAGATCGTGGCTTAAAATTTCTGCAAGTCTTCAGCTGAGCGTTGTACATGTTCCTTGACAGCTAGTGCCTCTTTGTGTGTAGGCTGTGAAAAGCTAAATAGGGTCCTTCAGAATAATATTGTACTTGGTCATAACTTTTTTTTTAATATAATGTAGCTATGGGTTTCAAGCCACACTTCAGTGTTAAATAAATATTCCTCCCCATGTCTTCTATGCATGAAAGTTTCTTTTGGAGATGTTCTGCTTCTCATCCCACAGATTCTGTATAGAATTACTTTTCTGTGGACTAAAGAGAATATTTTTAGATTTCTTTGCTTGCATTTTTGCTTGCCCTACTTTTCTTTGCACACAGAGTTAATCCTCCCCTGAAAGAAGTCATATGCATTACCTTGTGGAGAGAAAGCTGGTTTTAATATTACTTTACTTCTCTGTGCTCCAGAGTGACAGTTCCAGTTTTGTTAGACTACTATTTTAGGAGCTGGAGAAAGGCGAAGCTGGGGAGTTACGCTTACTTTTCACTGAAAGCCAGGGGAAACAGGAGCGTCTGATGCTCAGTGATTTGATGGTGCCTAATCTGTGTTAATAGTCTCTTCTGAAACTGTTGCATCGCTCCCTTGTAAGAAGGTGTTCCAGACAAATTCTTAAGTGTCTGCAACATCTTGGTGCCATAGCAGATCTCTTCAGCGTGGAGTTGTGCAGGGCTGATGATGTGGTTTTCTGTACCAAAGGTTTAGAAGCGGGAACTGGGAAAAATGCATTTGCTTACAGGGAGAGAAGATCTCTATTAGCTGTGCTCACAAACTGTGTGGAGGCAAATCAGCAGTAAGACTCCATTAATTTGATTTTAATCTTTACTTTATAAACCTGAGATTCTGGATGATAGGACGCAACCATTTTAATTAAATGGCTTGTACTTTGTTTTTTTGGCAAGAGCTTTGCATAGTTAATAAAGGTGGGATTAGCCTACCTGTACATAACTGATTTGTGCAACTTCCAGGTTATCGTACCAGGTACTGTCGTTCACTGTGAGCCATCTGCAAATGGAGGTTTTAGGGAAGACTGATACCAATGGCAAGTTGTGCTGATTGACAGAATAATTACAAATCAAATATAACATTATCCGTGTATATTTTCAACTTCCTAAATGAACCTTCGGATTAACTTTTACTGTGCTTTGTATTAGCCACGGGCATTGGGAAGAAAACCCAAGCGGAAGTGTCATGCTGCTTTCGTACAAGTGCTCCTAACATACCTTTGTGTGTGTCCTGGCATAAGTTGAAGCAAAACTAGTGTTACCTTTCTCTCTTCTCTTTCTTTCTCTGCCCTCTGCAAGACAAGCAGGGTTTGCAGCTCTCCCTGGCTAGATGGTTTCCTGCAAGTAACCTTAAACATCGGGAGCCAGCTCGTGCTTCTTTCCCCTGCTGATGAAGAGCACTTCTCAGTTTCTCTGCAGTCTGCCATTAATTAGACCGATTTATTGGTAGCACATGTTGACTGAGTAGATGGTTTATTTTTTTTAGCGCAAAAGGTGGCAGGGAAATCACCAAGTCTTACATCGTATGATAACCTTTCTGTCCCCCCTCTCCCCCCTTTTCTTTCACGGGAACTTTGCACATAAGCCTGCATATGTGTGCTGGCGTCAGCCTTCTGCAAACGGAAATAATATGCATGAAATGCTAATTGTTGCCAGCATCCAAGAAGGTGGCTCGTATCCAGGGCAGTGGGATCAATTATTTTTCTAGAAGGCTGCGTATGTGGTGGTGTTAATGTTACAAATAAGTTACACAAAGAAAGAAGCATGTCTGATGGATTTTTATTGATGAAAGAACTTATTTTACTCTGTAATTGCTCATCATTCGTTTGAAAGGATGGGAGGATGCATATTGTTATTGGTGCTCGCCCTGGAAGCTGAGACATAATGTTTTGTGTTGCTCTCCTATATGAAATTGCTTTGCCACCATCTCCTGCAGAAATTGTTGCAGTGCATGGGGACTCGAGCGCGGAGAGGGACGGGATTTCAGTTACCTTCGTTCTGTGGTTACTGACACTTTTTTGAAGTCTGTATGCTCTCGTCTCCCTGAGTCTAGCATGTAGCTAGTAGGACCCAAACCTGGAGGTTTTATGCAGACAAATCAAAAAAACCCCCAAATATGCATTGATTAATTTCTTAAATGAGGAGCCACAAGCTTGTATTGGGGCTTGGTTATTTGTTTTGAATGTGAATTTTAAAATGTAGAGCAATGTGTTCTCCAAACTTCTTTCGTTGTTTTCCGGCAGATAATGTTGCAATACTTCTGAAAAAAATTCTTTAAATGGTAAAATATAAATTAGTCTGAAAACTTGGTCACTGCCCCACACTGCCACTGACCCCTCACCCCGCCCCAGCTTGAACACAGTGGTAGCACAGCCCGAGCGACGTTTCCAGACCACCCTTGGAAAAACTGCCACCACGTGCCATGGGTGACACCCTCGGCCCCTGCTCCCAGCTGTGCGTCGGCTGTAGCAAAAAGCCCTACAGTCACTTAGGGAACGATCCTCTGGCTGAAGGTGCAGGAAACAACCTGAGAAAACCTGTGTCCTGGCAACGCAGAGCTGCCCATGTTCACAGAAGCACAGAAATAGTTTGCAGGCGTTGAGGCATGGTACTCTCCCTAAGACATCTTAAGCTTTTCTTTTGAGTGATTCACATTGCCTGCCAGCGCTGAACAGCTTCGAGAGCCATCCAAGCTACCTTTGCGCTTCATCTAGTCTGGCACAACGAGACGGAGCCTTTCTTCTCCGTTGTTCAGATATGAGAGCTTGCGAGCTTTGCGCTCGTCCGTGAGATCCCAGGCTGGGTCTCCCTTTCGGAGGAGTAGCAGCTGGTGCAATAAAAGGGTCCCGTGAAGCAGCACCGCGTGCATGTGGCCCTGCCCGTGCCGAGGGCAGGGCACGCTGTCTGGCAAGCCGGCCGCCTTGCTCGTCCTGCCCATCCGGGCTGCAGCTCCTCGGTGAGTGTGCCGGGGTTTCCTGCCACGCTCCGCCTTGGTGGCCTTCCCAAAGTAATCACAGCACACGTGGAGGTGGCACACCTCGCATTGATGTCCCGGGCTGAGGCCGCGTTGCACCCCGGCCTGGCGGGCTGCGCACTGAGCGTAGCTGCCCTGCTGTGTGCCAGCACACTCGCAGACCCCAAACTGCCCCTCTGCTGGCCCGCTGCTCTCTGATCTCCATGGCTTTTAACTGGAAGTTAGGCTTGAACATCCTTACTTAGAGACAGCGTAATATTCTTAAGAAATAAAGCATCCAGTCCATTTTTTTCTTGCTTCTTTAACACGCTCACCCTGCCAATCCAGTTAGGCTTCCAAGCCTGAAGGTTTCTCAGTGGACAAGATGAGTGTTCCCGAAAGGTATCCATCCTCCACATCTGAGGTGGCCCTGGAGAGCATGTTGTCCACATGACACATGCTGTAATCCACTGCATCTGTTCCAGGTGTAGTCAAGCTAGCATGGACCTCAGTAGACTGTTACACTGCCACGTGACTCTTAGAGCAGGAGTACACATGAGCAACCAGACTACTCCAAGCTCTGCTAGTGCAGCTGCGTGCGATACTAAAGCTAGCTGCTGTCTGTCGCGGTGACCTTTTTGTCCTTACTAGCCTGGATTTGCTTTGTTCTTGATGCAGGTGGTCTTGATGTGGCTTAGTTGGAGATATGCTTTGAGGGCGTACCTCAGTTTGACGCTCAGGAGAGATTGCCTAGGTACTATATAGTGAACTGAGCTGCTTCCCCGCTGTTGCTCACAAGCGGTCTGCACCGGCCTGTTCCTGTTGGAGAGGTGCCAAGTGTTTAAAGCCAAATGGAAAGGGGATTCGGTCTCTGGAATTGAGATGGGCTTGTGCTGTCCTTCCCTTTGGAGTCCCGGCAACCCAAACAAATGAAGGAATTTGGTAATATGTCAGTCAAATTAAAATACATAAATGGTTTCTGGTTTCACAATGCCTTCTAGTGTCACTTACGTTTTATGATCTTTTTGTTGAGGTAAGGCAAATTTCAGAGGTCCATTTTCATATTACGTGCTCTAAATTTGGAAAAAAAATGATTGTTACATTGCCTTTTTGGTGTAAAACTTATTTCTCTTAGAATGCGAATTTGAGCATGTTGCCAAAAGTGACACTGAATTCAGCAGTATTTTGAATCTTCATCTAGCCCTACTGTAGGTATCCAAGTTATGAAAAAGTCTCGATGAAACATTCTTAGCGTTTCCTAGCACATGGGCCCTAACAAAAGTAGCTTGACTTAGGAAACATGAAATCATATTAATTGACGATTCTTGCTGTTGCATTAAAGGCATGTTTGAGAAACATTGATGGCATGCATGTTTTAAGCCTTTTAAGTCTTGACTGAGGGATCAAGATGGTCCAGCTGTCCAGAGTGAGGCCAGAATATGATTAGATATATGTTTTTGCACTGTGCCTGCCTCAGCCTGGAGAGCCGGACTATCAAGGATCATAGATAGCATCATGGAATCATTCGGGTTGAAAGGGGCCTTGGGAGGTCACCTCATCCTATTCCTGCTCCAAGCAGGGTCAGCTGTGGAGTTTGGTCCTTTGAGTCAAGACTGCAAGATTTTGCCCAGAACGAAGGTGTAAAACATGCCACAACCCTGCAAAACTAGCAAATAAAGAGAACCTTCCATGGAGGCTGCTCTTGCAAGGCAAGCAAGGCTCGCTGCTTGAGAGGGAAGCAAGCAGCAATGAACTGGTAGTGTATTTATTGTGTTACTAAAAAATAGTGTTTTAAGAACCACTGATTTGGACCATGATGAAACCTTTAAAGCAGGATTGCTTTCAGCTGGGGAATCCTCTGGGACCTGATTCTCAAAACAGGGCATTTACATAATCATTGTCAGCATGCAAATTCCTGATTTTTGGAGCATAAAGGGCACATAAACATTTAGTAAATAGGGCCCAGTGTGATTTTTTTTTTTTTTAAGTCTTCCTGAGTTACAATAGAAATACTATAATATTGTTGGTATGCTGCCTAAATTTAAAGACATCCATAATAGGAGGAAATCTATTTGCTACACGTTTGTATTTTTGTGTGTAGCATTGCTTGTGTATATACAGTATGTATACGTGGATGATCCATACTTTATAAGACTGTTCAGCTGCTAATTTATACGCATTTAGAAATATATTGTCAACCTATACCTTGTACATTTTATGCCTTCTAGAGACAGTTTAATAAAAACAGGTACTTTTCCATACGAAAAGTTCAGCAGCCATGAAGAAATATGCACAGCATGTTTCCATTTCATTTTTACATATCTTGTAATTAAAGAAGTGCCAAACTCCTTGAAAATAATTCACTTGGTCAGTGAACCACACTATTCAGCGATTTGCAGATATCACAAAAGAAAATGCGTCGGCATTTTGATTCACTCTTCAGATCGACACAGTGTGCCACCGCGCGCTGTCTCGCTGATGCCCGGCAAATTGACTCTCATTGCTTCACACCGCATTGCTATGCATCAGGTCAAAGTAGCAAATTTTTTTTCAATCAGATGCGAAGTGTTAGGTTGCAAATATGAAAATGGGAAGAAATTTAGTAAAAGAGCTCTTTCTGAGGTTGATCTTAGGGATTTCTCTGCAGTCAAATGACACTTTATTAGTATACTGCAAGAATATAGCCAGTGCATTCTGAGGCGAGTAGTAAAATCAATCTTGTAGCTCTTTGGGGAGGGGGAGCTTGGCATGATTTTTTTTAGGCAGCTCAAGGCTGTGTTTGCATTAAGGAAACTAGAGTGGCTCCACTGGTGTGTTGTAGCCTGACATGCTGCAGCGATACCAAAATAGGGGTTCACCCCGCTGTGGCTGCATCTGCTGCGATTTCAGCACAGGGCTCATTCCCGGTGCAGGGCGCTGCGGCATTTGCAGCCTCGACGGAGGGGAGATGCTCTCCTGGGCCCCGCTGCCGCTGTTGTAAACCTGGAGCGCAGAACAGGAAAGTGCATTAATATTGGATGCGGCAGGGAGGAGACTCCAGTGCTAACGCACCTCTTGGTACATGTATGCATCTTTAGGCCTCCTGCCCAGATTCAAGCGTTGGGTGAATGAGGAGCGGATTGGAGCTTCTTATCGTCTCCCTTTAGCAACCAGCTGATCTGTTTCATCGCAAATCTGTTAGAAAATTGGTTTTGGCAGCATAAATTTTTGCCGGTCAACGTTACCCCTTAAGGCTTGCATGGTGTCGGCCTTGCCTCCCTGACGTGAGCTGCTGCGAGACGCTTGCCGTCTCCACGTCCACCGCGTAGCGGGGCGATGGGAGCGCGGGGCATGGCCAGGGATTTCCCGAGCTCAGCTGTTGCTCCATCCTCCTGACAGAGCGCGGCCTGGCAGCATCTACAGCCACTCGCTGTCTTCAATGCATCAGCTAAGCATTCCGGTGAGAACTGCAGAAATGGGTGTTTCTATGTTAAATACTCCCTTTTTATCATGTGAAAAAGAGATGCTAGCTGTGCTTCATGGCTTTCTAAAATTCTTCCTAGAATTTTACATGAGATGTTTGTTGGTGGAAGGGTGAGAAAAGGGGGCTCTGGTCTCCTCCCAGCAAGCCTGGACCTACCTAAGATCTGCACTGCCATCGCCGCCTTCCCTCCAAGCCCCTGGGGGTATGGCCTTTGGTGGCTTTTAAAAGGTGGATTAAAAAAAAAAAAGTTAATACCTAGGTGGGATTTGAAGTATTTCTATGCCGTGGACTTGGGGAGGTTAGCGTGGGTGGGGAGGAAGAAGGTGGAGCATTTCGGTTGCTCAGAAGGTTTAACGCTAGTCGCTTCAAATCTTCTTTTGCTGATCTGTTGAAGATTGTGTAATCTCTCTAGGATGCAGATGTTGAACAAAAGAATATTACTGTAACATCCTTAATCTGTCTTTCCTTCTTCCCTTCCTTCCGTGTGAGCCGCTCCACGTTCCCTCAGGAACCGAAAGTATAAAATGGAATTTGAGGAAAGGTGCGTTTCTACTTTCCAAGAACTAATTCTCTGCAAAGAGATTATCGGTATTACCAGGAAAAGCTACTGCTCGTTAGATGTCTGGCAGTAGATGCGTTTTAAGGCGATAAATAAAGTATTCTGGATCACAGCGTGCAAGAATATAATTAATCGGGTATTTGTTCTAATATGACTGCATAGGGATTTAACAGGAGATCAGCTGTGTTTAATAATTTCGATGATAGCTTTTTTTCCTTTTCAAGCTGAAGTATTTTACCTTTTTCTGGAATATCAAACTCTGCCCCAATTTACATAATACACAGGCATTTCTTGTAGAGGTAGAAAACATGTAGGAAGCGAAGAATTTTAAAATTATGTAAATATATGGATAATTTAAATCTTCCCACTTTTTTTTAAAACCAAGCCAGCTCTGTAATACGTTTGAAGAGAAATACCTTAGCTGTTGAAGTAGTCGTGGGATACTGCTTTGCCTACTCAAGCAATATTCCCAGCAAAGTCCAGCGGTAAAACGTTCATGCCCTAGAAATGATGGGAAGCTCCTTGGTAAGCTTGCGGATAGCAACCTGTGCGTAAGGATCTCATAAACACAGCCAGTGGGGCGGCAGAGCCACGGGAAGGCCCCACGGAGGCAGCGAGGTGCCGGGCCTGTGCTCCGGAGCTGCCCTCTGCCGTGCCAGGGCGGGTTGGCCTGTCCAGGTAGCCCGGGATAAGGCACTTGGCAGCCTTCGGTGCTCTGCCGGGTGCCTGGAAAAGGGCGCCCATCTCCTCAGCACCGGTCCTAGCCACCGCTGCCAGCTCCACGATGGATGAAGATGCTTTTGGCATGGCAAAACATGGCATGGCGTGTTTGGATGGAGAAGCAGCGTTTCCTCGAGACTCCTACGTGAGCGCTTACGTCCCCCTTGCCCTCGCTCGTCCGTGAGCGTGCGGGTGAGGGAGAGCGGCCCCCTTTGCTGGGCGGCAGCTGTCCGTCTGGGCGCTCGGCGTGGGTAAGTGCCATCCATCGCGGTACATCACCAGAGATGAGCCCGCTTATGAGGCTGATGCGTTTCGAAGGGAAAACACCAAAGCAAAATTTGTTTTCAAACTCCAAAGTCTGTGGCTTTGATCAAGAAAACAAAGCACAATGTTGTTTTAAGAAGACACTAATGACTGAAAAAGAAGTGTTGTGTTTAAAAATCTCGAGCGGCAGTGGATAACGGTTGCAGGGCTTGCCACCCGCTTCCCATTAGCGTCTAAAAACTCCCGTGCTGTACCCTGCCGAACAATGCCAGGAGAAATTTTAATACTTGTATCTCTGATTTAACTAGAGCACATGTCTATGAAAGACTTTTTTAGATCAACACACATTTCCTATTGCTTTCTTCAGAATACAAAGCCTTAAGATCTACAAGCATCAATGAACAGTAAAATATATGGCCAAATGATTGACAGGGCAAGACTTGGAGAGATATTGTGTGTAATAGGCTAAAACCAGCCTCTGGAAAAAACATGAAAATGGAAATTAAAACAACAGAAAACAAAGAGCATTTCAAATTTGTCCTAATTCAATTTTTATAGCTTTGCACATGATGTTACTCAGCTAAAAATGAGTGGAATATTTTATGAATTTAATAGTACGTTCTGTATTTGTGTGCTCATGGCTTTTATTCTCTATCAAAGTTAAATGAAAGGCAAAAAAATAAAAGATTTGACTGTGATAGCGTTCAGGTCATGTCTCATGCAGGTATGTGCAACGTTAGCTGCATCAGTTTGCCTCCAACCAATACTAATATTTGGCCTATAGGACTTTTTATTAACAAGTAAAATTTAAGGTTGGGCACCTTGTCCTCGGAGGAGACCTTTTTGTTTTTTAAGGGGATCATCTGGAGAAGAAATCTCATTTTCCTAGTGCAACTTTAGAATGAATGTTTACATGTAGCTTTTATTTTTATCTGGGTTGCTATTAAGCCTTGACTGCTGGGGTCTGTGCCTCTTCCGGAGGTCCCTCGCTCGCCGGCGGTACAGGCGGGCTAGCTGGGAAGAGCTGGTGAAGGGAAACCGCACTC
Source organism: Dromaius novaehollandiae (assembly GCF_036370855.1). Lineage (NCBI taxonomy): Eukaryota > Metazoa > Chordata > Aves > Casuariiformes > Dromaiidae > Dromaius > Dromaius novaehollandiae. The sequence goes on from NC_088110.1 coordinate 5,610,871, forward strand.
TCTATAAATCCTAGCGTCAAATGCCCTCGGTCTGCTCGTACCTGTTGCATTTCCACGCAAGGTCAAGGCGTTTTTCTTTCCTATCTGACTGCAATATCTGTGTTTCATGTGCTAAGAAGGTCACTAGAAAAGGTGAAATTGTGGATGGCAAGTTGCAGGTCTTAAGTGAAACAATTGCTCCTTTTCTCTTCCATTAGTAGGAGAATTTGTGCAGATTTCATGAAAGCACTGTCTCACGTGGCCTCTCTGAGTGTGCAAACACTGTATTAAGCAATCTTCATCAAGTGAACCAGGAGCCTTTAGTGACAACGTGGACATAAGATCTATAAGGTCAATTTGTATTAATGGAGCATCTTTCATAATTAGACTTGTGGCAAAGCTGTAAGGTCTGTCGGCTGCACAGCTACTGCTTTATTGTGAACATCCTCCCCACCCTTCCACCCCCAGCAATTTGGATGCGGTTTGAGTAAGTAGCCAAAACTGTTGTGGTCTTTCAGGCTTCTCGGAGCAGGAAGGCAGGCTCCAAACGGGCTTCCTAACGCTTCAGCTGCCGCTCAAGCTGGGCACGTGATGTTGAAAAATACTGCCCTAGTAGTTCGGCTCTCCAACTGGGGTTGGAATTCAGTCATAATATGTATACGTGTATCCAGGTATTTATAATCGTTCATTCTGACCAACTCGCAGTATTTGTCAGTGAAATTAATAAATACGTGGTTCATCTTTCTGTAAATCACATTTATCTTCCAGGGGTGAGTAAATCCTTTTTGTGTTCTGCATCCTGGCAATGGTCTGCATCTAAATATTGAAGGAGTCGGAGAAGGGCACTTACAGACCCTCTCTGTTCAGTGTATGTTGGGTTCCTACCATACACGTTTCCCTGGGACTCGATGCACTCTTTCCCTGTGTATCAGTGACGGTGTAACTCAACACCAGGAGGTAAATGGCAGTCCAAAAGCCTGTCCGTTTTCTTCATGTCTGTCAGCTCTCCTGGTATTATTTTTCTACAACTATTCCTGCTCTTATCTGTGTATGGCTTTACATAATGCACATAATCGCATTGAAGAGTAGGGAAATCATGGAAGTGGTGGAAAGAAGCGTTCCTCTCCGGGGGTTGGTTTGCATTCTGCTTTATTGACCCGGGCGTCTCATTTCTGGGGTTCTCCTAACCATCTGTATGTAACTTGTACATTCTGGTAGGACTGAAAATGTGAAATATGTGAATTTTTATGACTAGGATGGATAGTTGCCAAGGCGCTGACTGTTCTGGGTGGCAGATGTATCCGTAGACCTAGGAGGAGCTTTGTGCAATGTTCAGAAAGGCTAGCTTGCCTGCCTCTCGGTATAAAAGCAAACATGATCACAGGAGAAAAGACTGCCAAAAAGCAATGTTTTAACATCTGTCGCATATAAAATACCTTATTTTTCCTTCCATCATACAATGTTCACTTTCTGGTTTTAGAGCGTATAACTGCAAAGCTGCTAGGGCATTTACAGTTACATGACTATCTGTGTTGAAAAGCTTGAACATATTTTAAGAGATCTATGTGCCCAGCTTAACTAGTGCTTTAACTTTTGAATTAAGTTTCTTTTTACTGAAACTGGCATGGGAGATTGATTTATTTTTTGCTGAAAAATAGGAATGTTTTTATTCTTAGGCATTAAAATCTTAAATGTTGATGTTTACGCCACACTATCACTAAGGGTGGCATCATGTTTTCAAACTGCCTGTTCATTGTCAAATAGGCAGTTTTACATGATTTCACCTTACATAGAATAGCCTCACATCAGGGTGTGGGTCAGGGTTAAGAGAAGCAATAACTGTAATTCTTAGAAAGTGCAGAATGCAGAAGAAACACGGGCTCTTTTCAACTACCTGTGGACATTTAGTTTCATATAGTACTTTTCGTTTTGCACCATTTTTTTTAAGAGTTGTCTCTACGAGCAGAGTTCATTCCTGCTTAGTTCTTCTGAGATGGGCTCTATGGCTTGTCCTCAGGCTGAGCTTCTAGTCTCTGAAAGTATTTCCGTGCGCGAATATCTATAGCATCTAGCTGGTAGCTTGCAGTCCGGTATGGGTCATTTCTAGGGTGCTCACCAAAGAGTTGAAAAAGCAAATTTGAAGCTTAATTTTTCTGGATCTCCATTGAAAAATATATTGACATTTGCAAATCAGAAGGTTGAAGGCCATTAAACTAATCCATTGGGGATTGCCTAGAAAAAGCCTACACCCACGACTGTTACCCAGGTACTGCTTGTCCCGCAATGGCGCACCGAAAGCGAGGAGCCCCCAGCCTTGGGGGGCTGCCCGGAGCTCCGGGAAGGCGTCCTGGAAGCGAGCAGCTGCTTCGGATCGGGCAGCAGGAGGCCGGAGGAAGCCTCGAGCTTTCCCCGCTTTTTTCTTATAGTGGGGCTGGAGGGAGGGGAGGCGGCTGGCAAGGAGCAAAGGACAACGTTCTTCCTTCTGCCTTTGCCTTGGCTAAGGTGAAGCCGGAGGGCGTTACGCCCCGGGTAACTCTGCACCTGGAGCCATAGCGAAGTCGTGCTTGGCGCTACGCTGGGGACAGCATCCTGCAGCGCAGGGGTAATGAGCTTAAGCCACTTAGGTCAGAGGCTACCCAAAAGTAGGCAATGTTCATAAGAGGGAAAAAGCAATTGTTAAGAAAACTGAAGAAATTTTTAAAAAATCAGATTTTTTTTTTTTTATAGTCTACATATATATCACAGGTTTTTTGTTTGTTTGGAGCCTTTCTTTAGTGGTCTGCAGAAGATATCTGAAATATATAAACCTGTCATGCTTTGCTTTCTTGCCAATTCTTTTTTATAATTAGTTCAACATGGCACAAGACCTCTAAATGACCCTCGGTGCTGTCTCACAGATTGCACTTTGTATGTTTATAGGAAATATCAGGATAAGAGTCAGCCTGGGAGCACTCTGGGGGTTTTTTCAAAGGGAAAAAGTTCCTGTGGGGCAAATGTTTGTGATAACTACAATTTTATTAAAACTTTTGAAGGGAGGGAGAACTTCATCAGTGACTGACTTTTTTTTTCCCAGTGGCAGTATTTTGGGCTGAAAATAGAACCGAAAAAAGAGCCAGGCCTGGGTTTTCCAGGGTGTTAAACCTCATTTCATCAGTTACACCAGGATAAAGTGAGTGTAAATCATTCCCGTTTTGATTTAGTGCTTTGTTACGAGGGACTGAATGTGCTCTGAGGCCACGGTGGATGCAGTCCCCAGCTGCTTGAGCATCCCGGGGCGGCTGGGCCCGGTTGCGTGGTGGAGGTAGTGAGCTTTCCGGCGCGGCTGCCCGAGCCCTTTAGACCTCTGGGAATCGGCAGCAAGCGCCTGCGAGCCCGACCCGGGCTCCGGCCGGGGCAAACTGAGGCAGGAGATGGCCGGGAGGAGGTGGCGTGCGCCTCGTTGGAGGAAGCCCGTTAGTCCCAGGCGAGGAGTTTGTCCAAGCAGTAGAAAGTAGGACCAATGATTGTGGCAGTTTGGAGACGTGGTTTGTCCGTGTACAACCAGCAGGAAGATCCGTCAAAGTATTACGCCCGTAACAGTAAACCTGCTCTGCAGTGGCCTCGGGTACAAAAGCTGAAATGAGCTTTCCTCTTCGCGGGGCACGTGCGTCGCGGTGCTACGCCAGGCTCTGTAACGCAGCTTCAGAGAGGACAGTCAACACTGCCGTCCTAATTCTAGCTTTAAAGTGTGCTGCAGTACCAATATTCCTGCTACAGAGGGAAAAAGGATGAACTGCAGTAAAAGGATGAGCTCAAGACCAGTCTTTTTTGATGGATTTATTTTGCAAATAAAATAAAGCTGGTTTGGATTGTGGAAAAGTCATAAATTTTATTGACCAACTGTGTGCAAAAGGCAAGGCTGCTAGGCCCTTTGCTTCCTGCCAGCTGTACCAGAAACATCTGCAGAAACACATCATTTAAATAAGACATGTAAATAAACAGGCTAATTCATTAAAATCCACAATATTTCATTGAAATTAAAAAAATTATTTTTGGTTTCCATATTTTCCTGCAAACAAACAGCAATCCCAGTAAACACAAATTCACCTTTGGAGGCCACCGAATCAGATCATTGGACAAATGTGTGGTGCGAAAGAATGCAATGTCTGAAATACTGGTACGGAAATGGTGTTTCTGGTTGGAATGCTTAAAGGGACAAAATAGGTTTAAGGTAAAACTCTCAGAAGAGTGGATCTTCTGCAGTGGCTTCTTTTAACATTGTCATTATCATCCAGCTCCTATTGGGATTCAGTAGAAATCTAATGTTCAAGCCCCGTAGGTGCCTCAAAATCATGGCCTTAGCATTGGTTCCACTTTCTGAATGTTAAAATCTTGCTTTTGGCACTGGACAAATAAAACCTCATATACAAGAAACAGTTGTGCAAAGTCACTTGGTACCTCTCCGAGTTCTGGGATCCCTTTAAGAAGGAGACTGCTTCCGCAGCTGCGTACGATTGGGCCTTTGGAGCAAAATTGTTCATTTTCTGCATAGGGACAACCTTGGAGAGGGAGAAGAATCTGAAGACACTAATAATCCATTTCTGGATTTCATCTCTTAGTTTTCATGCAATTGTACTAGCTCCAACATTGGCTGATCCTTCAGATAAGTTGCTTTCTCCCTGCTGTAGAGTTTGTTCCCCTCTCCTGGCTTAATGGCCCAGTTTTCCCTTTGTTTGCTGAACCATTAGGCCATGATGCGCTACTCTCATAATAACTGGATAATTTGAACCAGAATTCATAAGCTGTTCATCTATTCCCTCAAACAGCTCGATGCCTGTTGTGTACCTTCGGTATGGTCATCTTGGTTATTGCTTGCAGCTGTACAATCCATCTCATTTGGATGCATTTTGTAGTTTATAATCTTCATGACATTAGCAGAAGTGTCTTTTGCTCGTTGCTTCCATACTTACTATTGCTGAGTGTTGTCTTTAGAAACCTGAACCACTTTCTTAGCGGTTAGATGACTGGCATTAATAGAATTAATAATGTATTGAAAGTAAGAGAGACATCTGTAAATGCTATTTCAAATTTTACTTAAATATTTGTTTGCATGAAGAAAGTGGAATTTTGCTTGGAGAAACATTGCGTTGCTCCTCGTGGTCTGTAGTTACATATTTTTTTTTAGTGAACAGTGTTTCAGAAGCAACCTGTGAGCAAACCGCGGTGCCTTTCGAGGCAGCAGACTGCAGTGAGCTGATGGGTTTAGTCGTTAGCTCGCAGCCCGGCGACCTGGGAAGAGGTGGCTGAATAGCTGACTTGTGCTGGAAACGTTTCCTCTCAGAGCAGTCGGAGATGTGTCCTTTACTAAATTAACAGTCAGCCTTGAAAGGAAAGTATATGAAGCATGGATCAGCAAATTAATTCAAATTAAGAAGAGAAATGGTATTGAATCTTTGCTTTAAATTCAAAGCCAGTATTTGTTCTGTTCTCAGATTGAGACTTCAAATGCCTTCAGACTCTGGGCCACGTCTTAATTTAGTCTTTCATGGTCCACCCCCTTCTCATTGCTGCACTCATAAAATCCCCGAGGCAGTTATAGCTGTGGATTATATAGAAAAGGAGAAGTTGGAAAGCATTTAATATTTGTAGCTGCCTTTAGAGTTTAGGGGCCGGGAATGGGAGCTCTCCAGAGAAAACAGCGTCAAACGTCACTGTAAAAACTGACTTCTCGTGTGAACTGTCCTTGTTCGATGGCTCTTTTATTAAGCTGTCGCAAGCCGTTGTGGACTGGCACGCCTCAAATGTACGATTTTCGTGAGATAAGAGATGTGACTTCTTCTTTCTGCTATATCTTACAGTGACAATTTAAATTAATTTACTGCTTGTTTGTATAATACTGTCCATTGTTTAACTTTTAAGGTTTAATATATAAATGAGAACTAACCCACAAAATGTATGATATACTGCTAAAAAGAGATCTTATTTTGTTCCATATCTTTCAGAATTGCATGATTTTGGCACCTAAAACTTGCTGTTAATTCTCACTGAAATCCCAGCAATGTTACGGAGTGAATTTTGGCTTCTTGTTTAATGTAATGGGAACTTCTTGTAGTTTCTTAATAAATACTAAATTTGAACAAAATTTTTATCAGTCCTAGCAGGAGCACAAATTTTCGTTTGCTTTTGATTATTTGAGGTTTTAAAGCACTAAATTTGAGAATGCTTTTATATCACACCGCCCAAATGCTGAATCTGAGTGACTTCAGTTTTGAGTACGTCCGCTGCCAAAATGCCTTTTTGTACTTTCTGAAATACCAGGGGTTACTGGGGGCTGGACGTTCCCTTTAATCTGTACAAATAACTGATTTTTTTGGTTTTGTTTCAATGTGCTGCTTATTCTTAGGGATAAAGTTGGGCAAATGAAAAGTTTTATTTAGGTCAAATTATACATTTTGTGGGACCAATGTAAAAATGGACTGGTTTTAGTTCAGAATTTAGCTTTCTGTTTTAAAGGAAACTTCAGAACAAGATAATTTGGAGTTTTCTTTATGAGATACTTTATTTTGAATATTGGAACACTGTTTTGGCTTTTAAAAAACACTAGCGTGGAGCGCACTGAACATCAGCTACAGGACTGAAAAATTTTTAGTAATGGGAGAAATCTGTGTATTTTGGTTGGCGGGGGGGGATCGGTCTCAAACTTTGCTCGGCGCAGCTGCACCCTGCCTAACGGGTGTCCTTCTCCCAAGCATTAGCAGGGCACAGTGATAAATCCCGCGGGAGCAGATGCCGTTGATGCCAGTAGCACGCTGAATTGAGCCTCGGGAGCCTGGTGTCGGAGAACATCGATCCCAGCTTAGTTTCATAAGACTTTGTGCGGTGTCCGGTTATTTTGCCGATACTTCTCCAAGGCATTTCTTCCAAGGCTGGGTGTTTGAGGACAGCAGAGGGAGCACCGCGATGTTCACTCACTAAACCAGAAAAATAGCGGCACAAAGCAGGTCGGCGGCAGAGCTAGAAGTCAAATGGGGGCCATTTATTCCCACCTTGCACCCTCTCTGCTTCACCTCTTGTTTCCATAACGTGGAGACACCTATGTGAAAGGCTGCAGGACAAAGGTGGGAGACTCAGGAGTGCACCAGTACCTCTGATTTCCCTAACTGGGGTTTGTCGTGTGAACACTAATCATGAGTTACATAAATTATACAGGACTCTAATGTAAACTAAACAATTCAAATGTCCTTACTGCAGTTACAGAGTAACTGCCAAAACCTTGTAAATGACCATGTTAGCCATATTTTTTCCCCTTCTTTAGAAGGAATATTTCTTTCTTTTATTAATATAAAACCACAATGTCATTATGTCACCCATGCATCCACTGTGTAATTACTCCATTTTAAAGATAAATCCATTGTCTTGGGATGCATCCATCATGGATGTCACCTTTAGCGCAGAAGGTGAGACACTAAATGGACACCTTTTACTAATATTAATTTCTATATAGTCATCAATTGCGAATAGACTATCCATTGTTCTCTTTGACAGAGACAGGCCAATGACAAAGATTAAATTATCCATCTTTGTGGAAGCGAGGGATCGGCTTCGAAGAGTGCTCTTCAAGATCTTGCTTTTCTGGCCTCAGTGTATTATATTAATCTACAATTCATTCCTTTTAAACACTGATCAATTATAGCAGAAGATTGCAGCTTGCTTGTTCTTCATTGGAATGAAAGGTCAGGAATTAGGGAAGCTTTGAGTTTTTCTGAAGGATTTTTAGTCAAAATTAAAGTGCCTGGTTTTGTCTCATGCACGCTGTGTTAATCTGACGCTCAAGGGCTCTTTCTGGATCTTCTGCCAACCTTTCTCAGATGATCACGCAGTTTAAATGACAATTTAGAGCGCTCATTTAAATTACTCAGGAGTGGTATTCTCTGAATATACTGAAGATTTTTGGAAATTTGCTAGGGACAGTGCAGTAGCCGTCAAGGTCCCAGTGCCTTTAGCAACTGAGAGGCATTTTTATATTATTTCCAGAACCACCTGAACTCTTTTTTGTGCAGATAGGCTGTGTATAGACTTAGTTTCTTTTTCTTACCTTGCCCTGGCAAGTTGGAGTATGGCATGTCCCGGGGATAGACTGATTTGGGAGAAACTGCGACATGGGAAGATTCAGATCAATGGCCTATAAACACATTTTTCTGTTCTATTTGGATGCATTTTTTAATGTTTTGCATTTGATAAGTGTTTAAAGTTAGACTGCTGTGTTGTCTCTGGTTCTTCATGGTTGTATGAAGTGATACAGCGACTGTCTGCAGCCTAGGTTATTGTCCTAGATCCAGTTCATGAAGTTACGCAGGCCAGTTAAATCAGAACGAAGAAGATCCTGATTCAAGAAGCTACTTCTGTGGGAAACAAAGTCCAAGTACCAGTATGTGCTCAAGCAAGTGTGGAAACAAAATCCAAGTCTCGTTGAATGCGTCGCTTAAATTAGCAGGCTTTTAACAAGACCTAATAACCTTGTTGTTTCCTGTGCATTTAGAGTAGGCATTTTTAAAACACCTGGCCAAATTCATAGGTAGCTTTGCTATGAATTAAAAAAAAATAAACAATAACAGTTACCTGTTTCCATTCCCACCAGAGGAATTTTTTTCCATAGCCAACTCTGTAAATGTGTTTGCATATAGACACCCTTGCTGATCTTCTAGCTAGCACTAGGAAAGGAAAATCCCTCTGGATTCCTACAGATAGATATTTTTTTTAATGGTTGAAAAAATCAGAATATATCCAACGCATAAAGTTAATCGTATTTCCTTCAAGATAAAGGACAAGATTCAGGAGAAAAACTGGAGATCAATATTTTGGTCACAGTAAATGGCAGAGAACTAGAGCTTTGATGGCAAAAATCAAATAAAGACCATTTTTACAAATACCAGTTGTATAGTAGTTCCTGCAGTGATGATATAGGGGTTGCTGTATGTTCTGTATTTATGTGGCTATACATATTTGCAGAGGCACAGAACTTCTGGATGAGACGATGAGAAATTAGACCTGTTATGGGTCATAATACTTCCACGATGAGTCCTGCCAAAAGAAATTTGGCCTTTCCTGTCAGGCCTTCTTCAAATTCCTGTGCTAGGACACACTTTTTCTGCACTGAAATTTTTTTCAGCATGTGGTCTTATTTCAACTTTACAGAGAAAGCTAAGTTAAATTTCAGGGTAAAGTGAGATGTTTTCTTTTAGGAAAGTTCAAAAAGAAATTGTTCTTTTCCCCATCCAAAAATATGTATTTTTTAAATATTGCATATTAAAATGGACTCTCTCTGGAATCTCTTCATTCTTTCTAATGGAAGTGTTATGTTCTGCTGTGTAAAAGTGGTACGAATAGTAAAATAAATCAGAAGGAATATTCAGCTTGTTAAATAGGAGGAATTTTGTAGTAGATTGTTGGTACTTAATATTTGTTGGTACTGTAGTAAGTGACTCTATACAAACCTGTATTTCTTTTCCCTCCCTTTAAGTAGTCATTAGGATATTTTAATGATTTTGGATATTCTTCATGTATCTGCAAATTCCTGAACAGTTTTAACTGTACTCTACTTTCTTCTGACTTTTAAATGCAGATTAGAATGGGTGCTTCTTCAGTGGATGGAAATCTGCTTGCTGGTTAAGTTCCTCTGCATGTGGCATTACTGTTTTTGCCTTACTTACCACTAGCTAAGGTGTTGCACCTAACTTGAAAGGCATTTCAGACAAAATTATTGCTTGTTAGCGCTGCCGTCAGTGAGCTCCACTGACTCCCAACGATTTGTACTGTCATGGTTTAGGATTCATCTAGAGCAGAGACACATACAAATGAACAGAAAAGGACTGGCTGGAGAAGGAATCGCCTTTTTTATCGTATTGAAGACAGTAATTTTAACATCACAATAATTAAAAGCATAAACTGATACGCGAGAAACAAGACAGACATCAGAGGGCATATTTAAAAATCCTCTTAGTTGTTATATCAGGGTGTAACAGTACTTCCAATACCGTTAATGAATGAGATGCAACCCAACAAGTTATATGTGATGCTTAGTTTAGAGTTTGAAGGAATGGCGCTCTGTTAGTCCGTTACTTTAACGTGTTGGTATCAAATTTAACTCAGGGAACAAAAATGAGATTTTTTAATCAACAATTTTAATGGCTGTCAAACAAGTTACAGCTTTTTCCTCGTTCTGGTTACAGTGGCTATTCCCAAAATCTCTTCATCTGTATTTTGTTAAAGGAAATTCTGGGACAAACAAGGGACAAATGTTGTCTGAAGTTTGGTATTCTAAACATCTGCCACACATCAGCAAACTGTGTGCACGTGATCTTCGGTGTGTCTGGACTTCTTTCTACAGCAATTTGTGTAGTTGTTAGGGGAGGAAAAATCCATTCTGGGAGGACTACTGTTTCTTTACGACTGGTTGACCTACAGTGGACAACCACCACAAAAGGACATTAGTCACCAAGTTGGCTAGGAACACTATTTTATTAGAAGAAGAAAAAGAAAAAGGGCTCTACTTGAGTGTGGATCTTTTCTTTAGTCCTAATTAGAACCACAATCCATCATGCTGGAAAGTTTCTATTCATTTTGGTGATTGGGGACATGACAAATGAATCTCGGAATAAATGGGATGTCAAGGCAGAGCAGGAGATGGATGTGTTCTGCATGGGATGAATGTAATAACTACAGTTAATGTTGGCAAGCAGCCAGCCCCGTCGCCTCTTGCTGGGTGAGTTGCCCCAAGGCTCTGACCAGGGGTAAAACACCAATAAATGATTCCCATCATCTCCCATTTATTAGAGTATGAACACCTTGTCAAGGGTCACGCTTTGTTTTCCTAACTGTCACTTTGCTTCAGGGCTGGCAACTAATTGAATATTAGTTAATTGTTTCTAATAAAACGCTGATAATTAGATATCTCTTTTTATGTTGCTGGCCCAGCTTCTCTCTTTAATTTCACTTCCCTTTCAGTAGCCTCTGTTTCTCACGCAGCTGCGTCGAGATTGATTATCTGCAGCGAGCGAGAGGCCAAGCAAGAAACTTCATTTAAGATTAATTTCAGGGAAACTGTTTTACAATTTTTCTAAATTGAATTTAGTCTTAATTTTAAAGTGTTAGGGGTTGTATGTCTTCAAAGGTTGCTTTGGGATAATTTATTATGTATCAAGTAATCAAAACCGCTCCTGAACAAGGATACTCAGTGTATGGAAAGGCACTCTTTGGATTTGGCCATACTGACAGGCCTTCTTTTGCTCAAAAACGCTGGGGGGAGAGGGGAGGCATTCTGGGGCACACAGACAAGATGGCCAGTACGTTGACTTGCATAAAGGTATCCAGGGATGAATATTTGCACCTTTCTTTATTGTTAAGCAGTTCATAGAAAGGACAATTTTTTTCTCTTTGTATCAGTTCCTCCAGTCTGCAGTCACCCCTAGACACTCACTCAGAGGCCTTTGGTAGTCCTGATAAGCCTGATATAGATGGCTCCCCCTCAATTTATCAAAGCCAGGACTGCAGTAGCTATGTCCATACTCACTAGTTCCCAGATCCAGGTGATGCCTTCCTTATCCTCTGGCTCCAGCCAGGACCAGAGCTGGCCGCACACCATGACCCTTCAGTGTGCACCCAGGGGAGATGGTGAACTTACCTGGAGAAGACAGTAAAACAGTGAATGCACTCCAACTCGGTCTGCTCAGAAGCGGCGGACAGTGTAGTCGTGACAGTGCTGCCGCAAACATTTGTGCAGCCTGGTGGCTGGACAGGCTGAGTGTCTGGGAAGGGCAGAATAACAAGGGGCATCAGAAGCCCCAGATTTTGGACCATACCAGTGTTATTTGGCAAAATGAGAAGGCTGGAAAGGGCACCCATAGGGTCCTTTCCCCCGTAGCCGCTGTCTTTTCCCACGCGAAACAGGCTTTGGTCGTTTGAATTCCCCTGTGGAGGAGATTGAAGCTTCAACATGAATGCTTCTTTCAGGCATTGACTTGCATGAAGATATCCAGGGACGGGTATCTGCACCGCAGCGAATGCTAAGCGGCTCGGTGTAAGAACTGCTGAGTTGGAAGAAGCAGCTGGAGAAGGATGAAATGAATACTGGAAACACAGCAATGAGCAAATGGAACATAATGCAAGCAGAATTAGAGCCCTTGGAGGCTGTCATAAGATACTCCCAGCCAAGTTTGTCCCTTGAAGCAAATAAAACAACCCCAGGGAGCAGTTTGGCCTCCTATCCGTACATTTGGACTCTCTGAAGAGAAACAGAGTAACCCAATTGCATGGACTTAGAAAACTGTAACAGCTTTACCGTCCTATTTTTTGCTCTGAGAGATGCTGAATATAATATATGGATCATTGACAATCCTTGTTAAAGTCAACTTACTACATTTTTATTAGCTTCAAAACATGCCAGTTGTTTAAAAAATCTCAGCATAAGAAAAGGTCAGATTCTGAATGAAGGGTAGGTGAACTTAAGCTTGCCAGAAAACCAAATCTGTAAGATTTTCTGAACTTCTGTTTTTGACAGTGAGCCCCTTAACAAGCCAGGACTGGATTGGCAACTCTCAAACAATTTGGTGTGCTGCTTTAGATATAGCTGTCGTGCAGTCATGCCGGACTCTAGCTCGTATCGATGCACCTGAGCCAGCTCTAAATTAGCCGTGTAAACATAGGGCTTAGCATGGGCCAATTTGCCCTGTTTCTCGGGTAGGTTTTGCTGTGTTATGCCAGCTTAGGTGTGTAGATATATCCTTTGTCTTTGCTACAAAGGCATCAAAGGAACTCTATCATAAGAAAATAAAAAAGGTCTGGCTCTCAGATTTAGTCTGTATTAGCCTTTTCAGGTTCTCCTTCAAATGAGATCAGTTGAGAGAACAGTGGTGTATGCTGATCTCTAAGAGACGGCTTTTCTAGTTCACGCTCTGGCTGCATATATATAGGAATAAATGTATCAAGGAAATTAATGAAAAAAAAGCAGGTGTTTCTTTCATCTCAATTGTTTATCTTTCAGTAAAGGGTACAGTAAATTTTTTCTTCAAGGAAATCTAGCTCATTGAGCATCAGGCGAGGTGGATCAGTGTCTCCCAGCCCCTCTCATGGGCACCTTCCTCCTCGAGCGGCTTTGCTGGGCTCAGTGGCACTGTCAGAGCATAAGTTGCTTTAAGCTGCTTCTCTCCATGTTCAGTCAGTTTGGGGAGCAAACTGATCTGTTGAAAACACGTTTGTTAACTCTCGAGGATGGAGCAGGCCTGTTTACAGCACAAATCAAATACCCTGTCCTCAGGATGAGTGTACAGGTTAGAGAAGTTAGAAGAGCTGAAGTTGTCAAGCTCTCTCCTTTTGAGAGGTGGAGGTTTTGTTTTTTGGTGGGGATTTTTTTGGTAAGTGAGGGGATTTTCTTCATTTTAAGTTAGACACAATGATCTATAAAACCGTTAGGAGAATGGTATATTGTATATTAATGACAAGCTTTAAATACTGCAACCCAGCTCAAGTAACTTCCATATCTTACGTATCTTATGTATCTTATTTCTACTAGCGATAAGCAATACAAACTGGGAAGAATGCTATAGAAGAGACTTCCAGGAGTACTCATGTGTTTTATTCTTGAGGAAATGGTGTGTTGCTTCTGATTTTTCAGTGGAAACAGCTGACTGATGTATTCTAATATTATTTAAAAAGCCGTGCTGGACTGCTGATAGACTCCTAGCAGCTCACTGCCTTGGCAGTGCAGTTTGCATCGCCTGTGATAAATGAACAGAATTAATGATTGCTAAGTGCTGCCAGATCTTACTTAAGTAAAGTGAGTTTTTCAAGTTCAGGCTGTCTCCTTATTAGATGTTGTATTTATTCACCTATTTTTAGGAACCATGTTACATTGAATGAATGTGCTCCATGCATCGCAGGTTGGTAGATGACTGACTGGCCAGGCTGCAGTGGAGTCTTTTGGTTCTTACTGAATAAAATCTGTTCTCCTTTTCATACCTGTGTACCAACAAGGCATATTTTAAGCTTCTTCTAGGAGCTTGGCATCTTTACAGAAGAAATTTGTTTTCCCTTTTCAGCAAGGAGTAGGGTTTGAAATATATGTAAGCTCGTGCAGCACTTCTATGGCCATTGCTTGTGAGGGGGGATTTGGAAGCAGCCTGAGAAGGGAGAAAAGGTGTAAAACTACACTAGGCTGGAGCCACCATCTGCTTCTCATGGCCATGACCACATGCAAGGGTGTGCGCTGGGGGGATCGCTCAGGGCTGCGGATCTGGGGGAGGTCGGAGCCATTTGGTTTCCAGTTTGTGCACTGGAGAACCACAGGAACCAGCTGGTTCTAGTGGCTTTTGCTGGATCATCTAGAGGATCTAGCTCCCCTTGAATGCAAGAGGTTGCACCCAAACTGAAATGCCAGCGCTGGCCAGGAAGTAACCATCAGAGGGGTTCCCAAATGCACCAAGGTTTAAACAAATGCCTCTTGAGGTGAATTCTGATTCCTAGTAAAAATCCAGATAGCAGGCATCTGGAGTAATGGCTGATTCCCTCTACGCTAAGCCCATCCTCAACTCAGCCATATGACGAAAAGAATTAGGCTTTACAGCAGTGCATGATGTCAAAATAAGATACGTAGTAGAAAGTTTATTTTTTTTAAATATATGTCAAATAATTTTAGTAGCAAGTCATTCTAGATCAGTGACTATCCTCATTTAAAGCTTTACTAGATGACAGATGCAGAAATGACAATTTCCATTATAAAACATAACACATCTTTCCCTTGAGGGAACATTGTTAGGAACTGTAACGACAGTGAGTTTGAGGGAAACCCGTCCTGTGCCATACCCCGTTATGCTTGGTTAATTAAACACAAGGCCTTATTTTCTGTCGATGCCACCCCGTTACGTTTGCTCGTCACTTCTGGATTGGGTGGGAAGTTGGCTGCGTGTGCGGGGGGGAGCAGAGGGTTGTGTACAAAAATCCCTGCCGCTTTCCGTGTCTTCCTCTGTTATGACCAGGTACATAGTTAGCAGGGGTGATCCAGGCTTTGTATGTACGGGGCATCCCCCAGTAGCAGAGGAGCTGCAAATAACATGAAGCACCATTCCTAATGCCACATGGTAATCATGGTGCTTCTAGATTAATGCAAATTTCATAATCAGCTGTACTCTGCAGCTGGAAAAATGCAAGAATGTAAAGTGTTTTCAAATTATTACTGTTCAAGGATCATAAAACAAAGATTAGTTTTCTAAATCTGTCTCATAAACAAATTAACACAGTGCTGCTTTCTGTTCAAAATATGATTCTTGTCGGAAGGATTAAACGTGTTAAATCCAGCTAGAATATGCTGTGATCATGTTTTTTAGCAAAGCTGCAATAATCAGACATTTACAACTAATAAATCGGTACTCTAATTCCTCTGCAATAAGGCTTTGAAATATAATCTGTCATTTCAGATTTATAGAACATGACTTTTCATAATTATAATTCTCAAATGCACATTACTAGTTATAATTAAATTCACTTTCAAAAAAATCTGAAGCATTTTGTGGATTATCTGTTCATATTATGTTCTAATGGTAAAATTAATGTATAATCTGTTGAATAAATTTGGTTAGTTCTTGGATAGAAAAATATGCTCCACTATTGATCAAGTCCTGGAAACTTAGATAAGAAGAACAAAAATGTGTACTGTATATCTTAAGAGGGCTCTAACAAAGCCAGATCAAACTCAATCATAGGCAAAAAGGAGAACTTTCCTTCATAAAAGAAAAAATGAAAGGATTTCAACTAATTTAAAAGAAATTAAAAAGTATTAAATTATAGCTCGATTAGAAAAGATGTTAAATATTGGCCCTGCTTAGGATGTAACAATAGATTAAATTACAGACTCATTCAACTGAAGAATGAATCCCTATTCGTGGGAACAAGTATATTTATTTGTGGATGTTGGTTCAATAAAAGCCAAAGTGTACCACTTCTTCAGCTTAATGTTTCTCATTAATAAGATACCTAAGAACCTGATGTATTTCTTGCCCTGTTATTATCACAGCGGCACTATCATTTCCCTAAAGCAGAAGCTCAGAACAGGAAGAGTGGCTTTAACATTTCAGCTTTAAAATTCAGTGGGTCAGCTCCTCTTTGCTCCATTACGGGAGCTGGAAGGATGCTCACCAAACTTGCTTCCTAATCGACCTCCTTGTTCTGGTTCTACCCCAGTAGACCAGTGGTAGGTGACCAGTCTAATGCTTCAGATTTGGGTGTTGGGTAATTAGAAAGGTTTCTGCTGCTGAGACCGTGCGTGAGGAGTGAAGGCAAGATAAGCACCTATCTCCTTTTTGTAGCTGGGTCAGCTCAGACCAGCAGAGGATAAAACAGCTGGTTGGTTTGAGATACCTCTTGGAGCCCCGGCTCTGAGGCTCTGGACCTCATCTCTAGGTGACTCAATGGGTTTGTTGTTGCTTTGGGGACCTCTGAATTCCCTTGTTCTGAGGACTTGCAGCAGCTACGCAGGCTGCATTGCTGGCTGTCGGGCACGGCATGAGCATATGGGTTTGCTCATGGGCAGGGAGCAGCAGGGAGGAGCCCGTGCCCTTGTGCCCTCCCTAGGAGCTGAGCATTGCTCAGTCCTGAGACCCGCAAGTCCTTCCCTGCTCACTCATGGGGAAATGCCCCCATCGCTTGACTAAAACCGCCGTTGTGTGTCGGCCTCTTCCCGGAAGAGGACAAGGCGGAACGAGCTGCCAGGCTGTGTCTGAGGCCCGTAGCGTGCCCCCACGCTCTGGGAGAGGAGCAGGCTGCGACTTACATGGCTCATTTTAACGCGACGTCGCCTGCAGGCTCTGGGCTTGGTTCCCCATTTCGCTTCAGTGTATATAGATATCAAATTACATCAGTACATATGAAGCTGTGCAGCTAAACTTCAATGTGCAGATCATCTCACCCATGGGAAAGCTCATGGGATGGTCCAAAATCAAGAGAAAACTGAAGACTTAGAGAGGAAGCAGTTGCAGTGAAAGCAGGTCGTTTGCATGGAAAAGCTGCCGTTGGGCTGGAGGAAGGCAGCGTTTGTGTTGAACTCTGTCGCTTTGGTAGGTCTTTAAGCCATTTAGCAACTCTTCTTTGACTTTCTGTTCCCTCTTCCCAGTAGTTGGATTTTGCTTTCGTATAAGATTACATCCTTCAGTCTGATTCCGTCTCCCTAACTGAAAGTAGTAAAGGAGTAACTGGGCAAGGATCTTGGCTTGTTTTGACACAACAGTAGAAACACCCAGGGACCCACTGAGTCAACTGGAGATGAGGTCCAGAGCTTGGTCTCCAAGAGGTATCTCCAAACTAACCAGCTCTTGCCTTAAGGCATTTAGAATCTGCACAGAAAAATCAGCCAAAGCTGGAAGGCGAGACCACAGCTCAGAGAAGTGAAGTGACTTGTGTGGAGTGACATGGCAAATTAGCCTTTGTGCAGAGTTTATGATGATGGCCTCCTGTCCTCCAGCCCGGCGTATCGAACCGTCCAGCCCTTCCTGCATGCTGCACTTTCCTCGAGGTCTGAGAGAGAATGGACAGCAGTCAAGTGCAGTAAATAAATAATTCAGTGGTGGTTTGTAATGATCGATGGAGCATCCCAAATTCATGCAGGCCAGCCCGCAAGCAAAATTGTGTGGATGGGAACCAAGGTCATTTGGGGACAGCATGTTCGTGTGTTACTCTCCAGTCTTTAGTTCGTATCCTAATGGCATTAGTAACACTTGCACTGTACAATGCAGCTGGAAGTAAAATCAGTTATATGGTTAGCTAGTAACCTGGGAGTAACTGGAAACAGAATAAACAGTAGATAATGCTGGGCTATTTACCTGTATCTGATCAAGTGCTGAAAGAGCATTTTTCCTCAGCCCAGGCAGTGCATCGCAGGAGCTGTCCTTGCGTTGTGTTGAAGGGCAATCCCTCCTGTCAGCCGAGGACTTTCTTGGCTAGCCGTGTGGTTAGAGCTAGAAATTCCCGAGGACTTTGTGTCGGAGGGGAGACGTGGGAAGGGCTGCCTTTTCTGTTGAATATCTGTAAGGCAAACGGCAGAAAACACACCCAGCTGCGGGCTTGGGTGCTCCCAGAGGGAGCTGGCCCGCCTGTGGCTGCACTCCGGGGGAATATGTAGCTGGAGAAGTATGCAAATCAGAGATGATGGCAAGTCTTAATTAGCTCTCTCAAAGAATGGATATTTATCCATCCAGACTAGTGGAGACTAGTCTGTCCACTTAATTAGGAGGCTGAAAAGTGCCACTAAAAGCTACTGCTGTCATTACTAAAAATAGTGTTATTAACGAGACTTTTTAGGATTAGTTAAGAAACAGTTACTAAAATGTACAGTCTGGCGCTGTTTGGACAAACCTTATCATCTTACCCAATTATCTGGATCTGGGAGAAGCGGACAGAAACGGCCACCTTTCCACCTCACACGTGGTACAGGTCCCACACCTGTGGGAGGTGGGTAGCTTAGCCTTCAGGGAGGGAGATGCTCGTCGTATTTTATTGACTCTTTATTTTCAAGCTGCAGGAGAACGTAGGAGGATGAAGAGTAATAATGACCCGTGTCCTCTCCTCCGGTTGTGAAAGTGAAATGTTGTATAGGTTGTAAGATTGTTCTTAATTTTTATAGTTGAAGATGTATGGCAGAGGATGTTAGGTTTTGACAGAACTGGGCTCTCCTCCTAGGGTGCAGCGGGTCTTGTGGACTTGCCGGTCACGTCCCGAAGCCGCCGCGCGCGTTCGGTGCGGGCTCGGGGTGGCTCTGGGTGCAGCCCGGCCCCCAGCCCGCTGCCCCTGCAGTCTCCTGAGTTGAGTCGTGCGCTCACGGAGTAGTTACGCCTATCGAAACGGGTGAGGTCGAGGAGTAAGTGATGTGTAAGTGATGACTGCAGGATCAGGTGTCTAAAAAGGCGCGTGAGGGTATGAACGATTGGGAATCAGTGTCTATTGGCAGAGGCTTGTGGAGGGTACAGCTGTATGTTTTATCTGTTTATCTGTGCTGGCTTACTCCAGTCTGTGCAAACACAGGGTGATCGACAGGTCAATCAACGCTTGGCTCTTGCCTAACAAATATACAGTGAGGTTTGAATTGTAAGTACCGTATTTATAGAGATGGGATCAAATCCATCCTTATTCATGTCTTGCCTGTGATAGTGCCATATTCCTTTACTCCCTTTTGATCATACTCTTCTTGTTTTCTTTTTCTTCAAGCTTATAACGTATCACATCCTAGTGCTAAATTCTTTAAAAACCTGTTTTTCTTTTCCTTTTTTTTGGGGGGGGGCAAATTTGGAAAACTTGCTTTGGTTTCTGGAAAACACATTGAGAGGATCTTTCTCACATGAGAAGTGTGTTCAAAATATTGTTTTAATGGCTTGCTTTGCGCTGCTTAATCTGGCTTTACAAAGAAAAAGAAAAAAAGAATATCACTGAAGAACAGCATTTTTCAGAAAGTACAGAACGAATAACTCGTGCACATCCCAGGAGCTGGGCAACTGATGCATGTTAGCAGTGCCTGAGCATGGAGGAGATAGCTGTATCTGGTGAAGCAGTCTTTTTCCCCCAAAACAACAAAAATGTATTTTTCCCAGTGTAAGTGTTCATACTTTAGAAAATGGATTGCAGATGTGCCTTCTCCACCCACCACCCCAAAGGCATTTGATGGTGTCTCAAATATATGCAAATATTTTAAAATTTGCCAATGCACTTAAAGATATATGGTAACACAATAGAGTTAAAGCACAAATATTTATTACAAGAGACTCCCACGTACAAAACTGGACAGCTTCCCTGCTCGAGCGTACAGGATACTGTGGCAGAGATTATTTAAAGTCATGTCAGCAGTTTTACATATGTGTTGGAAACGGTTCCATGTGCACATTCACACGGCTGGGAAAGTCACCAGAGTAAAGACGAGCCTGTGGGCCCGGGCCGTGACTGTGTGTTTTGTCATCTTCTCTTTTCTGTTACCTTTGTGATTCTCCTTAAAAAGCTAAAAGGTCGTCTTTTAACACCGAAGGGCTGTAAGGTGCATGAAATGAAATGCATTTCCCACCCTCACCACTCTTGGATGAGAAATCACCAGGCATTTGAATGCCTTGTGAAAGCAGCCGAGGGCTTTCCGGGTTCAGGGGATGGCCAGAAAGCTCAGCAATGTTCACAGTATCTTCAGCATCTTGCAGGAGTGTGTTCCTGAGATCGGGTACTTTTCCATGTTTCTGTACACTATTTCCTGCTTCCTCTCTGTCCACATCACAGCTTCATTGTGTGTTTGTGGCTTATTAAGATATTTAGCCATTCATTTATGCAATATATAAAGTCTTGTCTTTGAAAGCCTGAGGCTGAGATTTTCCAATCGAGAGAATTTGAAAACTCTTTTGCTAAAAGTTCTGATAGAAACCAAGACTTTTCCTGATCTACAATAGAGCCTAGCTTATAACACGCAAATCATTTTAAGTAAAGAAGAATTTGTCACGTTGTTTCTCTCATGACTACTTATATGATGCAGTTAGACTTGGTACCAGAGTTGAGTCCCATTGGCTTCAGAAGGACTTTGAGGCTCCCACGTTCATACCTCAGAGACCAGGGTAAGCATCATCCCTGGGGGCATCATGAAGGCTCCACCAGCCAAAGAATATAGTTATCTTTCAGAACCAGATCTGGCTGATAAAGAAATATTTGTGTTTTTAATCAGGAATTCAGATGTATTTTTCCTGAGCATCACATACTCTGCTGGGAAATTTTTCAGTTCTTTATTTGAGTCCTGGAGAAAAATCAAGGGGACATCAAGGCAGTTCATACCTTTTGATGCAGTCTAAAATGTTAAAATTCCGTTCTGGCAACATGCTCTCAGATTTTTTTCTTCCTCTGAACTTGACAATGTTTTCCTTATTTTTGCTGGGGAACAAATGCATCTGTTTTCTTAACAAAATGGAAGTGTTTGACTTACAGATGCTGCCTTTCAAATCAGAGCCTTCTAAAAATCTGACTTGGTCAGAGAATATGTCACATATTTTCCAGTTAGTGGGTGAGAACTTTTTCCACAGCCACACTGTGTGTCTTGGCAAGTGCTCGTCTGCGCAAATATCCCTTCCCCAGATTTATCAGTTTTTAAACTCTGCTGTTAAGGTACAAAGGAAAAAATTGTTGCTACAGTTAGGAAAGGACCTCGCAGGAGGAGATGCTATCCTTCTAGCTGCCCAAATGTCACTGTTTGCATTTTCCAGAGCTCAAGTGTTACCTCAGTGCAAGAAAGATAAGTCAGGGAGCTCCTCGTATCACCACGAGGGTGTTAGGGGAGGAGGTCTCTCCTTGAGGGGCAAGAACTGGAAGCGTATTCTGGGATACGTGTGTCCTTCTGGGCAGAAATGCTGGCTGTGCTGCATAGAAAGGCTGGACCACAAAGACAGGGAAAGAAATTACACCAGTTGTCTTTTATAATGCGTGCCAGGAAGGGGAGGCATCCAGGACCTTGCAAATTTGCGGTTTGCTACTTTGCATCAGTGCGTGTTTGGGGGGGAATGAAGGCTAATAGACACTTTTTTCCTTCGGTACCACCTGCGGTTTCCCCAGCATCATGCTAATTTTGGAAAGATCTGAATGCCGACAGTATTCCATGCAGCAAAGAAATACTTTTGGGTGTTTGTTGTGGAGTATATTCAAGCCCGGATTAGCATGAAACGGTGTAATGTTAATGGCAAGTTCTTATATGTCTGGACTATCCCAGTTTTGTGTTTTGGCAAGAAGGTGTTCATGAGTATATAAATTCAACACAGGTCCGTAATTCACTTGTCTCCATTGGAACGTTAATTCAGACAGGAATAGGGCACAAGTTATCCCTGAATACTGGTTTGTATGTACCAGCTGTAATGCTTTTGACCGCGGTGTAGTTAGAGGAAAGATGAAAGAACAGATTTGCACATTGGTTTTAGTTTAATAGTTTATTAATAAACATTAAATAACAGCAATTTTGTCTTTGCTAACCTGCTTCTTAATAAGCCAAAAAAACCCTTATTTAAATATATATGTATGTGTTAGCTGCAGGCAAGGTACTTTTATAATTAACTACTACATTAGAAACCAATCATATAAATTTCTTATTGTAGACTAGTCTCCTTAAGTCTAATTCAATTGAAAATTTGTAATTGTTTTGGTATGTTTGTGCTCTAGTAATAATAAAATTCTTGGCATTAGCAAGGAACAAAGAGTTGGCTGGTTTAGAAAACAACAAGGAGATTCTTTCTTTCTTTCTTTCTGCATTTGTCAAGTTTTAGTTTGTCTTCCAAAAGCCGGATAGGTCCTACAAAAATTATTCCTATAGCACATATTTATGTTTTATTGTCGCAATCACTGTGGCCAGCTCTACAGGTTGCCAGCTCCCCTCTCCGAAGCAGCCACCTCCGAGGCCTCCAAACGCCTTTTCCCCAGAAGTTCGTAGCTGGGAAGGGTTTCCTGACGTTGTTCACTTTGCACAGACGTTTCCACCTGTCTCGTGTTTGCTCACGCCCAAACCAGCTGCAGCTGCCAGCATTCAGCGCTTCATTGCCGGAGCGGCGATGGTAACCTCCACCGCGAGCAGGGCGCCTGCACGTTGCTGCCTTGGAAAAGGTAGCAGGAAAGACGAGCACAACTGTGAGAAAGTTTCTCTGTCCTCAGAGTTACAAGAGCTAGTGGAGGGGCTTCTCTGGTAATCACCCATTTCACTAGAAGGCCAAGTAGGTTAGTGGCCTCTATTGAGCCTAATCCAGGGCTTTAATTAAAAAAATATTTTAATATCAAATTACTATTCAGGCAGTTAATATATTTTCAAGTTTTCTATTGCTTTTATATTTTACAGCAGTAACTTGCTCCAGTGATGGTGCAACATCCACATCCTTTGTGGGAGAGTGTACCCGTGTCTGGCAATTTATCATCCATGGGTTTTATTTTGTCATTCAAATGGGTTCGGAGTTTGATTGCTGCCGTTGGTCTGTCCTAGCACTGCAGTTCTCCCTCCCCCCCCCCCCAAAAAAAAAGTTACGGTGACATCCCGTGGAAGGGATGCCTATCGTCCTGTAAAAGGGGATCTTTAGGATTACAGAAGCAGCATGCCTGCAAGGAATCCAGGTACTGCGTACGAGGTTGGCAGGAAAGAGAGAGTTGAGCATCTCTGCTGTTAGAGGTCCAAATCCTCAATTATTTCACCCAAAAATAAAAAAGAAGAGAAAATCAAAGAGCTCGTAGAACTGAGAAATAATGTGGACTATCCCCACCAAAGGGAATACGATATCCTAAGCTAAATACCTTCCCCTTGCCTGTAACCCGCTAGGAATGGTGACTGTTCAGCGCTCTGCAGGAAGTGCTTGCTCAGCACCACGCGAGATAGGGCCTCATGCTTGTTAAAGTTTCCCAATTCTGTTCACCAGATATGTCCTTTCAGTCATTTATTGTTTTAAAAAGAACCATTAAATGGAGTCAGCTTTATGCGAATAAGTCCTAAAAATATTATAAGAACAGCAAACTAGTGCATAAAATGCGTTGCCTGCCTCCTCCCCCTACTTTCTTTCAAATAACTAGAGGTCATAACCCCCAAAATCTGGCTGTTGGCTGTTAGCTAGTAGAAACCAGCTGAAACCCTGGTAAGACAAATCTTCACAGCTGTATCGTGTGTCTGCTGTTGTCAATATATCTGCAAAAGCTGCCAACTGCTTGTCACTTAACATAAAGTGGATTTAGAGGGGGGTGAAGCAGAAAGAGAAACAGATCAAAATGAAATTCAAAGGCAGGTTTATCTGTTTTTTTTTCCTTTTATTTGTTTTTTTTCTGCTTTCTCTGTCTCTTCTGTCTATTAAAAAAATAGGCATGTTACATGTGTGGGTACTAAGCAGAGATTTCAAAGGCAGCGGGATGCTTTGTTTTCCGCAATCCCCTGGTACCGGGACGGTGATTCCCACTCTCAGGTGTTAGCGGCTGTGGCCAAGTCCACGTGCAGCCACCAAGTACTATGAGATCCAGGCTGTGATCCATCGGTTCACTTTTTAGGGTGGATTACATGCTGCCGCTGACTGCAGAGTGCAATGCGTTTGGTCTCTGAGCAGAGTCAGACCCGTCCCAGCCCGAGCCCGTGGCAACGTCCTGCTGCACCGATGTAGCAGTCCCGGCCCTGCGCCGACGCCTGGGGCAGCATCGCCGTCGGTCGGGTTTGTTCTCGCTGTCGCAGTCCTCAGTGGAGAATAGGCTAATTCCAGCCCAAAGATATATTTTCCTTCAGAAGGGAATGCAAATTATAAAGAAATGCTTCCGCATTATAGGAACTATGGAAAAGTTATTTCTCTTTGAAGATACTTATTCCAGTACAAGAAGTTGGGAGACTGGCAAAGGAGGAAAGAGAAATGCTTATTTATTTCTTCTGTTGTCATCTTTCGGATAGGAAAAACAAAGCTGGGGAGGGTCTTTTCCTCTTCTCCCTAAACCTGAACTTCGTGTCAAGCTTTGGAAGAACAGTTTTGCGTCTTGTTTTGTTTCTAAAAAGGGAAGAATTTTCCTAAGGGAATCTCAATTTTGTTGAAAGGAAAAGAAAAAAAAAAGCAGATAATCACTTTTGGCCAGCTCTAGTCTTTATTTCCATTTATGACGTTGGGTTTGAGATCCCATGGAAAGGCAGGGGCATGGATTTCAGTCAGACCACCTGCCTCCGGGCCAGTGTCTGCCTCCTCGTAAGAGCTCCCCACTTCCAATGTCAAAAAAATGGGCAGCCTGCTACCTGGCCAGGGTATAAAAAGACAGAAAAAAGGGTCACGGAAGCTCATGCTCTTTTTTTTTTTTTTTTTTTTTTTTCCAGTATTTACTTGAAGAAAATTAAATATTGAAGCAAAAATACCCAAAGCATTGTTTTGTGGTCTCGGATAAGGACCTAGTTTTTCAGTTCTGACTTAATCTGCCAGCAGCTCCTGCAGGGAATTGTGCTGCAGAGAAGGGATGCAAGTCGTGCTCAGATCTGTGTGCTTCACTGCTAATTATTAAAAATGGCTTACTTATGTTTATTTTTAATTGCTCCAAACCTCGGTAGTGTAATGAAGCCATTAAGAAATAACTCTCTGAAAGAGTTAACCAGAAAAAAAAATCAGATAAGGTCCCCAATGCACTTTTGCATTTTATTGACATTTTAATTAAGACTGTAGTATACTTGAGGGATCTCTGCACTTAAATAGAAACCATTTTAATATGCTACACTGGCAAAGAGTAATGGATGAATACAGACCCATATTCCCATATGTTTTATGGTACTTAGCGATTCTTTTGTACAATGTATTATGATGTTAAGACATTTTATGAGTTTCTATTGGCTAAGCTGAGCCATATCAAATTATAATTTTGCTCAGTGGATTTTACTGTAAGCAGATTAAATAGGGCACGTTCTGTATTTATTGTACAGTTAGATCTGCCTGTTTTGTTTTTCCTATTATATTCTTCATTTAGTTTTCCCCTTAAAGTGAATATAACAAGCATTATGAGAAGAAATCGCTTGGCTCCATTTGCAGTGGGCTGGGGTGGTTGTTTGTGGGATTCTTTCTTTTTTTTTTTTTTAATAAAAATTGTTGGAGCTGAAAAGATGTTGTTCCCCTGATAATATTGATCTGAATGAGTTCTTATCCATTTAACTGCACCGCTGAAATAGCCATGAATATTTTTCTTTTTAAATAGACAAGTTGGCATATAATATTAATATCTGGAGAGTTGAGCAAGCCAAGTTAGAGGAGATTAGTTGTCCCTTTTTGGACCTAGGAGCAGGACCGTGTGTCGAAGGGCTGACAAACGCGGTTTAGCAGCGCTTACGGACTCGGGAGTTTGGAAGGAGACTCTGGGAACACAAGGTTGTAAACCCAGTTAGCATTTCCTCAGCGTGAGGAGCAGTGAATAGCTCTCCGGGAGTAAATTAAGGCAGCTCAGATGGGTGCCTTAATACCCCCGCTGAAAGCAGCCTCCTCCTTTGGTCTGAAGGGCAACGTGCTCGGGTGGGACACGCCGTGCAGCCCCGCTGCCTGGGCCAGCGCCGCCGTGGAGCAGCGTGGCTGAGCGCCGCGGGCACGGCACAAGGCCATCAGGCTGAACCGCGGTACCCGGGTTTATTATTGTTATTTTAAGGCTCCCCTCGTCCGTTCTGAGAGGCCGTCTCTGTGTATCAGGCCAAGTCAAAACCAGAAATTTCCAGACGTGAAAGCTTACTCTCGGGAGACGCTTTGTAAGAGCCGTCGTCTGCCGTGTCTCCAAAGCAATCTTCAAACCCGAGCAGAGCAGCGTCGTGGAAGGGGAACTCGGCAAGAAGGGGGCTGTCAGAAAGGCGGCGTCATCAAACCCAAACCTTTGTTGGTGTCAAGGGGGGTTTGGATTAAAAAAAAAATTGTCAGTATTCCATTTCCTTTGCACTAATAAGATTTTAGTGCTGAAATTTTAGTTTATGTGAAAAAGATGAGGAAAAAAAGTATGTCAACATTCAAACATAATTCTTAGGGCGTAAATAAAACGTTCTGATTGTACATGGAGTCCTAAATTATCCGTCCGTACAACTTTTCCAGGTTTTAACTTTTGCTGGCCCAGCAAAGGCCCCATCTGGAGTGCTCTAAGCTCTCCTGGTGCAGGAGTAGCCGTTCCTGGGTAGCTCACACGTTAGTGTGCAGACTGTATTGCAGGAGGTGGGCAACAAGCTCATTTTTACAATCCTCAAGTTAAAATGCTTTTGCCACTTTTGGAAAACTTTGACTTGCTCCTGAATTACCTTAGTTCCCAGTTACTGTGCTGCTCTACCTTTCCTTGAAAGCCAGCTTGATTAAAGCACTGTTTCTGTTTTTAGTTTTCTCTTGTGATAAATGATGTTAAGGAGAAGGCGGCTGACAAATGAAAAGATCAAACTATTCAGAGGAACAATGAGGAATCGTTATGTTTGGTACCAGCAATAGTACCAACACCATCAAACCAAGCTGGTTTGAAATCTGTAGACGAAGGAGATGAGATTGGAGCAGAGGAACAAGACATGCTCATGGCGGCAATGGACATGCGCTGAGACAGGTAAATCAAAAGGGTCATCTTGAGATTAGGCCATTTTAATGCACAGCAGGGACAGATTTCTTTACCTTCTATTTAGACATTAGAATGACATCAAATATGAAAAAATGCATTCTGGACATTTCTAAGAACTGTACAAGATGCAGCTAGAAAAAACTTACTTTTAGGAAGCTTTTCCTAATGATTTCCTGGGACAAGCTGCTAGAAAAAGGTATGGAACCGCACCAGAAAGTCTAACAACAAAAAAAGGTATTTCTTCCTTCTTTTAAGCAACACGTCCTGTTTATCCATAATATTGCTGCTATTATAAAGCCTATGCAATGAGAAAAACTTTGCTTTGTACTGTGTTTGGAGCAAATGCAGTCAGTCATTGTCAGATATGTCTCTTCTGTGCTGGCTTGCTGCTTAAACTCTAGCAGGGTAATACCGAAAGCAGAAGTCAGCTGCTCAGTGTATCTAACCACTTCTATTTTAACTGGGAGTGAGTGAGTGGAAACACTTGAGGGTATGGTAAAAAACCTTTTAGAAACAGACCATTTAATTGCTAGGTATTAGGTGAAGGATCTATGGAAAATGAATGGGAATTAGTGCATGAGATTCAGTGTTGGAAATTCAGCCACCTCCAGACTTTTTCAGCTTCTCTCCATAAAGGCTGAATGTTTTCAGTGGCAGTGATCATGAGATACTAGTTTAAAAGGCAGCACTTCTGTGAAGCTATTTTTCTGACAATTAACCCATCTCCTGAGGCAAACTGAGTCTACGCAACGTTAGGCAGGCTGGAACAATCTTGACACGAATGGTCTGCTTGAGGTGATGCTCTCGATACTGGCTGTGCATGTTCTTCTGACGGCAAGGATGGAGAACAGCAAAGGGGCCGGTGCAGTGCTAGCTCCCTTCCCACCCGAGGGCTCCCCAGATGTTCTTCCTGCAAAGGAAGAAAAGAGAGTTTCTCATTCTTTTTCAGGGTTCCCATCCTTTATGAGGATTAGGTTTAAAATAGTCTGTGTTCTTACCTTTTACAGCCATGCTGTATAGGCAGAAGTTTTCCATAACTATCATCCCAGCCTTTTTCGTGCCAGGTTGATCCCAGCAGCAAACCCGTGGATCTTACCCTGTCACTAATGAAGGAGCTGGTACCTGGGGCCATATCATTCCTATGTTAAACATAAATGGTAAATTTTACATTACTTTCACTTTCCAACCTGATTCTGTATGCACCTCCCAAAAACCTAACGGAGCAAACCTGTCCTGACAAACGATGGCTGAAGCAGATGAGGGACAATGAGAACCGAGCCTCCTGCTCCATCTGTCTGCCGTTCAGTGGCGGGTGAAATGGTCCCTTCCTAGGTGAGCTTTTTGATGTGCTCCAACATACTTCTGCCAGCAAAGGGCACATGCATCACAGGGGAGACTGCTGTAGTGGCACAGGGCTAAAGACAGCCCTCGCCTTCTCAGCTATCTGTGAGTCAATAACTGGTTCGATTTATATTGCTTTTTTTGGTTTTAAATCTGTTTTCTCTGAGCGGAAGGGTTTCTGCCATGGCGCATGACACCATCTGTCAGCGTCTGCCCTTGTTAACCAAACCGACCACGGGGACCTCGTGCAGAAGACCAAAGAGAGCTAAGCGCCCTGCGCGGGGCTCCAGCCTTCCCCGGGCAGCCGTGCCGAGGCGGCTCCCGGGACCGGCCCAGGAGGCGCCTGGTGGGACCGGCCCAGGAGGCGCCCGCGAGCTTGGCCACGGCCACCGGTGGCACGGCCTCCTGGGGAGTGGGGTGGGCAAACTCGCGCGAGTAACTCCAGCGTCCGTCAAACATCCTCGTAGAAATGAAGATCCAGACTCTAATGCAGATTTAATTAGATTACAAAGTCTATGCAGTGAGATTTTTAACATAAAATGCCCATTTTCTTTCCTTAGAAAGACGTAAGACACCAGATCTCCAAATCTTGTTTTCTTCTGCCTCTCGTACTGTTGTGTGTATGTTTAGGCGTTGTCTTGGACACGTCTGTACCTCTGAGGAGGCCATCGGCAGGTGAATAAGCGTTTCGCTAGAGCAGGCCGGGGGGAGGCACGCCACCACCGTCCCCCCGGGGAGCCCCTCGGCGGGCAGTGCCGCCCGCGCCGAGGCTGCCTCGCCGTTCAGACCCCCCAGGTCGCAGCCCCGCGCCGGACACGCTTTTCTGTACGCGCCTGCGGGGCTGGCGGGCGTTGGAGCTGGCGGCAGGGCGTCGAGAACGGCTGCGTCGTCAGCCCCCGCATGTGCTAGCGATGGCCGCTCGCGCGGGGGAGCAGCACTGCCACTGACCCCGAACGCGGCCGCCAGGTCGGCCAGCTCCACGCCGCCGTCTCCCGTGATTAAATGGCTAGTAGCGCGCGGCCGTAATTTGCCCTAACGCTCGCGGTATCTCTGCCTATCGTGGCGCCCCGGCCTCTCGGCGAAGCGCCGCCCGGCACACGCGCGTCCCCGGCCACCAAGCGCCGGGTTGCCGCGATTTCGCTGGCAGCGGCTCGGCTGCAGCGGCCGTGTCGCCTTTGCCGCCCTTCGCGTGAGGCGTTTGCACGTGGAGCCGTCGCGGCGGCTCTCCTGCCGCCTGCACCGAGGGGGCGAATCAGAACTGCTGCGTTCGCCCTGCCCTTCGGCGTGTCGCGTCGGAGAGCACAGCCCAGAGACGACTTTTATTTCAAAAAAAATTTGATTTTTGGGGGGCACTCGGAGAAGTAATCGCGCAGACAGTTTCCTTGAAGATAAACTCCTTGCTCGTGCATGCGTTAAAATTCAGCTTGCAAGGCACCGAGCGTGGTGGAAGCCTAGATAAAAGAATTGCATTTTTGAAAAAAAGAAAGAAAAGAAGAGAAGACAGTGTTTAAAGTGTCCTGTGAAAGAAAGAAGGCATTTGGCCTTAGGCATGTGCATCCACAAGAGACAGCTTCAGCTTTTATAAAGTGGAGAGTTTTGTGTGAGCACAGATGCATTTTGTTTTCCTATGAGGAAAAGATGATTAAATTATCAGAAACAGAGATAAAAAACCTGGGCTTCCTGGATAGTCTTCTTTTACCTCCCTTGTGTCTCACTTATTCCTACTGCTTAGCAAAGGTGCTGACTCTCTCTCTCTAAGCTTTAGTTTAAATGTCCAACACGGCTTATTAATGAAAGTAATAGGCTTTTGTTTATTACGTGTAATAATGGTGAATATGACTATTTAATATAAATCTGACATTTAAATTCCACTTAGTTCTGAGATACGGTTGATATAAACGAAAAACTCTTTACCCTAGAGTAAAAACTCCCTCAGTCTGCATTTTAAAGCATTGAAGTTTTCAAAGTAATCAGTTTTTTTCAGAGGAACCAAATTGTGAAGACATCTGTTATGTTATTAATTTCACATAAATCTTAAGCTCCTCAAGGCCTGAAATGAGGCTTCATTCAAGCCGAATTAATGAAACATGATTGTAAGTCCCTTGCATGGAAATGCTGTCATACAGTATTGAGTTGCTTATAATCACTGAGTAATCTTGCAGGCTGCCAAGGGAGAGCTACTTTAAATCCCTCCATAAAACAATATCTGAAAATATCAGAACACTAACTATATCCTGGAAGATTAATAGCAGATGAAAATTTCTATGAAATGAATCATTCTTTCTCAGTAAAGGATACAAACATTTCCAGTAACTGCAGATTGTATAATATAAAGCACAATCTACGATCCAGATGCGAGAGGCATTTAAGCTCTGAGCTCCGTTCTAAATACAAAGTTGCTTAAGTATGCAAGAATTCTATATAATAGTGAAAATGTTTGGAATTATATAGGTTTCTAATTCAATATGGCCCAAATCCTGCAGGACTTAGTCAAAACTCCCACTGACCTTTTCCGCCTAAGGAAGGACTGAGGGATTTGACTCTACGAGTCAATATTGCACCAAGCGGATGATAACTAATAATAATGAACAAGAACGGGGATACTAATTCTGATTTCTTTCTTTGAGCAGTATTTTATTTTTGGGCTTTTACTGAGCAAATGAAACTTGCTATTCCTTAAAAAAAGGTTAATAGTACAGTACTGTACAACTTATTTTTAATGTTGAAAGAGTAACTTTTGAGGGACTGAGCTGCATTAATCAAACTTCAAAATGCTACATTGGTCTCCAGCTGAATTGGGAAATAAAAATCTGCATATGATATTTATTACACAAATCTTCTGAGTCCTGTTAGCTTTGATAGATTTTTTTCTCTTTTCTCTTAAAAAAAAAAAGTCAAAGATAATTAAATATAAAAGTAATCCTTTTAATGTAGTGGCATATTATGCAAACTTAATTATAGGGACAATATATACCTAGGGTATGGGATACTTGATAATTAATCCTTAATTAGAAACCTTAGGTGATATGTGGTATCTCATGTATTGTAAATTTAGCTATTTTAACCTGCATTATGTAGTGCTTCTAAATTCCCATAATTTCCTCCTAAATTTTCATCTTGAAGATTTTTAGACTTTTCCCCCTCAACACCTCTGTTCTGTCAGATTTTTAGGCTACCTTTTTATCTCAAATATTTTTGCTGAACATGATCAGTGCTTAATTAATTATAAATAAATAATTATAACAGTTGTATATATGCTGCTGGTCAGCAGCTGTTGCTATTGAAAAATACTTTGATGTTTTACACAAGGGAAGTGAGAACAGTTCTAGAAGCTGTAACTGCATGAAGCTTTTTTTTAATGCGTTTTGGTGGAATGAAGATGATTTGTATTGCAATCATTTAATCACATCCCATCATTAATGTTGTCTGTAGGTCTGCAACTTTATGGAAATTTTACACATGCACAGTCTGAATTTTTAAGTGTCACTACAGTGTTGTTTGGGCAAAAGCTTTTGTGTCGATATAGTGTAGGATCCCAGCATTGCCAGGTAGGCAAGAAGTAAAGCAGACCGTAACAATTCATCTTGGTGGCAATTTTTAGATAAAATATGCTGTGTAGTTCACAGAATAAAGATGCACTAATCTCTAGCTGCCCTACTTGAAATTTTGACAACCTCAGTATGGAGGGGAAAAAAAAAAAAAAAAGGCTAGGTCTACGTTTTACCCGTTTGTCAGATTCAATATTACTTCAAAGATGTTGTAAATCTGCATTTGAGTACCATATGTTGACACTGCGTTTTGGACACTGGAGATTACTTCAAGTACCACAACCGTGACTTGTACTCTTCTTCTGTAATCCTCGTTCTCCAGGGCATTACTGAATTTAGAGAGAAGCAAACAGAGCTGGGGGGGTGGGTATTTTGCTTTTTGTCGTTGTTTTCTTGGGGGGGGTTCTGGTGGTGGGGTTCTGGTGTGGTGTTTTTTTTTTTTTTTTTTTTTTTTTTTTGCTTTCTTGTTCACCTCTGCAAATCCATGTCAAAATAAATGGAGACCTTTTCTGGAGAGTGCCACACTTTGAAGTGCAGAGATGCAAATCCAAACATTGCATCACACTGTCAGATACAGAAATTAGTAGCATCCTGCATGTCCTTTGAAGTTCAAGACTGGGCTTCCATGGAGTGTATTTTCATATCGGAATCAGATGGAAGCTATTCAGACTCAGATAGCAGTAATGATTTACTTGCAGTAAATCTTACAGTTTTTGGCCACACTTAGGGTTTGATTTACTAAATAGTTTTTTGTCAGATGTTACTTATTAAGATATTACTCCCTCCCCCCCAAATATTTTTTAATTAAAGGCTGGAGATCTAATGTGCTTATTTTCTCTGCACATATGTAAAAAATCAAATAACTATTATATACCAGATTATTTGCTTCTCGCGTCCTTTTAAAATACTGTGATTTACAAAATTTGATAGAAGGTAGAACTACTTGACTCTGGCAGCTGTTTAATCACAGTGGAAAAATATTTTGAAAAGACAACGTCAGTGGTGGTCTGCTCTGAACAATGAACAGAAGAAAACAGGTTGGAGGTAGAAGCAGCACGTTGGTAGGAGGGAAGTGAGCGGAGGCACTAAATTCTACTGCTTAATTGCTGTTTAAGTAAATAGCGTCTCCCATCTGTGGACCTGCAGTCAACGTGCTGTGACCGGTGTCACCGTAGCTCCCCCACCTCATTCCCTTCCATACCTTCTTTGCCTGTTGGCTCCCTCCGGTGCCGGCTGTCTCTTAATTTATGTTTGCATGGTGCATAGCACAAGGGGAAGGTCCAGCTTCTTACGTCTTGTAACAAAAATTCTTACAGCCCAGTCCAAAACTTGATTCAATTGGCTTTGGGTCAGATCCAGCAGACCAGATTTTCTTTGGCTACATTTGTAGGTCTTCAACACCCATGGCTGAGGCCAGCTTTTTGTAGGTGCCCAGTGCTTAACAGTCCATGATGACACTTGGAAGGTCCTTGCAAAGTCTAGCCTCCTTTATAATCAACGAAGAGAGACGCTCCTCCATAGGCCACAGGCCACAGCACCTGAATTTAAGCTCTAATTTGTATTCTGTCTCTTGAGCCAGTTTCCTCACTGCCAGTACAGCAGGGAAGATTGTCAGCCCCTGGGTGAACTTCTCCTTTGTGAAGATAGCCTTTGCTCCCAGGTTCAGCTTTTTGAGGTTAGGAGCCTAGTGAACCATGTTTATTATATAATGGGAGAAAATATGAGTTTTTAAGAGGAACATGTGGTCTAGGTTAACCTTGTATTCATATGTGCATATCCAAATATCATGACTTAGATCCATATCTCTGTACTCAGGATGTCATATGGGCTTCTGCCACTATCGTTCAAAACAGTCATCTTTTTTGCAGTTAACAGACAGATAATTTTCTTGTTTCCTCCTGTCTCGATTCCCTCTTCTCAAAACTCCTAGAACTCAGTTGCTGCTGCTACCGTAGGAATTTTGCTACTGAGTTGCTCGGGATTACACTGGGCTCATGGTGGGACTAACGGGACCCTGTATTTATGTAGCATGATTACAATCTGAACAATAAGGTGTTTGCTTGTCTGTGGTGGGTGCTTATCTTACACTCGTGATAATATCACTTGGAGAGGAAGACTTAGCAGAATAGTTACAAAACAATAATGTTGATGTGGACTGGGATGTGGCAGTATTTATATAGGTATGTATCACATCCAAACCCTGAAAGGTGGAGGAAGAAATTAAAGAAAATGAAACTGCTTTGAAAAGAACAAGCCTTGAACTATATATATATATATATATGTTCCCCACACACACACACACTGGAAGAAAAAAATAGAAGCAGGATGGAGAAATGAGATTATTTCACATGGTTCTTGTTGTTATGCAGATTGCGTCTTTATATCCATACATTCAGCACATCTGGCTCCCGTGTGGGCTTGCTCTTTGAGTTGGGAGGAGGAATGCACAGTGAGATTAAGAGCAAAATAAGGTGGAAGAACAGAAATGGAGAAATAGTCATGGAGTGAGGAGTAGTTGGAGTAAGGAGGATTTCCCTCAAAAGCCTACAAATCTATCTTTTCCTCCTTTAAACCCTTTCATCCTGCTACGTTCAGAATTGCTCCCTTTTTCTCTTGAGTAATCTTGGCAATGGGCAGCCCCTGGTGTGCCGTTCTGCACCAGGCCTGCTGATCAGCTTTGCCTCCACTTGCTTCTGCTCCCTGCTTTCCTGCCCCATGCTGTTGTCCCTTGATTTATTCTTGGATTGTAAACCATCACGGGCGAGGACTCTGTTCTACAGATGTTTGTGCTGCTTCTTGCGCTACAGATCTTGCTTCTTAGCTACTGTGGTAAAGCAAATAATGACAACAGCCTTATTTTCTACCCTGAAGTAAACGCAGAAGCTGAGAGCCTTCATCCAAGTTTCCTGAGTGAACAGCCACCTCCTGTTTCCCGTTGCATAGATGACCGGCTGTGGTCTGAGTGAGTGGCTCAGGACAAGCTTGCGACTGGAAGCACAAGTAATTCGTTGGTTGGGTGCACTGGTACCTCCTGGATGGAGGAGCTGAGACGTTGTCTCAGTCAATGACTCTTCCTCGATCTGAGGAAAACACAGGGAAGTGCGGAGCTGCAGGACATGGAAAGGTGAGTTTAGAAGCAGACCCCACTGATGAAAATCTTCCTGCACCATTTGTTCTTTTAATCAGGGAGCAGGGTGAGACTGTCAGTCTTCCACGACATCTATTGTCGATCTGATGAACCTTGTGGAAGGAAGGTTTGTGTTAAAGCACCTACACATTTTGCCCAGACACACACAAAGTAAAGCCCAGAAGTAATCATCCTGCATATCATATTGGATCACAACAAATAGTCAGCCCTCCTTTGAACCAGGCTGACACCATATTGAAATGTTTCTCCTAATTTATTCTTTATTCTATAAAATTCAGAAAATGCTCAGAAATCTTGAGTGCTCCCTGAGGGGAGGTGGAAAACTGCAGAGGGCCTGTCTGACTTCAGTCTTGGGAATCATTACTGAGGCATGTTAGATTTAGCTAAACCCATAGAAGAGAGCTGAGTGTTTTTGTCTTCAAAACATTTATTTAGGGACTTTTTTCTTAAGCGATGCTCTGCATTGTATTTTGGGAGGAATTCCTCCATAAAGCAACATTCTAGATCAGATTCCTTTTGGTGAACAATGTTCCCTCTGCAATTCAAATGAGCTATTCATTGCTGTACGAGACAGGCTGAAATGGCTAACATTTTTTAGCAGTGTAAGCCATATCTTTTATCTGTTGTTATGCTTCCAGCTGCCCATGCACTACATGACTGACACAATGCACCAAATAGGTCACATGTGTAAACTAAATCCTTCTAAGATGTTAGCACCATTGTCACTCTCTCCAAAACCTGTTCTCAGCTTCTCTGAAGAAAAACTACTATTTAGTACTATTTTAGGATGGGGTTTGGGGTTTGTTTCCCCAGCCCCTCCCCTCCCAGAAGCTGAATGATACATGAGCTTTACTGAATACTTTTAGACATAGGAACACAGGGCTGTCTTTTAAATGCTTACAGTGGATAAAGACAAAGAAATCCAATGAGCTGTGACCGCCATATAAGCCAGTGCCTGATAGCTGATCCTTGCAGCATGTCTGTGGTTAGATATACAACTCCCCTAGTGCTTCCCCGTGGGCTCTCTTGCCTGGTACTCATAATGCAGCCTACACGTCTTGGATGCTTTCCTGCAAGCCGAAAGAGAGCTAGGAGGAGTTCTGTGCCTTGGTCCTGGACGTTTAAAGGTTGTCGTGACACTTGTTCTCCTTCTTACTAAGCAGGAGAGAATTGCATCCTTGCAAGCTGCTCCTCTCGAGAGTGCGGTTTGGCACACAGCTTTTGTAGTTTCAAGGTGAACCTACTAATTCAGTATGACCCTGAAGAAGTCCAAACATTACACGCTACAAGGGGGAAACAAAGCACTTAATGGTGTGAATCATGTGTTAAGATGGAGAAGAAATGGTGTTTGTGTTGCCCTCAACAGTTCGATTTTGAGTGGAGTGAGTCTATCTTAGGGAATTTTTGGACTCATGCTGAATTGTTTTTCAAATTTCAGGGTTTTTTTCTGTGGCTGGCCCAGCAGGCTTGTGACTTAGTTGACAGGAGCAGACTTTGTTTTAGAGTTTTATCTTGCAGTTTTAAGATTACTTTAAAACAGTGCTGTTGCACAGATTATTTTCGCTGTCTGGTTCAGACACTGCTCTTGAAGATTTGCCATCAGAGCTACTGCTCAGCTGCTTCCTCGTCCTACAGCATCTGCTGACAAAGTTCTGGAAGAAGATTTAAGAACCACTGTCCCGGATTAAACTGTTTCCTAAGAGCCATTTTCCTTGAATTAATCTTTACAGGCTACAACTGTACTCATGTGACTCTTAGAGCAGGAGATCAGAGTGCCAGGTAGCCTGAGATTGTGGTCTTGTTTTGGCCTGGGATTACAGAAGTTGCTTAGAGGGGTTTTTTTGCCCTGGCTGAGGAAGAGGAAAATGCACATTTCTTTGCCTTTAGCATAGCACCCAATGGACAGTCTTGCATTCCTAATAGCTTGGTTCATACAGGTTGTGTGTAACCTGCGGAAGGGTCGAGTGTTTCTTGCTGTGAGGGGTTTTCTGCTGTGCAAATAGGCTCGCTTGAACCTCGCCCCAAGTATCCGATTCTGCAGCGAGAGAGGCAGGTCCCAAGGCGACCCGCTCGGATACTGTGCTCAGGAATTTCAGCCGAGTCCTGCAGAACGCTGTTGTTACTCAAGAATATATTTTATTGATGCTAGTGCTAGATACAGTTCAACAGGTGGTTAAAAATCCTGGAGGATGGAAACACGGCCTCTCTCCGAATAGGCCGGGAGAGCGTGAGCTTTTCAAACGCACCGTGCGGAAGCACCATACGTTCCAGTGCCCCTTCTCCAGTTCTCGCAAGAGGAAGTTTCTTAGCAACTTCTGGAATGTTATTACTAGGAAACTATTGACCTGGCATTTCAATAGCAGTTGGTGTCTTGATTTTTTTAATGTAGGTTATGTTTGGGCGTAGTTTGGAGACTCCGGTGCGTTGGTTGGTGCCATGACTGCCAGGTGAGTGCCTTCTGTAATGGTAGTGTTGCTGGCCCTGGGGAAAGCATAGGATGGGGAGAAGGGAAGGAATATGTAGGAGTAACAAGAAGCAAAACTTTTGCCCAGATTTGTGTGTGGAAGTGGGGAGCACATACAGAAGGAGAAATAATCTCCCCCAAAGAAGGCAAATGTGAGCATGCCGTCACCTCTTACACCCAGTTACCTGATCTGTGCATTCTGTAGGGATGAATTAGGTGCTCTTCAGGTGAAACCGGTGGTGGTATTATTTTTGGCTGTCTGTTTGCTTTATACATCGTTTGCAACCCTCCAACCTCCTGATCAATTGATGATGACAGTGTGGCTTTACTACGTTAGGATGTCCTTGTCCTGTTCATAAAGCAATTTGGCGTGATGCCCTCTGCTCACACCGCTTCTCTTCACTCCACACAACTCTGGCTGCTACAAAAACAATTTAACACTTAAAGACAATTGTAGACAATCTATGAAAAGTGGTCACACACTTGCAAAGGGTCCCTGTGTTGTTGTACTGAGGCAGGAAGAGAAACTTTTATAATTCGTAAGTAGTGAAAGCTTTCTTTACTTCTGGGATAAATATTCCAACCCGTTAGGTATACTTTATATGTAACATTTACATCTTGCTGAGTGATTAGTTTAAACAGCTATTTTTATCCTGCATTTCAGCCCACAACTCTCTAATGTTAATTAGTATTAGGAAGGAAGTATGTTTTCTTCACATGCCATAGCAAATGTGCTTTATATAATGATTACAGAACTTGTTTGATCTTTTGTTTTTACTGAACACAGTCTACAGCACTGACGGCAAACTGTTTGGTTTTAGTTTTCTTGTGCCCTGGGCTGTTTTCCACTGTGTGAAATTGCTTAACTTTTTTTTTGTTTTTAGGTGTTTTTTCACAATCATTGAAACTGTTGGAGTCAGATAGAATTTCACTGCAAAGTTCCTTTACCTTGCTGTCTTTCGGTGGACAGTGCAGATAACCCCTGCCTCCCCCGTTGTGGACAGGTTGGGGGGCAAGTTCGAACGGGTGAGGCCGAAGGCTGGACGGAGGGGTTCAGAGGTTAGTCGCAGGCAGTTCAGGTATTGCGTAGAGGATGCGAAGAGTGTATCAGGGGCCGGGAAGAAAATGTGCACGGTCTTAGTTGGTTGCCAAATAT
Organism: Dromaius novaehollandiae; assembly: GCF_036370855.1. Lineage (NCBI taxonomy): Eukaryota > Metazoa > Chordata > Aves > Casuariiformes > Dromaiidae > Dromaius > Dromaius novaehollandiae. Next base: position 5,649,576 of record NC_088110.1, read on the forward strand.
TTAAAAGTCGATTATATACGACAGCCGCAAATTGGGTGACTAGAAGGGCTTCTACTATTATTCCCACTCCACATTTGTGGTTGTAAATAATACAGAGGCTGTTTTAGCTGATACAAATATATTCACAGAAATAAAGATATAATTACAGAATTCTTAAAAGTCCTTTTCTGGTATTATTACAAGTGGACCAGAGAGAGTGATTTAAACACCCTAGCTCTAAGGAGAAAAGTATGAACCTGCATAGAAACGTTTCATTTCCTTCCTTTGGTGGTTTGAAACTTAAGATCTAGCACTCTGCCTGAGTATCAGATGTCTAGTTTTTTAAAAGATTTTCCCCCCCAAATTTCCTAGGACTACATAATAAAAACATAGAAGAAACCACGTTTCATGCTAGACCTACATCATAAAATCAACTTGAGGTTTCTCGCAGAATTCATTTAGAGCAGATGAAGTATTGTTACAGTCACTTCTGAGTTGTGAACCTGCTCCTACCTCAGAGTTGCTGACAACTCTGTTTTGTTTTTCTTGGAGCCGAGGGAAGTCGTATGCTTTGTGTGAGTAGCTGCAGTCTTTGATCGAAAGCCCCAGTGCAGCACGTAAGCAGGGCGCAGAAATGGGTGGGCTCAGGACCAGCTGTGCAGTTGTAGGGACCGGACTCCCGCTGTACTGCAGCTCGGCTCTGCTTCAAGGACCAAACTGATTTCTGCAAGGTTGCGCACGTGTGGTGGGGTCCTTGTCCGTGGGTATGGATGCAAATTCTCGTTGGTAATGACCAGGGCTGTGGGGCTTGCTCAGTAATGAGGAGTCCTTCTGGCATCCAGGCTTCCTACCTGAAACACACTGATGCTTAGTTCGTGCAGCCTCCAGGTCTGTAGCTGCATGTTTATTTGCAGAGAAGTGCCAGAATTTCAAAAAGGAAAGTTAAAACAAAGAAATGAGTGTTTAGGATGAAGAAGACAGAAAGCAAACAAAGCTAAGAAAAAGACAGGGATGCCAAGAAGTGAAAGAGGCAAAGAACAGAACGAGGAAGAAATGAACCCGGCCCTGTGAGGGGGACGCACTGGGAGCCTGGGTCCTCCTCCACCCACCCCGCGGGAACCGTGCTCGGTCACGGTGTTTGCTGGTTTGGGCTCAGACGTGGTCTTTCAGAAGAATGCAGAACCTCTAGTCTGGGTCAGACCGCTCCATGAGCTGGGGCGCAGCTTTGCGTTTAGCTGTCTAGCAGGAGGCAGCCATCAAGAGGTGGGGTGACAACCTGCCCGGTCCCCGAGCCGGAGCTCAGAGCGCCCTTTGCCAGGGGTCCCTGGGCTGCCTCAAGCCCAGAGCCAGGTGAGCCCTGCCCGTCCGCTACGGGCTTCCTCACTCAACTGGGCTACCCCAGTTTCTGGTTTAGTTGCTTGCTTCTAATGGGTTGTAAAAGGAGCTGGAGAGTAGTTTGGGGAGCAAACCATGTGCCTCAGCATAGCGGGCGCTTTTGGAGAAGATGAGTGACAGCAGAAAGCGCTGGACCAAAGGCGGGGGGAGCAGCTGAGCACCGAGTCATCAATAATGTACGACGAAGGCGTGCTTCCTTCAGAGCGGAGACGACAATCCCCGGCTGGGAGGCAGCGACCGGCAGGGGACACAGCACCCTTGAGACTGCGCGTCTGGAAATCCTGATGGGGAGAGCTTTGGAGAATTGAGTTTCTCCCTGCTCTATGCCTGATTTCTTCTCCTGCCCACCAGAAAATTGAGAAGTCAATTGGTCTTTTGTTGTTAGGGATGAAATGACTTTTTTTTTTTCCAATTAATTTTTTATTGAATTTTGAGAAAGGTAGATTTACAACTGCCACTGCAGAGGAGGAGAGAGAGGAATAAATATAAAATATTCAGGCAGGGTGGATGGGAGGGCCTGGGCTCGCAGCCGGCACCTCCGCGGGTCGAACTGCCGCGCCGCTCCCGAGGTGCAGGGTGGGCTCGGGCAAAGCCTGTGTTTGCTGCGGCATGTTTCCCGCTCGGTAGCACCCGCATCTAATTGATATTATGCACCTAACATGGGCTGTGCGCGTATGCACTGCCGTGTTTGCAGAGGCAAATATCCCGCGCTCTGCAAATACTGCGTACTTACCGTCCCGGTCATGCATGCTTCTTTGCACAGTTTTCTGTACCTTTGCTACTTTTGTGGTCTGGCCTGGTATAACAATACAGCTATATAACCGTATGCCCAACTGCTCTGTTGTGGTTAAACTGTTGTTTTGAAAAATTAGGCATGTCATACATGTGTGTGATTTTATACTTAGTGTATATTTTATTCCTACGGGAATATGGAGCTTTGCATATACATATATGCTTGCAGGGTTGTAATTACTGATTGCAAATTGGCTGTTGAGTGCAATCCTTTTCACCAAATAAGAAGCTAGGGGAGCTGTTTTTACAAATGCCTGTAGTTTATGTAGAACAATTTGGATATTGTATAAACACAGTTTGGATTATGATTTGCTGTTGAAAAATGTGATTTGTTGAGGGTACAGGTCCACGCTAATAGAAGTAGTTCCCCCCCCCCCTTTGTCCCCAAACGTTTTAACTAGAGATTATTTAAAAGCACGGCTGCCCTGATGCTGATATACAAAAATTCCTATGCGAATAACAATTTTCGAAGCTGGCAGCCATTGCTCCAGCACTCGCGTAAACAGAACCGCAGCTGCATGAATAATTATGGTGAAAATGAATAAAATACTGACACTGAGAATCCAGTTTGTTTGTAAACTCAGATGTTCATGAACATAATTTTATAGCAGATGTCTGTAATAATTGGTATAGATGCATGATAATAACTATCCTCCACCTTGTAGCTATTTTCTACACCAGGAAAATCTTATCATGACGCCGCTCAAAAAAAAAAAAAAAACAAAAAAAAAAAATGCAGGTCACCTTGCATGGAAAATTGTTGAATCTGAGTAATAAGCATCTCAGCTGATTTTAATAAATGTAATCCTGACTGTTATGAGCTGTGCCATCTGTAACATTATGCAATGTATTTGGGATGTATAAGAAATGTGACATTCTACATGGAAATGGCAATGACACGCAGCTCCTGCTGGCCGCGTTGCGGAGTGGGATGGCAGCGTTCCTTTGGAACTTACCACAGCACTTTATTGATTTCTAAGATATAAATTAATTCCCTTAGGCCTAACAACCCTTTATGTCACAGGTTCTGATACTGTTATTTCATTTCCATTTTCTTCTGTTTTTGCAATGGCCACAAGTGAGATGCTGACTTTGTCTAGCTAAACCTTTAAATTAGAAGAATTTCCAGATATTTCTGAGCTGATGTTCAGATTCATCAACTTGGCATGGATGAAAGTCTGGCTTCCACTTTAACAAACTGGTATTGGAAAATATTTTTTACTTATCACCTATCTGTATGTGATCAAAGCAAGGATGACTGTGATTATTTACCAAAAATAGGAGGCATACATCAGGGCAGGTTACAGTCTCCTAAAAGTCTCTAATGTTGAGTAAAAAAGAAAAAAAGAGTAGATTCCTCTTAGATTAGATGACAGATCTTTTTGCTTGATTTGTCATTCTGCCCTGTTTCGGCAGGCTCTGGTCAGTAAGTGATTATACCATCCGTAAGGTTGAACGGCAGCACTGAGATGATGTGGACAGATGAGTAGGAACTGCCGGTTGCTGTTGCTGTAAATGATATGTTTTCACACATCCCTTGCGCTCGAGGACATTTTGCCAGCTTCCATCCCCACTGTTTCATGCATCGCGTTGGGCTTGCTGGGAGCTGGGGAGAAAGGGGAGGCTGAGGATTACATGGCCTCCAGCATTTTGTCTATGAGAGCATCCTTCCAGCGATCAGTGCCCGCGTGGGATGGGAGCAGATTTCCCCCTCGAGATGAGAACGGAGCAAAGTTGCCAAACACGGTCTTCCCCTTGAAACACTGCTGCTTCTGCAGGCTGCAGGCAGGCTGGCTCTGCTCGTCCTGCGGTGAGGAAGGGGTTGAGCTAGAGCCTGAGATGGGGCTGGGAAGCGCACTGGTACTGCCACGACCCCCCGGCCCCGCGTGGCCCTGCTTTCCACTCCAGCCGCCCGTGTGCCTGCTACTCGGTCTTGATTTCAGGTTGCCAGTGGTGTTGTGTGTGAAGTGTCTTCAGAGAGCCAATATTGTAATGTAGGTTACACAACTGACAACTTTGAGAGCAGTCTTGTTCTTGCCGAACTTCAATATGAATTGAAAGAAGTCCAGATGTAGAGTAAAATCCTGTGGTTGCCTTTTAGGCAACCCCTTTCTTCTTTGCTTTCTTTCTAAGTGGAGCCTGAGTCAGGATTTCATATTCCCTGCGGGAAACGTAGGAGCCAGGTAAGACCGTGAACTGCTAAAACAGATTCCAAATGATCTTGCTCTAACCCAGAAGGTCAACAGAAAACATTTTCTTCCTGCTTTTCTACTCTCCTACCTGTAAGAGAAGGACACAGTTCCTACAGCCTTCAGCAGCTAACACTGGCTGACACTCGTATTTAGGAGCTGCTTGCAGGTAATCGGCATTCAGGGCTCAGAAGCTGGAGTTTTGTGTGTCCTGCTATCTCAGGAATTGCTAATATTGGTTACTCTTGATCTGTGCTCCATCATAGACGCTACAGAAGGTGCTCTTCCACTTGTTGAATTAACCAATCCCTTACCAATCTTTGGCTGACATCGGCTCAGAAAGGAAGACGTTTTGCTTGCTGGGATGCACCTGAAGTGCCTTGAACGTCGTGTGGATTTCCCCATTCAAACTTGAGTCCTGCCTACATCAGAGGGCTGTGTCTGGTGTTCATATTTTGCTGAAGGGTGATTGACTAGTCAGGGTTCAAGGCATGCATCCAACCATTAGTAAAGGGGCAAGGGTGACTGTTAGAGTGCCTTAGGGTATGTTGTTCTGGGCTGACAAGTAGGTGCCTCACTGGGTTGTTTGATAGGCAGTTTTTTGTTCTTGGGCAACAGCTTCTAGATCACATTTTCAAGAGCAGCCACTTCGCGTTGACCTAGAGAAATCAGATAAAGCCTCCTAAGGCAGTCAGACACCTTTGAAAAGCGTTACCTGATGTGTTCGGACAACACAGTTGTGCCTGGTATGAAACTCGGGGAAAATGTATTTGCCTGAGAAGACTTAAGACTGTTTCAGGGGCACTTTGTGAAGGTCCAGTCTTGCTGCTTGTGTTGTTGCTTGAATGAGAAATAGTCAGAAGGCAAATGGCAAGAGCTCTAAATGATATACCGTGATAGTGGGTGCTGCTGCAGAGCATGCCGGAGAATGGCACTTGCACAGTAAAGACAAGTATCAGAGCTTGGCTTTGCGCCGTGGGAGTCTAGAGAAATCTGGGTTGCTTCACAGCAAAGCCTGGTTTTCCCCTGCTGATTTCCAGCCAAGAGTTTTGTAGTATCATGCAAGGAGCTGCCTTCCTGATGGCTTGGGGGAGCGTGCTGGTGTCTCTGCAGTGGTCTACTGTCCTCCTCTCCGGGCAGTCGGTCACGGCTCTATATGGTAGCTTTGGGGTGGACAGCAATAGCCTGCCTTCTCGCTCTTTGTAACCTAGCTCTGGGTAAGAGCTGCTGTGTACGGATGTGATGGAAAATAGATGGAAGAGCCCTCCTTTTGGTGTGCCTACTGTGTTGTAAGGCAGTGACCTTGCTACCATCTTGTGTTTTGGTCCAGCTACAGCAGGAGCTTAGGGAGGGTGGCCGTGTCCTCGCGCCTCTGCGGAGAACGTGGCTGTTCTGCGCTCCTGGTTGCTCCCCTTAGCCTCAAATACAAAGTTCCTTAGACAGAGAAATGCATGTTTTGATCTTTTGTAAATGGAAAAAAGACATATCGAGCTAAACCACTAAGTGTCCGTGTACTGAAAGGGATTTCACTATAAATAGACTGAAAGGCGGGAGGGATGCGTTGCACGGCATTGGGCCCTTTTGTTCACTTTGTTGAAGAGGGAGACTTGCATCATAGCGCCTTTCCTCCTGAGCAGATCTTAACCGTACATGAAAGACTGGATCTGAGATGCAGAGTTTATCTTAGTCTATCAGCTGTACTGCTGTGTACAGGCTGCTGCTTTGTAATCCAGTTGTGCAAGGCCTGTGATGTGTTATCATATGTAAAGAGGCTACAAATATCTGTTTAGATTTCTCCCATTCAGCTGTGAAAGTCGTACTGTTCCAGCCCCTCTGTTTAATCCAAAAAATATAGCTGTAATAAAAGGAAAATAAACTTTATTCCAGTCCTCGTCTATTTATGCCTGTTCACCTTTTGACCAGCTCCAAAACAGAGGCTACATTTCACTGATATGCTGCATTATTCAAATGTTATTGGGAGCATATTTATTTTTATTTCAAAAGAAAATATTAAAAATAAGGAAATAAAAGAAAAATAACCTTTTTCTGGCCCAGTGGAGAATTTATGGGTATATAAATGAAAAGATCAGCTAAGCTTTAGAACGACAGAGATTTTATTTAACAAACAGGATGGTTTTAAAATTTTCATACCACTATGCACTCTGAGCAGATATGTGTGCATGAAAGCAGAGATCAGAGTTATAAAGGCTTGTTTAGAAAAGGCAGTTGGATAGGAGAAGCTAATATTTAAAAATTGGGGCCCAAGTAAAGACTGCATTTTTGCTGTTTTACTTTCTGGAACGCTCTGGTTTTCCGTCACGCTGGCGCGGGAGGAAGCGCTTGCCGAGGCAGGCTCCCCGGGGACGTAGCCTCGCTATCTGCAACTTCGTAGGCAGTGGAAGTGATATTTCTGTAATGCGTTTTTCTTGCCAGTGGGCCCCATTTCACTGTCCATGGGGCTAATCTCATTATTAAATTACAAAAATGGTCTATATAATGGCAGAAAGAACTTATATCTGAGGGTTGAGATGCCCGGTCCTCGGGTCTGAAGCTCATGGGCAGATGTGCTT